>NC_053489.1:54075882-54770532 GCF_905171775.1 Rana temporaria
ATTTAGAGCGACGGGCCCGTCGGAGCGTTCGTGGATCGCCGTAACTGGTCATTTGCATATTCTACGCCGGCCGCAATGGCCTCGCCACCTAGCGGCCGGCCTAGAATTGCATCCTTAAGATCCGACAGTGTAATTCAATTACACATGTCGGATCTTCGTCCTAACTATGGGAAACTGAGTCTGTGGATCAGTTCCATAGTTAGGACCAGGGATACGACGGAGTAACAGCAGTTACTCCGCCGTATCTCTTTTGAGGATCTGGCCCCCTGTTCTTTTGTCTGTAACTCCACACAGTAATGCGAGGCTTTCTCCCTGGTGTGGAGTGTCATGCTCGACCCCTCCCTTGGACTACAGGAGAGTCAGGATGTCCACTAACACACATCTCCTTTCTCTATCTGCAACGTAGAGAGCGTCCTGACTCTCCTGTATTCCAAGGGAGGGGTCAAGCATGACACTCCACACCAGGGAGAAAGCCTTGCATTACTGTGTGGAGTTACAGACAGAAGAACAGGAAGTGAGGATTTCTCAAGAGAAATAAGGACATTTAAAAGCAAAAATGGACCAGCTGAGTGATGTCAACCGACAGCAGACTTTAATACGGGTCATTGGAGTGCAGATTGAACTGCACTCCTGTGACCCACAGAAGAAATAGGGTCAAAAGAGCTTTAGCCCTGCTTCTCCTTTAACAAAACACTCATTAATGCATGTGAAAAGACTGGATAGATATGAATGGGCCCTTAGAGATCACAGTTGTGCAAATGAAACAATAACATGAAAAATATAACATTATCTTTTGATGTTTCGTGCAAAAACATATCTGTAAATGTTACATCTTTTGGAACAAAATGTAATCCAATATTAAGGAACCAAAAAAAATCTTTAAAAATATATATATATTTTTAGAACGGAGCAAGATGGTAATGGAATAAATGAGTACTGCAGATCTCAGTGATTGCAAGGAAATTGATTTTCTGCATGGGGTTTATCACCTTTTGCTCTTGAAGTCTGTGGGCAAAATGAGGCTCAGGGAAAAATAAAAAGAGCTAAACAAGGTCAAATATAACAGCACTTTAAAATTATTTGTAGTGATTGAATGCCTAATTCACCAGTAAATATATCCAATGCAATTTTATATGTCTAAAATGTACAGTATTTGCATGTTGGCTCCATTAATTGAGCTCCTTGCTTCTGAGCTTACTGTAAAGTGTCACCCTAGGCAAAACTTATTTACATCTGTCCAGACAGTGAATCACCAATAGGAGACAGAATAAAGGCTAAGACCCCTTTCACACTGAGCCGCAACATCGTTATCTGTAAGCGGCGCTTTTCAGCTGATAACAAGGCGCTTTTATCCCCAAAGAAGGGGTTAATAGCGCCCGTGTTGTTGCACTTCCGAAGCGATGTTCAGGCGCTTTGGAAGTGCTGCCCAATCATTTCAGCGCTCCCAAACTGCCCCAAAGATGCTGCTTGCAGGACTTTTCCTAACGTCCCGCAAGCGGACCACCCCAGTGTAAAAAGATACACTGAAATTAATAGGAGGTGGTTTTCAAGCATCATTTAGAGGCTATTTCTAGGGGTAAAATGCCTGAAAACCTCCTCAGTGTGAAAGGGGTCTTATAGTGTAGTATTTATTTCTAAGAGGAGATTAAAAAGTATATAAAACCATAAAAACACACAGTAGTCCATAAATTAAAGTGCTATTACAAATACTGATGGGTCACACCACTTACATGTGTTGCCGCCAAAGTGTGGGAAGAATGGTGGCTTTCACAGTTCATAAGATCTGCATATGTGCATTCAGAATAAATGTTGGTAGAAAATAACTTAGATCTGGTGCCGCCACCCTGAAACAGAATGGCGGCTGGACCGCAGGCATGTAGGATAGAGCTCTACGGCTGTTTCGCGCTATTAGCTGGATTCACATAGGGCGGCGTATGTTTGAGCCGGCGTAGCGTATCGCATTTACGATACGCCGCCGTAAGTCAGAGAGGCAAGTGCTGTATTCACAAAGCACTTGCCTCCTAAGTTACGGCGGCGTATCATAAATGGGCCGGCGTAAGCGCGCCTAATTCAAATTGTGAAGAGGTGGGCGTGTTTTATGTAAATAAACCATGACCCGACGTGATTGACGTTTTTAACGAACGGCACATGCGCCGTCCGTGGACATATCCCAGTGTGCATTGCTCCAAAGTACGTCGCAAGGACTTATTGGTTTCGACGTGAACGTAAATTACTTCCAGCCCCATTCACGGACGACTTACGCAAACGACGTAACATTTTCAAAATTCGACGCGGGAACGACGTCCATACTTAACATTGGCTAGGCCAGCTTTTTGTTGGACTAACGTTACGCCTGAAAACGCCTTAAGTAAACGGCGTATCTTTACTGCGACGGACAAGCGTACGTTCTAGGCGTAAATCAGCGTTCACGCCCCTAGCGGCCGGCGGAACTAGACAGCTAAGATACGACGGCGCAGGCAGTCGTATCTTAGCTACATTTAAGTGTATCTCAATTTGAGAATACACTTAAATGTACGACGGCGCAGATTCAGAGTTACGATGGCGTATCTACTGATACGCCGGCCTAACTCTTTCTGAATCTAGCTATATGTATGATGTTGCTTAGACTGTCTGTAAAAAACATACTGTTCTGCAACTCCTCCACTTTTGTGGGAAAAAAATAATGCAAATTAAAAAAACAAAAAAAAACATAGCATATACTGTATAGTACAATTGCTACTCAGGTCATATTGTAATTTAATGTTATTAGACATTACCTTTCATTTTCAAACTGCAGCCGCTGTATTTTTCTGTAAAATGCAATGCAATTTGGCCACTTGGGGGCATTCCATACACAGTCCCTATGTGGTTTCCTGCTTGGGTGAAGCACGGTGTGCACTAAGATGTAAGTCAGGTTTTAGGCATCCTCTGCAACAACATTTTTGATGAGATACTAATGGTCAATCGCTGCACATTTTCTTATCAGAATAGAGAAAGTTCATTGGCTGATTAGAATTAATTAGCCCCTCCAATTAAGAATTAGTCTCCATACGACACAGTGGAAGCATTTTCTTCAGAACAGAAAGAGGTAGGAATTTGTTACACTTGTTATAATCCTTGCAAATTACGGTACATTGATTCTTAAAAGGTTTTTTTTTTTTCTCAACAAAAATGGAATGCAGGACTGGATCTAACCTGATCTAGGATGCAGGAACAAAAGTCAGGAGGGCATATTGTGAACACACTCAATTGTATCCTCACCAGCTAGACTAGCATTCTCCAGCCTTTTTTCAATCATGGTACCTTTAATCCCGAATTGTATTTATTGGTCGCTCTTTCCCATCTCATCTGAGTCCCCCCTTCACATCAGAGTACCGCTCCCCTTCAAATTTGCATTAGACCTCTTCACATCAGAGTCTTAAGTCCCCCCCTTTACAAATTGAGTCCCCACCTTCAATTGCTCACTTTGGCTTCAGCATCATGGCAAGGCACAGGAGGCAAAGCATGCCTAGATGGAAGCAGGCTTTCTGAATCCCCCACCCTGAATTAGCATCATCTATTTCCATTGTGTGGACAGGCTGGCCACCAGAACCATAGCAATACATGATGCCGTGTGTCCTGGTTTGCTCCCATGCTCCAAGAAAAGGAATGATGCAGTATGGCAGAACGGGGCAGAAAGCTGTGCAGCAATGCCAACTGCATGAGCAGCCCCATTGCCCCTCCAATCCCTGATAACAACGCCACTGGTTCTGGGAGGGCACAAATGAAATCTGGGGGGCACAGCCCACCCCAGCATCCCCCTAGATCCAGCCCAGATGGAATTACAATTTTTAAGCATCCCACAAGCTTGTAATTTAAATGTGTTATGGATTTTTAGGCTGGGTTTACAAATATGCGAATTGAATGCGCATCCAATTCGCTTGACAGGCTCTCTGTGAAGCTGGGGAGGCCGGGGCGGCCGCAGTCCAGATTGAAAAAGGATTTTGGGTTTGTGTGTTTGGGTCTGATTCAGGTGCGAATTTGGGCAAAAATTCTAACCTGAATTGTACCTGAACCGGTGAACAAGACACACACTGGACCTCAGGCACGAATCCGCACCGCACATGTGTGAACCCAGTCTTAATGTTACCCTTAACCGCTTGCCAACCATATATGCTAACCTAGATATGCAGTGGCAAGGCAGCTGTCAGGGCTGGGCTCAGCCCTTCCTTCTCTGAGCTGGCTGGTCAGCTGTCGGGTAATTGCCAGCTCCTATCTTTCCACAGTGACTCACCTGTTGATGATTTCCTGCTCATCAATCCTGCTTACTTAAAGCGGAGGTTCACCCAAATAACATCTATATAAGACCAAATTCTTTATACTTCTAACATGTACAGTAGGCACTTTTTTTTATTTTTTTAGGCTGTACATACCTTATTATCGCTATTTTTAATCCGGCTTCCGGGTACTCACTCCCGCGGGAGTAGGCATTTCTATGCTGAGCCGCAATGTAATCTGGGAGTTCGCCCAAATGATTGTTGTCCTTCAGAAAAAGTTCCCCCCGGCGGGTAAGGCCCCCCATATTGCATAGGTGCGTCACGAGAGTCACAGAGTTTCCGAAAGTAGCCGAACATGTTGAGCCGCGAGTTAGCTCTACACGGCGCCTGCACACCGACTAGGAGCCGTGTAGAGCTGACTGCGCAGGTGCCATATAGAGCTGATGCGCAGCTCTACATGTTCGACTACTTTCGGAAACTCTGTGACTCTCGTGACGCGCCTACACAATACGGGAGGGGGGCCTTATCCGCCGGGGGGAACTTTTTCTGAAGGACATCATCTGGGCGAACTCACAGATTACATTGCGGCTCAGCATAGTGAGCGGGAGTGAGTACCCGGAAGCTGGATTGAAAATAGCGATAATAAGGTATGTACAGCCTAAAAAAAAAAATGCCTACTTTACATGTTAGAAGTATAAAGAATTTGGTCTTATATAGATGTTATTTGGGTGAACCTCCACTTTAAGCCGTCCAGCCCAGATAATCTCTGCCTTCGACTGGTCAACATCACAGAGACTTACTCCTGCATTCCTGTTAAAGACTTGCTTGGCTGATGTTCCTTCTGGCTCCACATCCTGCTTGCTGTTCCACTACACTGATCTCTGGCTTCCTGACTTTCTGGCTTGTCTGACTATCCGTTCCGGTTACCGAACTTTGGCTATGTTTTGACTTAGTTTGTTCTATTTACTTTAATTATTAAACAAGTGTACCTTTCTCTCCATGTGTTCCTTAGAAGCCATACTCTCTTATATGGCTGCTTTTATCATCTCTCCTCCCTGTATGGCTCCACCCCAGGCCATCCCAGGAACTCTATATTAACCACTGCAGGTCTGCCTTGCTGATCAACGTTGTTTGTTAAACATTGTGTGTTTGGGTTCCTGCTTGCCGTGTGCTAAGTTTATCTCTGTGTACCGATCTTGGCTTGTCCCCCGACTACTCTTGTTTGCCTGTGACTCTGACCCTTGGCCTGTTCCTTGTTTATCCTCATCTGCTTGTCGGCCCGACTTTGGCTTAACCCTTCACTATCTCTTGTGTCCTGAGTGGCTGCTTCCCCTCTCTCCCTACGGAGCATGACCTAGGGGACCCTGGGGGCCGCGACCTGGATTCAGTTGTAGCTAAGGCCATCCTCACTACTAGAGGCTCTGGTGAATACCAGATGGATCTTAGACTCCACGCCCTGGGGAATCTTGGGCTCAAGCTTCCTGTGGGATCCCTGTTTAAGCTCCAGTGGACCTCCATATCCACTCTGTGGTCCATCCGCAGCAGTCTGCCATAGGGTTCACTACCTTTTGGTGCACTCCTGACTCCAACGGGGTGCATCTGTCATCTGGCCACAGGTGACCTAACAGATTTACCACCTGCACCCAGCGATTGTCACAGGACAGGGCTCTGCCTATGTAAACAAGGCCTGTCCTGACAGTGGGGGAAGAAATTGATTTTCTTACCCTCCAAATCAGGGAAAGAAAATATATTACTTCCCCTAGTGAAAGCACCACACACAGTACACATAAACATTGGCTAAGCACACAGTTAATCCTTTGATCACCCTAGATGTTTAACCCTTTCCCAGCCAGTGTCATTAGTACAGTGACAGTGCATATTTTAAGCACTGATCACTGTATTAGTGTCTCTGGTTCCCAAAAAGTGTCAATTAGGGTCTGAATGCTCACTGCAATATCGGAGTCTCGCTATAAGTTGCTGATCGCCAACATTACTAATAAAAAAATATATATATTTCCCATAGTTTGTAGATGCTATAACTTTTGTGCAAACCAATCAATATACGCTTATTTGGATTTTCTTTACCAAAAATATGTAGCAGAACTCATATTGACCTGAATTTATCAAGAAATTTGATTTTTTACATTTCTTTACTGGATAAGTTTTACGTATATGTACTTTAATGTCTATCCTGTTTCATGATATTCACGTTCTTTAGTAAACAAAAAAAATGTTTAAATGCAAAAGGATGTTAAATCCTTTTTTTAAATCTCTATAAACTGATTAAATTATTTTACGAAAACTGGTTTCCTTAACAGATTATATATATATATATATATTTCAAGAATTCAAGAATGGTAAGCTAGTAATTCTGATTAGGGGATGGCAGTCTCCTTTAGTGACATCTGGATTACTTTCTACATTCCATAATGAATAAACTCTGAAACTTCTCACTGCAAAATTAATTACTGCCGACAATGAAATCGGCGTCCAAGCTCTTGGAACAGGAAGATCTGCATCCTAAATGCAGAACTTTCTGTGAAAAGTATTTTACGCTTCTTACATGGCTGTAGATAACATTCCCAGGGGTTTATTATCAAGGGTCTCTGACGTCAAGGATTTCATGTGAAACACAAGGAATCATCATAAACATTTTTTATTTATTTTTTTACAAGTTCTTTTTCAGGGGAACACATCAAGACATACATTCCCAAAGGGAACTAACCCAGGAAGATAAGAAAAAACTGAAGCGTGTCCTAAAGTAAAACTCCAGCTTTGTTTATAGCTGAACGCTCAGCAAAAAGCTAAATAGACATTTAAAATAAATATACCTGAACTGTGCAGCTAGTTATGTGATCCATCCAGGCACCCCTGGCAGACAACACAGCCAGGCGCTTGACTTACACTAGGTCATCGCTCTGCTTACTCTGCCATCTTCTGTAAGTAAGTTTGCACTGTATAAAAGCATGATTGGCTTTTAGCTTTAGACTTTTCTACTCCTAGTCTGAGTGCTGCTGTGAAGGATTTACAAGAGGCTCATATAAACAAACGGTGTTGCAAATACACTAGTTGCATAAAAAAATAAAGCCCAACTCTGGCAAACTTAGAAATGAGGCACTGCAAGGGTTAACTGATCCTTTAAATCTAGGGAGCAGAAAAAAGAAGATCTACTTAACCACTTCAGCCCCGGACCATTTGGCTGCCCAAAGACCAGAGCACTTTTTGCGATTCGGCACTGCGTCGCTTTAACTGACAATTGCGCGGTCGTGCGGCGTGGCTTCCAAACAAAATTGACGTCCTTTTTTCCCCACAAATATAGCTTTTTTTTGGTGGTATTTAATCGCATCTCTGGTGGACATCGAGTCCTCGGGACCCACGGTCACACTTACGGAGCTCGCTGCGTGCCAACAATGCTGCATCTTAAAGGGGACATAACCGTATGCCCATATGCCCAGCTGAGCCATTGTGCCAACGTACTGTATATCGTCATGCACTGGTCGGCAAGTGGTTAACTGATCCATCATTCCATACTGCTAGACCTGTCCCTTCAGCATCTTCTTCCCCATTCTCCAGCTGTCTGAGGTCCTCACAACATCAAGACCAATGCAGGTGCCCCGTCGATCCATGCCTGCTACAGTGGGTTGATAAGATGAAATACCTAGGACTTGTCATATCTAATACTGTATTAGGTTTCATTCCTTTAAATGTTACTCCTGTTATCCAAACCCTTATGCCGTGTACACACGATCGTTTTTCGGCATGAAAAAAAACGTCATTTTTAAAAACGACATTTAAAATGATCGTGTGTGGGCTACACATCATTTTTCGGCTTCTGAAAAACGACAAAAAAAAATTCGAACATCCTGCATTTTTTAACGTCGTTTTGAAAAATTTTGTTTTTCGGGTTGTAAAAAATGATCGTGTGTGGGCTAAAAATTACGTTTTAAACCTGTGCATGCTCAGAAGCAAGTTATGAGTCGGGAGCGCTCGTTCTGGTAAAACTACCGTTCATAATGGAGTAAGCACATTCATCACGCTGTAACAGACAGAAAAGCGCAAATCGCCTTTTACTAACACGGAATCAGCTAAAGCAGCCCAAAGGCGAATAGAACTTCCCCTTTAGGGTGTAGTCGAACGTGTTGTACATCACCCCCCACAGTTGTGGAATGCCAGCCGCTTTATGGGGAACTAGACCAATTTGCCTCTCTGCCCAGTCCGTCCCATAAGACTAATAAATATTCCAATCGCACACCTTCCTGGGGAAACGGCTCCTAAATACAAAAATGGGTGCTGAAGCGATCACCAGCTGGATACTGAAACAATCAACCACATGAACATATTCGCCAGCACACCACGGATCGTATATAACATCCAACAGTTTTAATGCACAGAAAACATCACAAGAGGTGCAATGTTTCGAGGCCACGTAGGACCTCTTCGTCAGGCAAGTGAGAAAAAAGTCAGTGCAACACCATTACATATATAGAAAAAGCCACCAATAAGAACACACACCTCCCCCTCGTCCTCTCTCTTCCTGTGACGTCATATAGCGTCAGCACACAGTCCAGATGCTAGATAAGTAAATCACAAAACATAGGGAAACACTCACCTAGGGGAAATCCGCATATCCACAGTGACAGAATGTGTCATCGCCTGTCCGTGTGGACACCGTGCAGGTGCAATGGCTAAAAACTATTATACCATAACCCCCACGTAGCACTGTATCAATATTATAGTTCCCTAATAAGACTAGTGCTACACTAACAGTGTAGAGCAAGCCGACGGGGACTCTTTGCGTGCTGCCCCCCTGCAAAGTGCTGCCCTAGGCCTGGGCCTTGTTGGCCTAGGACAGGATACAGCTTTGCATGCAGTACATGAAGTACTGCAGTGTGGAATGTGGCAAGATAGCTGCTCAGAGGTATCCAGGACCAGCGTGGAGCACAAGCAGAAGGGATTGAGGCCGTTCGTAAGTAGGAGTCGTTTGTAAGTCGGGTGTTCGTAAGTCGGGGACTGCCTGTAGTGAGTGTACAGCTTGTATAACAGTGTAAATTTGCTGTCCCCTCAAAATAACACACAGCCATTAATATGTAAACCGCTGGCAACAAAAGTGAGTACACCCCTAAGTGAAAATGTCCAAATTGGGCCCAAAGTGTGAATATTTTGTGTGGCCACCATTAATTTCCAGCACTGCATTAACCCTCTGGGGCATGGAGTTCACCAGAGCTTCACAGGTTGCCACTGGAGTCCTCTTCCCCTCCTTCATGATGACATCACAGAGCTGGTGAATGTTAAAGACCTTGCACTCCTCCACCTTACATTTGATGATGCCCCACAGATGATCAATAGGGTTTAGGTCTGGAGACATGCTTGGCCAGTCCATCACCTTTACCCTCAGCTTCTTTACCAAGGCAGTGGTCGTCTTGGAGGTGTGTTTGGGGTCATTATTATGTTGGAATATTGCCTTGCGGCCCAGTCTCCGAAGGGAGGGGGATCATGCTCTGCTTCAGTATGTCACAGTACATGTTGGCATTCACAGTTCCATCAATGAACTGTAGCTCCCCCGTGCCGGCAGCACTCATACAGCCCCAGACCATGACACTCCCACCACCATGCATGACTGCACTTTGTGCTCCTCACCTGGTTGCCGCCACACACGCTTGTCACCATCTGAACCAAATAAGTTTATCTTGGTCTCATCACGAGTATCACGATCAGCAGCACCAAGACGGCTCACTGGTGAGCGGAGGGCAGCATTATTTTAATTTCAGTTCCTGACTGTACCTGACTGTGTCCCCTGGAGTGACTTTCTTCAAACATCCCCTTCCCCACTGCAGCGCTGTGTTAAGTCGCCTCTGGAGAGGCTGCACAGGTGCAGTGTCATCAGCAATCAGCTTTCCCTCTCTGGGAGGAGCTGGGACTAATTCCCCACTGTGGGCAGGGTCTAGCAGGCCTTCAAAGGTAGTGGGACGCTGTGCGGAGCGCAGCAGACGCTGGCGGCGCGCCAGAGGGAAGCCCGTTTGTGCCCGTCCGTGTCGGGTGGGTTTCCCCCCAACCCCCCCCCCCCTTTTTTGAGTTGGGCACAAATTTTACCATGCAGCAGTCGAGGTGAGCCTTGTACTTAATTTGATTGTGATTCTTGGTAGCAGTTGTTTTTATAGACATAGTACGGCTAATTATAGCAGCGTAGTCTTCCTGGTAAGAGTTTTAGTATTTTTTACATTTATTTATAATGGAAACTGCTGGTAGGCGGGACGTTATGGTATCAGCCATCCATGATATTACTCAAAGTCAGAGCAGAACTGTGTACTCTTCTGTCCAATTAAAAACCTTTAATATGGAAGGACATGTTCCCGTTAGAACCTTGATGAAATTTAATAAATATAATTTGCTTGATTTTAATTTTAATCTTATAGCTGAGAAAATCTTGTCAGCACCAAAAGTTGCTAATGCAGATACTTTGATAGATGAAAAAACCCTAGCCCATAAACAAATTAATTCTACAATAAAAGGAGGACTTCTTAATGCGCGGTCTGCGGTAAAAAACGAGACAGCCATTTATGACACCATATTAGAGTATGATTTAGATTACCTGCTAATCACGGTAACCTGGTTCTCTCCTGCTTCCCCGCCCAGACTGGACAAATTGGTCCCGCCTGGGTATAAGCTACTATCTTGTGACCGTAGCTTGGGGAGAGGTGGAGGAACTGCCTGCATATACAAGGCTAAGTTGAAAATCATAAAAACTTGCATGCAGGATTCTTATGCGTCTATGGAGACACTTTTCCTACAGTGCAACTTGAGCCCTGAAGAAACCATAGGAATGGCAGTGATTTATCATCCTCCTAACGCCAAAGCTAGGTTTGGCGAGGAGATGTGCGAACTCCTAACGATCCAATCCCTGCGATATGCCCAATCTATAGTCTTGGGAGATTTCAATTGCTGGGCTGACAATGCAAATAATTCGGAAGCCCAGCGGTTGATTGCATTTGCAAACTCCATTGGCTATAGCCAAGATGTCATAGGGGCAACCCATAAAGCGGGCCACACCCTGGACTGGCTTTTCCAGTCAGGATGTATAGAGAAAGTACATCCCCCGAAAGAGATTATATGGAGTGATCACAAATTAATATTATTTGATCACAGCCATAAATTTCTCAAAAAGTCACCTCATGTTCCTAATAGGAACAGTATTCCAAAATTTTCGAGAAATCTTACTAATATATCTATTAAGGCTTTTAGTAACCACTTTTTGTGGAATATTGACAAGGCATCTTTTGAGTCTAGTAGACTGAAGAAAGGAAAATGGACAGCCGCACTCCGGAATAACTTTAAGAAAGTTGTCTTTTATTTTCCACTGAACATGCACAATCACAGCAACCACAACGACAGGACAGCCGACGCGTTTCTCACTCAAAATTAGTGCTTAATCATGGCTGAAGGTTTAATATAAGTGAATATAAGTGAATGTTTTGTATAAAAGGAAATTTCTTGGAATCTATGAGCACATTTTGTAGGGTTAAAAGGGGATGTGTATTCAGGTTCACACACATTGATTTACTTAATTGTCTTGATTTTTGGGAGTGCACTATTTCTTAATTGATTCTATGCTGCCATAGGTGGATAGTTATCACATGTTTGTACCTTTTTAGTATAAATTTTATTGTATTTGAACCATTCTTCAGCCATGATTAAGCACTAATTTTGAGTGAGAAACGCGTCGGCTGTCCTGTCGTTGTGGTTGCTGTGATTGTGCATGTTCAGTGGAAAATAAAATACAACTTTCTTAAAGTTAGTCCGGAGTGCGGCTGTCCATTTTCCTTTCTTCAGTCTACTATTGCTACGTGCATCGCCAGCACCTTGGTAATCCAACCGTCCTTGATTGTGTACAGTGCTCACCTGGAGCGGTGAAATCTCTTTCTATCTTTTGAGTCTACTAAGGTTAATTTTTTCAATACGGCTATTACAAAAGCGCTTGATTATTTAGCCCCCCCTAAAGAGAAATCATTGCATTAGGCAAGCAAACAATAATCCCCTCTGGTTCACCCAGGTGACCAGAAGTTTAAAATGGAAGTGCAGAGCAGCAGAGAAGGCGTGGAGAAAAAATCCGGCGCCCGCCTCCAAGGAGGTATATACCGCAGCCCTGAGGAGCTATAAACTAGGGATAAAAAACGCCAAAAAGCAGTTTTTCTCTGAAAAAATTGCTAAAACTAAAAATGTAGCAGCTGAACTCTTTAGAGTTGCGAAAAATTTAGCTAATCCAGCATGTAGACAGGAAGAAGAAGCTTCACCAGAGTTCTGTAATATTTTATCAAATTATTTTAATGAAAAGATAGAAATTATAAGGAATAATATCAAAGTAGTAGATATCGAGGAATCTTGTCCCATTTATGAAGGTACAAGATTCTCTAGTTTTGTGGACGTCTCTACTTTAGATAGTTTGAACATCCTCAAGTCTCTTAGAGCCTCGTCCTTATCATTTGATCCTTGCATTACGCAACTGGTGAAGGACGCTGCAGAGACATTGGCCCCCTTTATTGCCGACATTGTAAATACTTCCTTCTCCACCGAAACAGTGCCGGGTATTCTGAAGCGGGCTGTGATTATCCCCCTGCTGAAGAAAGCTAACCTGGCACGCTCCGTGTTGAGCAATAATCGTCCCATTTCAACTCTACCGTTTCTGGCAAAAATTATGGAACGAGCCGCAGTGTGGCAAATTCAGCCCCATCTCGAGTCCAATTCCATTTTGGATGATTTCCAATCTGGATTCCGACCAGAAAGAGGTCCTGAAACTGCCTTGACCAAAGTCCAGGACGATCTCCTCTTGGCCCTGGACAGAAATGAGGCTTCGGCCTTGGTAATGCTGGATCTGTCGGCAGCATTCGATACTTTCGATCATTCTAGACTACTTGATCCTTTAGGGACTGTGGCAGGCATTGATGGTACAGCATTGGCATGGATGACCTCATTCCTGCTGGACAGGGTTCAGAGAGTAAGGCTGGGACTGCACTACTCTTCTGATAGTCCCCTGTCCTGTGGAGTCCCTCAAGGATCGGCCTTATCGCCGCTCCTGTTTAACATTTACATGAGGCCTCTGCTGTATATCATCCGCCGCCACAACCTATCTTTTCATGTCTATGCTGACGACACCCAGCTCTACATTCCTCTGCCCAAGGATGGGGGGCACAGATAACTCTGGCCACCTGCCTGGAGGAAATTCAAGCCTGGATGGGGGCCAATTATCTTATGCTTAATGGCTCCAAAACTGAGTGCATGGTTTTATGCAATCAGTCATGGGCGGGCGGTTTCCCTACTTGGCCAGACTAGTTTTCATCGGTCCCAGTACCAGTCACCCAGGTCAGGGATTTGGGTATCATCTTGGACGAGAGATTGACGCTACGACCACAGGTAAACTAGGTGGTGAGTTCTTGTCACTTCCACTTGAAACTCCTGAGGTCGACTTTTCGCTTCATTGAAGAATCGCACAAGATCTCTATGGTTAATGCCATTATCGGAAGTCGATTAGATTACTGTAACGCTTTGTACCTGGGTTTACCTAATAACATCATGCACAAACTACAGCTTATTCAGAATGCCGCTGCAAGGCTACTCACGGGTGTTGGTCGTCGTGACCACATCACGCCATCGCTGAGAGCCCTGCATTGGCTACCCGTGAAGGAACGGGTTCTGTTTAAGACTGGTTGCATGGTGCACAGGGCTACCCATGGCAAGGGGCCAGTGTACCTGCAGGAAAAATTCACCAAGTATGTGCCTAACCGTACCTTAAGGTCGGCTAATTCGGAAACTTTGGTGATCCCTACATTTTGAAAGAAAAAATGCGGAAGGAGGACTAGTGCGGTCCAGGGAGCACAGTTTTGGAACTCCCTGCCTCTAAAATTAAGGCTTGAGAATGATCTTTTTAAGTTCAGGAGGCTTCTAAAAACTGAGCTTTTCAGTCAAGCCTATGGAATTACATAGGTTTTTATAGTTCTTTGATCTGCTAACCATTTATAATTTGGATCTGTTCCGCTGCCTGTGTGTTTTTTTTTGGTTGTTGCTGTATTGTTGTTCTCGGCGCATCGAGGCCTACGGGTAACTGACTGTGTTTTGTACCATTTTGTACTTTTAATAAATAAATAAATCAGACCACAGGTCATGGTTCCAGTAATCCATGTCCTTAGTCAGGTTGTCTTCAGCAAACTGTTTGCGGGCTTTCTTGTACATCATTTTTAGAAGAGGTTTCCTTCTGGGACGACAGCCATGCAGACCAATTTGATGCAGTGTGCGGCGTATGATCTGAGCACTGACAGGCTGACCCCCCCCCCCACCCCTTCAACATCTGCAGCAATGCTGGCAGCACTCAAAAGTCTATTTCCCAAAGACAACCTCTGGATATGATGCTGAGCACGTGCACTCAACTTCTTTGGTCGACCATGGCAAGGCCTGTTCTGAGTGGAACCTGTCCTGGTCTTGGCCATCTTGCTGCAGCTCAGTTTCAGAGTCTTGGCAATCTTCTTATAGCCTAGGCAGAGGCGTACTAAGTGGGGGGCAGGGGGGATGGGCCGCCACGGGTGACACACACTGAGGGGGTGTCAGGCTGGCGCCCCCCTCCACGGTCGGTGTGAAAACAGAGAACTAAGTGTGGGGGGCACGGGTTTAAGCCACGGCGGTGACAGGAAGAAGTAGAACACATGCGGTCCGCGGAGGGCCTGAGTGGCTTTGCAGAGGTGCAGGGTGCTGTGTAATGTAAAGGGGTCCAGAGGTGCAGGGTGCTGTGTAATGTAAAGGGTCCAGAGGTGCAGGGTGCTGTGTAATGTAAAGGGGTCCAGAGGTGCAGGGTACTGTGTAATGTAAAGGGGTCCAGAGGTGCAGGGTGCTGTGTAATGTAAAGGGGTCCAGAGGTGCAGGGTGCTGTGTAATGTAAAGGGGTCCAGAGGTGCAGGGTGCAGTGTAATGTAAAGGGTCCAGAGGTGCAGGGTGCTGTGTAATGTAAAGGGGTCCAGAGGTGCAGGGTGCTGTGTAATGTAAAGGGGTCCAGAGGTGCAGGGTGCTGTGTAATGTAAAGGGGTCCAGAGGTGCAGGGTTCAGTATAATGTAAAGGGGTTCAGAGGTGCAGGGTGCTGTGTAATGTAAAGGGGCCCATAGGTGCAGGGTGCTGTGTAATGTAAAGGGGTCCAGAGGTGCAGGGTGCAGTGTAATGTAAAGGGTCCAGAGGTGCAGGGTGCTGTGTAATGTAAAGGGGTCCAGAGGTGCAGGGTGCAGTGTAATGTAAAGGGTCCAAAGGTGCAAGGTGCAGTGTAATGTAAAGGGTCCAGAGGTGCAAGGTGATGTGTAATGTAAAGGGGTCCAGAGGTGCAAGGTGCAGTGTAATGTAAAGGGTCCAGAGGTGCAAGGTGCTGTGTAATGTAAAGGGGTCCAGAGGTGCAAGGTGCAGTGTAATGTAAAGGGTCCAGAGGTGCAGGGTGCTGTGTAATGTAGAGGGGTCCAGAGGTGCAGGGTACTGTGTAGTGTAAAGGAGTCCAGAGGTGCAGGGTGCTGTGTAATGTAAAGGGGTCCAGAGGTGCAGGGTGCTGTGTAATGTAAAGGGGTCCAGAGGTGCAGGGTGCTGTGTAATGTAAAGGGGTCCAGAGGTGCAGGGTGCTGTGTAATGCACTGCCGCACAAACATTTACGTCGGCAAAATGGCTCTGGCAGGGACACGGTGTACTGATGCAGAACAGGGGGATGCCTGTGTAAACAAGGCATCTCCCTGTTCTGCCTTGTGACAGGACACTGATCTTCTGCTCCCTGTGATTGGGAGCAGTGATCAGTGTTGTGTCACAGGTAGCCCAGCCCCCACACAGTTAGAATCACTCCCTACACAGTAATCAGTGCATTTTTATGGTCCCAAAATAGCGTCAAAAGTGTACGATGTGTCCGCCATAATGTTGCAGTCACGATAAAAGTCGCTGATCGCGACTAGTAACAAATAATTATTAATACAAATGTCATAAAACTATCCCCTATTTTGTAGATGCTATAACTTTTGCGCAAACCAATGAATAAACGCTTTTTGCTATTTTTTTTACCAAAAATATGTAGAAGAATACATATCCCTGAGATCAGAAAGTTATTAACCACTTCAGCCTCGGAGGATTTGCCTGCCAAATAACCAGAGCACTTTTTTCGATTCGGCACTGCGTCGCTTTAACTGCGCAACATGGCTCCCAAACAAAATTGACATCCTTTTTGTCCCACAAATAGAAATTTCTTTTGGTGGTATTTGATCACCTCTGCGGTTTTTGTTTTTTGTTGTATAAACAAAAATATAGGGACAATTAAAAAAAAAAGCAATATTTTTTACTCTTTGCTATAATAAATATCCCCCAAAAATATATAAAAAAACAATGTTTTTCCTCAGTTTAGACCGATACGTATTCTTCTACATATTTTTGGAAAAAAATAGCAATAAGCGTTTATCAATTGGTTTGCGCAAAAGTTATAGCGTCTACAAAATAGGGGATGTTTACACAGGCATCCCCCCGTTCTGAAGCTCCATGACACGATCGCGGGACACCGGCGGACATCGAGTCTGCGGGTCCCGCGGGCGTGGTCAAGGAGCTCGCAACAGGGGTGCGCGTGCACACGCAACGGCAAATTTAAAGGGACGTACATGTACGCCCATTTGTCTGCCAGTGCCATTCAGCCGACGTAAATGTTCGTGCGGCGGTCGGCAAGCGGTTAACATTTATAGGTAATAACACCAGGGATTATTAAACTAGGGAATATCTGATTGACTTCCGGGCGATCACAACGGAAGTAAATTGGATCATGTGTAATTTAGGTTTCATGCCCTCCTCTGGATCTGCTGTTTAGAATTTGGTATATGGAGGTTTTCTATTTATTTATTTATTCAATTTTTTATTTTTCTGTTGGTTGAACTAGATGGACTTGACAGTGTTTTTTTTCAACTTGACTATGTAGATATATACAGTAAAACCTTGGTTTGAGAGTAACTTGGTTTGAGAGCATTTTGCAAGACAAGGGAAGTGTTTTAATAAATGTTGCCTTGATATACAAGCGATGTCTTGATATAAGAGTAGCGTCATGTCACAACTGAGTATAAAAAAGAAAAGAGGAGCCTCTAAGTGTAGCAATATGGTCACATCTAATGAAGGTACAACATTTAGCAACTTATTGCTACACTTAGGCCGCGTACACACGATCAGTCAAAACCGATGAAAACGGACTGAAGGACCTTTTCGGTGACCAGTATGAGAGAGTGAGAGCGATAACATCAAATCTAACACACCTGCTCCCCATTCACACCTGAGACATTGCAGTACAATGTGTAAATTCAGTCATGAACATACACCACACTGTGGAGATGTGTTGTTGGGTTTGGTAGACCCATTGGCCTCTACAAAGGTTATCTGAACTCCCCTAGCCCTATTGTTCTATTATGCCAGGAAAAAAAAATATTCAACTGCTCTGATCCTTACGGCCTGGAAGGTTCTGTTAAATAAAGCCCTGCCTCTTTATAACACCACATACGCCATGAGAGGGGTACCAGCAAAATATGGCAAATTGTAGGGAGGTTGGGTGAACGATGCATCGACTTTATCAGAGTGAAAGCTGTCACTCTTTGAGAATGCTGTTAAACTATCAATTAATAGCATAATACCGTATGTAGTGGTCCCTGTTACAATTTGGTGGGTATACGTATCTAATTTTTTTGCGTATGAGATTTATTTGTGCAGTGTTGTTTTTTTCTTGGTGCCATAGTGAGTTACGTGATAATTGTTATGGGAAAATTATTTTTATGTTCACTTGTAGTTGGCTCTTGTCCTGATATTGTCCTTTAAACTTTGTCAAAGTTGTGCTGACCAATTGTGCTGTTGCATGACTCTTTTTTCTGGTTAATGTCTTTTTTTTTTTGTTCTTCACTAAGTGTCATGCTTGTAATACATTGAAGATTAATAAAAAGGATAACAAAAAAACAAAAAAAACGACCAACACAGGGTCCATAGCCATAGATTAGATGTGATGCCGCTGAGGGGCATTCCACTGCCAGAGCTTGGGAGAGCACTAGACATGTGCACAACAAAAAATTTCGTTTTTTTTTGTGTTTCATTTCGTCTCGTTCCGTAGATTCGTAAAGATTCGTAATTTCGTAAGACGCAAGTTTTCCTATTGGGACCCGTTCGTATTTCGTAAGACGCAAGTTTTCCTATTCGGACCCGTTCATATTTCATAGGAGGCAAGTTTTCCTATTCGGACCCATTCGTATTTTCAGAACAGTTTTATTTTCGTTTATACTGAATGATTCGTAATTCTGTCTAATTTATTTTCGTTGATTCGAAATTCGTAATTTTGTTAGATAATAATTTTCGTTTAATGGATTCGTAATTTTGTACTTTCGTAAATACATCGCAACACGCGGCTAATTCATATTAAGATAGACTTTATTATAAGCCCCGTACACACGGTCGGACTTTTTTCCAACAAACTTCAAAATGAGCGTTTTCCAAAAAATAAAAGGTGGCCTGATCTTCTAATGCCGCTTACACACGATTATTTTTCGGGCTGTAAAAAACAAAGGGGCAGATCCACAGATCCACATCATCCATATTCATATTATTGAATATTTTTATTAAGCGTTAAATCACATAAGTATCAAAATGCTACCCGGCGAGAGGACCAGGTGCCATTCGCCGTATATACAATAACAATAAAATCACAGACAGCAAAGCCGTTAAAACAGAAAAACATTAAAAAGCAATAGCATAAATCAGAAAAAAAAAAAAAAACAGTAAAAGAGCCCCGAGAAGAAAAAGAACCCCTGTCACCCCGTCAGTTTCCACCTACTGTTGCACAGCCATCTACCCAGCCTCAGTCCACAGAAGGGTTTTCAGTCCCTTCTGTACCTGGAGCAGGATTGAGGTCTGCCTGAGAGCCAACGGCAGGAGGTTCCACTCTCTAGGTCCCAACCTCGAGAATGCTCTGCCCCCCCACTTTTTTAATCGAAACTTTGGGACCTCTAGGCGGAATTGAGTGGCCGCTCTTAATGAACGGCCAGTGAGATGTCTTGTCAATTTCGCCTGGAGGTAAGTAGGACCTGATTTATTGAATGCCTTAATTAGTCTCAGTAATTGAAAGTCTGTCCAGGCCCTAAGACAGCAAAGCAATCTCAAACTACTACCTTTGCAGTAGAGTGTACCTGTTATGTCATCTTGCCACAAAATGTTCCTTTGACAGGGTGGTCTTATTAAAATTTAAATAGGCAATCCATTTTTTTGGGAGGATAATTGTTTCCTCCATTGTAACATTCCATGAATACCACTCTAGTTCAGTGCTTCAAGGTCACTTAGATAAGATCTGGATAGCAGGTCATTGCACTGACCTTTGTAGAACACCTAGTTTTACCTAGAGAGTATCAGCAGTACTAACTTACTTCCATTTGTAGATCATCTGTCTAGAGCTGATGGATACACAAGTCATATGATTTTTTTTTACTGCAGGCCTAAATAGGCCTGCAGTACCTCATTTGGCCTGAGGTACGGGGACGCAGAAGCCGAGCAGAGCCGAAAATAGGGCTGCAGTACCTCATTTGGCCTGAGGTACGGGGGCTCAGGAGCCGAGAAAAGCCGGTTATTGGCCTGCAGTACCTCATTTGGCCTGAGGTATGGGGGCACAGGAAACGAGCCGAAGTGTCCTCTGGCCTTTTCGGACGTTTTCGGCGCTCTCTGGCGCCCCCCCACCTCTGGCCGAATTAGGTATTGCATGCCATTGGAGTCAATGCGGAATTTTTTTTTTCCATTTCCATTGACTTCAATGGGAAAACTCGCTTTGATATGCGAGTACTTTGGATTACGAGCATACTCCTGGAACAGATTATGTAATCCGAGGTTCAACTGTATATATATATATATATATATATATATATACACACTGGCCCAGATTCAGGTAGATTTGCCCATTACTTACACATGAGCTGCTCAGCTGAATTTCTCTGCGCTGGGGCAATTTAGCCAAATTGCCACCTGATTCAGGAATCGTTTGTTAATTTGCTCCTGTTTAAGGCAAAGCTGAGGGCGCAAGGCCGCGCAAGTGAAAGTGGGTGTGCCCCTATGTAAATGAGCATTTTTCGGCTCAGCAGAGGTTTGTGCCGGGCGCGCGCATGCGCAGTTATGTCGCTTCCGTCTGCGCATGCGTCAAACTGCGCCTATCATACTTTCAGGGCAAATCCTGCTCAGCTGCTTGCACTGAGCAAATAAATAGGAGCAGACTTGCGCAGGTTCTTTGCTGAATTTCATCCTGCTTTTTCCAACCCCCCCTGAGCAAGGAAATTCAGCCCATTTTGAAGAGATGGCACCTCCCAAAGGAACTAAAAAAAGAAAGGCCAACTTCGTGGCTGCGGAGATGGACATCCTAATTGCTGCACTCCAGCGCCATAAAGAAGTCCTATATGGTGCCCAGCGGCCAAACACTACCGTTGCCCAAAGGAGGGCTATCTATGAAGCCATAACCCTGGACATCAATGCCCTGGGTAATCAAGAGCGTTCCTGGGATGACATCCAGAAAAAACTAAATGACATGAGGCGCAGGGTCCGGGAGAAACTGGCTCTTATCCGCAAACATACCGGTGGCACGGGAGGTGGACCACGATGTAAGATACGACTAAATCAGGAGGAGGAGATTATTGCCCAAACTCTAGTGCAGGAGCAGGTGGAGGGACTTGCAGGGTACGACTCCACTGTTGGGAACTTGGGGACTGGTAAGTTATTTTGTTTCATATCTGCTGTGCATCATGGGAGGGGGTAGAAGTGAACATATTTGGGGGTAGAAGTGAACATGGAACTATTATTTTTGTTTCATATCTGCTGTGCATCATGGGAGGGGGTAGAAGTGAACATATTTGGGGGTAGAAGTGAACATGGAACTATTATTTTTGTTTCATATCTGCTGTGCATCATGGGAGGGGGTAGAAGTGAACATGTGAGCAGTGTGTTGCACCAGCAAAATTTTTAGTTTTGGTGTCATCCACAGGTGGTGATGAGGATGATGAAGCTGGGCCGTCTTCTGCTGCGGGGCGACCCACGCCATCCATACCTGAGCCAGGGGTCCAGTCAGGCCCCATGGACATTATGGCAATGCTGGTACAGGAGGAGATCCTACCGGGGACAAGTATGGTGGAGGAAGTGGTTTTGGAGGAGGAGTCCTTTTTCATCATCCAGGAGGACTCTGGCTCCCTCCAGGAGGATACCACCATCCCTGATCAACCCACCACCCCCCCGGCCAGCACGTCATCCCCCTCCAGGGCAAGCCCCTCCAGGGCAAGCCCCTCCATTGTGGACCCCTCCCCTTCTCCCTCTGTCCATGCCCAAGCCTCTTCTCCCAGGAAGGCTCTGTTCAAAACCAGGGATATACCCTCCAGCCTCCGTCAGGGTCTGCTGGAGGAGCAGGGCCTGCAGAGCCGCCATATAGGGGCCATGGTGGGAGATGTAAAATGTATGGCGGACAGCATGGCATCCACCTCCACCTCTGTGCAGCATGCCCTCACCCTGCATGCAGACCGGGACAAACATGTCTCACGGAGCCTGGATGAACTAAGTGGCAACTCCAAGGCCATAGTCACCTGCTTGGTGGCTCAGCAGAACGCCCCCGCTTTATTAACCGCTGAGGTCAGCAGGATGGCAGCTGCGGTGGAGGCCAACACCGCTGCTGTGCAGGCCAACACCGCTGCAGTGCGGGAGGAGGGGAGAGTTACCCGCCGTCATCAGCAGAACACCACCACCCGCCAAATGCGGATGTTGGGCCAGACCAACACCATCCTCGCCCGCCTGGCCAACGCCATGGAGGGCATGCAGCCACCACCTGCGAGGAGTCTGGAAGTAGGGGTTGATGATCCTCCCCCCCTCCATCCCCACCCCATGCCTCCTCCGCACCACGGAGATTGAGGAGCCGGAGCCGGGGCACCCTTGGCCCAAAGAAGAAAAAAAAATTAATATAATTTGAACAATTATTATATGCTCAGAATATGAGCTATTTTTTTTTATTATATGCTCAGAATATGAGCTATTTTTTTTTATTATATGCTCAGAATATGAGCTATTTTTTTATTATATGCTCAGAATATGAGCTATTTTTTTTTAATATATGCTCAGAATATGAGCTTTTATATTTATTTGTAGTCCCTAAACACGGTGAGGAGTGTATACTACAGTGTGACTGGTGTGTGAATGGGGGGGGGGGTGGCACTCCTGCTGGAAAAGGGGTGTCACCCTCTGCCATGTGAAAGGTGTATGAATGGACAGCAACATAATTGGAGCCTTGACGCGGCGTTGCTGCTCCCTAATACCATGTGGTATTGTTGGGTCTAATCCAATTTGGGGTGCATGTGTCGTGTGTGTGCTAGGGACCACAGTGGTGTGCATACATGCATTATCCTTGTGACAAGATCAGGGTGTGTTTAATGTGCAAAGAGACGTTCCACAAGACCATTCCGGATTGCACTTCCCTCAGAAGATCCGGTAGTGTTTATTGGGGGGGGGGAATTGCGTGGTTCGGGGGTAAGGTCATTGCATAGCTCAATGTGCATGCCCCTTCTCTCAGCAAAATTGTGGAGAATACAACATGCCCCGATGATTTGGCACACAAAGTTGGGTGAATACAACAGGGTCCCCCCTGATTTATCCAGACATCTGAATCGAGATTTAAGGATGCCAAATGTGCGCTCCACCACCGCACGGGTACGTGCATGGGCTTCGTTAAATCTTTCCTCTCCTGGTGTTTGAGGGTTACGAAATGGGGTCATCATGTGAGGTCCCAGGGCATATGCTGCGTCACCTGGAAGGGAAAAGACAGGAGGATGTTAGTCGTGCATGTGCCCCTTGTGATGTCTGCATCATGGGGGGGGGCAGTCATACCTGACACCCATGTCACTCACCAATCAGCCAGCTGTCTCCATACATGTTCTGGTCAAACTCGGTTGGGATGGGGCTGTGTCGGTAAATAAAACTGTCATGGCTTGACCCTGGGTATTTGGCACGGACATGCCATATGAGGCCATGTGCATCCACAATCACCTGCACATTTATCGAATACCAATGCTTCCTGTTGCAGTAGATATGCTCGAGGTGCCGGGGGGGGCGTAGTGCCACATGGGTACAATCAATTGCACCCACAGTGCGTGGGAATCTGGCTATTTCATAAAAATCACTGATTGCCTTCTGCCGCAGGTCAGCCGTGGTTGGTTTGATAAATTGTGTGCCCATGCGTCTGAGTATTGCAGGGATCGCTTGGTGCACACACCTGCTCATGCTGGATTGGGACATCCCCGCCACCATTCCACCTGTGCGCTGAAATGAGCCACTTGCCAAAAAATGAAGGGTTGCCACTACCTTCACCAGTGGCTGCAATGCCTGTCCCCGATGGGTCGGGCTGCTGATGTCATCCTGCAGGATTGTTACCAACTCAAGGATGACTTCAGGGCTGAAGCGAAACATGCGATACACCTCATTATCACTCATATCAAAAAGGTTGTAGCGCCCTCTGTAAATCCTCTCCCGTGCCCTCCTACGAGTCGGCTCAGTCAATAGAATATCAAGAACCATAGCTGCCCCTGGCATGTTGGTGCACAGATGTGAGGTCCCGAAAATGTGGGTGCTCTGCTTGTTCAGCTCGTCTGTCTAGGTGCTGCTGAAGTTGCGCGCTCCTGCGGCTGACATGTGGCCATCTGTTGCTAACTTGCCCCTGCTTTTAGAAGGAGCAAGTTTGAGCGGGGAAAAAAGCTTGCGCGCTTCCAGCGCAAGATGCGCATCACACGCGCATGTTTCAGAATCATCGGCAGTACCTAATTTGCATATTAGCTGAGGGAATAACATGAATGCGCAAGTTACACCCCGCGCAAAATTGCGCAAGAATTGCGCCGGAGCAGCGAGGCTGCGTGCGCGGGAAAAAGGCAGAATTTCAGGCTTAGCTGGTTTACAGAATCAGCCGCAAATTTGCCTGGGAGCAAATCAGTACTTGCGCGGCTCAAATCACACTTGCTCCCGCGCAAGTGCTTCTTGAATCTGGGCCACTGTATCCAGTTTAGCTAGATCTCACTGCAGACTGTTCCTGGTGTACTGTTTCTAAAATACTTCAGGCAGGCAGTTGATTCAGTTAGCTGCAGTGTATTTAGAATATATATACATCCCAGCTTTGTGGGGCAGAGATTCTGACAGCTTTGCAGGGGCAGGCTTAGAGGTGGTTAACGCCAAGCCAACTCAGCCAGGAATGGTGGTTTGCGACAATGGCACCAACCTCCTCTTCGCCCTCCAACAGGGACACTTGACCCATGTTCCCTGTTTGGCTCATGTCCTTATTTTGGTGGTGCAGCGGTTCTTGTGCAGGTACCCAGACTTACAGGATCTCCTGAGGCAGGCCAGGAAAGTCTGTGGGCATTTCCGCCGGTCATATAATGCCAGTGCTCAGCTGGCTGACCCCCAAAAGGAATGCAACCTGCCCAAGAACCGCCTCATCTGTGACATGCCCACCAGGTGGAACTCAACATTGGCAATGCTGCAGCGGCTGCACACACAGCAGAGGGCCATCAACGGATACCTGTGCGAGTATGGCACCAGGACAGGGTCAGGGGAGCTTGGCTTTTTTCGCCACGCCAGTGTTTTATGATCAAGGATGCATACACTGTCCTGTCACCATTTGAGGAGGCCACGAGGATGGTGAGCAGTGACAGTGCATGAATCAGTGATACTGTCCCTCTTCTCTTTCTGTTGGAGCGCACGCTGCATGGAATAATGGACAGGGCACTTGAGGCAGAACAGAGGGGACTTTCTTACCTCTCAAGGCCCCCTTTATCCAGACAGTATTTCCGCGGGCCCGCCGCTCACACAGGAAGAGGAGGATTGTGTGAGCATGGAGGTGGAGCCTATCACTCAGCATCAGCAGCAGTCTTCAAGGGATCGTTTATAGTCCCCAGAAACCCATGGACTTGTACATGCCTGGGAGGAGGTGGCTGCGGATCATGTAGTCCTTAGTGACCCAGAGGACTCTGGACCGAATACATCAGCAAACCTACGCTGTATGGCCTCCCTGATCCTGCAAAGCCTGCGAAAGGACCCTCGGGTTCATGTGATCAAGGAGAGAGATCATTACTGGCTGGCAACCCTTCTTGATCCACGTTAAAAGGGTAAGGTTGCGAAACTTATCCAGCCGTCACAGAGGGAGCAGAGGATGAAACATCTTCGGAGGCCTTGCAGAAAGGTTTGTGCAACGCGTTTCCAGAGCCTGGGAGGTTACAAAATCCTGGTCCTGGACAACGTGTTGCTGAGGCTTCGGTCAGTCACAGAAGGAGCGGTGGAGAAGGTGGCCATCTGACCGATGCGTTCAGACAATTTTTTAGTCCGCAGCTCCAAGGTATGACCGGTTCCAGCAACCATCGCCAGCGTTTGGTTTACATGGTGCGGGAATACCTAGGGGCAAGATCAGATTTGGAGACCTTTCCCACCGAAAATCCGCTGGGTTACTGGGTCTTGAGGATGGATCACTGGCCAGAGTTTGCACAGTATGCAATTGAAAAAGGAGAGAAAAAGCCCTAAAGGCTGACGCAGCGCTAAAGGAAAAAAAAAGATTGTGAAATAAGAATTGATTGTGTATCATGTGTTGAATAAAAAAATTATAAAAATAAATGAAGCAGCTAGCACTAAAAGTTCAGCACAAAAACTTAAAAACAATATATAATTTAAAGGAGTGTAGCGCTACAATACCAACTCATATAAAGAAATTAAGTGAAAAAAAGTGAGAAAAAAATGAATAGGAACCTCAAAAGGTATATAAATCCGTGAAAAATTCATAGGTAAAATCAAAACAGAAAAAAATTTGTGCAAAGTCCCATCTAATTAGTAACAAAGAAAGTCCATATGAAAGTGATCTTTCAAATTGTTGCAAAAAGAAGGTTAAAGGAGTGTCACCAATCTTCCCAAGAGCTTTGTGTTTTAACAAAAACACCCAGTGATGAGGTAGTCTGCTTTCCAGAGAGCCATGACTGCGGATCGCAGTCTCACCAAACCTAGGGATATAGGTCTCCCCACAAACCAATCAGGATATAACCGCCAATGTTCCAAGGGTAACTATGCACCGGGGTCTACAGATTTCCAATAGGTAAAAATGGTTGTGCAGGGTTTACAACCTCTTTAAGTAGTGAATGTGTATGGGTTCTAAGGTAAGTATTTCATAATGAGCTAGTATGCCATTCACACTAGCTCATTATGCTCTTTTCTTGCAGGTTTATTTTATAATTTTTTTTTTAAATCTGGGTTTTCTCAATCTGGGTTTACAACCACTTTATATATATATATATATATATATATATATATATATATATATATATATATATATATATATATATATACTCGCGCTGTAAGTAAAATGCGGCATATCCTGCTTTTATCTCTGCAATACTAGATGAGGTTTCAATTGTTCTACTTTATAAATACCTATCCATGTTTGCGTAATAAACTCCTGCCATACGGTACTTCACCATCAGTCCCATTTTTCATTTTTGGTATTATCATCTGCCTATGACCATTATGATTGGGGAAGAATCTTGGACCCTTCTGTGAATTGCCATGTATGGCCAGCATTTCAGCTTGAACGACCACTAGACTGAAAAGTTATTTTTGGTGAGTGGGGACACAAGAAGGGTGCGTGGCGCACCTAGAAATTTGGAGCACAACAGCACTTTATTAATTGGAGCACCCATGCACAATATACATGGACGTTTACTAAATTTGACGTTTTTTGTCACTCACTAATTTGATTCGCTTGTGATGTTATTGTGAGCGCTGTAATTATACCTTATATGTAAAATTTTTTATGGTAACTTTTATTAATGTACTTACAAAGTAGAACAATTAAAACCTCATCTAGTATTGTGTCTAAAAAATAGGGTATAGATTTATGGCATTTTTATTATTAGTATTTTTTTTTACATAGACATCTCCCCATTCTGCTGCTCCATGACACGTTCGCGGGCCACCAGCGGACACGTGCGTCCCCACGCTGACAGTGCACGTGCCCACTAGGCCGCGATTTTGAGGGGACGTACAGGTGCGCCCATTTGCGCAGCCGTACCATTGTGCCGATGTTCATCGTCGTGCAATGGTCGGCCAGCAGTTAAGCTAGAAATTCAGCAGATGGGGGTGTTTCCATGCCACGGTTGCATTGCTTTGCGCTTGCAGCAAAAACTATGGCTTGTGATTGCAGTGCATTGGCACAGCATTTACGGGGTTAAAAGTCGAAACTTAGCCTAAGTGCCCAGCACTGTGAATGGGTTGGCATTAAGTAATAATATAGCGTCTCTGTTGAACCTGTAAAAAGGACCATCTCTACCATGTTTAGGTGAAGTGTACATTCAATGATCTCACTCATTTTTTTTTTTACTCTTCCCTTTTTGTTGTTTTCAACTTCTAAACCAATGACAGAGCGCTGTTTATCTGGCGCACACTGTGTTTACTGTACGCAGAAGGAGTTAACGGACTAGTCAATGCCTCCACTATACATGGAGCCTGGCTATGAATACATCATCTATAACACCATGTTAAGTCATGACTAGAAAGGTAAAGTTTATTTTGCTCTCCAGATTACATAAGCAGAAATCCAGCCTTGAAAATAATTACAATAATTGGTTTTACTAACCTTCGGCTGATGGCGTTTTTGCGGCTTTCACCTATATGTTTAAGCACCTGGCGCACACTCGTGTTTTGTCTACCTCAGGTGTACGGACGGTTTAGCGCTCTTCAGCAGCCTGTGACCTTTTGGGCTCTTAGGATTTAGGCTCGCTAGACATGGAGATCTTAAAATTATCCATTTCTTCCAAAGCTGAAAAAGGCTTTTGAATATTGCTTGAAAAATATGTTCCTACTTTCTTTAGACGTTGGGCTTTTCTGCATTTTTCACATGCCGCTGTCACCTCAGATTCCTCTTCATTTAGTCTGGATAGGGAACAGCCTTCAGCCGGGTTATGAATGAGCCATTTGTTGCAACAGGTGTGCAAGAAATCCGTATTCTCTGCAAATTTAAAAAAAAAAGTCGATCAAGACATTACATTCTGAAAGTCAATAGCGCTTTGAGTTTCAAGTCTTGTGGCCGGCAGAGTGGAAAACAGTGTTCAATTAGGCTGATGACATGAGCAGAGAATGAGACGCATGCAGATCTATCGAGACTTGGAAGAAAACAGTTTTGAAAAGTCACACGATTTTCAGCCTCTGTTAATTCAAGGGGTAGAGACGTCCAACTGAGCTGTTCCTTCGGGGTGACATTCGTCTGTTCCTGACCTTAGAACTGTCTTTTCCTGAATAATCCTCAACTCACAGAATTAAAGACAAATTTAAAACTCAAATGAAGAAAAACATCAAAGTCTTTAACCACTTCAGCCCCGAAAAGGTTTGACCCCCTCTTCATGACCAGGCCATTTTTTGCGATACAGAACCGCGTTACTTTTTCTGCGTTTTCTTTTCATCATGGTCATACGACAACAATAAAATTGAAGACTGAATTTCCAGTGGTGTCGAGAAGTGCCCGGGATGTACTGCGCATGCGCCGTACGGAACAGCATAACAGCTGATTTGCCGATCAGCTGGGCTGACGTAACCATGGCGCACGCACACATCATAGGAGGTATCTCTCGATGGGAGATACCATTTTACAGGCACAATTTAAACCTGTACAAACAGCGGGGGGAGACTGTAGTTCTCAGATTCTGCATCGCTGGTGCTGGAGGGCGGCATGTGGCTGTGTTGAAGGGCTGGTTTTGTCTGTGTTGCAACCGTCCTTTCACACAGGCAAAACCATCCATTCGACACAGCAAACCCGCCCTGCAACACAGACAAAACCGGACCATCAGCACACTGTAAAGCCGCCCCACAACAACGAGGCACAATCTGAGAACTATGGTCTCCCCCCACTGTTTATATAGGTTTCAATTGTGCCTGGGAAATGGTATCTCCCATCGAGAGATACCTCCTACGATGTGTGCATGGACCATGGTTACGCCTGCTACATAAACTCGTTCCCTTTATCCCGAAAGAAGACAAAGCAGTCGTGGTGGGAACAATTATCAACTCCAGACATGACTATGCAAATGCCCTTTACCTCGGAGCCCCAAAATACCAAATCACTCGTCTGCAAGTCGTTCAAAATACAGCCGCTCGACTCGTGACTGGGAAAAAAACCCTGGGAATCAATCACACCTTCACTGAGTTCCCTTCATTGGTTGCCAGTAAAAGACAGAATTACCTTTAAGGCACTCTGTCTGACGCATAAGTGTGTTCAAGGAAATGCCCCCCAATATCTATGTGAAAAATTAAAATGTCACAACCCCAATCACGTTCTCCGATCCACCGACCAAAATCTACTCCAGATACCCAAAGCCAGATACAAGTCCAAAGGAGAACGAAGATTTGCAGTCCAAGGACCTAGACTATGGAACGCTCTACCAACCAGCATCCGAATGGAGGTGAATCACCTGGCCTTCAGAAAAAAACTCAAAACCCATCTTTTCTGAAGGCAAATGTACAGTAGGGAATTGGATACTAAGCGCCCAGAGGCCATTCAGTTTGCATGTGTTGCGCTATATAAGTTTCTCTCTCACTCACTCACTCACTCACTCATGGTTACGTCAGCCCAGTAAGTTCAACTGTTGTGCTATGATGTACGTTGCATGCACAGTTCGTCGCAGGCACTATTCGATGGGGGGCACTTCTCGACAGGACACGGCTCTTCTATGTACATTTGTACTGTGTTACTTTAACTGACAATTGCGTGGTCGTACGATGTGGGAAACAAATAAAATTGATGTCCTTTTTTCCCCACAAATAGAGATTTATTTTGATGGTATTTGATCACCTCTGCGTTTTTTTTTTTCACGCTATGAACAAAAAAAAAGCAACAATTTTGAAAAAAAAAACAAAACAAAAATAACAATATATTTTAATTTCTGCTATAAAACATATCCAATAAATAATAAAAAAAAAAAATGTCTTCATCAATTTAGGCCAATATGAATTCTGCTACATATTTTTGGTAAAAAAAAATCCCAAGAAGCGTATATTGATTAGTTTGCACAAAAGTTTTACAGTATACAAAATATGGGATAGATTTATGGCATTTTTATTTATTTACGTTTTTTACTAGTGACGGCGGCGATCAACGACTTTTAATAGGGACAAATCAGACACTTAACTGACACTTTTGACACTTTTTTGTGAATCAGTGACATTATTACAGTGATCAGTGCTAAAACAATATGTACTGTAAGGCCTCGTACACACTATCGGTTAACCAGAGGACAACGGTCTGATGGACGTGTGTGGGCCCCATAGGTTATTTAACCATCGGTTAAAAAAAGCAAACTTGCTTTAAATTTAACCGATGGATTCCTAACCGATAGGTCAAAACCAATCGTTAGTAGGCACAACCATTGGTTAAAAAATCCACGCATGCTCAGAATCAAGTCGACGCATGCTTGGAAGCATTGAACTTTGTTTTTTTAAGCACGTTGTTGTGTTTTACGTTACCGCGTTCTGACATGATCGGTTATTTAACCGATGGTATGTGGGCACGGCGGACCATCAGTCAGCTTCATCGGTTAACCGATGACAACGGTCCTTCAGACCCTTCGCATCGGATGGACTGATTGTGTGTACGAGGCTTTACTGTACTAATGACACTGGAAGGGAAGTTGTTAACACCAGGTATAAGTGTGTCCTAAGGGGGTGCTTGCTATCTGTGTGGGGGATGGTCTGACTGGATCAACACAGAGATCTGTGTTCCTGCTTAGCAGGAACACACAATCTCTATCTTCATCCCTGTCAGAACAACGATCTGCCTTGTTTACATAAGCAGAACACTGTCCTGCCTCTCTGGGGAGCAATCATAGGTGGCCAGCGAACATCGGGTTGGACCCGCTGATTGGTCCCCCCTCTGTCCAATTGGCATGCGCCCCCTGTATCTATTGCACGATATGGCGTACAAGTATATTGTTTAGCGCAATAGAGCCACCCTGCTGCAGTATATCTGAGGTAGGCAGTCTTTAAGTGGTTAAAAAAAAAATGGGTAAAACACTGCTTACATTATCCCTGGGCCTTTGATGAAATCAGAGACATTTCTCTTTGTGGAAATGCACAATACTACCAATAAACCAGTCATGGGCTGAATGTAGATATGATCTCTATCATAAAAGCCTGATGTAAAGATTCATTTGTTGTCACGGTTCCGTGTACATAGATCTGGTGCCAGGTTATACCTCCTGTTTGGGCTGCTCGGGCTCCTGCCAATCCACCCTGAACCTAGGTGTTAATAAGCCTGCGCGCCTGTGGCCATTCACACCTGATTTTGAATCGCGGTTTGGAATTGCGGCTATTCTGCCTGCAATTCAGAACATGTTTGTGATTTCATTATTTCTCAATTGCAGCCTAAATGCTGTGAATTTTTGCTGCAATTCATCCCGGTGTGAATGGAGCCTCAAGCCTTGTACACACGACCGGATCTATCCGCTGGGATTGATCCGCGGATCAGTTCCAGCGGACAAATCCGGTCGTCTGTACGGCCTAGCGGATATTTATCCGCAGAGATTTCTCGGGCCGATCGATTTCAAGCGGATATAAATTTCTTAGCATGCTAAGAAATCTATCCGCTTGAATCGAGTCCAGCGGATTGATCCGGTGGTCTGTAGAGACTCACCGGATCAATCCGTCCGCTCCCCTCCCTCGCATGCGTCGTAATGATTCGACGCATGCGTGGAAGTACTTACCTTCCAGTGTCGCGCACGTTGCCGCATCATCGTCGCGGCGACGGCGCGACACGTCACCGCGGATGAATTCCGCACGGATTTTGATCCGATGGTGAGTACAAGCCATCGGATCCAAATCCGGAGGAGGAATCTCCACTGGAAACGGTCCGGTGGACCGTTTCCAGCGGAGATCCCCTTGTGTGTACGGGGCCTCAGTGTTCGAGCATCGTGTCTTCACCCTGAAGTCGGACCCTCCTGTTCCTCTGGTGTTTCCTATTGCAGAGTATTCCCTTAGTCTGTGTATTGTATTATCCTGTCTTTGTTCTCTGCGTTTCCCTCAGGGCTGTGCAGTTGTTACCCCTTTGGTTTCTGTTAGTGGATTCCTTTATTTTCTGTTGCAGTGTGTGTCTCCCTCAGTGTATTCTCTGTGTGTCCTTCCAGCGTGCAATGTGCCCACATAGGAGCGCTAGAGAGTTTCAACCTGGGGGCTGCCATGCAGCACAACATCCGCACCTCCTGTGGCTCTGGTGAAGACGGTTGGCTCCTTAGATCCTGCAACTTTGGCCCACCTTTGTTGCATGCGGTAACACTGCTCCCACTCCCTGTGAGGACCCGTACCCGGGTACACCTGTTAAGTTGTTGCCTTGGTCACTAGATCTTGAGTTAGAGTCCCAGGTGGTCTTACCCTCTGATCATGACATTTTTATTATCAGATATTATGCTTATTTTCCAGTACTATTCAGGCTATTCAAGCTGATCAAGAGCTTAAAGTGGAGTTCCACCCAAAAATGGAACTTCCGCTTTAAGTACTAGTGACCCCCTAACATGCCACATTTGGCATGTAATTTTCTTGGCAGGGGGGGACCCGGTCCCTACTTTTCACAGGTACCCAGATCCCACTTCCTCTCCAGGTGCTGTGGCACTGGAAGGAAGTTCCCCTCTCCCCCCTCTCCGCTCCTTGCAATATTCTGGGACATGTCACAGGTTCCAGAAGTTTGCCCAGCCATTCATAACGCGCAGCACACACCCGGCTGTGAAGCCACAGCTGGGTGCCCACACTTGCAATGCCGGCGCCGCAGAGAGGAGTGGGAAAAAAGCAAGGCTTTGGGCGGCCCCATCGCTGGACTGTGGGACAGGTGAGTTTCTGTTTATTTAAAACTTTTAAATGAGTGAACAGGTAAGCTGGTCAGAGTTGATGGGAAGATGGATGGAGCCAAATACAGGGCAATCTTAGAAGAAAAACTGTCTGCAAAAGATTTGAGACTGGGGCGGAGGTTCACCTTCCAGCAGGACAACGACCCTAAACATACAGCCAGAGCTAAAATGGAATGGTTTAGATCAACGCATATTCATGTGTTAGAATGGCCCAGTCAAAGTCCAGACCTAAATCCAATTGAGAATCTGTGGCAAGACCTGAAAATTGCTGTTCACAGACACTTTCCATCCAATCTGAAAGAACTGGAGCTATTTTGCTCCAGAGAAGAATGGGAAAATGTCCCTCTCTAGATGTGCAAAGCTAGTAGAGACATCCCCAAAAAGACTTGCAGCTATAATTGCAGTGAAAGGAGGTTCTACAAAGTATTGACTCAGAGGGGGCTGAATACAAATGCACCCCACACTTTTCACATATTTATTTGTAAAAAAAATTGAAAACCATTTATCATTTTCCTTCCACTTCACAATTATGTGCCAATTTGTGTTGACCTGACACATAAAATCCCAATAAAATACATTTACGTTTTTGGTTGTAACATGAAAACATTTGGAAAATGTCAAGGGGTATGAATACTTTTTCAAGGCACTGTAGGGTAGAGAAGCAGGTGGAACAGACTCTGTAGCGGATAGTACACATAATACCATATCTACAATAAAGCACTTGACAGTGAAATGCGTTGGAGGAGCAGGTGGAACAGCTTCTGTACTGGATAATATGCATAACAACAGATAATACCGGATCTACTGTATGTTTAAGCTCCTGACAGAGTGAAACGTGCTATAAGAGTAGCGGATTGAACAGCCTTTGTACCAGATAATACGCATTATACTGAAAAATACTGGATAATACTGGAAGAGCCTCTGTACTAGATAATAACAGATCTACGTTTAAAGCGGAGCTCCACCCAAAAGGGGAAGTTCAGCTTTAAAGATTGTCCCCTGCTCCTCTTAAAGAATTGCCACTTTTGAGGAGCGGGTACCCAATTTTGACAGCTACCCGTTTCCTCTCCGATACAGAAGTTATTCTCAACCCCCCACCACTGCAGCCTTCTGGGATACTGACAGGTCCCAGAAGACTGCATTCGTGCATGCACAGTGGGCACACGGCTGTGAAGCCGTAAGCTGTCACAGCCGGGTGCCCATAGTAAAGATGCCAGCGCAGAGGAAAGAAGACAGCGGGTGAAACTGGCTGGGGTGAACAATCACTTTAACACCATACATTTTTTTTTGTTTTATTACTTTCCATTGTTTATATCTCTTACTTCATAAAATTGAAGGAAAGATGGTGCTATATAATATAATACAATATAATAAATAAGTATATATAATTAATGATATGATTCTGTTCACATTTTTGTAAGTGGATCATTCAAATCCTTCAAGTGGCACCTGATTTTCTGGTTAAACTTACGAAACTCCTTACCTGTCAATGATAAAAAGTTTACATATAACAGATGTGAGGTGTTTGGAGCCTTGGTCCTGCTGTGTTTGTAACCACCTCGTTCAGGGAATAAATAGGCCTGGCATACATCATATTTAATTGGTTCTAATGACGTAACCTTATACTGACTGTGATAATATAAACCTACGTTTGATTGGGTGTACCGTGTTTCTTTTTTAATCGGCTGTATCATACAATTAGGGATCAACATTTATAATTATATTCTTTTGTTTTAAAGCAGCCCTTGGCAATACAAAACATACCCAGCAAAGTTTCCCCTTCAAAAGTGCAGTGTTCCCCTAAAACTCCATTCTAATGCTAAGAAACTGTCCTTTCAAGTCCACTGTAAAACTGACACTTCTGGGAGTGTTGAGCTCTCCTGTCTCCCCAGCGGCTCTCACTGGTTCCTCCCGCTGAGGCAAAAGAGGATACTGTAGGCTCATGGGGAATGTTACCATGAAGCTGTATGCTAAAAGTCTGTACTATAAGTCTAGTTTCACCTCTATGTGGCTGCGCTGTTTTTCAATTCTTGCAGTGCGTTTTTTATGCGTTTTGCATGCAGTTTTCATGCATTTTGTGTTTTATGTTTTTTTTCTTTATTATCTGGGAGTGACTTTAGTACCTGGGAATACCTTTAGTACCTGGGAGTACCCTTAGTAACTGGGGGGTACCTTTTAGTGCCTTAGAGTAACCTTAGTCGCGGTGTGCTGAGAGTGTCGTGGGATGCTGAGAGTGACACAGTGTGCTGAGAGTGTCGCGGTGTGCTGAGAGTGTCGCGGTGTGCTGAGAGTGACGCTGTGTGCTGAGAGTGACGCCGTGTGCTGAGAGTGACGCCGTGTGCTGAGAGTGCCGCGGTGAGCTGAGAGTGTCACGGTGTGCTGAGAGTGTCGATGTGTGCCGAGAGTGTCGCTGTGTTCTGAGAGTGTCGCTGTGTTCTGAGAGTGTCGCTGTGTGCTGAGAGTGTCGCGGGGTGCTGAGAGTGTTTGCGGGGGGTGCTGAGTGTGTCGCGGTGTGCTGAGAGTGTCGCAGTGTGCTGAGAGTGTCGCGGTGTGCTAACAGTGACGCCGTGTGCTGAGAGTGACGCGGTGAGCTGAGAGTGTCACGGTGTGCTGAGAATGTCGCTGTGTGCTTAGAGTGTCGCGGTGTGCTGAGAGTGTCGCGGTGTGCTGAGAGTGTCGCGGTGTGCTGAGAGTGTCGTGGTGTGCTGAGAGTGTCGCGGGGTGCTGAGAGTGTTTGCGGGGTGCTGAGAGTGTCGCGGGGTGCTGAGAGTGTTTGCGGGGTGCTGAGAGTGTCGCTGTGTGCCGAGAGTGTCGCTGTGTTCTGAGAGTGTCGCTGTGTTCTGAGAGTGTCGCTGTGTGCTGAGAGTGTCGCGGGGTGCTGAGAGTGTTTGCGGGGGGTGCTGAGTGTGTCGCGGTGTGCTGAGAGTGTCGCAGTGTGCTGAGAGTGTCGCGGTGTGCTAACAGTGACGCCGTGTGCTGAGAGTGACGCGGTGAGCTGAGAGTGTCACGGTGTGCTGAGAATGTCGCTGTGTGCTGAGAGTGTCGCGGTGTGCTGAGAGTGTCGCGGTGTGCTGAGAGTGTCGCGGTGTGCTGAGAGTGTCGTGGTGTGCTGAGAGTGTCGCGGGGTGCTGAGAGTGTTTGCGGGGTGCTGAGAGTGTCGCGGTGCACTAAGAGGTTTGTGGGGTCCTGAGAGTGTCACAGTGTGCTAAGAGTGTCACGGTGTGCTGAGAGGGTCTCGGTGTGCTGAGAGGGTCGCGGTGTGCTGAAAGTGTCGTGGTTTGCTGAGAGTGTCGCGGTGTGCTGAGAGAGACGTGGTGTGCTGAGGAATGACGTGGGGTGCGGAGAGTGACATATATATCAAAGGACACAGCAGTAGTTCCACACTATATGGATAAGGCTATATCACATGGGAAGGAAATGCATCAACACCACTCATGGAAATTCATGCAGCCAGGACATCCAGCATCAGGTATATAAAAAGAGTTTTCTCCCAGTCAATAAGATGGCATCACCAAAGGAATAATGAAGCAATCATAGTGAAGCCCGTACAGTTAAAACAAACATTTTATTGTAGTCACTTACAGTGAAGTAAAAAACAAACATCTGGAGGGTGGAAACGGCCGCGGCTCTCAGCGTGTTTGTGTCATCGCCCACCTAACACGTTTCATCCTATTCTGATGATGTCCAAGAGAATGAAATACAAGCATGCTGAGAGTCGTGGCCGTTTCCACACTTCAGATGTTCGTTTTTTACTTCAGTGTAAGAGACTACAATAAAACAAAAAAAATAAAGCATTCACATGGTCACACAAATGTTGTTGGAAATTTTGAACGTCAAGAACACAGTGACGTACAACACTACGACGAGCCAAGAAAAATTAAGTTCAATGATTCCGAGCATGCGTCGAATTGAATCCGAGCATGTGTAGGATTTTTGTGCGTCGGAATTGCATACAGACAATCGGAATTTTTGACAAGAACTTTTGCTGTCGGAAAAATTGAGAACCAGCTCTCAAATTTTTCTTGTCGGAAGTTCCGACAGCAAATGTCTGATGGAGCCTACACACGGTCGGAATATCCGACCAAAAGCTCACGTCGAACATTTGTTGTCAGAAATTCCGACCGTGTGTACGCGGCATTACTTTCCTTTTGTGTATACCCCCTTCCCAAACCTCAGAACCAATATCTGAATCAAGTAGAAAAAGGGGGGGGGGAATTAGGTTGCGCTAAATAATCAACACAACATGAACATTGTGCAAAAACAGAGTGTATATAAATTAAATAAATAAAGGCTGCCCAGTCCGTTGGAGCATGGTGGGATTATTATCTAATGCTTGAAACTACTGCTATCTGTGACGCCGAGTCCAGGAGTGGATTGCCTTTAAAGAGACAGTCACCTTCCTGAACCTGGTGAGGATCGGCTGGAAGTGGAGCAACGCTTAGCCCCTGGGATTTTCCATCACCTGACAGGGTGGATGTTTAGGCCTTCTTGACCTCATCTAACAGGGGGTCCAACAATCCTGGTAAGGGCATTTACTTACCTTTCTTCCTGGTGTGACCATGAGGAGCTTTTCTTTCAATCAACTTCTATTTGAACTGGTGGTGGACTCTTCCCTCACTTTACCACAGTTTTTGAGTCATTATCGAGAATTGGACATTTTTTATTCATATACTGATTTTTTAACACAATTTTTTATTTATCCGTTGAGACTTTATGGTATATAGTCTTTATCCCCTGGAGGGGCATCGACCTCTATTTATTTAATTTATATACACTCTGTTTTTGCACAATGTTCATGTTGTGTTGATTATTTAGCGCAACCTAATTCCCCCCCCTTTTTCTACATTTTGTTACATGAATATCACATGTGTTTTTTAGGTGTTGCAGCTTTTTTTATTGATTTAAATTTTATCATAATTTACACTTGTCAATTTATTTCTTTAGCAGAGTATATTTTTCCTTTGTTGATCTGAATCAAGTAATGGCTGTGCATCGTCAAGAAGCAAGTGGCTGACGCTGCTTTTAAATAATTCAGCTGACTCCTCAATGTCTGATGCTGGGGCTATAGCAGGAGTAGCTATGGACAAAAAGGCATTAAAAGCCACTCTGGCAGCTGCGGTGGACTGCGCATTATTCTCTGCTTGGGTAATAGAGGATGTGGAGGATTTAGCAAGCCAGTCCACCGCTCCCTTTGCATGTTGTGGCTGGATAGCACAGGCAACATCACTAAACAGAGGAAATGGTGCCTTGCCTGAAGACAGACCATGTCCACCTCCTTTGCCTATGAACACAGACGCTGCTGGCCCCCTCCAGGTGCCATAGGAACATCTGCATCTCCATGTTGACCTCTCAGACATGATGGTGGGGGGGTTATTACCAAAATGTAATAGAAACAGGAAAATGTGTACTTAGATGCACTTTAATCAATGAAAAGTAGTGTTTGGTGCAATTTAACTTGAGGGCTCACTACACACATATACTCTACTGACTCACTATAAAATACTGCAGTAAAACTGCACTGATGCACTGCAATATACTGTGGTAAAAGTGCACTAATGCACTTTAATATATTGCAGTAAAAGTGCCTTGACGCACTTTAATATACTGCAGTAAAAGTGCACTAACGCACTTGAATATTTTGCAGTAAAAGTGCCTTGACACACTTCAATATACTGCAGTAAATGTGCACTAACGCATGTCAATATACTGCAATAATAGTGCCCTGACACTCTGTAAGGACATTGAGGGCTAATCCAAATTGCCAGAGCAAAAGAAAGTGTTGGGTGCCAGGGGAGCAAAGAATGAAGTACATTTCCCCTACACTTAACAAGATTAGAGTCTAAAAATTAGAGCCCTACTATAGAAGGGGGGGGAGCACCAAAAGGGCATTTTACAAGATCAGCAGAGTTCACCTAATTTTTTTTTAGGTTTGTAAAGTAGAGATTAGAACACATTGCAGGTTGGTCTGATGGGGAGGAAGCCAACATAAACGAGGACTTAATTATTTTTCTCTGTTATAGTCTCTTAGATGTAATGAAGAACTAAACCTGCAGCCCACCACTACAAAAACTCTGAACACTTCTACCAAAATAAATTACTTTGTGCTGCTTCTGCTGTTGTAGCTGTGCTGTGCTGTTTACATTCCATAACCCTGCTTCTGCCCAAAGTCAGGAATAAATCTCATAAAGTTAAAAAGTACTTCATAACCCCCTTTGATATCACTTAAAGAAGAATTGCAATCACCTTACTGGAGAAAGATAACGTAATCACAGTAAGGCACTTAAAATGCTTTTTGAGGACTTTGTTGCTAAGGTTCAATGGGGGAGATTTACTAAAACTGATGCACTCAGATTCTGGTGCAGATGTCCATGGCTGCCAATTAGCTTCTAACTTCAGCATGTTCAATTAAGCTTGGGCAGTAAAATTTGGAAGCTGCCTTCTATGCAGAGTTGCAACAGATTTTGTACTCTCTAGTTTTAGTAAATAACTCCCACTATGTTTGATGATGGAGGATTGCTCTAAAGATGAGGTTAGTTCAACTTTAACAAGCTTATTGATTTTTTGGTTGTTGAGTAGGTAGGAAAGAGGTAATAATAGGTATGTTGTGCGTGCGGTTCTTTGTAATAAACAATTTAAAAAGTGTTGGGAGGAGGAATAGAAAAAAAAAACACTTTAGAGCAGTGGTTCTCAACCTCTCTAGTGCCTTGACCCCTTGATAAAATTTCCCATGTTGTGGGGACCCCTAACAGTAAAATTATTTTCGTGGCGTGGGTTGTCAGCACCCAAGGCAAGACAAGTAATTTATGCCCCTAACCCACGGATATTTAGTGCTCCCTGGGTCCCTTCTACTCGTACAGTAGTAAACCCCTTATGGTACATTTTATTTTGTACCACTCTTTCTCTTTGTTCTCCTTTCTTTCATTTTTATCTCTCTCTATCCTAATTTCTTGTTTGTCCCACCCCCATCCCTCTCTCTAGCTGTATTTATTGTGCTCTCTCTTATTCTTTCTCTACCGTTTTCTTTGTTCCTTCTTTTCCTCACCCTTCTATGTATTCTCTATTTTTATTCCTTATCTTACTCCTTGGTGGGGGGAACGGGATGAGTGACAGTGCTAGGGGGAGTTGGGATGTGTGGCAATGTTGGGGGGAGTTCTGATCAGCCAACTTAGGTGCTCTTGATCAAGGGCTTCTGTTGATCTGAGAACTGTAGTGGGGACTTTTAATGGCAACTATAATCACAGGTAGTTTTACTCACTGTGTCTCCGGATTCACTGTGTCACAAGACTTTGTGGTGTCTCTTAGCAGTGACACCTATGCAGAAATCAGGAGATAGGGTCTCCTCCAGCCCCTTCCACTTCACATTCCTCACCAGTCAGCTAACCTCTAGTTTCTTTCCCCCAGCCATGCCGTGAACTGAATGGGCAGCTGCAAAAAGGCTGAGTGGGCGGCCGCAGGCTCTAGGAACAGCCTAGCTGGGCGGCCGTAAAAAGGCTGGGAGAGTGGTGCGGGCTTCAGGAACAGCCCAGGATTTGGTGACCCCTGGCAAATCATCATTCGACCCCCAGGTTGAGAACCACTGATCTAGGGGCATGAATGTTCTCCTCAGGGTCCCAAGAATTTAAAAACAAGCTACAATATCTGGTCCACTGGGAAGGATATGGTCCTTCCTATTGGACCAGATATTGTAGCTTGTTCCTAAAGATCCTGCAATAAAGAATTTTCTCCACCACAAATTCTACTTCACCCTACACCAAAAAGGTTGAGTGGGTGGCTGCGGGCTCCAGGAACAGCCCAGCTGGGCGGCCGCAAAAAGGCTGGGAGAGTGGTGCGGGCTTCAGGAACAGCCCAGGATTTGGTGACTCCTGGCAAATCATCATTCGACCCCCCAAGGGGGTCCCGACCCCCAGGTTGAGAACCACTGTTTTAGAGCTTTCCCTAAGTATTTTTGTGGGCTTTTTTTTTTTTTTGCATTTTTGAAATGTTTACCTAGAGTTTTATTACCGTTAAAGATAATGATAATGACAACCCCTATCATTGATCTGATTGATCTATCTTACAGGTATCTTACAGAAAACAGGAAAAGCTACTGACGCGTTTCACACTGTATGAAGGTGCTTAATCATAGCTATGATCAAGCATCTTCATACGGTGTGAAATGCTTCAGCAGCTTTTCCTGTTTTCTGTAACATGAAGTGACTGTATTGGATTTCATCTGCCACATAAGATATCAATAAAGATGCCTTCAACAGTGTGCGGCCGTCCAGGATTTTTTCTTCCTTCCTATTTCGTTGCAGAGCCAGCACCTTCAAATTCCTAAAAGGGCATGTGCTTTAGAGGACTGGGGCTTAGAGCGGCAATCCTTCTTTATCTGTAGTCTAATCAAGGCTATGATCATGATAAAATAAGTACAAACTTGGAATGACCAGCTGTATCCAGTTTGTGTGATTTTAACATTGGGAATGGTCCAGTAATTACTAAGTGGACACTAAATTTTGTGTGCAAGGGCTGCTTTAGGTCACTTATACAGTATAAATCACACAATTTGACAAAAATCAAAGCAATTTACACAAACAAATATCTATCTTTATTTTTATTTAACTGGAACATATCTTTGCATTGGGATATGAAAAAAATGCATACAAAGATGTACACACTAGTGAACAGATATCACACAAAGCACAACTGACCAACTTCATCACTTTTACAGAATTATATTACATAAAGAAAGCATATCCACATCGTGAAAACATATGCTCTACAAAAAACGACAATAAATAAATTACATTATATGCAGACAGTTCTACTTACATCAGTACAATAGCATATTGAAGTTTGTGAAGACCCTATATTGAGATCTCAGAGCTGCACCAGAAATATAAAATGTGCCATTCAACAATAGGGTTTCCTATCAATGTTCAATGACCATTGTCTCCTACTTGTGATGTTGAAAGGGGTGAACAAGATGACTGAGAATCCAAAAGGTATCTCACAATCTAGAAGTTAGATTTTGTTTTTACATTTTCATATTGCTCTGTATATCAGAGTAAAAGTAGAGGAAGTCCAAATGGTGAGGGATGAACAGGGATAAGGGTAATTTAGCTGCTACCAGAACAAAGGTACTTGTACTCCACTCCTAAAACTTTGATATATATTCTTGTGCTGGTAGGGGACATCTGATAACCTTTTTTTTTAACCTGGGCCCATGCCAAGCCCCTCCCTGTATAGAGTCAAAGTAACTGCCCATTCGGAAAGTTACTGCCATGACAGTTAAAGGGTCTTTGCTGCCAACCCCAATAGAATAAAGCTATGTTTTACTAAGATGCGCACAGGGCTAGGATGCATGTATGTATGAATGTTGGTGTGTGTGTATTCAAAGTTCAACATATTCTGAACAAGTAGCAAAAGAGCTTTAAAACTGACCATTACTAACATCCACAGCCACATGTGCTGAGGAATAATTTATCCTCAATGATCACGACATAGACTTTGAAGTTGGGTTTCTGTTGGTTTCCAACATCTTACAACACCTGCTGTTTCTTTACATTTGAAGGCAGGTAGGCTGTCATAGAAGAAAAAGGGGAAAGAAGCTCAGTGTCTCTATTGTAAAGATGAATTTCTCCACAATGCATATAGTTACAAAGGTGGATAATGGGTTTCTTTATATTGCTTTTACTGCTTGTTCAGCATCTGTAAATGCTTTAATATGTATTGTATGGTCACACATGCACTCAATTTTTTTAAAAATACAGTATATGATAAGCAGTGAACTATGCTAATTAACTTGTACCAAATGTTAAAAAAAAACACCACAAGATACCCCTGTTTCTACATTCATTACCCAGAAAATCTTATACTTTATCTCTCTTGGATTAAATTTCAACTGCTGTCTACTAGCACATCCTCAGTGACCAATAAAGGCCAGCTTACTGGTCAGTAGGGTGGCAATTTGTTGAGCTTAGCCATGGAGTCAGGCAGCTCAGGTCTCAGAAACAAAATGTGATATTAAAATCAAAGAGGGACAAGAAGGAAGATTTTCCGACTAATAAAGGTAATAAGGGGCATGTCAGGATGTCTCAAAAAAGCTTCTAATTAATCTGTTGAGAGGATCTACATGTTGTCTAGCTTAATAGACCGGTGCTCATTTTAAAGATGTTTTAGCTACTTATTTGTAGGGTTTTGATGAAAACATTTAGGAAAACATAGGAACAGATTTGTATTTATTTGTGCTTTGGAAGTGAAAAAACAAACAAAAAAAAAAACAGCTGTGACCTTGAACCATCTAACTTTATAAACAATTGTTAGCTATTACACCACAAAATAAAACCGTATTCAAAGTCAAAACAGGTTCAAGTGAAAAACAAGTCAAAAACATTTGTTGGTAAAAGAAGCTCAATTTGTGTTTTTTAGAATAATAAAAAAAAAGAGTCCGTTAATTGTTATGAATTTTTGGAGTTGACTTACTAAAGGCAAATAGGCTGTTCACTTTGCAATGGAATGTCCCCTTAACTTAGTGAAGGTAGTGTAATTTCACTTTGCAAGGAATAATCAACCATGTGCAAGGAAAATGTAAAAAAAAAAAAAAAATATGTTTACTTAAAGCAGATCTCCGCCAAAAAATATTAAAAGTCAGCAGCTACAAATACGGCAGCTGCTGACTTTTAATATTAGGACGCTTACCTGTCCTGGAGTCCAGCACCGTCGGCAGCAGAGGACGAGCGATCGCTCGTCACTCTGCTGCCCCCACCGCCATCCTCGGTGAGGGAACCAGGAAGTGAAGCATTGCAGCTTCACTGCCTAGTTCCCTATGGCGCATTCGCGATTCGCGCTATGCTGTGCTCACTGGTCCCCGCTATGTTCTGGGAGCCGTGTGTGTAGGGGGGGGATCTGACGTCCTGCCCACAGTCTACCCGTAGACTGTGTGGCAGGAAGAGGGTGCAAATACCTGTCTTTAGACAGGTATCTGCACCCCCTCCCCCCTGAAAGGTGTCAAATGTGACACCGGAGGGGGGAGGGTTTCCCATGAGCGGAAGTTTCACTTTAGGGTGGAGTTCTGTTTTAAACTTGATTAAATGATGGAAGTCAGCAGAGCATTGCTTAATTCATTAACCACTTGCCGACTGTATAACTTACATATATGGCGGCAAAGCAGCTCTGCTGCGCAGGGTCACGTACCTAGTATGTGATCCTGCACTACTGGGTCTGGGGTGCGTATGTGTGCTGCCAGACAACTGCTCCACCGGATCCCACTGATCAGAGAGCAGAGCAGAGAGCCAGAACAGTGATGTAAACAAGGCAGATTGCCATTCTGTCAGCAGGGAAGGCATTGATCCTGTGTTCCTGCAAAGCAAGAACATGGATCAATGCCTAGTAAAAGAACCTCACACACAGTACACAAGCACTAGCTAGGCACACAGTTAACCTTTTGATTGACCCTGATGTTAAACCCTTCCCAGCCTGTGCTATTAGTACAGTTATAGTATATTTTTTAGCACTGATTATTGTAGATTGTATTAGTGTCACTGGTCCCCAAAAAGTGTCAAAAATGTAGGTTGGTGTCCAATTTATCCACCGCAATGTCGCAGTCCTGCTAAAGTCACTGATCATTGTCATTACTATTAAAAAAATAAAACTTTTGCACAAACAAATCAATATACTATTAATGTGATTTTTTTTTACCAAAAATATGTAGCAGAATACATATTGGCTTAAAATGATGAAGACATTCGATTTTTATTGGATATCTTTTATAGCAGAATTTGTATTTTTTTCGAAATCGTCAGCCTTTTTGTTTATAGCGCAAAAAATTAAAACCGCAGAGGTGTTCAAATACCACCAAAAGAAAGCTCTATTTGTGGGGGAAAAAAGGACAATTTTATTTGAGTACAGTATTGCATGACCGCGCATTTGTCAGTTAAATTAATGCAGTGTCGTATAGCAAAAAATGGCCAGGTCATATCTTACGGAGGTCAATTGGTTAAACTAAGGGAAAATTCCCATGCATAGTGAACAGCCTCTTTGCCTTTAGAATTGGAATCCAGTGCAAGCTTGCTTGTCTGCTAAAAACTTATGTTGGGATGACTGAAATTGTCCCAAATTCAATGGCCAATAGCATGTTGAGGTGAGGATTGGGTCATCTATGCCCAGGGGGGGTGATAATGAGCAACTCTGTCCACTGCAAACACTTGCTTTCTTTTACAGAATTTTGTTTTAGCTTTTTGGAAAACCTATACAAACCCTGGGTGATTCTTCCCTCTTGTCACAGAGAAAAGACATTAGTCACACTTGTGATTCAACTCCTGGCACTACAGAGGACAACCAGATGTCTTGAGACCTATGGGTAGCCTAACTATTGCGATTAAAATACAATAAGTTACAAGTGGCTTGTTATTGGTTCAAAAATGTTGAATAGCACAAATATATTTCATAGGCAGCCTCCGATCTCCATTATAGGATGATGACCATATTATATATTAAAGCTGTTAAAAATGTCTTTAACAAAAATAAAACCATTTTTCTGTATACTAAGCAAAATATGAAATCATCATTTTACATCAGTGGAGATAGCCACTGTGCGAAACACAACAGCACTTGTATTCACTTTTGAAAATAAAGACATGTATTGCAGCAAAGTTTAGTTTTATATAATTATTTACTATTACAAATATGTTATTATTATAAAAAAAAAAAGACAAAATACATTAAACATTTATGTGAACGTAAAAAAACCAAAATGGCAGTGAATCTAAAATAAACCAAAAACAGTCAGCTTATTTTTTCAATACATTTTGAAAATGTGAAATGTTATCCTGCTGTAAAATAATGTACAAATTAAAATCAAAATAAGGGAATTTTGTAAATTAAAAAAATCAGTTACACTTTATAGATCACATGATTTTTCAAGAGTAACAAGTAATAGTGGTTCAAAAATGAAATGATCTTGTAGCTCTGTCAGCTACTTTTTTACACAAAACACCTAAATTCAAAAGTCTAAGGGCTCATGCACAACGGTGTAATAAGCCCATTCTCTTATGCTTTAAAATCTTCTCTGTAATGACCCCTATATTGCCCACACATGCCATTTACATGCCCACAAAGACAGTGCTGAAAATAATCTGTCCTATAAGCTTTTTTGCAATAATTTTGGGACTATACCTTTACACTACACTTTTTCCAATATGTGAAAAGCCTGGGGGAGTCACCCTAATTATTTCATGTTTTAGGACAAGGTTAATTGAAAATCTAATTCACTTGAACAAATAATGAAACACATTCAGCTCCGCTAGAGGGGGCTGAATGCATAAGATCTATTTTTAATAATTTTTTCTCAAATCTATTTCACAGCAAGGCAGTGGACAAAACATTAATCCAGATGCTTGCTATTTTTAAATCTAAAAAAAAAAGCAACCCAATCAAATTCTGAAAGGTAAAGAACACATATTTAACGTGTATTTTATAGGAAGGGATAATGTGTGATCAAAATGCAAAGTAACAAGTCAAAAGGTGATCAATTTATTCTTCAATCATTTTCACCAACAAAAGCTGCAATAAACGATTTAAATTTTACAAAATAAATTGTTTATAAATAATATTTTTTTTAAAATCTTGCTTTTATTTAGTGATAATTATAGTCCAAAAATTTCCTCTACTGGTCTGATACAAAGCTATTTTTGATTTATACCATTAAAAACTAGTTAGGTAAAGCAAAAATGCTTGCGAGATAAAAATATTTCCAAAGGGAAAAAAAGAGATGAAACTGTGTAGGGTAATCAATAACATTAAAACTATTTTTTTTCTCTTGACATGGCAAGTGCAATGTCTCAAATCTGAAATACACTATATTGCCAAAAGTATTGTGACACCTGCGTTTACACACACATGAATTTAATGGCATCCCAGTCTTAGTCTGTAGGGTTCAATGTTGAGTTTGCCCACCCTTTGGGGGTATAACAGCATAACAGCTTCAACTCTTCTGGGAAGGCTGTCCACAAGGTTTAGGAGTGTGTCTATGGCAATGTTTGACCATTCTTCCAGAAGCTAATTTCTAAGGTCAGGCACTGATGTTGGGCAAGAAGGCCTGGCTCGCAGTCTCTACTCTATTTCATCCCAAAAGTGTTCTATGAGGTCAGGACTCTGTGAAGGCCAGTCAAGTTCCTCAACCCCAAACTTGCTCATCCACACTACATTGCCAAAGGTATTGGGTCTTCCCTCCAAATCATTGGTGAAGGGGGGGTTATGGCATGGGGTTTCTTATCAGGGGTTGGGCTTGGCCCCTTAGTTCCAGTGAAGGGAACTTTTAAGGCGTCAGCATACCAAGACATTTTTGGACAATTTCATGCTTCCACCGTAGTGTCCATAAAGACACGGTCTAAGACTGAGATGCCATTAAAGTCCATATGCGTGTAAAGGCAGGTTTCCTAATACTTTTGGCAATATAGTGAAGATTGATTCTTTAGAGTTTATTTATGCTTGTCCATTTTTATGCATCAAAATGCATGCAATTTGGTGCATGAAATTGCATTATGAATAACAAATGCCATTCTTTATTATGTGAATGGTCCCAATCTGTGGGCTGCAGAATGGGGAACTATCGGGCTCATTCACATCTACATGGGTGTTTAATCACACATGCTGCAATCCACATGGAATAGTGTGAATCCAGCCTCAATTTTTTTTATATTTTTTCTAAAGTATTCTACCTTATATTGTTCTAAAACATTTTACTATATACAACTAAGCTGTTGGGTTTTGAACATTAATATATCTATAATTAATAAAAAAAAATAAGGTTATTGAATAAAAAAAATGTAAGCAATGGTTTTGTAGATTCCTTTACAAATGGAGTTGATTAGGAAAACAGTAAACCTGACCTTCTATAAAAAGAGAGGGTATTTTTTCTCTAACTATCGTTAGAAAATTCTTTCAACTAAAAAACTTTTTTTTATTTACAGAGAACACTGATCAAAACATTCTACTTTCTGTGATGTCAGCTCTTTTTTTTTAACTTTACATGACAAACACAAATAAAACAAAATAACAAAATCTAAGCAGGATAACAAAAAAATAATAATAATTGTTAGAATGGAATGTCTCCTCTATATAAAAAAAGGTATTTTACTGTACAAGAATATATGGTAAATGGTATTTACACGTATATCTAAATATAATATTATCCAAATTTGGTGATATTTGCAAACATTTGTAAATATTTCATAAGGTCCCAGAAATAAGTTGAATTTCACATATCCTGCCCATGAACAAACCTAGTCATGCATCTATTCGGAAATGAAATAATATACAGTGCCTTGAAAAAGTATTCATACCCCTTGAAACTTTTCCACATTTTGTCATGTTACAACCAAAAGCGTAAATGTATTTTATTGGGATTTTATGTGATAGACCAACATAAAGTGGCACATAATTGTGAAGTGGAAAAAAAAATTATAATTGTTTTTCAAAATGTTTTACAAAAAATTTGAAAAGTGTGGCATGTATTTGTATTCAACTCCCCAATACTTTGTAGAACCGCCTTTCACTGCAATTACAGCCGCAAGTCTTTTTGGGGATGTCTCTACCAGCTTTACACATCTAGAGAGTGACATGTTTGTCTATTCTTCTTTGCACAATAGCTCAAGCTCTGTCAGATTGGATGGAGAGCTTCTGTGAACAGCAATTTTCAAGTCTTGCCATGGATTCTCAATTGGATTTAGGTCTGGACTTCAACTGGACCTTAACTTACACATAAATATGCTTTGATCTAAACCATTCCATTGTAGCTCTGGCTGTATGTTTAGGGTCGTTATCCTGCTAGAAGGTGAACCTCCACCCAAGTCTCAAGTCTTTTGCAGACTCTAACAGGTTTTCCTCAAAGGCCTAGTACACACGATAGGATTTATCCGCGGATACGGTCCTCCGGACCGTTTCTGCGGATAAATCCTCTGAGGATTTTGATCCGATGGAGTGTACACACCATCAGATCGAAATCCGCGCCGAATTCCCATCGCGATGACGTGTCGCGCCGTCGCCGCGATGATGACGCGGCAACGTGCGCGACGCTGTCATATAAGGAATTCCACGCATGCGTCGAATCATTACGACGCATGTGAGGGATGGGTTCGGACGGATCGATCCGGTGAGTCTGTACAGACCACCGGATCGATCCGCTGGAGCCGGTTCCAGCGGATAGATTTCTTAGCATGCTAAGAAATTTTTATCCGCTGGAAATCGGTCGGCCCGAAATATATCCGCGGATAAATATCCGCTGGATCGTACACACCAGCGGATCTATCCGCTGAAACCGATCCGCGGATCAATTTCAGCGGATTGATCCTCTCGTGTGTACGGGGCCAAAGATTGGTATGTAATTGGCTCCATCCATCTTCCCATCAACTCTGACCAGCTTCCCTGTTGAAGAAAAGCATCCCCACAAGATGATGCTGCCACCACCATGTTTCACGGTGGGGATGGTGTGTTCAGGGTGGTGTGAAGTGTTAGTTTTCTGCCACACACAGCGTTTTGGCCTTTTAGCCCAAAAAGTTCAATTTTGGTTCTCACAAACTCAAAATTGGATTTCTTATGGATTTCTTTCAACAATAACTTTCTTCTTGCCACTCTTCCATAAAGGCCAGATTTGTGGAGTGCACAACTAATAGTTGTCCTGTGGACAGATTCTCCCACCTGAGCTGTGGATCTCTGCAGCTCCTCCAGAGTCACCATGGCTGATTCTCTGATTAATGCTCTCCTTGCCCGGCCTGTCAGTTTAGGTGGACAGCCAAGTTGTGCCATACTCTTTCCATTTTCGGATGATGGATTGAACAGTGCTCTGTGAGATGTTCAAAGCTAGGATTTTTTTTTTATAACCTAACCCTGCTTTATACTTCTCCACAACTTTATCCCTGCCCTGTCTGGTGTGTTCATTGGTTTTCGTGATGCTGTTTGTTCACTAAGGTTCTCTAACAAACCTATAAGAACTTCACAGAACAGCTGTATTTATACTGAGATTAAATAACACACAGGTGGACTCTATTTACTAATTAGGTAGCTTCTGAAGGCAATTGGTTCCACTAGATTTTAGTTAGGGGTATCAGAGTAAATACAAATGCCTGCAACACTTTTCTGACATTTAGTTGTAAAACATTTTGAAAACAATTTATAATGTTCCTTCCACTTCACAATTATATCCCACTTTGTGCTGCTCTATCACATAAAAATGTATTTACAATGCTGGTTATAACATGCCAAAATGTGGAAAATTCCAATTGATAAGAATACTTGTTCAATGCACTGTAAGTTTGTTTCCCCTATGATACTAAGAAACTAAGTCCTTCAAAATAAAAAATAAAAATGAATAAAATCATTAGTATGTTTCAGTGGGTTCCTTCTTTTAATTTAAAATGAAAAATTAGGCTTATTTAAAAAAAAAAAAAAAGTAATTGTACCAATGAGATGTCAAGGCGTTCTGCATTATAATACACATATTTCGTTAATGCTAGTTTTAGTTTAGTTGTTATAGCAAATGATAAAGTTTACCAAATTTGCTCAATATAGTGTGGTATTGTAAATCCCAGCCAGAGCAATTTGTATTCTTATCATCAAGCAAAATATTAGTCTCTTTTAAAGACTATAATTATATTACAGGTATTTTTAGTGGTATAGCACAAATATTGGAATTTCTTTATTACCTGCTTTATGCTTTTCCAGAGTAAGTGCCCAGCTGGGACCACACTATCAACTGCAGCACCACGTCCTCTCTCAAGTTCAACAAACAACAGATTGCTTTTGGTCTAACCGTTTCATCATAGGCACTAAGACGGAACTAATAGTTATACGGCTACGTCAATTTTGAGTATTACATTTTTTTTTAACTAGAGTTCCAAATTCAAATTCCAAGAATATGAAACCTTGATAAGCTTTGGAATTTTTGTAGTTTCAAATTATTACGCCTGTAGTAGAGGAAGATATGTTCAACTGTTAACACAGCTTGTTTTATCAATATTAAATAAAACCTATACAACAACAAAAAAAAAAAACTGAACAACCAGTTCAGCTAAGTTATCCTGAATATATATAATACGGCAAAGCATTATAACATCCACAGGATTACAATCATGGCCTGTGCTCACTAAAAGGGTGACCTTTCATTTACAGCTCTAAGTCATACAAAAGAGCTATACAGGGACTGAGCAAACCTGAAAAATTCAATAAGTTGGACAGAAATTTGGGCTTCAGTGCTTCATTGTATTTGCATTCAACTCAGCAGAGTCAATTTAGGCTCTTTTATGTACCTTTAAAATTGCTAAGCAAATTGTCGCATTGAAAATAGTTTCAGCTACCATATTTTCAGCTGCAATTCAATGCATGTAATTAAAAAAAAATTAAAAAATCAATTACATTTTTTTCTACATCTTGTTAAAATAAACTGTGAAATTTTTGACAATGCCACTTTATTAGCTAATAAAACTATGTGACATGACAGTTTTAAAAAAAAACTGTAAATTCAACAGGAAAGTGTCACCTTCATCTAAGAAAAAAAATTGCAAAGGGCCCTATGATAACAAAAAAAATAAAACATTTTATCCAGCGCAAATTTTACCAATTTGCTTCAAACTGTCCCTTTTCATGAGATGAAAGGCCATGTGGCATCGTATGATTACTAAATCATTCCTGAGATTCTGAAAAATAAAAATAAAAAAAAACAAGAATATGATTCTGCTACTCTTCTTTGAGCGATCCATCTGACGCAGAGATGTCTTTGGTTGCATCTTCATAAAATCGTATATATAAATTTAAATTAGGCCGCAGAGAAGTTAGATCTTATGGAGTCTTCTCGAAGTTGCCTGTGTTTACCGATGTTGCAGTCGTCTTGAGGATTTCGCCTTTCAATAGTTATTCTGTATTTCTTCCTATGTATAAAAAATAAAAATACAATTATGAAAAGGGCTGAAGATGAGACACCACTGCACTGTCCCTTATTGTTTATGCCTTGAAGTGACCCTGTCACATCAGTACAAAAATTATTGCTGAACTCCCGATACAAAAAATTAAATGCAAATATATTCCTAAATAGAGGGCATGGGGCAGATGGGGATCCAGCAAGTCTGCCCACTACAAGCGGCTGCTTGCAGAAAAGTACAGGATGGGGCAGATACAAGAATAGTTATCCAGCATAAGAAGAGAGACAAGGAGTATGTGGTCTTTATTACTGGAAGCTACTGCACACATTTTGAAAAAACACATTAAGCACGTCAGAACTAAATATACACATGTAAATACTTATCTAAAGACACTGACTGGGAAGGGGTTTAACATCAGCGCCAATCGAAGGGTTAACTGTGTGCCTAGCCAGTGTTTTTTTACAGTGTGGGATGTGCTTTTACTGGGGGGAAGGCATGGATCTATGTCCCTGTTTTGCAAAGATACAGGATACATGTCTTCCCTCCTGAGAGATTGGCAATCTGCCTGGTTTACATAGGCAGACTGCCCTTCTGTCTCTGTACCGAATGATCAGGGGATCCAGCGAACATCGAGTCCACGGTACCCACTATCGGCTCTCGCTGTAAATGATAACAGCGGGAGCGAGCCACTGGCGGTGCATATTCGTGCCATTACCCGGAAGTGCAGGATCATATATATATATATATATATATATACAGTATATATATATATATATATATATATATATATATATATATATATATATATATGTATACAGAGCTTTTTTTCTCAGAAAATAGGTGCAGGAACTCAACCATGACCCCGTTCAGATTTCACAAACAGTAGAAGGGTCTTAAAGGGGCAATAAATACCAGGATTGCATTACATATAGAGTGCAGAGTTCAGGAGGGTTACACACAACTTGGTGGATTAATAAACAAGTACTGAGCTGTCTATTAGAATTTTAGAACGCACCTGAAAAAGTAGAATGCCATTAATAGTCCTGTGCCTAGAAAGGCGCCGACCACAATACCGGTAACTGCCGATTCTCCTAAGCCACCTGCTTAAAGATACAAAAAGGAAAATATTTGTGTTATTTTGCAATAACATAAGATAAGAAAAATAGAAAATACAATACCAAAGCAGAATGTATGGGGTATAAATATAGGAGCTGTCATCACTTACTTCTGTAACCAGAATGTAAACAGAGCTGTGCCGAAAGTGCACGCCCTTCGCGCTCCTGACACAGTTACCGGCGGCTAACGGAAAGCTTCTGATCTCTACTTGCGATCGGGAGCATTCTGATCATGTGACTGCTGTGGCAGCCAATCACAATGGTCACTTGATCACAAACCCCGCCCTGCCTCCCAGCATTAGAAACCTCCTAAAGGGCTGGGAGACACCAGGGTTGAGGGGTTTAAAGTATATGTAAACCCTAACTAAATAACAATTAGCTTGCTAAATCAGTGTGTATTAAACAAATGGCATGTTTTCTTAAAAAGAGACGTTTGGGGAAAAAACACACATACTCTCTTAGCTGGATGCAGCATTGGACCGTCACCTTTAAGACCGAGAACTAAGTGATTAAAGACCGCTAATCGTTCAGTTCTCTGTCTTCAGTGAGCAGTCAGTCATCACTCTCTGCTCTGCTCCTCCAGCACTCACTGGAGCACTGGGCTGGGGAGGGGATGGGAGTGATTGGCTCAGGCTCTCAGCAGATTGCTGAGAAGCTGAGCCAGTTGCCGGTCAAAGCATCTGGATGGGTTAAAGTCGAGATCTCTCCAGAGTCTCTCCAGAGTGATGTCAGGTCGCAGGAGTGCAGAACAGAGTGTACTCCTGTGGTCCCCAGGAGAAGTAGAGCCAAAGAGCTTTGGCCCTACTTCTACTTTAATATAATACTTTTTTCAGTTTTTTGTTGTGTTTTTTTTCATCTCAGTGGCTCTGATATCCTCTAGGCTCTTTGTAGTCACTCCCTGTCTACATGCATTCACTCCAGAAATGGCTGCATGTAATTTATTAGGGGGCATTTCCTTATGGTGACTGTGTCTGCATAATGCATAGCAGTGTTTCTCAACTCCAGTCCTCAAGGTGCCCCAAAAGGTCATGTTTTGGAGGTTTTCCCTCAAATGAAACAGCTGTGGTGGTAATTACTAAGGCAGTGAAACTGATCAAATCACCTGTGCATAATAATGGAAAAGCCTGAAAACATCACCTGTTGGGGCGCCTTGAGTTGAGAAACGCTGATGTATAGTGAAATTGACACTTGCGGTCTCCATTAGAAGCCCATACAACAGGGTGACAATGAAGGAACACAACTGGGAAACAGTTGTTACTCTATAACTTGATTGCCTAAACCAGACTTTTTTTAACCAGAGTGCTGAAGAGACTTCTGGATTCTTCAAGGGTGCCTTGGCAAAATGCCAAAAACTTGACACAAATTGCCCAAAAATTGTCAACAAGCTGGTGGGTGGATCAAGCCTGCGTTTTTTGTTACACAAAGCCACAAGTTTTTATTGTGCAGCTTTATATCCTTGGGCATTGTGCGGGTCAGCCACTGGCATTAGAACAACCAATGATGTCATTGGTTGATAAGGAGGATGTTAGGCGCTTGCACATCATTGTTTGTACGGAGAAGAGAAACATTGGAATACTAGTCAGTACCGGTGTGCAATGGTGGAGGAATAAATCACCTCTAATATTGGTTAGTCCGTGGGCCGGATTCAGAAAGGAGATACGACAGCGTATCTCCGGATACGCCGTCGTAACTCTGAGTTGCGTTGTCGTATCTATGCATCTAGAATCAGTTACGCATAGATTTCCCTAAGATCCAACCGGCGTAAGTGTCTTACACCGTCGTATCTTAGGCTGCATATTTACGCTGGCCGCTAGGTGGCGCTTCCGTATATTTACCCGAGAAATATGCTAATTAGGTAGATACGCCGATTCAGAAACGTACGTCCGCCCGGCGCCTTTTTTTACGTCGTTTACCTTAGGCTTTTTCCGGCGTAAAGTTACCCCTGCTATATGAGGGGTATCCTATGTTAAGTATGGACGTCGATCCCGCGTCAAATTTTGAAAATTTGACGTCGTTTGCGTAAGTCGTTCGCGAATAGGGCTGTACGTAAGTTACGTTCACGTCTAAAGCATTGACGATTTACGGCGTAATTTTGAGCATGTGCACTGGGATTTTTTCACGAACGGAGCATGCGCCGTTCGTAAAATACGTCAAATCAGTGGGGTCACAGTGAATTTAAGTAAAACACGCCCACATCAAACACATTTGATTCAGGCGGGCTTACGCCGGACCACATATGCTACGCCGCCGTAACATAGGGCGCAAGTTCTTTCTGAATACGGAACTTGCACCTTAATTTACGGCGGCGTAATGTATCTGAGATACGTTACGCCCGCGGATAGATACACCAATGTTTCTGAATCCGGCCCTGTGTGTTTATGGTGCTGCAATATGTAAAACTATTCATTTTTTAGAATGGGGTGCCTTAAAGCTGTGAAGAAATTAAAAGGGTGCCCTGGCCAAAAAAAGTTTGAGAAACATTTGCCTAAACAAAAACTTTCATGGCAGAATCACCAGGTATTATTTTTTATTAAAAGCTGAAAATTAAAAAAAAAATGTAATGCTAGATTTGAACATTTCTATTATGGCATATAAGGCACAGACACAGAAAAAGTTAGAAGAAACTTTTCCCAATGACCAGAATAAGGCAATTTTGAAAAGTTTAAAGGGACGATTATGAAAACAAGATTAAAAGAGAAGTTTTCCTTTAAAAATTAATTTAACTGGATAAAAGGCATTGTGAAAACTAAGTGCAATTGGGCCAAGTCACAGGAAAAATTAATTAAGGAAGTCAAGGCAATAACAGGTGCAAATTATACTATTATATTAGAGGTAATTGCGGATGCAGCGGTGTACAAATGGGTGTGAAAGTTCCTGTATCCTATTTTGTAGGGAACCATCAGTAGTGCCAAATATAGCAATGATGATTGCAAAGGCAATTTCTAGTTTGTTTTTTGGCAGGTAGGATGATTGTTAGCAGGACTCTATGGATTTGTACTGGTTCTTGGCGGTCATAAGGAATGCAGGATGGCTGACCCTGTCAGTCCTTTCATTCATTCAGGATATTCATCTGGGTCCTTCAAGGTCCCACTGCTGGTGGCTTTTTGTACCATTTCTGATGGCAAAGATAGAGTCACACATAGGCCCTTTACCAATTTAGTGAGGATGCATGTGCATGTTTTATTTATAAATTCATAAATCAACAGTAATTTAGAGCTAATACAAAACCCGATGTACTGTTTCCTGCCTTTTATGTATCTCCCCAGGTTTTTATATACTGGCTATAATCAGGCCTCGTACACACGACGAGAAACTTGACGGGCGAAACACATCGAGTTTCTCGCCGAGTTCCTTGTTAGGCTTGTCAAGGAACTCGACAAGCTTGCTTTGCGTACACACAGTCAAGCCAAAATCTCCTCGTTCTCGAACGCGGTGACATACAACACATACAATGGCAGGGGAAGTTCGATTCCACTGGCTAAACTCATGGGGCTGCTTTTGCTAATTTCATGTGTTTGCGTGTTAAATAAAAGTTTGGTAAGAGACGATTTGCACTTTTCAGTCTGTTACAGCTTTAAAAATGTGTTATCTCCATTACAAATTCTACTTTTACTCCCGTCTCATACTTTAATCTGAGCAAGCGCGGGTTTCTTAGCATACAGAAGTTCGAGTTTCTGATCGAAAGCCAGCCCGTCGAGGATCTCGACGAGCCAAATCAGACTCCCGTAGAGAAAATAGAGAACTTGCTCTCTTTTTGGCTCGACGAGGTTCTCAACAGTTTCCTCGACGAAAATGTACACACGACCGGTTTCCTCTGCAAATAAATATCTCCCAGCAAGGTTCTTGCTGGTTTTTGACGAGAAACTCGGTCGTGTGTACGAGGCCTCAGTCACTCAGAAAATGTTGAAAAAAAAAAAAAAGGTAAGAATAATAGCCAAGTATACTTTGCAACAAACTAGTTATTTTCTCATAACCAGCACATACTAACCTTTGCTTTGTTCCCCTACATAGGTGTGCGCACAGGGTGTGCCAGGTATGCCTGGGCACACCCTAATCACCCTGTGCTGGGCAGATTCTCCCTGCTGCATGGCTGCAGAGAAACGGGCAGGAGGAAGCTCTGTCCACAGTCCCTTTCTCTGTATCTAAAGTGAGACATCAAGGGTCTGTTTAGAACCCTGATAGTTCACCAAAGCCCCCCAATGTGGCTCCAAAAAATGTAAAAAAAAATTAAAAAAATGATTGTAAAAATAATAATAACAAAATAATACAAATAAACTACTGACACCAATCTCTGCCCTACTGACACCTCCACTACTCTACGATACCAACCTCTGCCCTATATGTATTTACATACACGCATGTGTGTTTGAGCTTTGGGGTGCACACCCTAATGCAATAGCTACGCAACACTTATGTTCCCCTACATTCTATTTAGCCACTGAGGGTTAAGAATTACTTGACTTGAGAAAATCAGAGCTTACACAGGACTCATTTTCATCTCTTAGGAGAAAGAAGACCTTGGAGTTGTTTTACTATAACTGGAGGGTGCAAAATTTAGTGCAGCTAAGCCGTTTGGTTTCTATGCAGAGTTTCATAAAAGTAACCAAGGTTGGTCTTCAAGACCTCAGATGAATTGTTGTCAAAAAAAGTTCAAATGGGGAAAAGAAAAGGCTTTGTTTAATGTATTTGTCTATTTTGTTTTGAAATTTGTTAACTTTGTACAATAACTATTTTTATATGTTATATAACTATTTATTAAAAAATAATAATTATTATTTTTATTTATTTTTAGATAGTGTGCATCCATGGCAAACGTGCTAAACTTTCTAACCTCTGACGAAAGTAATGACGGAAACGCGTCAGGGTGTCACTACGCAGTTATTCACAGTGCCGCCTTACTCTCGTCTTCCTACCCGGGAATCACTGCAGGAGCAGTCATAAGGTCAGACTTGAAAGTGCAGCTTTTATCATTGATTACTACATGCCCTATTGATTTTTATGTTTGTAAGTGTATGATCATAAGATTTCCAACGAATAAAATTGCGTTATATTGGATTACGCTATGTAAATTTTTTCTGTCTTGCTTATCATGAGCAACATTTAGATGGCTATTAATCAGCGCTTGTGATCACATCTCAGTGCTACTGACAGGCTTTTTACCCAGAGCAATCTGGTAAGTATTTTCATGGTGTATGGGATTACTGTATGGACACTGAACGTAACTGCATAAAAGCTTTGAATGTATATTATGTATAGGTGTATGGACACTGGTGGAAGAAATTTGTATGGACACTAATTGAAATCAATTTGGTTGTTTGTTCACTACATATTTTTCATAAAAAAATCACAATAAGCGTTGATTGATTGGTTTGCGAAAAAGTTATAGCGTTTACAAAATAGGGGATAGTTTAATGGCATTATTATTAATATTTTTTTTTACTAGTAATGGCGGTGATCAGCGATTTTTATCGGTACTGCGACCTTATGTCGGACACTTCTGACAAATTTTTGGGACCATTGGCATTTTTATAGCGATCAGTGCTATAAAAATGCATTGATTACTGTAAAAATGCCACTGGCAGGGAAGGGGTTAACACTAGGGGGCGAGGAAGGGGTTAATTATGTTCCCTGGGTGTGTTCTGACTGAAGGGGGGGTGGGACTGACTAGGGGAAATGACTGATCGCTGTTTACATTGTATGAACAGACGATCAGGCATTTCTCCCCCTGAGGCCTCGTACTCACGACCAAACATGTCTGCTGAAACTGGTCCGCGGACCAGTTTCAGCGGACATGTTCGTTCGTGTGTAGGCAGTAACGTACAGAATTCCAGCAAACAATCGTCGGCCAGACCGTTTTCCAACGAACAACTGTTTCCTGGTCTTGCTTTAAAACAGTCTGCTGGAATCGTGTCCGTCAGACATGTTCGGTCGTCTGTACACAAAAGCAGCGTACAAAAACCCCGCGCATGCTCAGTCCAAATGAGGAGACGGGAGCGCTCGTTCAGGTAAAACTCGCGTTTCTTTGGGATATGGCACATTCGTCATTAGAAACCTTTTATTCTAGCAAGAGAACAATGTCTTAAAAAGGCGCACTAAACCACATTTTAAAGCCTCGTTTGATTAATTCTTCTCTTGCTAGAATAACCCCGTTCTCTTGCTGATGCAATTTCAATAGAGTTGTCCCATACTGAAATGTCACATTTCTTGCTTGTGATGTAATCCTTTAATAATGTTTTCTATGCCAGACGTGTGTTTTGGTTGGTGGTCCTCCATAATTTAGAGTATTCATTTTTGTAAAGGAATGTGCATTTTTTTAATTTCTTTTTTTGTTTCTAGTTATGTCACCATTTAAACTATTTTTTTTTACATGTATTTTTAATTTTTTTTTTTTTTTTTTGGTGTTTCATTAGAGAATATTAAACCATGTTGGCACACCAAATGTCCCCCCCCCCCCCCCAAGGAGTGTGTCCTTTGTAAATTACCCATTGTATATTTATTAAAGGTTTGCTGCCTAATAATCCCCACAGTATATCAAACAATAGACATGTTTTCAAATGAAAGCAAAAGGCCTTTTATTCTGGCAAATGTCATCACAAAAAAATAAAAAGAACGGCAGCACTAGAATAGATAGCAAACTATATGCAAACTTGCATTTCCAACATGGTGAAGGATAAACTTCCAAGCCTCAGGAGCCAAACACAAAAATATTAAGCAGCAGCACACAAACAAAGGAACCCAAACTGTGGTAGTACAAACAAGATGTCCTTTATGTGGAAGGAAATGGAAGGCAGAAAATCAACGTTTCCTCCTCTTTCCAGCCTTCCCTCCAGGCAGCCTTCCAGCGGATCGAACACGGGGTCTTGCAGGTGGGGTTGATGTGGCAGCAGGAGGATGGTGTTCCGCAAGCCGGGCCGGGTCACATAGCCCAGTGTCTGGGGTCAGCAGGCCCCTCTGCATCCACCAAAGTACCTGGTTCATCAGGGCCTTTGCCAGTCTTCTCTGGTCCTCCTCCCCTTCATTTAAATCATGGGCCAATGAGGCACTGAAGGCCTCTGTGGGGTTGAGGGGGGCCCTCATGATGGCGCTTGCCTCCTGGATCATGCGGAGGCTTGCCTCCTCCACAGGCCTCAACTGCCTCCTTCGGCCTGATGGCCTCACCTGGGGGGGAGAAGACTGGCTGGTGGTGGTTCTCCTGGCCGGGTGGACCTGCTGCAGGCCACTGGGCCCAGCCTCCTCCTGGCTGCCACTGACCCCGGCCTCCTCCTGGCTGCCACTGACCCCGGCCTCCTCCTGGCTGCCACTGACCCCGGCCTCCTCCTGGCTGCCACTGACCCCGGCCTCCTCCTGGCTGACAGACACCTGAGGATCTGCCACCTCCTGGCTGATCTCTTCTTCCTGTGTGTAAAAAAAAGGAATTTTTTTACAATTTCGCTAAATAAAACCACACTCATTTTCATGTTTTTCGTTCAGTATTTTCTGTTCATTATTACTTGAATACACTCTACTTCTGACCCCTGCAGTTGTCATCCCTGACACCTATTTGTCTGTACACCTTTTTGTTTGTTTTTTTCCAGCTTGGTTTTTTTTTTTCAATATCTAATCATTAATCCACCAAGAATTATTTAGGCCATAAATATAGAGGAAACTACTATACCTCCTCATCGAAGGGTGGCAGATCTGCATCTCTGTCAGCCAGGCCCTCTTCCTCCGACTCTGCAGGGCTGTGGTCATCTGGGGAATGTCCGCTGGAAGGTAGCATGGAGGAAAGGTTGGAAGAAAGACTGGACATCGTTTTCCTGCCTTCCATTTCGTCCCGCAAAAAAGCCATCTGTTTATAATACCACAGTTTGGGTTCCTTTGCTTGTCTTGCTGCTGCTCCCGATTTTTTGATTTTATTAGCTTTGTATGCTCTCCTGTATGTGCTTCTGAGGTTGGCAAGTTTATCCTTCACCATGTTGGCAGTGCATCCTGGCACCCAAGTTTGCATATAATTTGCTAGCTCTTCTAGTGCTGCCGCTCGTACCTCTTTATTGCAATATAACGAGTGTTTTGAATTCCACAGGATGGGCGTGTCCTGGTATTTTTGAAGTAAGGCCTCTATAGATTCCTTGCTTTGTAGGAGGTCCATTGCAATTTTTGAAAAATTATATTTCTTTTTGAGTCTAGATTACAAAAACATAAACCACAGAAAAATAAATATTCAAAAGGATCAGCGTTGACCTTGATCTAATATGTGTCTTCAAATTTATTACCTATATCTAATTCCAAACACAGTCTCTCTTGTTTAAACAATGATTGGCAGCTCGGCCGCATTGCTTGTACCAAACATTGATTTGCTAGATGCAGAGCCATTGTTCACATTGCAGTAAATATTTTAAATATATTAAATTAAACAATGCTTACAAATGTCAGTTTTCATCTAGGCACTCTTTCATGTGTAAATCTCATACCCCTGACAATGGATGACATAAAAGACACTTCCTAATGACCTCTGTACAACCAACACTTGAACAATACTTTGCCTGATCTGAATACACCATTCAAAAACTTGTCAATGAGGTACAGCATTGTTCACATCTCTATTTTGTGAGGTGTCCAAAAGCATTTGGATACCAAAATAACATTGTGGTACCCCATAGACAGAATAGCTTAAAAAGGGTGCAACCAACAGCCCAAACCCCCATCCCATGTGTCTACATTTTCAAGGCCTCTGCTGATCACATTTTTAAATTCCTTACCTTCCTGTCTCTCGCTCCTCGTTTCTCACGCTCGCCTAATTACCGCGTAAGATGCGTAATCACGGCGTAAACCTTTTTAACACTCCGCGTATTTATGAAACCCCGCCCTCGTCACCTTTGCGAGGCCCCTAATCAATGATTTTAGGAAATATGGCGTTAACTGTGTATGTTCTGGATGCGCTCGAAGATTCTCCGCGTAACGGACGTAAACACGTTGTTTGCATTCTCTACACTCCGCGTATGTATTAAACGCCGCCCTCTTCTCCGCCCATGGCGTAAGAATTCATCTTTTCCACGCCCATAATCTCTGTGGGAAAGGAAAGATGGCGATGTCACACGAGCGGGCACGATGCTCTCATGCCACAAGTGAAGGGACAGAGGCAGGGACGTCCCGATCAAGGAAAAGAAGATATAAAGCCACTAATATGCGGTTCCAGGAAATGGTGGAGTTAGTTTACATCATGCGAAAAAAGGACTATGATGGTGAATTAGGGCCATACAAGACCCCTAACCGCCGAAAGGCACATATTATGGACAAGGTGGCGAGGAGAATGCAGAGGATGTTTGGGATCACCAGGTCCAAGGAACAGCTGAGGAAACGATGGTCAGACTTAAAATTGAGGGAGCCACATCAGATGAAGAAAATACTTAAAATTCTGCGTAAAAGTAAGTAAATATATATTGGGTTTGGGGGGGGGGGGGTGGTGATTGTCTGCAATAATGTGTTGCCATGTATATTTCACCATCTGCCTCCTTGGCCTGCTTGTAATTTTAAAGACATGTTGTTATTTATTTTTTAGAACATAAATAACTACATATTTACAAACAGTGTTCTTAGTAAACAACGTAACATCACATAGTTTATCAGAAAGGCTCGGTTATTCCAGGAACAACACACCTGGACATGGCTCACTGGCCAAAAACTTTGTTTGTAAACATTGTGTAAAAGCTAGTTCTATAAAAAAAAAGAAGGAGAATGGGAAAGGCAAACAGGATTCATTCTAAAAACAGTGGTAATAAAGCAGATGTTTTCACATCTGCAATGCAGAGCACCTGTGTCTCCCCAAATCAAAAATGGGTTTTGGTAGGGTATCCCAGAAATACAGTTTAGGGGGGACATCCATGTGTGTCACTTTGCTAAAAAGGGGCAGGATCAGAGCTTGCCATATAGAAGTAATTGCAAAATGTAGGTTTGGTGAAAGATAAAAGTAACTAAATGAAAGCATCTTCTAAGCAATGTGTGCGATTTATGCTCTCCAATATCTGTGTGCTGATGAGTCTACATTTTTTTTGGTTTATTTCAGGGGAAAGAAGTCGCCAGCATTTGGAGGAGGCAGAGAGGGCCAGACAAGGCCAAAATCTGCCATCTCAACATGTGGAGGAGGAGGAGGATGTGGAAGGAGAAGAGGATGTGGAAGGAGAGGAGGATGTGGAAGGAGAGGAGGATGTGGAAGGAGAGGAGGATGTGGAAGGAGAGGAGGAAGGAAGAAAGGAGGAAGGAAGAGAGGAGGAAGAAGTAATTTTGGACTTAGAAGTCATAGCAGATGAAGGGCAAGTGGCGGAAGAACAATTTGGCGAATTGAAAGAAGGTGGATTGATGGATGAAGGAGGAGTCCAAGATGATGGGGAAGTGGTGGAAGAAGGAGGAGTGATTGAAGATGATGGGGAGGTGGTGGAAGAAGGAGGAGTGATAGAAGATGTCGAAGAGGTGGAAAGGAGAAGCCCATCAGGTCAGTGTCACCCTAGCTTGATTCCAAAAAACATATGTAGATAGGCCTCATTGAAAAATAATATTGTAAATGCCATTTTTTTTTTGTTGGTTTAGGGGAGGAGGATGGTGTGCCAAGATTTTCACGTGCAAGTGCTGCTATAATTATTCAGCAGGTAATGGAGTGCAGCACTGAAATGCACAATATGCGTGAAAGGATGTTTCTCATGGAACAGAATGTAACAAATGTCCTTTTGGAATGCAGCACGGAAATGGACAATATGCGGCAAAGAATGATGGTAATCGAAGCAAATTTTAAGAACATTATTGACATGATGGGCCGTGTCAAAGACTGAAACACCCCCCGCCCATCCCCCGCCCCCACAAACATTTTAACAGTTTGAATAATGAATACGCCAAAATTTGAAGATACACACACAGTGTGCCAACATGTGCTATCTGCCATCACAGAATATCTAATGTCTGTGCTTTGTGGGTCCAACCCCCTCCTCCATCCTCAAGTAGTTGAGAGGAAGGGTTTGCTCCCACAAAACACAGACATTGATCACCCATGATGTCAGATAGCACATGTGGCCATTTGTCTGTTGAACCAATGACATTTGGCGAGTTTGCACTGAATGTGTGTATCTTCCAATTTTGGCGTGTTCCAGTGTGAAAGCACACCATGACTGACTGCTGTTGTGAGTTTTTATATTTTTTGAATTTGATTTTGTTACTTTTTGACCATGTTGAACATTTTGGGATACTATAAAGTTTAGACCATAAAGAATAAACAACGCCAAAAATTATTTTCAATATATATATAGAATTATAAATCTCTCTAATCACTGAATTTAGTGAAGTAGAGATTTGACTCCAAATTCTCACCCAAAAATTTTGTTTTAGAAAAACACACCAAAAACAAGAAAAATGGTTACAAAATTATTGTTTTTTGTGCCTAAAAAATATGGCCAAAAATAAATTTAAGGCGGTAAACACCCCACCAAATATAATCTATATATATATATATATGTAAACAATAAATCTAACTATATTTGAGGAAAAAAAAAGTGAACTTGTTAATAAATGTATAATCTGCATAATATTTTTGGTTGAATTACCTGAAAAAAAAAAAATTTTTTTAAAAAATTTTGAAGACTCCTAAGTACAAAAGCAGGGAGTAATGAAAAAAATCAAAAAATTTTTTTGGGGTCATGAACAAGCAAAAATAAAAAAAAATTGACCTCAACATTTACAAATGGAGTTGCTTCTTATTTCTAGACTCAATACCCTGTTTGTAGATGAGTGAATACTGTGCAAAATGTGGTTAGTTACTAAAAGTGGAGAAATCAATTATGCATTACAATTGAAGAAGTTAGTTAGAGAACCAGGAAGACAGAAAAAGAGAAAAAGCATTAATGACAAACAACTGTATAAAGTCCAATGGTCTAATTATTTATTATTTTTTAGAATATTCCTTTCTTTGGGGGCCGAATTAGAAAGAAATATGATCTGGCATAGCAATGGCCCCCCGACCCATGAAGTACTCAACATATTTGTCGCGTACCTCACGAGCTGATTGGGGGGCCAAGCCAGCGCGACCAGTGTCCAGCCCGGGAAGGGGATCTGAGGGTAGTCTTGCCTCAGAACCGATGTCGGGTAGGTACGTCTGGGAGTGCCTGCGTAAAAAGTTGTGCAAAATGCAGCAGGCAAATACAACGGTGTCCAATTTATATTCCGCCAGATGTATCGATGTCCTGAACAGGCGGAACCGGTTGGTGAGTATCCCAAAGGCATTCTCGACTACCCTCCGAGCCCTGGCCAACCGAAAATTAAACACACTCCTCTCTGAGGTGAGGGTCCTCTGGGGAAAAGGCCGCATGAGGTGAGGACCAAGCCCGAAAGCCTCGTCCGCTAGGAACACAAACGGAAGTCCTTCCACATTATCTTCATCTGGTGGCAATGCCAGACCACCAGCTTGGAGACGATCATAGAAATCAGTCCGTGCGAACACTCCCCCATCAGACATCCGGCCATTCTTCCCCACGTCCACATATAGAAACTCATACTGTGCCGACACCACCGCCATCAACACAATACTATGATAACCCTTGTAATTATAATAGTAGGACCCCGAGCGGGGTGGGGGCACAATGCGGACGTGTTTCCCATCTATTGCTCCACCGCAGTTTGGAAAATCACACCGCTGGGCAAATTGGGAAGCCACAGACTGCCATTCCTGTGGTGTGGAGGGTAGCTGTGGGGACAAACAAAATTAGAGATTTAGTACTTTGTAACAAATACATCCTACAAGCATCCTTGTGACAGTTCACAGTATTAAAATTGCATTAGAAAAATGTGCATGGAGAATTTGGAAAATGAAATATATAGGGCCACTTCATTAAGAGACTCCACAGCCCTCTGATGGGGACAATAAAAGTTTGAAGGGGGGGGGGGGGGGGGGAAAAACCCCAAAAAGTCCTGTTTGAAAAAATGGCAAGGTGGGTTTGTCCCTAGGATAGCATGCTGGACAGGTTAATATTGGGTAAGGGACAAATATGCAGGTAGGCCAAGAATAAAACATGTAAAGCTGATATCAACATGCATAGGGAGAAAAGCTAACGTTAGTTAAACACACAGCATATCTGGGAAAATAAAAATAAAGTTAGTTGGCCACATTATTAGAGCCAGGAAACTTACCTTAATATACTCCTCATGCATAACTTTGATGATGGCAGCACACGTGTCCGGTATGATGACCCCAAGCGCCTGCGGAGAGATGCCTGTCGAGAACTTGAGGTCCTGCAGGCTCCTCCCAGTCGCCAGGTACCGCAACGTGGCAATAAGCCTCTGCTCGGCCGTGATGGCTTGGCGCATCACAGTGTCCTGCCTCGTGATATAGGGGGACAGAAGATCCAGCAGACGGTTGAATACGGGGTCCGTCATGCGGAGAAAATTCCTAAAGTCATTAGGATTATTCTCCTGGAGTTCCCTAAGCAGAGGCATATGTGAGAACTGGTCACGCTGGCGCAACCAATTCTTGGTCCAGAAACGCCTCCGCCCCCTGTTTCTGGCCAAAGTACTGGACAAATGAACATATCCAGCAGCCATCCCATAAACAGCACCAACTCGCGAAAATTGACGCTGCTGCTCCATCATGGCTTCAAACCGGCCGGCTGGTCAGTCAAGAACACACTGAAACAGAAAGCACTCGCAAATCCAGCACTACCTGCGACAAACGCGCGACAAACAGATACGAGCGCACAGGATGCAACTGCTAAAGCAGAAACAACCTGCTTGCCTATAGCCGAATGACAACTACGTTACCGCAAGCACACGCACTGAACCCGTGAATACACGCTGTCAAAGCCTGGAGACCGAGAAGCGCGAATCAGCTCTAACCAAACCTTCACTAACACGAGCAAACACGTAACTAGCAAAAGAGGAACAGAGGGCGGCGCCATTAACTTTGGTCTTCCCCTTTATAGTGACGTCGTACGTAGTTTACGTGCACGCGTTCCGGTACGACGGGAATTTGGTCCGCTGGTGTGTACACGCCAGCGGAACAAAACACAAATCAGCCTTGTACGCCGGAAACTGTCGGGCAGACAGTTTCCAGCGCACAGATCCGGTCGTGAGTACAAGGCCTGACAGGACCAGGAGCTGTGTGTTTACACACACAGCTCCCAGTTCTCGCTTTGTAACGAGCGATCGCGGGTGCCCGGTGGTGTTCGCGCCCGCCAGGCACACGCGTCGGCAACAGGGGCGAGCGGGGGGCGCGGCCCTATTGGCTGAAACGCGAGATGACGTATAGCTACGTGATCTCGCGCAGCCAAGCCGACCTGCCGCCGTATAACTGCAGAGGCTGGTCGGCAAGTAGTTAAAGAGGAATTATATTGTAGGAAGACTGGCACCCTTTATATGATACAATTATTACATAAACAACTTACATGTTTTACATGGTGGCACCTGTTCGAATACTTTATTATCTTCTAGTCTTATTCTACCAGATCCCCACAGGAGCTTCACGTTTGGTCGGAGTTCAAAGTTTCCTTGAATTCCATAGTAGTCTGCAATCACCTAAATGGAAAAATAAGAAGCAACAACTTATTAGGATATTTCCATATTTCTACCAAAAGGAACATCAAAGGACAACTGTACCTATTCAACTATTATGTAAGTCCACCTAGGGAATGAACCCCCCTCTTCATTAGGATAGTTCAGATCCCACCTGTTTAACAGTACTCACATACCCAACTCCACTCCCCTTTACCTTTAAATTACAACACTAAATACGCATTGGAGTTAAATGGCCAGTTCCGCCTTTTATTAACAAAACCATAAATAACAGAAAACATAAAGCAGTCAAAAGAATCCAGATCAAAGTTTGTTTGCAGATTCTTGACAACATCATCTCCCACAATTTTGGAGTCTGTGGCACAATTAAGCTAAGTTCTGTCCCCAGCTGCCAAACACTGCCTCGAGGACTATCCTAACTGACCACAGACCCCTACCACCGTCATAGGCGTGAGCACAAAGGGTGTAAGGTGTGCCTGGGCACACCCTTATCCCCCTGTACTGTGCAGATTCCCCCTGCTGCCTGGCTGCAGAGAAAGGGACTGGGGAATCTCTGTCCTCAGTCCCTTTCTCTGTCTCAAAAGTTAGACACCAATCTCTGCCCTGCTGACAAAGCCCTACTGACTTGCCCACTGCCATATACGGTATATTACACACGCATGTGTGTTTGAGCTTTGGTGTGCACACCCTAATGCAATAGGCTGCGCACACCTATGACCACCGTACACTACCGGACTAAACTGAACAAGACCAGCCAGAGGACGCCACACCTGAGATGGGTCCCCCTGTTTTATCAATGAACGCCATGTTTTTTGACCCTTGTTGAGTATCAAAAAAAAACATCAAATGGCAACTGTACCTGTTTAACTATTATGTAACTCCAGTCAGGGAATGAATCCCCCCTCTTTCCTGAGTGGAGTTACATAATAGCTAAATACTTACCTTTCTCCTGTTCCATCAATCCTTAATACGTAGCCCTACCTGGTGCTGCATAACTTTTCCTGCAAAAATGTCCCTACCAGACTCTTTTTTTAGTGTGCATGCAGCCCTATTCAATCATAATTATAGGAAAGCCTTACTCATGGCATCCTTCATCGGCCCAACGGATTATGGCACTCTCATATAAATAAACGGGACTATGGCCCCCTAAGCTGACCCAGCAGGGACATTTTTGGAGGAAAGGCTGCACAGCACTAAGCTGGAATGCATAGGAATGATTGCTAGAAGGAAGACAAGTATGTAACCAGTGGGATGCACAGGAGGGTGGGTGAAATTAATTAAAGGACAAGTTGAACTAAAATTAAAGTTGTGTAGGTTTTCATTTTTAGGCCTTTTTATATATTTTTTTTTCACCAGGTAATTTTACCAGTAACACGCTTCCTGTGCTTGGGTGACACAGATCGCTTGCTGCACTATATCTATATAGAAGCAGGGTTGTTATCCTAGGACAGGATGTATGTTAGGACTAAAGAACAACTACCCCTCTGGGGTGTTTTGTAGTATACCAAAGTACCCTAGGCAGGGCTGATAGGACTGCTTGAGAAAATAGTGCACAAGACGGCACTGGATTCCTGGCAGGTATTTTTTCACTCATTAAAAAGATATAACAAAACTTTTTCAAAGGTATATTTAACATACCAAAAGGAAGCAAATATTAGCAGTTCATTGACAGGGTTTACGTACAACTTTTATATCCACTCCAGTCAAAAATATTTTTTGTACAGAATGTAAAAGGGTTAGAGCCAATGCCAGGTTTTTATTTAAGGTCTGTATCCACAATGAGAGGATTTCTCTCCAGTGAGGTGATCCCTCTACTGAAATATCAAAAGTCAGAAAATTTTATGGGTGAGGAAACTTAGCAACGTTCACACAAAATATATATTTTTTAATTTATGGATTTATCTTAAAGAGGGTAATTAATATAGAGTACTGCAAATCAAATCAAGTTATAGCAACTAGTCCAGTTTATTTAGTATGTACTGGAAAAATCAATATTGAAGGGCGGTTTATTGTTTGGGCAATGGCATCACTTTTCATTATGCAGCCCAAGGGTAGTTTGAAAAAAGAAACCAGACACTATCCTGCCTGGCTTATACTGGGCTCTGGAAAACAAGAATAAAGCCTCGTACACACGGCCGAGGAACTCGACGTGCCAAACACGTCGAGTTCCTCGGCCAGTTCAGCCCTGAAGCCGCCGAGGACCTCGGCGGGAGGAGAGCTCCCATAGAACAACGAGGAAATAGAGAACATGTTCTCTATTTCCTCGTCGAGCTCCTCGTCGGCTTCCTCGGCCGAAACTGTACACACGACCAGTTTCCTCGGCAGAATTCAGCCAGAAACTCGGTCGGAAGCTGAATTCTGCCGAGGAAACTGGTCGTGTGTACGGGGCCTCAGACACAGGATGGGATTCTAAACAGTTACTCAACTTTCCAGAGGCTCGCCATAGGACCAGACACATGGAAATTCGCACAATTAACATACAATTCTTACCAACTCTACAATACATAGCCCTGCCTGAAATGTTCATACGGACAGGCTCTAATTTCATTAAATGGGCTCTAGGAATCCTTTATATCATTCACTTACTTCTCTCAGTTCCGGCAGTAGATGTCTCCCCTGTACCATTTTCTAACATATCACCTCTCAGGCCTCGTACACACGACCGAGTTTCTCGGCAAAAACCAGCAAGAAACTTGCTGGGATTTTTTTTTTGCCAAGGAAACCGGTCGTGTGTACACTTTTCGACGAGGAAACTGTTGAGGATCTCGTCGAGCCAAAAAGAGAGCATGTCTTTTTTTTCCTTGACGGGACTGGGGAAATTTGGCTTGCCGAGATTCTCGACAGCCTAACAAGGAACTCGACGAGGAAAACGATGTGTTTCGCCCGTCGAGTTTCTCGGTCGTGTGTACGAGGCTTCAGTTTCTAATCCAGGACAATATACATTAAATATATATAATTGAGGATTATGAATTGGTGTTTTAAAATAATTTACCCTTTTTTGTTTAATCAATCTACTGTATTTATGTTATCAACTAAGCAATCAGGGAGTTCAAAATAGACAACTTTTCCTGGCTCATTTTACAGCTGTCCTAAAACAAACCCGAGCAGTAGGGAGATGGGACTGTACAGATAGCAGGATGAGTCACATTGGGGGAGATTTCCTAAAACTGGAGCACTCAGAATCTGGTGCAGCTGTGAATACAGTAGAAGCCAATCAACTTCTAACTTCAGCTTGTTCAATTAAAGCGGAGTTCCACCAATACAAAAAGTGTAGCTTCTGACTTTTAGCTGCTGACACTCACCTGTCCCACAGTCCAGCGATGCAGGCGTGCAAAGCCCCGCTCCTCTCCATCTCCTCTCTATGGCGCCGGCATCGTGACTGTGGGTGCCCGTCTGTGGCTTCGCAAGCCGCGCTGCACGCTGTGATTGGCTGGGCAATCGTCTGGGACCTGTGACGTGTCCCAGATGATTGCCGAGAGGAAGGGGTGAACTTCCTTCCGGCGCAGCGGAGCCCTGAGAGAAAGTGGGAGCTGGAACCCTCTAAAAAGAGAGTTTCCGCCCGCCCCCCAAAAAAATGACATGCCAAATGTGGCATGTCAGGGGGGTCACCTTCCCTAAAACCTGGAAGCTGGTTGATTTCTAGCCAGATACAAGTCCAAAGGAGAACGAAGATTTGCAGTCCAAGGACCTAGACTATGGAACGCTCTACCAACCTGCATCCGATCGGAGGTGAACTACCTGGCCTTCAGAAGAAAAATAAAAACCCATCTCTTCTGAGGGTTAACGTAGTTTCCATAAGGCCTTAGTATGGCCGCCGTTCCCGCCGCGAGGTTCGAATTTTTTACGTCGTTTGCGTAAGTCGTCCGCGAATCGGGAGTTACGTCGTTTACGTCCGCGTCGAAATCAATAGGCCCGTACGGCGTACTTAGCCACAATGCGCCCTGGGAAATGTAGGCACCCGGCGCATGCGCAGTAAGAAAAAACATCAAAAAACGTGAGGTCAAGCCTCATTGGCATTAAACATGCCCCCCCCCCAACCCATTTGAATTAGGCGCCCTTACGCCCGCCGTGTTTACACTACGCCACCCTAAGTAAGGAGGTAAGTGCTTTCTGAATCATGTACTTTCCTCTCTTACTTAAGGTGGCGTAGTGTAAACACGCTAGGCTACGCCGACCTTAATTTTAGGCGCCCCTACGTGAATCTACCTACAAGTGCCCAGAGGCGATTCAGTTTGCATGTGTTGCGCTATTTAAGTTTCTCACTCACACTCACTCAGCAGCACCAGATTTTGCACGCTCCAGTTTTGGTAAATACACCCCCTATCATTATCTTCATTTGCTAGTAGATGTGGGCATTATTTAGTCAGTTATACACAGATGGTCCCCTGTGTGAAAAATTATAAACTTTTTTTTCTTAAGAGAGACCTCCATGCTTTGCAAACTGAATTATATGAATGTATATCTTTCTTCCCTTTTTTTATACCTTTTCATGTTTCTAATACTCAATATAAATCAGTTTTTCTATCCAATATAAATCAGTTTACACCCTCAAAAATTTTAACTCTCAAATTATATTTTAAACTACTACTAATATTTCTGCCTAAAAACTATTCTACACCATTGCATGTCTCTTCTGCACTAAAAAAAACTTCCTGTTTGCAGTGAACAACAACAGAATTTTAGTTCCGCTTCTGTTATATCTGTTTGATAAGTTTAAAAAAAAACACCTGTATGTCAGAGCAGACCTGTCCTGTGCATACATCCCAGGTAATCTCGAGGAGTCCTGCCAGTTCCTATCTTGCATCACAGAACAGCTAATCCCCATGCTGTGCAATTAAGGAGATTGGGAAGGTAGCAGATTGAAAGCTGGCAGGTCTGACACCATGAGGTAGATCTACGAAAAGCGAATAGACTGTACACTTTGCAAGTGCAGACACACTCTGCAAATGCATTTATTCCAGAGCTTAGTAAATAAGGTATAGCTTCACTTTACAAAAAAAAAATACCCAATAAAATGCAAGGAACATAAAAAAAACTGTGTTTTTGCTTGTGTGAAAGGAGCCTTAGTTCACCCTTACAAATAAAATGTGAAGGTAAACTAACATTGGACACCTTCCCTACCCCTGCTGTACCTACCCCCGGGCTTTCCGGGGTTGTCAGCATCAATGCAGTCGGTCCAGCAGTCTAGGGATTTGAAATCCCCACTCTTCTCCATCTTTTCTGTGCAGCACTTCTGGAAAGGACCAGATCGATTCTGATTGACCAGCGCTGTCACAATGGATTGATCTGGTCTGTCTTGGAAGCGTTGCATGGAGAAGAGGGAGAAAAGTGGGGATTTCAAATCAGTGGACACCTCAACAGGAATCGGGGGGTAAGGAGTAGTACAACAGGGATTGGCTACATGTGAATTGAGTTTCGAGGTAAGCCTGTGCTTAGTACGCCCACCCCCCTCCCACAAAAACCACCACACTTACACACGCACTCGAAATTGGGTTAACATGCACGCACTTTGACCACGCGGTCTCTAAAAAGAGAGGCGAAGGACTAACAGGGCTGGTTGAGCGGGCTATATCCTCTCACTCCCTTATAGGGAGTCCCTCTGCCCCGTTGGGCTTCAAAGCGGAGCAGGTAGGGCGGGCTATGTGGGAGGACCCCCTCACACACCGGCCATTGCCACCCGGGGCATGGAGAAAGGTGGCAGATTGCCTCTGGGGGAGGCCTGCCTACTCCCAACTCCTGCAGTCCGGCTCCTCTCTCGAGTACACGCACAAAATACACTTTAGAAAAAAAAAAAAAACAACAGGGATCGGGGGTTAAGGAGTCCAGTATTGGTATCCCTTTATTATGTCTACAGAAAATAGCCACACAACAGAATAAATCTTAGTTGCTAGCACACCGTGGGATATTTATCAAGGTATATATATATCTATATATATAAAACTCAAGTGTGTGTATGTATGTATGTATGTTCCAGCATCACGTCCAAACGGCTAAAGATATTAACATGAAACTTGGCACACATGTTACTTATATGTCAGCAACAAACATAGGATAGGTGGTTTAACCCTTAACCACCCCCATTTGCCATGGTCGGGGTTTTTCTTTAAAGTCCCATTCAACTCTATGGGGAAATACATGTTACTTCATAACTTCCAAACGGCTGTAGATATTTCCATAACACTTGGTCACATGTTACTTATATGTCCACTTAAACTATAGGATAGTTAATTTATCCCTTAACTACCCCCATTTGTGAGGGTCAGGGTTTGTGTTTAAAGTCCCATGCAAATCAATGGGAAATGTATGTTCCCACATAACTTCTGTACGCCTGGAGATATTTCAATAATACCTGGTACACATATTACTTATCTGCCAAATAAAAATATATGACAGTTAAATTAACCCTTACCTACACCCTTATATAAAAGATGGGTATATTTATATTACTATGATTTTCCTCCCCAAAAGGTTAAGATAGGAAGACCGGGCAACGCCGGGTATTCAGCTAATATATATATATATATATATATATATATATATATATATATATATATATATATATATATATATATATATATATATGTATATATTAAGTGCTGCACTAAAATAGATAAAAGTGGATAAAAAATTGTGAAAAAAAACTAAGAAACAAGAAACTGTGATAAAACAAAGAAAAATGTTCAATGCAAATTACATTTTCATGATGCCGGGTTCACACATCTCCGGGGCGGCCGCAGTCTGCATTGAAGAAGGGTCCTGTATGTCTTCTGGTCCGATTCAGGTGTAAATTCAGGCAAAAATTCTGACCTGATTCGCATCTGAATCAGTGAAAAGGGACACACCGGACCTCATGCTGTAAGCCGCGGCCACAGCATATGTGAACAAAACCTTAATTAAAATATTTTTCTTTGTATTATCACAGGATGTTTTTGTTTTTTTTCACAATTTGATTCACTTTTATATATTTTAGAACAGCAGTTAACATATAGACTATCCCTTTAATAGCATTGTTGCAGTTATAAGGGAGCACCAAGGCAGAAGCTTTTCTAATTATGACATTGAGCTTGACATGGTGATTACAAGTAGTGAAATTCCAAGCCAATTAACCTACCAAAATGTATTTGGACAGACACCGGAGTACCCAGAAGAAAACAATGCAAGCACTGGGATTCAAACCGTGGACCCCAATGCTGTAAGGTGCTAACCACTAAGCTACTAATCATTTTGCTAAAGGATACTTGGCAAGTAAAGTAAGGATCTGAAATAAAGTTTGCCAACATGTTTCCAAGTGTTCACCTGAAGTATGTTTATTTCTCAAGGCACCTGGAGTTAATTATGGTGCGGTGACCTGCATTCCCCCACTTCCGTCTACCTGCAGAAACCATAGAGCGGTAGAAGCCATACAGCTTCTTTTAAAATCTTCCAGAACTGTAATTTCACAGTGGAGCTTAGTTAGACAAAAGGAGATCAAAGGGGGCTGTGGGAGTAGGATGAAACTAAATTGTGACCAAGTAAAGTCTTTAGGGCCCCAGATGACAACATAAATAGTAGGGTGCAGAAGTCCTTGCACTTTTGTATTGTGTCACAAGAACACAGTATAAGCTGGAATTCAAATTTAACAGACAAATTCTGCCTGGTGGGTCTCCAGACACTAGACGAGCAAAGCTTGCTTCTTTGACTTGGCCCCATTCATTCTAGATAGAAGCTAACCAAAAGCTGAAAAAAATTAAAAGTAAATACTTCTCACATTTTTCCTATATGTGAAAAATACAGCAAATGTAATAGCCAAATACGAGACTAGATTTTATTATTCTAAATTCTGTTTGTGGCTTCTTTTACTAAATTGTGGTCGGAGCGTGTTTAGACTGTGGTAGGAACATGTACATGATTAACACAGACTCGCACTGTGCAACCAAAGTGTGACTGATCCTTAAGTAATCATAATTTAATGATAATATTTCAGAACCTGGTTCCATTCCGTAGAAGAGCAGAGAACACACTGATTGTTTGCATTTTTGTCCTTCGCATATTTTTGCCCGAAGAATGTCAATTATGCAAAAACACTTTAGAGACAGCCAGCAAAAAAAAAAGGAAAAAAAAATGCTGAGGGTTTATCAAAACTTGCAGCAATTTCAGGACAATAAAACATATTTATTGCCCTGATGGGGGATTCTGGCCTGTGTCTGGGATAGCTATACTCCTTAAAATCCGTAGAGGAAGCAATTTTACAGTCCCAGCCTTCTTGTTCCAGAAATTCAGAATGTCCTGGCTTTGTTTCACTATTTACTTAATTAAAGGAGATTTCCACTTTCAAAGAACCATGAACCCAGTGGGTGATTTTTATAGGTATAGCTCAGGCCCTCGATGTAAAACTGGGACAGTTTGAGACAATTCCAATAGAGCACTCAAATAAATGCATAAAAGGGCTAGCTTTAGTGCAAACCTCATATTAATATCATCGATATATCCAGAACTACAGGAAGATTAAGGGGAAAAAAATGTAATGCATTGCAGCTTATCAGTCCTCAGATGTGGGGCCTGTATTAGTTTTCTTATTTTTTAGGCTATTTCTCCTTTATTTTTACTTGGTCTTCCTGCAGCATGAACTAGGGTGACAACACTCACTCACTCTATGGGGACGTAGCATAGTAGGGAGTACAAAATGTCTCCCTAGCTTTACAGTTTACAGAAGGAAAATAGACAGGACTGATAACATTGCTCGAGAAAAACCCAGCTCACTAGATTTCTAGCATGTATCAAACAGTCTCAAAATGCTTTCAATGGTAAATTCAACAGACCAAATGGAAGCAAATAGGATTCAAATATATCTAAAATGTTGTAGCAGATGCAGTAGGGATCATGGGGACTTGATTAATTTGCTGTGGAGGTGTCCCAAACACCACCTTTATTGGATGGGGATTCTGGATATGATCAATAAAGTATTTTAGTCTAACATCCCCTCTGATCCTGAGTCCTGTGTACTAGATATCCTTGAGGATGTAGTCTCAGTCTCAGGAGTTCATTCGAGAGGCCATAGCTAGAGCATTGTTTCAGGCCCATGTACAATATTGGAAATCAGCTGTTCCAAGCTGCAGTTAGAAGCGAAAATCAGCAATCTGCATTTCACCGCTGCAACTAATACAGCCACATTGTTATATTGTGTTTATCAGTGGTCATGCTATCAGTGGTCATGCTAGCAAGCGGTTTCAGCATCACTGAAAAACGAGCTACTGTCAGTGGCTTATGTATAGAGTGAAGCCTCAGCTGTAAAATTTACTATCAGTACCAGTAGGGTTGGATGTTGGAATTGGGTTATGGATTGTTGAAGTGGGGGTAGAACGTCCTAGATATGCCTGGTACTAGGGCTACCTGATGTTCTGTAGGCAATACCAGGTATGTATTTGGTCCACAAGTAGATTAGATGAAATTAGCTTAATCATACAAAGGCCAATTTTAAAACTCCCGTCAATCAACCTGAGATGTTCTAAAATTACAAAAATATCACTCATTACGTGATTCTAATAAAACCCTACAAAGGAACATGGAGGCCTCACCGCAGAATCTTTATACTTTTAATTACCAAGAAATTTAAAAGAGACTATATAGAGACATGTGTTTGTTGAGTGACTTTTCATTTGAAAACATCTGCTAGGGTCAAAATAAAAGAAAGATTACCATAAAAAAAAAAGCAATTCGTTAAATTGTATGTTGTAACTAAAGTAAGGTGACCAGATTTTGAAAATTAAATCCAGGGACATATTTTTTTTTTTTACTAGTAATGGCGGCAATCAGCGACTCTCTACCTGTCGCCACCGCCGCCCGCCTCACAGCCTGTCAAGTCTTATGCCATGTACACACGATCCGAATATTGTACGAAAAATGTCGTCCGAGGAAGAATCGTCCGATAATCGGATTGTTAGTACAGGGCTGGACGAGCCGATCATTTTAGTTCATCCGATATTATTTTATCGGACATGCACAAAAATTTTCCTCGTACGATACCAGATCGTACGATTTTCGTTTGGTCAGTACTGTTGTCGTCCGAAAATACTACACAAATATTATATATAATTTTTTTTTCTGTCGTACGAGAATTTTTGTGACTTTAGTAACCTATTAAATTTCTACTTGCGACTAGTAAACGAAAAAAGTCGTACGATCTGTCGTACGATTTTCGGATCGTGTGTACGTGGCATTACTCTCCAGGCCCCGGCTACTGGGTGGGGAGCGGAGGAAGATCACTCCACCAGGGAAGGCAAGGAGATAAACAGGCAGACGGCTGGCCGGGATTTGAGCCAAGGCAGAAGAACATGTGAGCGGAGCTGGATGGGCATGCACCCGAAACTGAAGAAATATTCCCTCCGCCCTGACCAGCACATGATCATCAGAAAGGGGCACAGATAATAGAAAAAATAGACCCCCTATGCTAGTAGGAGTGGTGGAGTGACGGGTGTGTAATTCTGATATATTTTTTTTTTATTCTACACTGACTGTCTTTGAAATGACCTCAGCCCCTGTTCAAATCCAATCCGGGGACAAAACCAGGGACAGACTTGATCCAGGGACAGTGTCCTCTATATGGGGACTGTCCCCAGAAATCGGGATGTCTGGTCAGCCTAAACTAAAGAATGTGGTGGTTGTGAAGTGCTAGTAGGCTGAAATCTGAAACAAAAAAGTGTCCATCATGGATACTGGAAGTAGGTGGGGGGTTAGGAAGACACATTCCAGGAGATGAAGGTCCGCTCACAGCAGACAAAGCTGCACTCTACAATAACGAGGCTGTGCACTATGCATTTATTTTATTCTGGAGTTCCGAAATGACCCTAACAGTATGTGGTCTGTCATATCTTGTTAAAACAGAATGATGCTGCTCTCTGGAATCATATAAATATTTATGGGCACAAAGCGTACAGCTATCTGGTTTACATCTAAGAAGAACATGACCAGGTTACACATGAATGTGATACAGATGCCACAGCCAGCATTTAATATAAACTGCTTACATCATTGTTGTTTTAAAAAAAAAACAAAGCAGGAGTGCCTTTTATTGCTTTCCATAATAATTGATTTTTTGTTTGGCGAACAGGCAGATGCCATCCAAATTGGCCTGTTACTGAGCAGTAGAATGAGCACAGTGGGAATGAGCAGATAAACCCTGAAATGTGAGAGGTTTTCCTAAACAAAGTTAAACTTCTTCAAAGAGAGGATGTGCAGTACAGTCTTCCCTTAAATTTCACAGGAGATGAAAAAGCTATTTTAAAGAAAATGTTTAGCGCCTTTATGTAGTAGTGCTTTATTTGTTATGCTCAGATCTATTTCTCCAGTCAAGTAGTTATGAAATCTTACAAAAAAAATTAGGCAGGAGTCGCTTGATATAATGGGTGATCTCTGTTCTGCCACAACTCTTTAAACTGCTCCGCCTCCACACTGAAACAGCTGGTTATAGGTTAAAGGCCATTTACACCTGTGTCGCTTAGGCATTAGTATGCTACCAGTCTACGTTAAAGCTCTGAAAATAGGCCACAAGCAACTTGATAGTAGTCTAAATAGATATTTTGTGGCAAGGCAAATTAGACAATGCATAAAACAGTAGATAGACAACTGAGCATATCTAAACAGGCCAGGCAAAATCGGATGAAACAGAAACCATGATATGCCAACAAACTAACTGCAATAAAGGTAAACCAAAATTTTACTGGTATAAACAGTGGAAGAAATAGCAACATTATTTAAAGGAATGTCTATGTATATAACCCTAATAGTGGGTGGGCATATGGATTACTGACAAAGGGTACCCCTGGAGGTGACTATAAAGTACCTAGCACCTATTTAGCAGTACTAAGCCAGCTATCGTTGGGGCCCATCTGTAAAGTGGTGCACATTTATATGTCCCTTTAAAACTGTACACAATTAATGACAGATGGGCTGCTAAGTGAGGAACAGTCTCTATTTGTTCTGTTCAGAGAGGGCTACTGAGAGATTCAAGTACAGACAGTCAGAAAGAGGAAAGCTACCTCTGTTCTCTCTTTTTGGAGAAGCCAAATGCTTTGCAAACTAGCTTGATGGGTGTACAGAAAGTGTTGATATGTGTAATATAAATAATAAAATGTATAAAAACATTAGATTAAAAGCTAAAAAATTCTAATAAACTTGCCCCAAAACCCAATATTCCCATTTTTCAAAAATCAACAGTGTTGAACTGTTCGCCTCAGAATGGCAGTGAGCAGCATACAGCCCTACACTGAGGTTCATTTACTAAAGGCAATTGGACTGTACACTTTGCAAGTGCAGCTGTTCCAGAGCTTAGTAACTCATTTTCTTTCTTGCCTGTTGCCTTGGCTGTGCTAGGATGTTGGAGTGCAGAGTTAGGTATGGCAGTCACTACTGTTTGAAAAAGTTGCTGTAATGTGCCACCAAAATAGCATACTTCTATGATTCTCTTTGATAACACAATTCTGATTTCCTATGCATGTGGTAGCCTGAAGAAGGAGCGCATGCTCCGCAAACGCTTTGCCTATTGGTTCCCCTCCTACCCGGAAGTGACGGCATCCCCCAGCTCCCTCTGCGTGTGTTTCGGACCCAGAAAGTGTCGGCGATCACCGGCGCAGCCCACTCTGAGCCCTCAGCAGCAAGCAGACCCTTGGATGAACCGACCTCACGGATGTCTGGCAAATCATGCCTAAATGCATGTTACCATTTTTCTCTTGTGAGTCCATCTGTGAAATGTGAAATTTGCTCTCTTACTGCACTTAGAGTGGCACCTGTGTTTTATTCTCATGTGGTGTCAGCCCTGCCTACTTAATTTCTGATGGATTACCTCTCCTCATCTTTTCAGCAAGCCTCATTTTTACAACCCCTGCTTGTGCACTGACAGAGAGCACAGGAAGATATCAGATCACACAATTTCTAAAAAAAGGTACAGGTATTTTTTGCACTTATCGAACAGATCTAACAAAACCCTTCCAATGGTATACTCAGCAGACCAAACGGGAGCAAATAAGAGAAGTATATTGTTAGGGTTTACATGCACTTTAAAAGAAAGCTTTGTGGCCCCTTAAGTGCATTAGCGTATTTTCTAACATTTCTTGGTCAATTCTCAAATAGTTAGTGGTTGTGCACACATGTGGAGAGAGGAGTACAGCCAGGTCCAAGCTTCCAGAAAGCAAGCATTTCATCTTACCTCTTGTGTACCTGTTTCCAGGTCCGTCATGCCAATCACTGAGAAATCCCCATAGCGGTCTCCATTAGCATCGATGGACACCTGACCGGCAATACCTGTGGAATGGCATGCAAGGAATTAGAAAACAAATTACTTCAAATACCTAAGTGTCCAAGTCAAACACAAAAAAGTGAGTCTGCAGATTTCTCGCAAGCGATACAACAGGAAATCTCATCAGACTCCAAGATTTTCATTGGCTTTACAAGCTGAATTGAAATTTCATCCCACTGTCTGCATTCCTAAAACCTGAAGCCTGCTTCGCTTTCAGGAACACAAAACTGGACCCTGTGTATCACGGATACTATGAAAAAGATACTATTAAAGACGAGAGCAAAGAGACTGAGTACTAGATCAAATTCACCTAGAGGATAAGCAAGCCATAAGTAACATGTCCATATATATATAAAAATAATAATATTGCGCAAAAAAAAAAATACAGAAATCCATTATCTGACTATTTTAATCTAAAATTATAACTCCCAACTGCCCTTCTTTTGCACCCAAATCCATCTGTTCTATTTTACTTAACAGCTATCATTTTAGGGGCAGATCCACAGAGCAAGTACGCCGGCGTATCTACTGATACGCCGGCGTACTTTCAAATTTCCCGCGTTGTATCTTTAGTTTGAATGCTCAAACCAAGATACGACGGCATCTGGGTTCGATCCGACAGGCGTACAGTTTCGTACGCCTTCGGATCGTAGATGCAATACTTCGGCGTTCGCTGGGTGGAGTTTGCGTTGTTTTCCGCGTCGGGTATGCAAATTAGCTTTTTCCGACGATCCACGAACGTACGCGCAGCCGTCGCATTCTCTTACGTCGTCTCTATTCGGCTTTTTCCGGCGTATAGTTAAAGCTGCTATTTTGCGGCGTATAGATAGACTTGCCATGTTAAAGTATGGCCGTCGTTCCCGCGTCGAAATTTGAATTTTTTTTTTTCGTGTAAGTCGTCCGTGAATAGGGATGGACGTAAGTCACGTCTAAGTTCAAACAATGACGTTGTTGCGACGTCATTTAGCGCAATGCACGGCGGGAAATTTAAGAACGACGCATGCGTTTTTCATTCTGCGCTGGGACGCGCTTCATTTAAATGAAACCCGCCCCCAACCCGCCCAATTTGAAATACGGCGCCAGAAATACACTACGCCGCCTTAACTCGCCGAGGATTCGAAAATGCGCCAGGTAAGGTACGGCGGCGTAGTGTATCTCTGATATGCTGCGCAAAAGTATTTCTTTCTGGATCTGCCCCTTAGTCTCTAGAAAATAAATCTATATCTAAATTCAAACTCTAACTAAAACTTTGTATTTTTAAGTTAGTTTTTGAAAAGTTTTTTTCTGCCTTTGTCACTGTTGTAGAACTTTTCCCAAATGTTCTGTCCTGCTGACACCCTGCCATGTCCTGACACACAGGATCTGGCCATTGGGAACAATTACATGTGGTTTTCTAGCTGGATCTGTATTTGTTGGGGAGTAAATGTTAAAATTTAAAAAAATTAGATGGGTGGTTGGAATTTGGATATAAGGCCAGGTTTACACTGGTGTGATTGTAGATGCGACTTGGGTCACACAGAATAACAGGACAATGGAAATCAAATACATTTTAATGGTGCCTGTCCACATCAATGCAGTGCAGCTGTGATGCAACTTTGGGGCAGGGTCCTGTGCTACTTTGGTGCGATGCAGTGAAATGTTCATAGACTTCAAGTCAAATTAATCAAAAACCCATCAATGCACCCCCCCCCCCCCCAACTATTCTAATCCTCCTCCTCCAAAATTACAGTTGCAGTACAGAATTGTATTTATTTTTCCTTGCCCGTGTGTGTGTAGGGTGATCATGTATAGTTTTCCACTGTGCTTTTAGATCTTTTGAAACATGTCAGGTGATGTATATCTTTTGTCTCAATCCTTTTCCTGCATTTTGGCATCTTGATATTAACCTCTTAATTGCCCAGGAAAATACATTTTTGAGAGCTCGGCTACTGAAAAAACATTATATAGCGCCACATCCCTTGAAAAGTACAGAATAGAGGAATAATATTTGTGGGCGCAAAAAGACCAGATAGATAGAAAAATATACATTTAATAAGTTAAAATTTTCTTAGAATAAATACATGAAATAACATTAACATAATGGATCATCGAAATATACAGACAGAAATGGACATTTGATTAGTCTCTACATGTTTCGCCATTTGATGGCTTCTTTAGGAAAACTTTGATATCAGGTGGAATATATGATCACCAAAATGAGAAAGTATATTAAAGAAATACGACACACAAATACAAATAAAGAAACAAAATACAAAGAAATGTCATAATCTTCCAGATTTGGGCAGAAATCACAAAGCTTAAAGCGGAGTTCCAGACTTTTTTTATGTTTATTCAAAGTCAGCAGCTACAAAAAGCATAGCTGCTGGCTTTTAATAAACATACACTTACCTGCTCCACTGTCCAGTAATGCCCTGCCCGGAGCTCCGCCCCTCTCCCCCCCTCCCTGCCGTCGCCTCCATCGCCTGACCGCTCTATGAGTGGTCAGGCGATTGCCGGAGACTTTTCACGTGTGCCAGGGGATTGCCTACAGGGAGGGGCCGCCGTAGGCGATATGACGTATTGTCTAATCAGTCCCTGGGCGGAAGGAAGAAGTGGGACAGGAAGTCCCACTTCTACTGAAGCCCCCACTTCCCCCCCCTCCGCCAAAAAAATTACATGCCAAATGTGGCATGTAAGGGGGCGAGGAGTGGTTTAAGCGGAAGTTCCACTTTTGGGTGGAACTCCGCTTTAAGCATTGGTTTGGAAACTGACCTGTGTATACACTGGTCTCGAAGATTTTGAAATTTCTTTGTATTTTGTTTCTTTATTTGTATTTTTGTGTCTTATTTCTTTAAAATATTTTCTAATTTTAATGATCATATATATTGCGCCTGATATCAAAGTCCTCCTGAAGAAGCCACCAAATGGCAAAACATGTAGAGACTAATCAGATGTGCATTTCATTTATGTCTGTATAATTCAAAGATCCATTATGTGAATGTTATTTCATGTATTTATTCTAAGAAAATGTTAACTTATTAAATGTATATATTTCTATCTATCTGGTCTATTTCCGCCTTTAAAGTCCCACAAATCGTGTTCCTCTTAATTGTCCAGTTAATTGAATTAACTTAATTAATTGTTAATTCAATTTACCATGCAAATACATTTTGGGGTGGAGCTTGTATGAGTATAACTGTATTGCCATTTTTATGTTTAACATGCTACGACTAATGCCGCGTACACACGATCAGTTAAACCGATGAGAATGGTCTGATAGACCGTTTTCATCGGTCAAAACCGATCGTGTGGGGGCGCCATTGGTTATTTAACCATCGGTTAAAAAAAAAAAAACTTGTTTTAAATTTAACTGATGATTCCTAACCGATGGGAAAAAAACGATCGTTAGTAGGCACAACCATCGGTTAAAAATCCATGCATGCTCAGAATCAAGTCGATGCATGCTTGGAAGCATTGAACTTCGTTTTTTTCAGCACGTTCTTGTGTTTTACGTCACTGCATTCTGACACGATTGGTTTACCGATTGGTTAACCGATGAAATCGGTCCGTTCTCAACGGATGGACTGATCGTGTGTACGCGGCATAAGGCTGTTGTCGAAACGAGTCAGCTGTCTTGCTTGTCACTTCATGTAACCAACCATTAAAATCGCTATAAGAACTACAGAGTTTCCGGCTCAATCCTTTTACTTGTTTGCACTACAGAATCGCATTAGAAATCAGATGAAATTGCAGTTGCACTAGTGTACTAGCCTTACTCTCCATATTGTTTGAATTACTTTTTCTTTTTTTTTCTACATTGTCAGTGGCTGAATTGCTTGTTTTCATAAAATAACCTTAAAAAAGGATTCGTTAAAACTTGCCAACATTTTTTTCTTAAAGGGGTGGTTCCCCTAAAAATAAACTTTTGACATTGCATTTGCTACATTAATTACAATTAGAATCGGCTGGTTTTATTGAAAAAATACCTCCGTACGTAGCGTTTGCTATATTCGTTTCCACCGCCACTTCCGGGTACGATGCTGGCGGTGGGCGTTCCTAATTGATGGACAGGCATCCGACCGACGCATCCATCGCGTCACGAGATGCCGAACGTCGGTGCGGCTCTATACGGCGCATGCGCACCGACGTTCGGCTTCTTTCGGTATCTCGTGACGTGATGGATGCGTCGGTCGGATGCCTGTCCATCAATTAGGAACGCCCACCGCCAGCATCGTACCCAGAAGTGGCGGTGGGAACGAATATAGCAAACGCTACGTACGGAGGTATTTTTTCAATAAAACCAGCCAATTCTAATTGTAATTAATGTAGCAAATGCAATGTCAAAAGTTTATTTTTAGGGGAACCACCCCTTTAACAATGTCCATAAAAACTGCTCAGTAAAGTTTCATTTAGACTTGCAGGTGGTGGGTGGCAAAAATGCGCGGTTGATCTGCGTTTTTGCGACCTGTCAACAACCCCCCTCCCTTAAGCTGCAATAGGCTGCGAACGAGGATGAAATAAAGTCTCCTGAACAATCTCGCAGGTCGATAGTTTGTGACAACGTCAGCCTGGACTCCAACCAGGCCATGCCCCCAACGTGTTCCGCCTCCACCCCTTGGAGCTTAATCATAGGGATAAGCAGTGGACGGGGATGTTTACACAGCAAAGTTCATCTGACATTTAGTGTTCGGTGGGCGGGAAGCCCACCGAACACAACACACTCAAGCAAATGGGAAAGTGTTACAAACTCCCTGCAGCCGTGTGCAATGCACCCGGTTGAGGCACATGTGCAATCAAAAATTAGGTCGAAACAGGCGGCGAGGAGGCATTGCATCACTTCCTCATTGCCTGTCTGTAGCCTCTGAAGCGCGATCCGAATGGGAAATGTATGCACTTGTGTAAATTTACACTTAAAGCAAACAATGCCCCCAATATTTTGGTGCAGTTATAAAGCTGGAAAAACAATTACGTTGTGCAGCAGTTTAAATATAATAGGAAAATACACAATCAGAGAGAGATGGCAGTGATCCCTCATTCCATGTAACAGCATCAGTGGGCTGGCATCTCCAAACAGGAAGAAAAGGTTAGCTCATGATGATTGGTGCCAGAAGCTACAAAATGGCATGTGGGGATGTCTTGGATTACCTTAGCTAGATTTTAAAATGAGGTCAATTCATTGTTACAATGTTTCATTTTTGTATTGGAAATTTATAAATATTGTGTTAATTGCAGTGCTTGGATTTTCAATGTAGCTCAATTAGAAATTTAGGATACTAGTGACCAAAGTGACCGAGCAGAAAAAAACAGCTGTATGTGATGAATAGAGAAAGATCATCCACAAGGAAACCTATGGAGGAGAGCCTAGGGCCGGGGGCACTTTGGCTACACAAGACAAGCAAAGGTCAACTGAATAGTCACCTGTCAGTGGTCACTTGTCAACTGACCTTTTTCCCTTTACAGACATACCATGTTTTGTCCAGCATTGTGTCTCTGTGTGGAGGCAGCCATCTTGGTAGAGGCACAGCTTTGATTCCTCTTCTCTACAGCAAGGAGAACAGTAAGCAGCACAGTACTGACCTCACCAAATCTTGTGGGACTAACAGTCATAAATGTACATTGCCTGGGATTCACACTGCAAGTATACAGATATGTGGCTGAACAGTGCCTTGAAAAAGTATTCACACCCCTTTTTCACATTTAGTCATGTTACAACCAAAAACATAAATGTATTTTATTGGGATTTTATGTGATAGATCAGCACAGTGGCACATTGTGAAGTGGAAGGAAAACTATAAATAGATTTTCAATTTTTTTTACAAATAAATATCTGAAAAGTGTGGTGTGCATTTGTATTCAGCCCCATTTACTCTGATACCCCCTAACTAAAATCCAATGGAACCAATTGCCCTCAGGAGTCACCTAATTAGTAAATAAAGTCCACCTGTGTGTAATTTAATCTCAGTATAAATACAGCTGTTCTGTGAAGCCCTCAGAGGTTTGTTAGAGCACCTTAGTGAACAAACAGCACCATGAAAGGCAAAGGAACAAACCAGACAGGTCAGGGATAAAGTTGAGGAGAAGTTTGAAGCAGATTTAGGTTATAAAAAAATAACCCAAGCTTTGAACAGGGAAGCTGTTCAGAGTTGATGGGAAGATGGAGCCAAATACAGGGCCATCTTAGAAGAAGACTTGAGACTGGAGAGGAGGTTCACCTTCCAGCAGGACAACAACCCTAAACATACAGCCAGAGCTACAATGGAATGGTTTAGATCAAAGCATTTACATGTGTTAGAAAGACCCAGTCAAAGTCCAGACCTAAATCCAATTAAGAATCTGTGGCAAGACTTGAAAATTGCTGTTCACAGATGCTCTCCATTCAATCTGACAGAGCTTGAGCTATTTTGCAAAGAAGAATGGGCAAAAATATCACTCTCTAGATGTGCAAAGCTGGTAGAAATATCCCCAAAAAGACTTGCAGTTGTAATTGCAGTTCTACAAAGTATTGACTCAAGGGGGGCTGAATATAAATGCCCTCTCCACACTTTTCACATATTTATTTGTAAAAAATTTGCAAAACCATTTATCATTTTCCTTCCACTTTGCAATTATGTGCCACTTTGTGTTGGTCTATCACATAAAATCCCAATAAAATATATTTACGTTTTTGGTTGTAACATGACAAAACGTGGATAATGTCAAGGGGTATGAATACTTTTTCAAGACACTGTAGACACAAGAGTAGCTTGCTATTGTATAGGCATTCTTGACTGTCTGAATTCAGGTCCACTTTAACCTCCTTAGCAGTATCCCCAAGCGTGACTCGGGGTGGTTTTTCCATGCTAGGACTGGTATCCCCGAGTCACCCTCGGGGTAGATGTGCAGAGCGTGCAGCAGCGCGGCTTATCTTCTCGCAGCATCCACAGACAAAGTTACTTACCTTGTCCCTGGATCCTGCGATGCATCCCCGCTGTGTGAGCGAGCGGGTCCTTGCTCGATTCACAGTGTCCCCGTGTGCCGCCGATCTCTGTTCCCTGTGATGTTACGACGAACGGGGGCGGAGAACGGCGCCAAATTCAAAAAAAGTAAACAAACACATTACATACAGTATACTGTAATCTTATAGATTACAGTACTGTATGTAAAAAATACACACCCCCCTTGTCCCTAGTGGTCTGCCCAGTGTCCTACATGTTCTTTTATATAATAAAAACCTTTTTTTCTCCCTGCAAACTGTAGATTGTCCATAGCAACCAAAAGTGTCCCTTTATGTCAAAAATGGTTTTAGAGCCGCTAGAAAACAGCGATAATAAATTATAATCACTTGCAGAATTGAGCGATAGCGATTTGTGGGGAAATTCGTCATAAAAAAATAAAAGTAATGACAGCAACAATTCTGCAACTGAGCAAATTTCAGTGATTTTTAGTTGATTACATTATTGAATAATTTTTATTATAATTAAATTATTATTTGTTATAATTATTTATAATTATGTATTATATTATAATTTATCATTTTGTTTTTTAAAAAAAATCATACCTGGGATGCCTACTAGACTCTTGTTTGGTCAGATTTAAATGAGTTATTCCTAAGAATTGCAGGCCTACAGTATAAAACGCCAAATTTCCTTGCAAAATAATTGTACCACTTTTGGTACATAATTCCAGACAAAATCATACCGCCAGGGAGGTTAAGGTGAAAGGGCTGACCTACATATCTGCAAAAAGGCCATGCCTTTCCTTTAAATAACACCTTCTGTTTTCAACAGAATTTCAGTGGTAATGAAGATTGCAGGTTAGCTATCAAAAAGAAAATAAATATTTTCGGCAGTCATCCTGAAATCTTGGTAGTCTTTCAAAGACCGATGAGCGCATGGAACAATACATGGATCCAGTAAAGAGCATCCCATTGTTTCCATATTGAAGATTAGATTTGGAAAGGTTTCTCAGTATTCTGAGATAAGCAGCATATAACCTTGCAAAGCACAAGAGATCCAGAAAAATGAGGTCAAAGAACATTCTCCATTTGGTTTGTATCAAACTCTGTCTTTCACAGTTATGAAAAGGGGAAAAAAACGATATGGTCGATGAGCAGATTAAAGAAAAGCCAGTGCTTGGTGTAATGTTCCGTTTACTGTATAAAGGAGTATAAGAATGTTTCTTCCCAATTTTTGTACTTGGCATCTATCTTCTATCTCGGTGTAAAATTCATGCATTGACAAATTCTCACTTATCAGACGTGTGTTTCTGTACACAGTACAGAGTCTGTCTACTAGGCCTAATGTTGTACAGAATACAGCAGCGTAATTAGCCACTGTGATCAATCTGGAAGCCGATTACATTAGTCTTGGCTTTTTCAAACTGTTCACAATAGCATTTCTGCTGACATAAATACAGGAACAAATTGTTGCTTGTTATTTTATAAACCGCTTGCCGACCGCATCACTTAGATGTAGGGTGGCAAGGTGGCTCTCCTGCGCTGAATCACATACCTAGCACGTGATCCAGCACATCCCGGAAGGGGTTGCGCGTGCACTCCCAAGCGCAGTAGCGGGGCTGTGATTAGACACAGCACAAGCCGATCAGTGGGTGCCGGCCAATAAATGTCTGCCGTCACCTGCTGATCGGCGAGAAGAGACAAAGAACCAAGCTCTGCCTATGTAAACGAGACAGAGCTCTGATGGATGTCCTTTCCCTGCAATGGAGGGAAAGAAAATCCATCATATCTCTTAGTAAAAACAGCACACACTGGGGTTGATTTACTAAAGGTAAATAGACTGTGCAATTTGCAAAGTGCAGTTGCTCCATAGCTTAGTAAATAAGGTAAAGCTTTGTTTGGAATACATAATCAATCACGTGCAAGGAAAAAAAACAGCATTCATGATTGGATGATGGAAGTTAACAGAACTTCTGTTCATTTACTAAGCTCTGGCGTATCTGCACTTCCAGAGTGCAACTGCAAAGTGCACAGTCTATTTTCCTTTAGTAAATCAACCCCCTAGTGTACACAAGCACTGATTAGGCACACATTTAACCCTTTTTATCACCGTAGATCCCGGACAATCTGGAAGCAGGTCCTGTGACCCGTTAGCCGATTGGCTGAAAGGAGAAGCGATCCTATTGACCACCTAGAAGGAGGGAGGAGACGCACAGCGGAAGCCGCTGTGATGCAGAGGAGGAGACGCAGGGGAAGCAACCACCCGGAGAAAGCACTGGCAGCGACCTAGATGGGATAAGTGCGGTGCTGGCAACCAACACTGTCCGGGGGAGGGGTGAGATGTGGGTGACCTGACTGTGGGGGGGGGGGGTTAGCAGTGGGGGGGTGACTGTGGGTGCATTGTTTTCCGCCGCCCCCCCCCCCCCAAAAAAAATATACCACCAGCTGCCACTGCTGCACATATCAAATTTAACACCCCATGTACCCCTTCAGATGTGTAAACTTCTAGCTCACATACTTCTACAACTTAAAAAAGCCCAGATAACACGAATAGATGGCAAAAATTCAATGCTTTAAAAAAAAGCATTATAATTCTTCAAAGACACAGATTGCACTGTATCTCACCCTGGGGACTGCACTAAATATAAGGTACAACTAACTGCTTTGATTTACCAGTCTGCAGGAAAGAGTAAAGAAGAAACACAGGATGTTTCTTTTGTAATACACTACACTGTAGGAAGCCTATCTTTCCTTTCCATGTGTTTATATGCCTTAATTTTGGAGCAGCAAGTGGCTGGGTATGGCTTAGCCAGGCATAATGACCAATATTACTGGTAATGTGCATATATCGTTTTTTTTTTTACACTTTTTTGACAGGGCAGGGAAGAGATTTTTTGTACTCTGAGTATCCTTATGAAGATTTCCCTTCATCTCTTGTGCCGGAAAGGAAATTTCCCATAGTGAGAGGATTTCCCTCTTAGACAGTTGTCACAGGAACAGATGTTCCCATTAGAAGATTTCCTCTCGCCTCTTGTTCTACTGAAACTCTAAAGTTTTGGATTTCCCCTAAGTTTCTGTCCCAGAGACAATAATCACCAGAAAAAAAAACTAGGAATAAGAGAGGGAAACCTTCTCAATGGGATGAAGACAGCAATAAAAAACTGGCAGAGGGCCTATTCCTTCCATGCTCCAAAAAAAAAAAAAGTTTTGCATTTGAAACATGTTAATCCATATTATCGTCTTGAAAAAAAAATGCATTTATTAATATCTACTTCTGCACAGCCCTTTCATGGCAATCAAAGACAGTGCACACATTTCTAACACCATTTCATAAGTGTGCCAGGTTTAATGCATGGCAAATAAACTCCCAGAACCCCATCCACTTTTCCTTATATACTGCAGAGGGTACATAAACTGTAGCTGGTATGCCTCAGCAAGACTTAAGAGTAAGCGAATGGGGGTTCTTCACCTAGAACTAGTCTGGGTAAAGCCTTCTAAAACTCACACAAATGTTACACTAGGGATATCCTCCAGAACATAGTAATAACAGCTGAGAAGGTTAAACTCCTAAATGGACAACCCAAGGCTGATCCAGATTTTACTTTCGGCCATGCCATGGGGGGCCGCTGCAAGGGTGGACTTTAAAATTCTCCTTTATTTGGGTACCTACAGACATTATTTGATAGTTACCTTTCCAGGTTTTGGTTATGTTAGTTATGGAGGTTATTTAGTAATCTGTCAGGGCTGGGCTCAGCCCTTCCTTCTCTAAGCTGGCCGCTTAGCTGTCGGCTAATTGCCAGCTAATATCTCTCCACAGTGACTCACCTGTTGATGATCCTGCTCGTCAGTCCTGCCTACTTAAGCCGTCCAGCTCAGTTGATCTCTGCCTTCGCTTGGTCAACATCACAGAGACTATCTCCTGCATTCCGGTTGAAGACTTGCTTGGCTGACGTTCCTTCTTTCTCCAGATCCAGCTTGCTGTTCTACTACGTTTATCCAAGGCTCTCTGACATTTGGCTTGGCTGACTATCTGATACGGTTCCTGAACTTTGGCTATGTTTTGACTATGCTTACTCTGTTTACCTTTTTATTATTCTTATTAAACAAGTGTTATTTAACTGTACTTCTGTCTCGGTCTGATTCATGGTTTCTGACATCATCAAAATGGTTAAATAATCTATCATGACTGCCACGTTTCCCATCAATAGGTCAGCATCACCCTCCCGCCTCATTCTCCTTTTTTCTACCCTCTCCACTGACATAACCTTGAGTGGTCAGTAGAGAATGCCTACAGGTTAACGAGGACTCCTAGTCTTATGAGATTTAGTGATGTCACTAAGTGGTTGTTTCTGTTCCTCTTGCTGGAGAGAAGCTGCACCAGAGGACTTACAGACAAGCATCTCAATGTTTCTGGTTTATTACGCATGTAGATCTGTGCTTTTTCTACTTCTTTTCTTGTTTCTTAAAGATTCTCCCCAGGGCTTTTTTTCAGGGGGAACTTGGGGGAACTCAGTTCCACCACCTCTAGCTCAGACCCTTTGGTGCCTGCTCACCACAATCACTTGTAAACACAGAAGTCTGGTTTCTGTGTTTATAAGTGACAGCTCTGCACTCTGTGTGTAACCCCCCTGAACTCTGCACACTGTATGTAATACAATCCTGGTATTTAATGCCCCTTTAAGACCCTTCTACTGTTTTTGAAATCTGAACGGGGTCGTGGTTGAGTTCCTGCACCTATTTTCTGAGAAAAAAAGCTCTGATTCTCCCACCAGTCATCAGATCAACAGTCACCAATTTTCCAACTCTGATACGAGGAAGAAAATACTTGAAAACATGACGTCTGTCTCCACACAGAGGCATGTAACTAGGTGTAGGCAGTAATGGGAAAAGGATAGCTGCAGGGAGACCACAGGCAATAATTGTGACTAGTCCTCTGTTCCCTATTTCAGGCACAGAATTCACAGTAATGGTAGTCTTTAACAAAAGAAAATCACAGTACTTACTACAAAGACACTGGCATAACTGTACCTTCATATGTTCTGTTCCACATCCGATGAACCAGTTTATCTCCATCTTTTTTACTGAAACCACTCTTCAATAGTTCATGTAATGCTAAAGCATATAGGATAATAGCATCATGGAATCCTTCCACAAACATATTGACCTGAAATAGAAAAAGGTAAGATGTAAAGTGTATACTGAGCTGATTAACACATGGCACACATTCAATGCAAAAAGTGAAAAAACAACACACCTTCATACGTGGTTCATAAACTGAATCATGCACTATGAAGTATTATGAGTATTAAAGTATTAAAGTAGAACTATAGGCAAAACTCTTTTTTTTTTTTTTTTTTACATTTTGGATAGAGTAAGGGAGAGTTATAACCTATCAGTATATTTTCGTCATCTGTGTCACATTTACCGTATTTGCCGGCGTATAAGACGACTGGGCGTATAAGACGACCCCCTAATTTTCCAGCTAAAATGCTGGTTTTGGGATATACTCACTGTATAAGACGACCCCTCACTGTGCCATTATACATGCCTCACTGTGCCATTATACATGCCTCACTGTGCCATTATACATGCCTCAATGTGCCATTATACATGCCTCAATGTGCCAGTATGCCTGCCTCACTGTGCCAGTATGCCTGCCTCACTGTGCCATTATGCCTGCCTCACTGTGCCAGTATGCCTGCCTCACTGTGCCAGTATGCCTGCCTCACTGTGCCAGTATGCCAGCCTCGACGATCTGCCTACCTTCTCCTGTTTGCAGAGTTTCTCAGGCTGTGGGCGTCCATTATTCAAAAGCCGCGCCTCCTCCTCAGGCTTTTTCCCAGCAGAGCCTCTGTTCAGTGTTCCGCCTATCACGGATGTCCTCTCGTCCGAGGCCGAGGATGAGAAGGCATCCGTGATAGGCGGAACACTGAACAGAGGCTCTGCTGGGAAAATTAGTGTTCCGCCTATCACGGAACAGTCTGAGGAGGAGGCGCGGCTTTGAATAATGGATGGCCGCCGTCTGACAGACAGGTACCCGACGTATAAGACGACCCCCGACTTTTGGGGCATGATTTTAGGGGCAAAAAGTCGTCTTATACGCCGAAAAATAAAAAGTTGTCTTATACGCCGGAAAATACGGTACCTTTATTTCCTGCCCCATTGCCAAACAAAAGTGAGAGATAATCCCCACAAATTAAGTAACTGTTCTTTCTGCCTGCAAACTGTAGATTGTCCATAGCAATCAAAAGTGTCCCTTTATGTCAAAAGTGGTTTTAGAGCAGCTAGAAAACAGCGATAATAAATTATAATCACTTGCAGAATTGAGCGATAGCGATTTGTGGGGAAATTCGTCATAAAAAAATAAAAGTAATGACAGCGACTGAGCAAATTTCAGTGATTTTGAGTTGATTACATTATTGAATAATTTTTATTATAATTATATTATTATTTGTTATAATTATTTATAAATATTTATTATATTATAATTTATGATTTTGTTTTTAAAACTTTTTCATACCCGGGATGCCTACTAGACTCTTGTTTGGACACATTTAAGTGAGTTATTCGTAAGGATTACAGGCCTACAATGTAGAACACCAAATTTCCTTGCAAAATAATGGTACCGCTTTCAGCACCTAAAATCTGAAATTATCATACCGCCAGGGAGGTTAATAGTACAACATGTGGTGTGATGTGATACCTGATCATCCATCTGAGACTAAGCTCTAAATGGTAAACATTTTACCACCAAGTTTGAAAGTTTTAAACAGTAAGTTAATAAAACCAAACACAATTCCCGGTTTCCTGATTTTAATAATAAAAACTAATACAATATTAATAAGTGTGCTGCAAATGGTGGAGATCTTATGTCTCATACTTGCAAAGGGGCTACAGTAACAGTCCAATAACAGGACAAACCTGTCTTACTGTTCAACATTGCTGATCCCTGTATATTTCCAGGATTCCCCCGTCACAGTGGGCATACCCCAGAGGGGTCTTCGGGTGTTTGGGAACCACAGGAATGGACAACGACCCTGGATCTTTAAAGCCCCCTGTGGCTTACTACACACATTGCACTAAATGCCGTGGTGAGGGTCTAAACAGGGTCCAGTTCCCAAAGCAATATTACAGGCTGTCCACATAGTGTGGGGTCCTCTGGGTACAGTTCCCAAGGTTTTACTGAGGTTGTACAGGTCTGGATGCACTGCTTCTCTTGTAGTAGTATAAGAAGAGGGTGATGATTGAGGAGTTGATTGAAAAATTCCAAGTAAATAAGAATTAATTAGGCATAGAAGGAGGAGAAGTATACCACCTACAGCAATGTTTATCAAGTCCAGTCCTCAAATACCCCAAAACAGGTCATGTTTTTAGGAAAATCCTGAAAACATGACTTGTTGGGGGTACTTGAGGACTGGGATTGAGAAACATTGACCTATGGGACACTACTAAAAAAAACAAAGGTCTCATTGAGATCCTAGGGGTCATGTCTAAAAGCTTTGCTAGTGTCCAATGACCTGAAAGTCTATGACTACCCAGCCTGTGACCTGTGCTGTACCTAAGATATTTGCTTTTAAATTGACTCAGGCAAAATGCTGAAATAATCAGATGTTTATCCTACCATTTATCCTACTTCCACACTGGCTATACCCCATACAGTTAGAATCTTTATTTTCTGAATCACCCTGTACCTATGAAAGGTCAAACCAAGTGTTCCCACCTGAAAACGCAACTTGTGTGCAGCTTCAAGCTTCAACCTAAAGTGTAATCTTTATCTTCGTAATGTATTCTACATATACTGAATGTAACATTAAGCAATGGTAATGTAACAGTGGTCAGTCCAGAAATTTGCAGTTTGGGTTGGGTAAAAAAATCCTGTTATCTCATTCTGAGACATGTTTGTTTTATCATTGCTCCCACTCCACCACTGCTGATTCTGGATGCTGTTCAAAATACCATCCCCAGACCAAAACCCTAACAAACCTATCTACTCTGTGTTGGCTGCCGAGCTCTGCTATGGGAATGCTTCCATAGTCTAAAGATATTTAAAATAATCCATTGATAGGAGAATAAGCAACATGTCAAATCCTAAACAGAGAGGAACAAGAGGACACTGAAAAAAGACCATTCTAATGATATAAAGAGAATATTAATGTTCAGCTCTAGATAAAGGTAGGTCTGTGGATGTGGTGTATCTGGATTTTGCAAAGGCATTTGATACAGTTCCCCATAAAAATTTACTGTACGTTTAATGAGGTCTGTTGGCATGGACCAAAGGATATGTTCCTGAATTGAAAACTGACTACAGGAGCGGGTCCAAAGGGTGGTGATAAAAAGTACTCAGAATGGTCCGGAGTGATCAATGCCCCCCCCCCCCCCCGGGATCTGTCCTGGGACCAATTTGGTTAAATGTATTGTAAGGGTGGGACCCTGTGCTGTGTGAGAAATTGCTGGTTTACGCCAAATTCTGGAGAAAAAGACACACTAATTGGACAGCTGTGTGTTCAGCTATTTAGTTCTGATCTGACATGGACTCAGGGCCCCACCCCACAGACAGGAAGTCTGTTCCTGGGAGCCAGGTGAGCTCCCATCTCTCTGAGAGGAGAGAGAGGCTGCATGGGTTGCAGCTAGAGCATGCATATCTGCAGGAGGCAGATGTCGGCTGGTGATGCTGTGTGCATCCAAGAAGCTCAAACGCTGTGTGCGGACAAGTCGCTGTGTGCGGACAAGTCGCTGTGTGCGAATCAGACGCTGTGTGCGGCTGTTGAGTTTGCAAGATACAGGAATGGTGGAACCCCCCTGCAAGGGCTGCTAATGTCTTTGTGAACTTTTGTGTTTTTAAATAAAAGTGGGCTACCAGGCCCTTAAAAACTCAGTTCTGGACTGGCGTACTCACTGGAAAACGCACCTACCGCTGGAGTCAGATCCCCCAATCCTACAGTATTTATAAATGATATAGAAAATTGGATAAATACGCTAGCTCAATCTCAGTATTTGCAAATGATACAAAGCTAAGCAGGGCAATAACTACACAGCAAGATGTGGGAGCCTTACAACAAGACCTAAATAAACTAATGGGGTGGGCAAATTACGTTTAGTGCTAGCTGCTGCCATAATAACGGTATTTAGCATCAAAGTACCAACATACAGCTACGGCGGTTTGCGGTAAGTGGTTAAAGTGATTGTAAACGATCACCTTGTAAAACAATCCCATTCAGTTTAAAATAGAAATGAAAGAAAAAATATTTTAGTATAGATATAAAAATACATTATAAATACCTTTTTTCCTCTTTTGTTGTATTCCCTCTATTCTCAGCTGCATAATAGCGGGGGGAGGAGAACGAGCAGCACATTGAGCTCCCCAGTGGATGGCTGTGCAGCAGGGGCGTGTCAGGGCAAGTCTGATTATTGGAGGAGAGCAGACTGTGTTTCCAGTACAGCTAGAGAACTGACCACAGTGTGTTCTCCTGCTTAGTGTGGTCAGTTTTTAATAGGAAAGAAGAAGGACTGGCAGGAACACCAGGGATTTCACACAAGGGAAGCAATAAAAAGAGATCAGGATCAGGGGTGTTGCTAGGTCTACAAAAGATCTGAGGCTAGAGTCTATAGCAGCAAAGTAACGAAAATCATACGGTTGGGTGGACATACACATGTAACTGTATATGTCCTGTGTCCCCTGCACCCCACCATAGAGTCCTCTGTTCCCTGCACCTCATTACAGAAACACACACTGTAGGTAGAACTCTCTTACCTTACACAAGTGTACACCAAGCAGAGCAGCTGAGATTGGCATCACAGGGCTGGATGGGGGTGGGAACTACTGAAGTTAACTTTTCACATTAACAGGCTGGTGATTGGTTGGTAGGATTGCCCGGCAATCAATCACCTGCTGTTTAATGAAAAAAAGTTAACACCCGCGGTTCCCGCCCCCATCCAGCCCTACGATACTGCCCGCTCACCGCTGTCCAACTAAGAGGACAGCGGTGAAAATGTCCGCAGGCCGGGTGACCACATTCAGCGGTGGTGGGCTGGGTGACCACATTCAGCGGTGGTGGGCCGGGTGCTGACCCCTGCCCTAGAGACTCAATAGCCACCCCCTAGCGATGACTTTGATCAGGATGCTTTCTCATACAAGTATATGGTACAGCAGGCACATATCAGGAGTATAACGTTTTGGGGTAACAAACGCTCCTGTGAATGAGGACTTACATATAAAATGCTCAGACATGGCTGCCCCCAAATTATTACAAAACAAGGTTTTTAAACTAAGGCCTCGTACACACGACCGTTTTCCTCGACAAAATCCATCAAGAAACTTGGTGGCAGAGCTTTTTTGCCAAGGAAAACAGTCGTGTGTATGTTCTCTTTTTTCTCGTCGGGAGTCTCAATTTTCTCGTCGTGTTTCTCGTTGGGCTGGTTTACAACGAGAAACACGTTCATGTGTATGCTTAGAAACCCGCGCATGCTCAGAATAAAGTCGGGATCGCACCTTCCGTAAAAGTAGCGTTCGTAATGGAGATAGCACATTTGTCACGCTGTAACAGACTGAAAAGCGCGAATCATCTCTCACCAAACTTTTACTTAACACACGGTAACACGAGATTAGCAAAAACAGCCCCAAGGGTGGCGACAGTTCAATGGAACTTCCCCTTTTTAGTGCCGTTGTACGTGTTGTACGTCACCGCGTTTGAGAACGATGAGATTTTGTCTTGACAGTGTGTACGCAAAGAAAGCTTGACAAGATTCTCGACAAGCCTGACAAGAAACTCGTTGAGGAAAACGACGTTTCATTTACGACGAGATTCTCGGTCGTGTGTACGAGGCCTATCACTCAGTAAGATAATACACATCATACAAATCACATACTGCATATACAGTATCTCAAATATTGTAACAAGACTAACATTTCTATTGAAAAGAAAAGGATTGTGATGCAATGAAAGAGAATTGAGCACCAGATGCAGAAACATACTTGCAGCTGATATTGGGAAGGAATAGCTCGAAGGTTATTCTAAGCCCATGCAAGTTAGCAATAAAAAGTGTCAGTGTGCGCGAATGTTCACTGTTTATTATTGCTGTGGGCAGAAGCAGGCCGTTACTCAAGAAATGTGGTCTGGTTATTGTGAACAGACTCGTACATACTACACTTCACATTTTTTCCCACGGGCTTTTAAAGTTGTTCATTAACCCGATGCCGCTGCATAATGGGTAATAATTTTTGCTTGGACATGTCTTTATTTGGTAAAAGGGGCAGAAGTTCTGTCTGGATGGGAAAGACAAATTGCAACAGATTTTGGTGCTAAAACTACACACATAATACACTGCTTATGATCTATACCGGAACCCTGTACTCAGATAAAGATAGTTTGTATTTTAACCACTTCAGCCCCGGAAGATTTGACTGCCCAATGACCGGGCCATTTTCTGCGATACGGCACTGTGTCACTTTAACTGACAATTGCGAGGTTGTGCGACGTTGTACCCAAACAAAATTGATGTCCTTTTTTCCCCACATTCTTTTGGTGGTATTTGATCACCTCTGCGGTTTTTATTCTTTGCGCTATAAACAAAAAAAGAGCGACTATTTTAAACAAAAACTTAATATTTTGTACTTTTTGCTATAATAAATATCTCCAATTTTTTTTTAAAAGAAGCAAATTTTTTTCTCAGTTTAGGCCGATATGTATTCCTCTACAAATTTTTGGTAAAAAAAAAATCACAATAAGCGTATATTCATTGGTTTGTGCAAAAGTTATAGCGCCTACAAAATAGGGGATAGATTTATGGTAGTTTTATTAGTATTATTTTTTTACCCCTACAATTTTCAGATTTATAGCACTGTTCGCTGTATAAATTACAATGGTCCCAAAATAGTGTCGAAAGTGTACGCCATAATATTGCACTCCTGATAAAAATCACAGATCACCGCCATTACCAGAAAAAAAGATATATAATAAAAATGCCATACAACTATCCCCTATTTTGTAGATGCTATAACTTTTGCGTAAACCAATCAATATACGCTTATTGCAATTTTGTTTACCAAAAATATGTAGAAGAATACATATTGGCTTAAACTGAGGAAGAAAATCGTGAAGTGGTTAAATGAAAATCGTACGATTTGGTATCATACAAGAGAAAAAAGTTGTGTTTGTCCCTTTGGATAATTATGGACGATAGCTGTGTACTAACGATCGTACGATCGCTTCGAAAGCAGTGTTTTTTGTATGATTTTCTGATCGTGTGTACGGGCCTTCAAACTGTTGCTGATTTTGTAATAAACAAAATGATTGTACTAGTACAGATTGCTGTTTTGCAAAAAGCTTATGCAAGTAAAAAAAGAAAGCTAAAAAATGTAATGTAATTATTATTCGCATTGTACAGCACTGTCTTGTCTGGCCTAATGACTAATTAACTTGGCCAATGACAACAACTGCAACAGCTCTAGAGTCTATCACGTACACAGTAAGATATTTACTTAGGAGCTTACAAAGAAACTGCATCTCCCACATAGTCAGTTGAGATGTTGCAGCACGTTCCTTCACTAAGAGATAACATTTGTCTCCATAAAACAGCTGGTTCCACTGTCATTTCCCCCATGAGATATGTGCATGGATCGTATGGTCTTCCTTGCTGCTGGGCCATCCTGTATGACGTGCTCCAGGCTCTAGTGAACGGGCTCAATACATGGTGATGATAATATGACAATAGATGAAGTACAACTAAATATTCATGACACTTTCAGAGATTGTTTTGGCAGAATAAACAGATAATTCAATGCATTGCAAGCATAATTAACCTCCCTCTCATTAGATTTTTAAGGGGTCGGCCCATCCAAAAGTGATCATTTTGCTAGACATGAAGCCTGGTGAGCCAAATCAGCCCTTACCTTCTTACAGGCATATGTTTTAGATATTACTACAAAGAGTTTTTCTGATGTTTTTCGACTCTGTCCCTGTCCACCTGAAAGTTTTTGTGTTATCACCCAATTTTGTGTGTTACGAGTTGGACCCCCAAATAATAGTCACGGTAATTTAAATGCATCTACCAAAAATGGAACACCAGGTTTGAGTGGACAGACATTCTAAAGTCATTTAAAGAAGCTATCTTCTTTGAATGAAATTTCCTAAATCCTGGATCCCACATGCCACAGCAATGCAAGGATCTTATAGCTAACCTATAGGGTGAGGGAGAGTGTTTTCAATATCATAATCCATGCTCTTCTCTTAAGACAATTTGCACAATATGTGCCAGGATGCACCACATTGTATAAAGATGGCAGCGTTCTCCTTGTTTATCATTCTTTAGATCTCGTCAGGGCTGGGCTCAGCCCCTTCGTCTCTAAACTGGCCGCTCAGCTGTCAGCTAATTGCCAGCTCCCATCTCTCCACAGTGACTCCCCTGTTGATGATCCTGCTCGTCAGTCCTGCCTACTTAAGCCTTCCACCTCAGATTATCTCTGCCTTCGCCTTGGTCAACATCACAGAGACTACCTTCTGCGTTCCTGTTGAAGACTTGCTTGGCTGACGTCCCTACTGGCTCCTGATCCTGCTTATTGTCCTACTACCTTTAGCTCTGGCTCTCTGACTTTGGCTTGGCTGACTATCCGATCCGGTTCCTGAACTCTGGCTATGTTTTGACTATGCTTACTCTGTTTATCTTTTTATTATTATTATTAAAGAAGTGTGATTTAACTGTACTTCTGTCTCAGTCTGATTCATGATTTCTGACAGATCTTTAGTCAACATCTAGTTTTTCTGGATCCAAGACTAGCTGGTTTCCTAAGAAAGCTACCCATCCCTGATTACTTTTCGATTTTATGGAGATAGGTGTCCATTCATGGCTAGCCATTTTTTTTAAGATAGCTGTCCATCCATGACTAGCTATTTTTCTGGAGATAGCTGCCCATCAATGACAAGCCATTTTACTAGGGTTGTCCAGATACCGATACCAGTATCGGTATCGGGACCGATACCGAGTATTTGCGGGAGTACTCGTACTCGCGCAAATACCCCCGATACCTAAATAGAATACTTCCCCCCCCTCCCCCCCCGCCGCTGCCTCCGCATCGCGCCGCAGCATCGAGGGACATGGCTAGAGGGACATTGCACATGGCTAGAGGGACATGGCTGCATATGTGAGGGACATGGCTAGAGGGACATTGCTGCATATGTGAGGGACATGGCTAGAGGGACATTGCTGCATATGTGAGGGACATGGCTAGAGGGACATGGCTGCATATGTGAGGGACATGGCTAGAGGGACATGGCTGCATATGTGAGGGACATGGCTAGAGGGACATGGCTGCATATGTGAGGGACATGGCTAGAGGGACATGGCTGCATATGGGGGGGACATGGCTGCATTTGGGGACACATTTAAAAAAAGTATCGGTATTCGGTATCGGCGACTACTTGAAAAAAAGTATCGGTACTTGTACTCGGTCCTAAAAAAGTGGTATCGGGACAACCCTACATTTTACCAAACACAACCTCCCATCCATAACTAGCCATTTATCTAGAGAGAGCTTTACATCAATAACTAACCAATTTCCATCCTCGAACAGCCATTTTGCTAAAGACAGCTAGCCATTCTCCCAGGGAAAGAGTTGCCCGTCCATGAATAGCAGTTGTCTGAGATAGTTGCCCATCAATGACAAAGTGGCCTTCTAAAGACAGCTGCCCTTCCATGGTTGGTCATTCTTCCAGAGAGAGCTGCTCATCTATGACTAACCATTTTTCCAAAGATAGATACTTAAATCCCGAACAAGATATTTTCCTGGAGAAATACTCATTCTTAGGGGCAAACATGCACTTTCACCAAAACCCTGCTCTCTAACAATGTACAAGCTCTAAGTCTATAGCAAGGGGTGTGACTTTCTGGAAGCAAGCTTACATTATACCTAGAGGCAAAACTTTTTTTTGCTTTGGATAGAGTGGAGAGGGAATAGAACACCTGTCAGGTTTTTATTACTGACCCCTGTTACAGAGATTCACCCTCTCTATTTGTCCTGTTTATCGCTATAAAGTAAAAGTAAAAGGAAATCCCACATTGTGAGTTTTCCCCAGAAAAGTAATAGAGGAGAAATCTTCCAATTATATTATTTCACTATAATAGACATTTGCATCATTTCATAAATGTTGTTAATATTGCTCAATACTACATGGAGATTTTCAGTTATTCCTGGGGACCTTGTACATACGTCCTACCCACACATGGGTCCATATCCCTCAGCTCCCGGGACAAGCAATTCCAGCAGTCTCTATACTACAGCACCACATGCTCCTATACCCTAGCCCTATGTGAGCATTTAGGACTGGGACTATCCTCTTCCCAATACCTTTTTGATATTATAATTATTATTAGATTTTCTTGATATTTATATTTTTCTACAGATTGTTGGGCACATTTTCTCCTGATTAAGTGGCTTTGCCCACTAAATGTGTCGAGCACTAGGATGCTGCCACGCTTTAGTATACACACCTGCAGTTCCATCTAGACCATATTGTAAATTATTATATTATTTCTACGATTTTATTCTATGGAGCAGTATTATCTTGCCCACTGGGTATTGTAATGTGCGTTGTATCCACCTATGTTTATGTATGAACACCAGCTATTACCTATGTACCGCTTATCCATCCATGCATATTTATGAATATTTTGTACTACTACGTGCTGGTCAATTATCTATGTATATTTATAAATTGCAAACCCTTAGTGACTTGTACATATGTGAAATATTTTTATGTATTTTTTTTAAACACTTCTAAACGCAAACGCAGCTAAATGCGGCAAAATGACGCTAAACACAGTATGTAAACGCAGCAAAACGGACCTTCTAAATGTGGGTTACCATCTGTCAAGGTAAATATTTCCAGAGAGGTTGTAAAGATGTCCTGTGTACATAAAGCCTAATGCTCCGTACACACGAGCGGTTTTCCCGTGGGGGAAAAAAAACTATGTTTTTCCGAAGGAATTCCTCTCAAGCCTTGCATACACACGGTCACATAAAAGTTTGGTGAACTTTTGACTGCCAAGAACGCAGTGACGTAAAAGACTACGATAAGCCAAGAAAATTTAAGTTCTATGCTGCTGATCATGCATCGATTTGTTTCCAAGTATGCGTGTTTTTTTTTTGCACGTTGAAAATGCATACAGACGAACGGTTTTCCCTATAGGATTTTTCCTGAGGGGGGAAAAAAGAGAAAAAGAGATCCTGCTCTCTTTTTTTTTCCCGGCAGTTTTTCTGTTAAAAAAAGTCTGATGGAGCATACACGCGGTCGGGATTCCCGGCCAAAAGCTATCATCTGATTTTTTCCGAAGGGAAAAACGCTCGTGTGTATGGGGCATTAGAAGCAGTTGGGCATTTTTTTCCAACTGCTTCTAAACTCTCCTCTATGTTATCTTATCAGTACATGTACACAGGGTCGTTTACAGTAATTTCTAGGCAGTTGAGTTTAGAGGCATTTTCTGGAACCCCAAAAAATGCATTCAGAAGCTGAGTTTAGAGGCATTTCAAGCGCCAAACGTGGCCAAAACGCAGTAACTCGCGTTTAGCAGCGCTTTCATTTTTTTTTCAAGCGCTTCTAGACGCAAACGCGGCTAAACGCAGCATGTAAATGCGACTAAACAGCCGATTTTAGATGCTGGTTTCTAGCTGTCAAGTTAAATCATTCAGGAGAGGTTGAACAACGTCCCGTGTACATGAAGCCAAATTTGTATAAAAGATGCTTATTTACAAATGATCAGAACCTCCCTGCTCTACTGACAGTTCATTTGCAAGGAAATCGGAAATAATTGACCCCCTATTACAGAATATTTGTAGATTTTAAACCTCGTTTATTGCAGTCTAATGACTGGTTATCATTTCGTTTGGGGCTCTCTTTAAAGAAAATTTACATTGAAAGGCAACAGCATATGCAAGAAATCAAATGACGTTAGCTTACACATGAAAGAAAATGACCGAGAAGGCAGCAGAGAAGAATAGAATAAGAAAAGATAAGCCTTCTAGAATAAAGGAGCCTAACCATCCCAAGCTGTTCTCCTCTCATCCTACTTGGTTGTTTTGTTTGATTGCACGTTGTGATCACATAATGATAATCACTACTGGTTTGGTTTCAATTGACCCTGAGCTTTTCTCTGTAGGATGGATGTAATTAAATGCAGCCTTCCTCGAGTGCTTCTAATGATTATATTTTTGCTATAAAAGTACAAGAAAGACTTTATTGTTTATTCACATGTCAGAAGCAAGTTTTCCTGACACATGGGAGACAAAGGTTGTTATAGAGAGCATCAGGTTATTAGTCTTTCCACATAAAAGGAAAATCTGCACAACTCGCACTGTAGTCACCATTTTGGGTGGGGGGGCTAAAGCAAATAGATCTCTGCACCTGATTTCTCAGCACCGCTCACCTGTTGTACCATTAACCACTTCAGCCCCGGAAGGATTTACCCATTTCACAGCCAGGCCATTTTTTTGCGACGCGGCACTGCGTCGTTTTAACTGACAATTGCGCAGGTGTGCGACGCTGTACACAAACAAAATTGATGTCCTTTTTTCCCCACAATATAACTTTCTTTTGGTGGTATTTGATCACCTCCGCGGTTTTAATTTTTTGCGCTCTAAACAAAAAAAGACCCACAATTTTGAAAACAAATCAATTTTTTTTACTTTCTGCTATAAAAAATCCCAATAAGCGTATACTGAATGGTTTGCGCAAAAGTTATCACGTCTACAAAATAGGGGATAGGCTAGTTAAAGCGGGGGTTCTCCCTAAAATTTTTATTTTTTTTCTAGTACCTCATTCAGCATAGTAGCGTGAGCTACAGTATGCCTTTATATATTTTTTTGGCGCCGTACTCACTGTGTAATTGCCTACGAAAGTTTCCGGGGAATGGGCGTTCCTATTTAGAGGGCTCGTGATTGACGGCCGGCTATGGCGCGTCACGCTTCACGGAAATAGCCGAAATAGTTGTTTGCTCTTCACGGCGCCTGCGCAGTCAGCTCCGATGTCTGTGCACAGGCGCCGTATAGCGCTGGGAAGAGCCGAGACCTACTCCGGCTATTTCCGTGAAGCGTGACGCGCCATAGCCGGCTGTCAATCACGAGCCCTCTGAATAGGAACGCCCATTCCCCGCGGGGAGTCTGAAATTTTACTACGAGATTACACAGTGAGTACGGCGCCAAAAAAAATATAAAGGCATACTGTAGCTCACGCTACTATGCTCAATGAGATGCTATAAAGTTGTTTGTCAGGGTGAAACACCGCTTTAACTAGTAATGTCGGCGATCAGTGATTGAAAGCAGGACTGCAACATTGCAGCGGACAGATCAGACACCTAACTGACATTTTTGACACTTTTTTAGGAACTAGTGACATTATTACAGTGATCAGTGCTAAAAATATGCACTCTTATTGTACTAATGACACTGGCAGGGAAGGGGTTAACATCAGGGGCGATCAAGGGGTTAAATGTGTTCCCTGTTTGTGTTTTCAAACTGTATGGGGGACTGTGTGATTGGGGAAACAGACAGATCCATCTTCCTGCTTAGCAGAAAGACAGGATCTGTGTGATCTCCCTGGTCAGGACAGAGATTTGCCTTGTTTACACAGGCAGATCCCCATTCTGTCACTGTGGGAATGATCGTAGGTGGCCAGTGGACCACTGATTGGCTCCCCTGTTTGCCAATGTAACGCGTGCTGATTTTGGAGTGGTTGTTTTTTTTTTTTTTTTTTTTTACATTACAGCATACAGTAGGATAACTGGACCTCCATGAAGAGGGAGGCAGTAGGAGCGTACAAACCCAGGTGTCAAGTCATAACTGAATTATAGACTAAAAATTTAAAGGGATAAATTATTTATTTGTGTCTGTTTAGGGTGTTGGATACCCAGCACCTGGCTGATTAGGATGTTGGATCCCTGACACTTGGTTGTTTAGGGTGTTGGATACCCAGCACCTGGCTGATTAGGGTGTTGGATCCCTGACACTTGGCTGTTTAGGGTGTTGGATACCCAGCACCTGGCTGTTTAGGGGGGTTAGATCCTCGTCACTTGGATGTTTAGGGTGTTGGATACCCAGCACCTGGCTGTTTAGGGTGTTAGATCCCCGGCACTTGGCTGTTTAGGGTGTTGGATACCCAGCACTTGGCTGATTAGGGTGTTGGATCCCTGACACTTGGCTGTTTAGGGTGTTGGATACCCAGCACTTGGCTGATTAGGGTGTTGGATACCCAGCACCTGGCTGATTAGGGTGTTAGATACCAGACACTTGGCTGTTTAGGGTGTTGGATACCCAGCACCTTAGGGTGTTGGATCCCCGACACGTGACTGTTTAGGGTGTTGGATACCCAGCACTTGGCTGATTAGGGTTTTGGATACCCAGCACCTGGCTGTTTAGGGTGTTGGATACCCAGCACTTGGCTGTTTAGGGTGTTGGAACCTCAAAGTGCCAATGAGCCATTCTCAACTGCATACAGACCAATCTACAGCAGAATCAGTTGGTAGCCAAACTTGACAGCTTTGGGGTAGCCTAAGTGAACACTAATTGCCAGCATTACTAGGCTCAACATCATGACCGGCTCTGCCTAATAATTTACTGATTCATGGGCGCCTTAACGATTTAGGCAATGGCAACTTCCAGCACTAGTTGTCAAACTTAGCAACATGCATGAACCTTGGGACAGATAACAGTCACCCTAATAGGTTCACAAAATAAATTCTAAACATCCCTCTGGTACTCTGCCCAACCCCAGCTCTGCAGAAGACTTGAAATACCCACCTTCAGGGCTAAAACTGCTGCTCCAGAGTATAGGCATTTGATCACATGATCTGTATTGAAGGAGGAGGATGAACATTAAGGCTAAGTAATCCTCCCCTTGAGTAGTGGTGTATCACAGGATGAAATGACTAGTTCTTTGATCCGATGATCAGCTGTTCTAGGATTGAGGAGTGGTGGTGTCTGCAGCTAAGGTAATTATTTTAGGGCTATTGTATATTTTTACCCCTCCCTGCCCCCTTCTGGCAGCCTTTTAACTGGGTCTTTACACCAGGAGATGGGACAGATTACTTGGTAATGTGATAACTGTGACTGTCCCAACAGATCCTAATCATAACCAAAGACCAGGAACCATTAGTGATAGCTTGATCACTGTGCTGCGTCCTCTTAGTACAGATGCCTTGGCCACCATGGATGGACGCATATGTGCAGTGTGTGGGCATTAAAGTCCACCCTCTTTTTTTTGTATTACATGGTTAACAAGAGCTTAAAGGATAAGTTCACCTTATGTAACATGTTACACCCATATTCAGGGTGTAACATGTAACATATGCACCCGCCCTCACTCCCCCATTCTGACAGCTAGTGGGGGATCTTCTCCCTTGGCTAGCTGTCACAATCTAAAAAAGAGATGGCTGTGTGTGTCTCCGCCCACCCGGCTGCGTCATCTATTCACAATGTTCTGTGAATGGAAAAACGACAAGGTCCGACAGTGTTTGTGGCCCCTCTAGGTAATGGGGGTTATTTACTAAAGGCAAATCTACTTGAAAGTGCACTTGGTTGTTCAGTCGCTGTAGATCTGAGGGGGACATGCAAGGAAAATAAAAAACAGTATTTTAGCTTGCAGATGATTGGATGATAAAATCAGCAGAGCCTCCCCTCATTTCAGATCTACCCCTCAGATCTACAGCGACTGCACTTCCAAGTGCACTTATAGTGCAAAGTGGATTTGCCTTTAGTAAATCAACCCCAATGCCTGCATATGATGCTGTGTTGAGTAAGCAATTACAATACAGGAGAGGAGCATGTACAACTGTGCAAGACTGAAGGTAAGGCTGGGGTTTTGGATTGTAGTTTTGGGTGTGTTGACCTACCTACCTATGTGGGCTAGAGGGTGTTGTTTTTTTTTTACTTAAGTTCCACTTTAACCACTTAAGGACCCCTTCACGCCTATATACTTCGGCAGAATGGCATGGCTGTGCACAATCACGTACCTGTACATGTCTCTTTAAGCCCAGCCGTGGGGTCACGAGCGTGCTGCCAGCGGGCGCTCGCGACCCAGTCCTAAGCTCCGTGACCGCGCCCGCAGGACCCGATCGCTGCCGGTGTCCCGCGATTGGTCACAGGAGCTGAAGAACGGGGAGAGGCTTGTGTAAACACACCTCCTCTGTTCTTCACTGTGGCAGTGTCATTGATCATCTGTTTCCTGATATAGGGAAAAACAATCAATGACGTCACACGTCCAGCCCCGCCCCCTACAGTTAGAAACACATATGAGGTTACACTTAACCCCTACAGTGCCCCCTAGTGGTTAACTCTAAACTGCAACAGTGCTTTTTTATAGTACCTTTTGCTGTGAAAATGACAATGGTCCCAAAAATGTGTCAAAATTGTCCGACGTGTCCGCCATAAAAAAAATCACTAAGCGCCGCCATTAGTAGTACATTTTTTTTTTTTATAAAAATGCAATAAACTATCCCCTATTTTGTAAACGCTATAAATGTTGCGCAAACCAATTGATAAACGCTTATTGCAATTTTTTTACCAAAAATATGTAGAAGAATACGTATCGACCTAAACTGAGGAAAAAATATGTTTTTTTATATATTTTTAGGGTGTATTTATTATATCAAAAAGTAAAAAATATTAAATTGTTTTCAAAATTGTCGCTCTATTTTTGTTTATAGCGCAAAAAATAAAAACCGCAGAGGTGATCAATTACCACCAAAAGAAAGCTCTATTTGTGGGAAAAAAAGGACGCCAATTTTGTTTGGGAGCCACGTCGCACGACTGCGCAATTGTCAGTTAAAGCGACGCAGTGCCGAATTGCAAAAAGGGGCAAGGTCCTTAACCTGCATAATGGTCCGAGTCTTAAGTGGTTAAATGTCAGACCATCGATGAGAGAACTGGTAAGATATTGGAAATCTTGTCTAAAGTTAACATTTCTCATTGTACTACCCCACAAACTCGGGTCAGCGAGCCTTCCCTGAACTTTACTAATTTGCCTTTCACTGACTGGAATAATTTTTATCACTACAGAGTTGCTATGGCATTAGTTTCTCTCGTCTGCTTGTGGTTTGCTTTTAGACTTTCAAACACAATTAGTGAAGCACTCTAACTAATGAATGGCTCTATTCATCTGGACAAATTATTCCCTGGCTGAGGGGTAAAAAAACTCCATTCTGTAGCTGACAGGGTAAATACAAAGCCAGTCTGTCATTTATCCTGCCTGCTAGTCCTCAATGAAATGAAGCTGCTAACATTTCACTGGTTCTCTTACTTTACAGAATATTCCTTGTTAATGTTCCTGGTACACTGTACTTTAGTGGTGCAAAAAAAGAAAAAAAAGGAGGAAATTAAAGCTGAACTCCAGGCAAACATCCAAATACACAGATGAAATACAAATAAGGGAACTATCTCACCTGCCAACTTGAAGTTTTGTCTCTACATTTCTGAGATTTACACAGCTCTGCCCCTTAGCACAGCTTTGTCTGGCAGAAACCTGATTTTTCTCAGTTGTAATTAAAGCGGAGTTCCACCCAAAAATTGAACTTCCGCTTTTCAGATTCCCCCCCCCCCTCCGGTGTCACATTTGGCACCTTTCAGGGGGGAGTAGATACCTGCCTAATACAGGTATTTTGGTCCCAATTCCAGCCATAGATACCCGAGCCACCCGCGGGCATCTACACCACTTCCGGAACCTTCTCTGCCCCCCTGCTGTCTTCTGACAGCAGGGACCAGTGGGATCACGCAGCACGAGTTGCGCATGCGCAGTAGGGAACCAGGAAGCCGCAAGGCTTCACTTCCTGATTCCCTATTTGATTGACAGTCTTCCGACAGGCTTCCGATGGTCGCATACATCGCGTCACGATTTTCCGAAAGTAGCCGAACGTCGGTGTGCAGGCGCCGTATAGAGCCGCACCGACGTTCGGCTTCTTTCGGCTACTCGTGACGCGATGTATGCGACCGTCGGAAGCCTGTCGGAAGACTGTCAATCAAATAGGAACGCCCAGTCCCGAAGACCATACCCGGAAGCGGCGGAGAAGATCGCTCTCTAAAATGGTAAGTACTGCTTAGATTTGAAAAAAAACTACCCGATTCCCCTAGACAAAATGAGCCTCAATCTAATGTTAAAAAAAAAATTCGGGTGAACTCCCGCTTTAAGGTCATGGAGTGACCTAGCCAGTCTCCAGACCTTAAAGCGGGGGTTCACCCAAAAAAAAAAAATTTTTTAAATTAGATCTAGAATACTAATGATACTAAGGACATTTATTTTCGGGAGGTCATTTTTTTTTCTCTGTACATACCTTTATATCCTGATTTTGTCCAGGGCTTCCGCGTTCTGATGACTCCGGGACTGGGCGTTCCTATCCCAGCCTCAGGGTTCCGATGACTGCGGGACTGGGCGTTCCTATCCTTCTGTTCGATGATTAATTTCTTGTTAAACAGGTCCCCTGTCGCACAACGTGCGTCAACAGATTTCCGGAAATAGCCGAGCTACAGTCAGCTCTACACGGCGGGCGCAGGCGCCGTATAGTGCCGACTCGCAGCTCGGCTATCTCCGGGAATCTGGTGACGCGCGTTGTGCGACAGGTCACCTGTTTCACAAGCTGTCAATTATCGAACAGAAGGATAGGAACGCCCAGTCCCACAGTCATCAGAACCCTGAGGCTGGGAGAGGAACGCCCAGTCCCGGAGTCATCAGAACGTGGAAGCCCTGGACAAAATCAGGATATAAAGGTATGTACAGAGAAAAAAAAAATGACCTTCCAAAAGTAATTGTACTTACTATGCTGGCTCTAATGTTAAAAATGTGTTTTTAGGGTGAACCCCCACTTTAATCTTATAGAAAATTTATGGAAGAAGCTGAAACTTCGAGTTGCCAAGAGATAGCCAAGAAGCATTAAAGGGTCACTAAAGGAAAAAAAAATGTTTTGCTGAAATGACTGTTTATTGGGTATAGAGACATAAAAGTTAACTGATCCCTTTTAAAAATGATTAAAAATTGAATTTAATCTATCATATAATGTGCCTCTAGTTTCACGTTCGGTTTTAAAGGTACATACATGAAGTTCCGGGTGAGAGGTGAGTCGGGAAGACTCACAGAACAAAAACAACAAATCCAGGGCAGTGTTTTGTTTTTAAAATTAATCTGATTGGTTCTGAGGAGTTTTAGACACACAGTAATGACAGCTTAGACCACCGTGAAAATCTCCCAGTACTGTGGTTATAAGGAAACAGGCAACCAGGAAGTGTGGAGATCACAGCAGAATTACAGCTACTTCAAAGCAAAAACGAACAATGAGGACATGAAACCAGTACTGCAGTAAGGTAAAGGAAGCCATTTAGCTAAAAAAAAAAAATTCCTTTAGTGACCCTTTAAGGATTTAGAGAAGATCTGTAAAGATGAGATGTGTGCAAACCTGATCACCAACTACAAGAAACATCTGACCTCTGATTGCCAACAAGGGTTTCTCCACCAAGTACTAAGTCATGTTTTGCTTGGGGATCAAATACTTAGTTTACTCATTGAACTGCAAGTCGATTTATAGCATTTGGTTTTTTTCTGGAATTTTGTTTGATATTCTCTCTATTATTTAAAATAGACCTATGATAAAAATTATGGACCCTTCATTTTTTTTTTTTAGGGGGCAAACTTACAAAATCTGCAGGGGATCAATTAATTATTTTCCCCACTGTACATCGTTTCTTCAATGTACCATTATTAGAAGATTTGTGTGAAATGTTTATAAAATGGAATTGGATGATAAAGTTGTATGCAATATGTTTTAAAGAAAATGAATAATAATAAAAAGAGAATATACGAAAAAAACAAAAAACAAAGCAGGGTGACCAGGTACAGGACTCACTAAATTAAGGCTTTACACCAGTAAAAATTTGCTTGAATGTTTGTATTGAAAAGAGCTTCACCAGAACATTCAGTAGTACTAGTATAGACAAAATGTGTACAAAACCCCTGAAATATTCTGTTTAATTGCCATGCTATTATTTAAAATTCAATGTTTTTGAGAGGCACTACAGCCTTACAGCATTACAAACCCCCCCCCCCAAAAAAAAAACATTTACACTTAGATTTTTGCTGATTCAAGGAGACACATAACATTTGTATTATATTCTGCTGTGGTGGCAAGGATTCTGGCAGTTTGCAAGCACTTTTACGCTGTGCACACTGGGGATTAAATTGCAAGCCCTACCCCGAAAATAAGCCCTAGTGTGTTTTTGGTTGCAAAAATTAATATAAGACCCGGGCTTATTTTCGGGGGAAACATGGTACATTGCATACTTACATGGGTCCAGCAGTCCAAGTATGCATATCTCATACATGTGATTGTTCATATCTCATATAAGGTGGAGAGGTGGGGCGGTGACATGACGATCACCACCTTGTTCAATCAGAGAACGCCTTGCATTAATTGAAAAAAAAAACACACACAAGGGCCCGGATTCGCAAATATGCGCCGTCGTATCTGTGCGCCGGACCCACAAAGTAAGAAAAGCCTAAAAACAGGCTTCATCCCACCGACGTAACTTGCCTACGCCGGCGTAGGGTGGGCGCACATTTACGCCGGACGCATGGTGGCGCTGCCATTGATGAGCCATTCAAATATGCAAATGAGGAAAATACGGCGATTCACGAACCTGCGCGCGACCGACGCAGGCTACGAGAGGTGCGCATAAGTTGTACGTCCAGCGTAAATTTAAGCCCCATAAAGGAGGTGTAACTCAGCAGCAGACATATAAAGGTCTGCATCAGCGAACACAAGCCGGCGTATTTTACGTTGGACGTGTGTCTGGATGGGCGTAGACTACGTTCATGGCATAGGCAGTTATCCGGGGTATCTTAGGAAATTGTTCCGACGTGGTTATGAGCATGCGCACGGGGAGGCGTCCGAGACACGACGCATGCGCACTTCATTAAACGTACTTGTCTGGCTCTCCAACCATCATTTGCATGGGGTCACGCCTCATTTGCATGGCTTTGCATGGGGCAAGCCCACTTCCACCTACGCTGGCTTGCGCCTTCCAAACCTACGCCACGCCGACGCAGCTTTGGGAGCACTGGCTTCCTGAATTCCATGCTTGCCTCTCTGCGCTGCGTCAGCGTAGCGTACATTGATATGCGCTACGGCGGCGTAATGTGCGACCGCTCTCTGTGAATCCGGGCCAAGGTATACTATGAATGGTGGCAGTGCCAATCCAGTGACCACCTGTGGTCAGTTTTCAGAAGGGAAGCCACTCACACAAGACCTGGAAGATCATGGCTATCACTGTAGTAGCACCAACTACTGCAGTGATTGCCATCTTCAACAGCATGCCCTCAGTTACGAGACATACATACAGTACTTACATTGGGCCAAGCTAAACTACTGTAAATATTCACAAAGAGTTTAGCTTTAAGAAAAAGAAGCCAAAATGAAGGTATAACATTTCCAGGATCAAACCTGTCCAACATACAAAATGTGGGCCTAACCTGAAGAAAAGAGGGATGAGTTATTTGAACCCAAACCAAGACAGTAGGCCTGCAATTACTTTAACAGAGAAAAGGAAATGCTGGCACACTTTCTTGCCTCCGCCGATGAACTTTATGATTAATGTCACCAGCTCTCCCCGCCCTTTGCAGAAAATCGGCCAAGAACGGTGAAATTTTGCTTTTTTTCCATGCCTCACTGACTTTTCATTTTCCTTGGGAAGCAATTTGCTAATGTTAAACTAACAGCTTTACGCACTGAGAAGAAATGGATGAGACAGACACATTAACATAATCCATTTAAACCGCAGTTTAGCTAAGTGGGCTCAATTAGAGAGTTCTGTGTTGAGAACCACAAAAGCGTAATGTAACTGAGCAATGTTTAATGTCCCTAAAATAATTTGGCGATGCCATGGAAAATGTAAGGTTATAGTTCACTGAAGTTTTTGGAGGAAAAAAAAATGGAAGTGACATTACAAGGTTCACTGAACATAGTCACTTTTAACATATCAAAATGCAGCTGCTGGAGATCCTCATTGGGGGATTTAATAGGTTTAAGCAGTAAGATACTTTAATGAAGGTGAACTTCAGGTTGAAGTACAGGTAGTTCAGGTACAGTGCATCCGGAAAGTACTCACAGTGCTTCACTTTTTCCCAATTTTGTTATGTTATAGCCTTATTTTAAAATGGATTAAATTCATTATTTCCCTTAAAATTCTACAAACAATACCCCATAATGATAATGTGAAAGAAGTTTGTTTGAAATATTTTCAAATTTATAAAAAATTAAAAACCCCATGTACATATCATGACACTCAAAATTGAGCTAAGGTGCATCCTGTTTCCACTGATCACCCTTGAGATGTTTCTACAACTTGATTGGAGTCCACCTGTGGTAAATTCAGTTGCTTGGACATTTGGATTTGGAAAGGCACACGCCTGTCTATATAAGGTCCCACAGTTACCAGTGCATGTCAGAGCACAAACCAAGCCATGAAGTCCAAGGAATTGACTGTAGACCTCTGAGACAGGATTGTATTGAGGCACAGATCTGGGGAAGGTTACAAAAACATTTCTGCAGCATTAAAGGCCTCAATGAGCACAGTGGCCTCCATCATTCGTAAATTGAAGATGTTTGGAACCACCAGGACTCTTCCTAGAGTGGACTGATTGGCCAAACTGAGCGATCAGGGGAGAAGGGACTTAGTCAGGGAGGTGACCAAGAACCCGATAGTCACTCTGACAAAGCTCCAGTATTACTCTATGAAGAGAGGAGAACCTTTCAGAAGAACAACCATCTCTGCAGCACTCAGCCAATCAGGCCTGTATGGTAGAATGACCCAACAGAACCACTCCTCAGTAAAAGGCACATGACAGCCCTCCTGGAGTTTGCCAAAAGGCACCTGAAGGACATAACTAAATGCTCTTCTTTTAAAACAAAGACTGAACTCTTTGGCCTGAATGGCAAGCAACATGTCTGGAGGAAACCAGGCACCACTCATCACCTGGCCAATACTATCTCTACTGTGAAGCATGGTGGTGGCAGCATCATGCTGTGGGATGTTTTTCAGTGGCAGGTACTGGGAGACTAGTCAGGTTCGAGAGAAAGATGAATGCAGCAATGTACAGAGACATCCTTGATGAAAACCTGCTCCAGTGCACTCTGGACCTCAGACTGGGGTGAAGGTTCATCTTCCAACAGGACAACGACCCTAAGTATACAATCATGATAACAAAGGAGTGGCTATGGGACAACTCTGTGAATGTCCTTGAGTAGCCCAGACTTAAACCGATTGAACATCTCTGGAGAGATTTGAAAATGGCTGTGTACCAACGCTCCCTATTCAACCTGATGGAGCTTGAGAGGTCTTGCAAAGAAGAATGGGAGAAACTGGCCAAAAATAGATGTGCCAAGCTTGTAGCATCATACTCAAAAATACCTGAGGCTGTAATTGGTGCCAAAGGTGCTTCAAGAAAGTATTGAGCAAAGGCTGTGAATACTTGTGATTTTTTCGTTTCTATTTTACTACATTTTCAAAGATTTCAAACAAACTTCTTTCAAGTTGTCATTATGAGGTATTGTCTGTAGATTTTTGAGGAAAATAATGAATTTATTCCATTTTGGATAAAGGCTGCAACATAACAAAATGGGGGAAAAGTGAAGCGCTGTGAATACTTTACGGATGCACTGTATGTATAATTAAAAAAAAAAAATTCAAAGAGAAGTTTGGGAATAAAAAACAAACAAACAATCATACTCGCCTATATGGCTGCTGCATTGCTCCCAGCTGCAGCTGTCCCCTACTGCCTCTAAGACAGAGAACTGAGCGCTCAGTTCTCTGCCTTCAGTGAGCAGAGAGCCAGTGACTATCAGGGATCTAGGTGGATCCCGACTGTAAAGTCGCAACCTTTCTAGAGCCTGGACCTGCTGAGTGACATCAGCCAACAGCAGGCATTAGCTGTAGACCAAAAATGGGTCACAGGAGTGAAAAATGAATTGAACGCCTGTGATCCATAGGAGAAGTAGAGTCAAAATAGCTTTGGCCCAACTTCTCCTTTAAGAGCTCATTCACATCAGCCTGCATGCTGTACAGATTAATGCAGAACAATGGACACAGTGAGAGTAATAAGAGGGAAAGGAGGAGGTTGGGACTTTAAATGAGGCCAAGACCTGGTGCCATCACATGCTTCATTCAAAGTCCCAACCCTTTCACCCTTGTCTTGTTTTTGGACACAGTGAGAGGTTTACAACCACTTTAAGACTAGATCAGCGTAAGGCCTCATGCACAAAGGGTGTTAACAAGAACAAGCTGCAAAGCCAGTACGACGCCAGGAATGAGCGTTAAGCCACGTTTAGCAGTGGTTCTCTGCCGTCTTCTATTTTCCACTCCCAAATCCAATTAAAACAGCTTAAAAATGCTTGATGCGACTTAACGCTGTATATATCGTTAACACGCGTTTAGCCGCATCAGATGTTTTTACAGTGTAACACTGCTGCTCCAGAATGCACCTGGCCTGTTTTTTTTTTTATTTTTACAGCTTGAAAATGCCTATGCCACATAACGCTCCTAAAAGCCTATATGTGCATGGACACATTGAATAACATGGAGAGGCATTTTGAATCTGTAAAAAAATAAATTGTCTGACGCTGCTAAAAGCGGCAGTAAAAACTCCCTGTGTGCATGAGGCCTAAAATACTGCATTGTTTCAAGTCAGCCTTCTGTGTCCATGTTATATCTTCAGACAAGGAGAACAAAAAAGTCATCTTAACATACTTGTTTGATTTAATGGGAGGAATTTACTAAAACTGGTGCAACTGTGTATAGCAACCAATCAGTTACTAACTTCAGCTTGTTCAATTAGGTTTTGACGATAAAACCTAGAGGCTGATTAGCTATTATGCACAGCTGCACCATATTTTGTGTGCATCGATTTTAGTAAATCTCCCCGACAGTCTTTACTTCCAGAAGACACACGTGTTGAATTGACAACGTCACATATGACGAAACGCGTCTGGAGGAGGATACGTGCTGATGTCACCACGCTGTCTCGCTAGGAGGATGGTTTTTGTTTTTAGCCGGCCGGCTCTGCTGTTTTTAATGCGCGATTTTAACTTTCTAAATATAAGTGCAATATCGTTTTTATACAATACATATTAAGTTAAACAATATTACACTATGGTTTGTTTTTTCTCTTTGGGTTACTGCTGAGTTTACTGCCAGTCCTGGATCGTATGGCGCCAGTGGTGTTTGGAGATACTTATGCAGTCATACATTTAAAGCTTACCATACGATCTTCTATGCAAGCAAAGGCCTTGGCTGGGCTATAGCCATCTGCCTGGTTTTGCTTGACATCTGGTAAGCGAGTTTTTCTTAAGGTGGTGGCACAATTTTCTGATCAATTTCACTTTGGTGTCTGTTATTAAAAGAACTGGACTGATAGTAAAAACACCATCCCAAAAGTAGTGAGCTAACAAGCAATTGACAGTATTTGAACCTTTAAACTAGCGCGACTTCTTAAATTTATGTTTTATTCTGTGTATATCTCACATTAAGCTGCTGCTCATCGGACTATATATATTTATTGATTATTATATCCTTTACTGTTACATTAAGCGCATTTTTTTTTCCCTTTACACATGATGAATTCCATGAAATGGGGTTCTAATCCTTCCCCTTTCTATCCAAAATGAATAAAAAGGTTTTGGCTGTAAATAAGCTTAAAAGTCTTTGGCAGGCTACCTGTGTTTCAGTTTGTAAATGGTATTGACTAAGTTGCTTTAAGATTCAGGCAAATTCATTTCTGTATTTCAGTTTTTCATTTAGCTAGAATTTGACTTAAAAACAACCTCTCCGGCACAAACCAACATTTGCTTTATGTGTAGTGGCCCTTTAAAGAATGTTTCCATCTCTCCCAGAAGTCAATCAGTAAGGACATAGAGTCTGGAAGTGCATCATACACCGCTAAACCTAAGACAAACTCACTTCTATGTCATGTGGTTTTCTATGCTAACCTCACATAATATCATTTCTAATACATTTTGCTGCACACAATTATTTCTTTCTTAATTAACTTTCTCAGCTGGCATCCATCGGCATGTTGTGCTGCATTCACACAGCGAGGCGTCCTTGTTTCCCCAGAATAAACCTTTCTTTTTCCTTGTCCGAAATTCCGAAAGATGAAGGCGTTATTATGCCTTTCATTTCGTTTGGTTTTTGTGGTTTCTATGGCAATCCCTGGTGGTCATCCTAACCCATTGCCGACTTTCAGGCTCTCTGTCTGAGGAATGGAACTCCCCGCGATGACACACAACCGTGTTTAATGCAATTCGACTTGCAGAATGAAAACAGGCTAAACAAACTTTGTTCTACGGGGTGGGTCTGTTTAAGTGAGTTGGAATGAAATCAGGGAGAAGCATTAACCACTGGGTGATATTAGCATGCCACATATGATAAACAATAGGAAAAAGGCTTATATTACCCTATCCATGTAAACATGGACACAAACAAATAGCTGGGGGTTATTAAAAGAAGAACTGTAGCCTAGATACAAACCTTCTAATCGTTTCTAATAGTATAGCTGTTCAGATCTCTATATTTATGACCTAGGAAGAAATTCTGAGCTTATCTCATAAACAAAGGACCAAACAAATTGTAAAGTACAGAAAGTATCAGTACAAGATGGATTATAATGCTTGGTATGAGTACTGCCATAATGTTCTCCCTCTGCTTTTGTGGGTTTCCTCAGGGTATGGGATTTCCTCCTGCACTCCAATGACAGCATGGTAGGTTAATTGGCTCAGGTCTAAATTGGCCCTAATATGTATGCACATGAGATAGGGTCCTTAGATTTTAGGCACTTGTGGGTACATGTAGGTACCTCAAGATAATGGCACTTCATATCTGTCAGCATCGGTTTTCATTGGGGCGGCATAGTAGATTAGTAGTTAGCACTAATGCCTTGCAGCATTGGGATCCCTGGTCCACATCTTGGCCATAACACTTTCTGCATGGGGTGGGACATTCTCCCTGTGTTTGCATGGGTTTCCTATACTCCAAGCACATGCTAATAGGTTTGTTGGCTCCTCTTTAAATTGGTACAGTACTAGTAAGTGTGATAGCTATTACATAGTTACATAGTTAGTCAGGTTGAAAAAAGACACAAGTCCATCCAGTTCAACCACAAAAAATAAAAAAACAAAATAAAAAACACAGTAAAATCCTATACACCCAACTCCATACCCACAGTTGATCCAGAGGAAGGCAAAAAACCCCAGCAGAGCATGATCCAATTTGCTACAGCAGGGGAAAAAATTCCTTCCTGATCCCCCGAGAGGCAATCGGATTTACCCTGGATCAACTTTACCTACAAATCTTAGTACTCAGTTATATTCTGTACATTTAGGAAAGTATCCAGGCCTTTCTTAAAGCAATCTACTGAGCTGGCCAGAACCACCTCTGGAGGGAGTCTGTTCCACATTTTCACAGCTCTTACTGTGAAAAAACCTTTCCGTATTTGGAGGTGAAATCTCTTTTCCTCTAGACGTAAAGAGTGCCCCCTTGTCCTCAGTGTTATTCACATGTGTTATTACATTCCGCATGCCAGTCCCAAGCCCGAGCAATTGGATGGAGTTAAGGAGAGACAACCTCAAACAATTTTCCAATTTTTTTTTTTATGGAAAAGCCTTTCGAGCTTATCAGACATTGCTGATAGTCAGATACAACTAAAAAGTTGAAAAAAAAATCTAAAGTTAAAAGAGGAAAGGCTATATACAAACATTTATATGTATGGTCCCCCCCTTGGCTCCCGCCAGCTTGTACTTACACACAAGCCAGTCAGATAAAATTAGCATGCAGCAGGAGGAGCAAGTAGTGATGGACCTCCAGTGTGGAATACTTGCATAGCCATTTCTTTAGAGGGAGCCACTGGAAATAATTGCAAGGTGCAAGGTGTTTTTTCACCTTCAGAATAGGACGCATTAAGGTGAAAAAACACAAAGCTTTAAACCCCTTTAAGTAAAGCCTACCGAGCCCAGAAAAGGTATGCATTAGCTCAAGCTGGTTAAAGCCTAGCAGTAACATGCACACTAAATTAAGACAGTGAGACAAAGGAAGATCACTATCCTTGCAGTGGCCAAAAAGCACTGAAGGGCAAGATGATGTAATTCTCACCTAGGTGAGAATTAGGGAAGTGGGACTGGGTACCTGTAACAAAGATACCAAAAACAATTTGGCAAATTGGTGAAGGAAAGGAAAGGAAAGGGCTGAGCAGTGCTTTCACTTTTGAGTGATGGCCCACTTTAAACATTTGGATAACTAATGCATCACCACTGTACTACAAGTCCATGAAGGAAGATCTGTTCATGTTGCAAGTAGTAACCAATCAGGTCAATCTATGTATCCTCCCATACTGTGACAGAGAAATAAATAACCCTCTTGGTTGCCACAAGTACATTCTTCCCTCAATCACTTTGATAAATAAGACCTCTTGTGTTATGGTGAGAAGGGTTAACTAGGGATAAAATAGTCTGGCCAGGCCTCTTCTACACAAATAGTCAGGGTCGAAAACTGTTCCATTTTAGAATTCTGATCAAGCTATGAAAACAGCATTAGGGAATTCTCGTCATACCAGGAACAGAGATGGCATTAAGGACCTCGAAACTGTAGTTGGATCCGAGCTGAAAAGTAAAAAAATAAGGGCTGGGAATTATTTAATCGGAGCAGTCTGAATATTGAGGTGAAAGAGCGCAGACTGTTGTTTGTAAAAGTGTTATCTGCATTATTTTCACACAGAGAAATTCTGTTGCTAATGCTATGCAACCAGGCCTTTCTGATGGTATATTTCAAATTTCCTTACGTGCCTTGTATATTCATAGAGATGGCTGTGAAATGCAGGCTTTTCAGGACAACTGCATGTGCAGAGGACAGTAATGTCCTTTATCTGGTAGGGCCTTCCCTGGAGATTGTGCTGGAAAGACATTATGAACAGAGAGACAACCCGGTACATCCTTCGGAAAAAGTTTTTCCTACTTCTGTCCGTGCGTCAGACCTGGACTAGAGATCTCTGTTGCTGAAAGTTACAAATTGGGTACAGTTCACTGTGGCTGTAAATGTTTATAATGTTCTCCTTGGCTTGCCTGTTCGAAGTCCAATTAAACATTCAATTTAAATTAGCTAAATACATTCCAGGTACATTAAAATAAAAGGTGGATAAAGTCTTGCAGTTTATTTTGTATTAGAAAACAGCCACTAGTGTTGAGCAGAATATGCCATATTCGATTTCGCGATATATCTCGAATATATATTCGAATATTCGAGATATATTCGCTAAATTCGAATATTCGTGATATTTTATCGAAATTAAATGATTGCGATTTTTCGCTATTGCGAATGCGAAAATAATTGCGATTTTTTTGATAACTGCGGTAGGAGCACTCTGATTGGCTCAGAATATTCGTGATATTTTATCGAAATATCGCAACATGCGAATGCGATATTTATTGCGCAATTTCGAGAAATGCTGGAGGAGCGCTCTGATTGGCTCAGAATATTCGTGATATTTTATCGAAATATCGCAACATGCGAATGCGATATTTATTGCGCAATTTCGACAAATGCTGGAGGAGCGCTCTGATTGGCTCAGAATATTCGTGATATTTTATCGAAATATCGCAACATGCGAATGCGATATTTATTGCGCAATTTCGACAAATGCTGTAGGAGCACTCTGATTGGCTCAGAATATTCGTGATATTTTACAATACAAAATAATTGCGAATATTCGGCAAATGCGGAAGGAGCACTCTGATTGGCTCAGAATATTCTTGATATTTTACAATACAAAATAATTGCGAATATTCGGCAAATGCAGAAGGAGCACTCTGATTGGCTCAGAATATTCTTGATATTTTACAATACAAAATAATTGCGAATATTCGGCAAATGCAGAAGGAGCACTCTGATTGGCTCAGAATATTCTTGATATTTTACAATACAAAATAATTGCGAATATTCGGCAAATGCGGAAGGAGCACTCTGATTGGCTCAGAATATTCGTGATATTTTACAATACAAAATAAAAAGTGTTTTGCATTGGTGGTGATTCTTTACTCTATCCATCTGTCACAGCCATTTGTCAATCAAACACCTTGAAGATTGAACACGTTCATGCTGCATGCTTTGGACTTTTTTTCACTTCACATATCAAAGACATTTTTATGAAAGATTATTTTTCTATTATTGGGACTATATTTCTTTATATATTTGTTTCACTGTGTATTTCACAAGTTATTTGCGCTTGCTTATTTTATAATTTGCCCACATGTCTTGTCACTAGACATATTTTTTATTCTTGTAGAGCGACTCCATTTTCTGTCTTGTATTAATTTATGTTGTATAACATTTTTGAGTTGCTGCTGTATTCTCCCCTTTTTTAAGGTATGCGCAATTTTTTCCTTCTTACAAAAAATAATAATATCAAACATACAAATATTCATAACATACACATACACAAAGCCCCCCCCTTTTGCATCAGAGACAATCAGAGTTCTCCTACCACAGTTATCGAAAATTCGCAATCATTTTCGCATTCGCAATAGCGAAAAATCGCAATTTTTTTTTTTTTCAATTTGGCAACATAAAAGGATCGCCTCAGCTTAGCTACTCGGCCCAGGGTCTCTAATCATACCAGCAATGCTTTTAGACGTCGATAGGATGTGATCTGTTTTAAAAATCAAATTGAAAAAATGCGAATATTCGGAATTGCGAATATTCACCGCGAAATTCGAAATATAGCGCGATTTCTCGAATATGCTATATTCGAGTCGAATATTCGCAATGCGAATATTCGTGAGCAACACTAACAGCCACGACCTAAGCAGAAAATCTGGAGGTTGTAGAGAGGGACCTTTGCTTTTTGTAGCAACATGCCATATAGTTCTGCAATCAGCATGGCTCATGATTAGTGAGGAGCTTGGGTGGGTTTAGACACAAGTCCGTACCCACCTAAGCTCATAATGCCAGGAATCTATCAAAGCTGACAACCATACGTATACACACCCCTATACATGCCACTATACATGCGTCCGCCCCCCATAATAGGCTGTCAATTTTGACACCTTCCCCATGGGATAGGCTACCTCAACCAATGGGCCTCGGGTTCCTTCCTGTAATAGGCTAATGCCTTTAATCTGACTGAGTGACTGTCAGATCTTCACACAGTGATCCAGCTGGGTTCTGCAGGCAGAAAAAAACTAAAGACGGAACTGTTCATCCAGGCCTATGGATAAATTTATATTCTTTTCCCTCTCACAGTCCGCCCCCTCATTGAAGGGGCCACTTGCCTCTCTAATAACTATGATGTCTTCTACCCCTCCTCTAGTATCCCCACTGTTCCTTTTTTCTTTTATATTTTTTCTCATACACTTTACGGCTCTTTCCTCTTGCTCCCCTAAGGGCTGGATACCCTTTCCTTTCACCGCCCTCTCTTCTCTTTTCTCTCTCTTCTTCACCACGGATTGATTCAAAGTTACATCTCACCAGCGGCGCTTAGACGCTCACTTCACAGTGGGCATTTGGCGCCTAATTAAGCTCAAAAATCAATCAATCAATCAATCAAGTGTGTGCTAGAGGAAGAAGTGGAGTTATATATAGACACTGTATATAGGAAGAATGTTCCTAAAGTTCTGCTAAAGTTAAGTGGACATCCCATAACCTCCCATCTCTATCCAAGTTATTACCCTCTAATAAAAAAATTAAAATAAAGTCACGGACTGTTCTCCGTCTTAAGAGTGCCTGTGAGCATTTGGTGTGCCTGGTTGTGCAGGGTGGTGGATCCTGTGGGTTATTTACTGCAGATCCTAAGGTAGGGTGACCAGACAAAGTATACTCCCAACAATCTGGCATGAGCATTGCCACCATCCCTGGTATATAAAAAAAGAAAATTACCTCTAGGAAATAGGATTATAAGGGCAATGAAACAATAGGTTAAAAAAAATCCAAAAACAATGAAAAAATAAGGTATTTGGAGGCTATTTATCCCTGAGTCTCTTTAAAGTAAACCTCCACTTTTATTAATAACATTGATATACCATATATAAGTGCTGCAATAACCATTTTATAATTGAATGCTATAAAAATAAATGCCTTTCAGTTCTCCACTGCAGGCAGACATGGTTTTTATACGGTTGCCACAAAATAAAACATTTGCAATATTGGTACAGAATGACCACAAACATCACATTTCTTAATCAAGTGATTGGCTCATCTCTTCCCAGCAGTTTTCAACATCTCATGTCTTCTTTTCTCAGTATCATCATAACAGATTAAGTTAACAAAGTTTCCCCAAAAAATATTTTTTTTTCCAATTTGTTTATATTCAACTTCCACTTTTACCTCCTTTTCTTGTTATGAAAAGACATTTTCATACCATCTCTAACACAATGTTAACTAGGCAGGTTTGCATATTTATTACATAAATATATCTCTTCATTTATGATTAGCAAGGTGGTTTCAACAAAGATCAGTGTATAACACCCACCACCATCCCATTCAGTGATATCTGCTCACCGACACTGTCCGTGGTGCTGACACATTATGGAACACGCAAAGACAACCAACCAGTGCCTAATGCAAAAAAAAAAATATCTGAAGGTAGTACTATCCTTGTTACCCATAGCAACCAAGAAGATTCTCCTTTTCATGCCTTCAACACAATATGGAACAATAAAACAGAGAGTTAATGGTGGTAATGGGAAGCCCCGAACATTTCTTTCTACAAGTTGGTGATGGTCAACCTTCGTGAAACAGGAGGCCTCAAGTGCAGCTTCTGACATCACCAAAGGGCCACACATACCACATAAAAAATGGCATGCTATAGAAAGCTCTCAGACAAGCAACAGGGGATGGTTAACAGGCATGGTTAAACAAAAGATGTTCTGGCGTACAAAGTAGTCAGTGTCCAGCCTGTATACAACACAGTCCAAATGTTAAGAATAAAAAAATGTCCATGGGTTTCAAAAACCGTCCATAAGGGTTTAAACTGCACCGGCGGCAGCCATCCTCAGAGTATGGCCTACTCTGTTAGGTAATGCAAGAGAAAGAGACAAGGGGGAAGCGTCATCTAAGTGCAATATAAAAACAAGTGGTTCATTCACACAAGATTAAGAAGGCTTGCAGGATGTGCAGTAAAATTAAGCCTTGTACACACGATAGGTTAACCAGAGGACAGCGGTCTGAAAGGACCGTTGTCATAGGTTAACCGATGAAGCTGACTGATGGTCCGTCACGCCTACACACCATAGGTTAAATAACCGATCGTGTCAGAACGCGGTAAAGTAAAACACAACGACGTGCTGAAAAAAACGAAGTTCAATGCTTCCAAGCATGCGTCGACTTGAATCTGAGCATGCGTGGGTTTTTTAACCGATGGTCGTGCCTACTAACGATCGGTTTTGACCTATCGGTTAGGAATCCATACGTTAATTTTAAAGCAAGTTGGCTTTTTTTTAACCTATGGTTAAATAACCTATGGGGCCCACACACGATCGGTTTTGACCAATGAAAACGGTCCTTCAGACCGTTGTCCTCTGGTTAACCTATCGTGTGTAAAAGGCTTAAGGCTTATCATGTGTGAAATCAGACATCAGCCGCTCATCTCATCCTGCCGCAATCCACAGGGCTCTAGGTGATAGCGTTGGGGCATGGATGTAAGTGTTCTTAATCTTGTGTGAATAAACCACTTAGATGGCACTTCACCCTTGTCTTTTTCTCAATAGGCATGGTGCAAGTGATAAAAAGCAATGCAAACATGCTATAAGATTTGTTGGAGACAGGGGAGTCATAGACTTGAGACACATTACATGAGTCTACAAGAGATCACTGCTATTACAGCGCATTTACAAATCAATGCTTCCATATTTCTGCTCCCTGCAACCCCCTTAAGCCCCATACACACTATTAGATTTTCTGCAGATTTTTGTCTTCAGATTTACCAAAACTATGTGGTGCAAGAGCCTGCCTTATTGCATACAAATTTAAACTCTTAAGGTTTGACTTCGTAACATATGGTTTTGGTAAATCTGAAAATAAAAATCTGCAGAAATATTTATTACACAACTTTTATTTTTTTCGGCATGGTCAATTACAAAAGAATGAAGGGGAAAAACATAAAAAGTGAAAAAGTATGGGTAGCACAAAAAAAGTAAGATAGGCAGAAATAACTAAAACAAGCCAGTCTAATGCCTTGTACACACAGTCGGAATTTTGACCGTGCAAAAGTCATCCGTGAGTCCGTCAGAAGTCTGACGAAAAGAAATGCAACAGGTTCTCTATCTAAGGTCCGTCGGACTTCCGACAAAGTCCAATGAAGGCTACACACGACCGGACTTTCTGACAAAAAAAGCCTGTCTGACTTTAAAGCCTGGCCATGTGTACGAGGCATAAAGAATGCTTTACCTTCAATGGTCCAAGCAAGCACCTAGACAAGATAAAATAAAAATACTGACTGCATAAAAAGTGGCAAAGGGCAGCATGTGGTCCTTGGGCTGAAGATTGGACACCAGAGCTTTAAGCACATTCACATCTACCATTCACCCCTATGGAAGGTGGGTATAGCTGGAAACCATACCAAAGATGTCGCAAACAGGTATAATGGTTTAAGGTATGATTCTAGCCATTACATATGTTATGTTAAAAGATTATGTGTTCGTTTAGTGCTAGTTTGGAAGCATACAAAAAAGAAAGTAAAAAGATTATGTAAAAAGAAAAAGGACAAATTGTAAATTTCTAGCTGTTTTTGAGCTATAGGGAACCACCTGTTGGGTGATATGCTTTAATAAGGCCCAAAGAGATTCAAGGGGGCAAAAATCTGATATGAAGAGCTACAGCGGGCAGGGGAAAAAAACCCAGTCAGTAAAATCTAATTTATCTAATTTATAGAAAATTTGGAAAGTAAAATCAAAATATAATACTAAATGTAATCAATGCAGCCAGATTAAGTAACATCTCATAACTTTGGTCAAATTTATGATGAAACAGAACAAAGTCACCATGAGTTTTAAGTAACAGACGGACATATTAACATGCATACTGCCATTGTAGAGACATCCCTGCACTGTATCCTAAGTAGTGTTGTTGATGGAAGCATCGTACAGGTGGCATTGAACTGCTGGAGATCTAGATCGACCCGCCCTGTGTGTTCTGCCAGCACAGGGAAGTTTAATATAGTAAATCTATAGCACATTAAATGACAGATTCAAAATCCTTAGCCAGCCCCACTGCATCCCAAAATAAAATGTAAAGGTTCCATTAGCCATTAAAGGTTATTTTTTAGGATTTTTGGGGAAAATGTAGTCAAGGGTCCCCAGTAGGTAGAAGTCCTGTTCAACTTTCAAAAATGTTGATTAATGTAACCGGCATCCCTTTGCACCTACAATCGCTCCCTTCCATGCAGGAAGTTGGCCAAAAAACTCACCTAGATATCATTTCCATGGCAGGATGCTCCAGCCATTGGGTTCTCACGCCCATCATCACAGGAGAGAGGGCTCTCCCTTGTTCAAAGCCATGCTGCATATTTTTTTTTATCCTCTTGACTTTATAGGCAAAGACATTGGAAGATGCCCATTCAATGTAAATGCAGGCATCATTACCCTGCCAGGGAATCCCAGGAGCAGTGGACAGCCTTCCATAGACACCAATAGCAGTGTGCTGCCATGTTTGTACACTGTTGTCATATGCGCATGTATAACTTATGGGCATATGCAAACAATAGAAAATGTTCTAATTTTTGCATATGCCCATATACTACTATACTTGTTCTTTACCAGAGCCATATACCCAGGGCATAGGTGTGCGCAGCCTAATGCATTAGGGTGTGCGCCCTTAAAGGGGTGTTCCAGTCATTTTTAATAGTTATTAAAAGTCAGCAGCTACAAAAAGTGTAGCTGCTGGCTTTTAATAAACATATACTCACCTGCTCAACGTTCCAGCGACGCACCGGCCGGGGCTCCGCTCCTCCCCCCCCTCTCCGGCATCTTAATTCTAAGTGTGGGCACCCGGCCGTGACAGTTCTCGGCTTCACGGCCGGGCACCCACTGCGCATTCGTGAGCGGCACTGCGCCATCCGATTGGACAGGCGTTCGCCTGGGACCTGTCACGTGTCCCAGGCGATCACCTACAGGGAGGGGCTGCCAAAAGGCGATATGACTATTCGCCTTAGCAGCCCCTCGGCGGAAGGAGGAAGTGGGACAGGAAGCTCAAACACACATGCATGTGTATGTATCTACATATATATGACCCCAACACATTAATCTCCCTGCTGGCACAGTGAAAGAGAAGAGCATAAACGTTTTGCTTATGGCAGAGCCGATAAGAGAGAGATCTTTCCCATGTTCCTGTTGCTACACAGAGTGATAACACTAATGCGCACAGGGTAATTAGGTTGTGCTTGGACACATCCGTCATACCCTGTGCGCATGCCTATGACCCAGGGTAAAGCAGCTCACAGCCATGCATGCCTACGGCAGGCTGTACGCTGCACCTGGGCTATCCTGGCAAGAGAAAGACACCAGTATTTGTACTGAACATGCTAGCCTGCCAATGTGCAAGGACCCTATAAGTATAAAAGGAAGAGGCCAGGAGCAGAGTGAGTTTGAACAAAAAATATTATTTCTACTTTTCCAGTATTCAGCCAGTAATTTTCAGTTTGCCTGCAGCTGCGCTTGAAATATTCATTCACATGGACTGTCCATTTACTACACATAAAAGTGTTTTAGTGTTGTGTGTCTGTTCCAGAAGAGATCACAAGAAGAGAGCCAAGATCTGACATGGCAATGCTTCCTGTACGCTATCTAGCTCATAGGAGTCATCTCATATGTTGTTACACAGTTTTGTCATTAATGAAAAAGTAATATATATACACCGAAAAATATTTATTCAGGCAAATGTTTTAGAAAGGAAAAAGGAAATACTGGCTTATTATGATCGTTCCTTTCCGTGTTTTATGAGTCTTCGTTTATTTAGCAGATTTAAAGGGAAAGCACAGTGTATTTTCAGTAAATATTTCTTTTAAAGCTGTACTTCAGCCAAAAATATCAAAATGAAAGAAGAACAGCCCATTGAAAAATAAAGGGCCAGATCCACGTAGCCAGGCGCATTGTTGCGTCCGGCGTAGTGCATCTCCGATACACTACGCCGCCGTAACTTTCAGCGTATTTTTCTTATCCTCAAAGAATTTGCGCCGTAAGTTACGGCGGCGTAGAGTAACTTTGGCGGCGTAAGGGCGTGCAATTCAAATGGATGTGATGGGGGCGTGTTTTATGTAAATACGTCTTGACCCTACGTAAATGACGTTTTTTTTTTAACGGCGCATGCACCGTCCGTGGGGGTATCCCAGTGCGCATGCTCGAAATTAACCCGCAACAAGCCAATGCTTACGACGTGAACGTCATTCTACGCAAAGCCCTATTCGCGAACGGCTTACGCAAACAACGTAAAAAATTCAAAATTCGACGCGGGAACGACGGCAATACTTAACATAGGATACGCCTCATATAGCAGGGGTAACTATACGCCAAAAAAAGCCTTACGGAAACGACCTAAAAAAATGCGCCGGCCGGACGTACGTTCGTGGATCGCCGTATCTAGCTAATTTGCATACTCGACGCGGAAATCGACGGAAACGCCACCTAGCGGCCAGCGGAAATATGCACCTTAGATCCGACGGCATACTAAGACGTACGCCATTCGGATCTAGCACAGCTTCAGGCGTATCTTGTTTTGTGGATACAAAACAAAGATACGCCGGAGCAAACTAGAAGTTACGCGGCGTATCAATAAATACGCCAGCGTAACTTCTTTGTGGATCTGCCCCAAAGTAAGAAAACCAGATTTTGCTACAAAATCCCATTTTAACCTTGGGGATTCCCATGCAGTAATTCTGCCTGTTCCTAGATGTCCTCATTCGGATTGTCAGCATCATTCAACCTTCTGCTTAGCCCGATTCATCCTGGACCTACCCCCAACCAGTGACTGGATAGTAAATAAAGGGTGAGCCCAATGATGAGCTCATCTCTATGTCACTCTGTGCTCTCCTCCTATCGGCATCCTTTTTGTCATCACATATGAATAGCTAACTGTGCAGCTTCTTCCTCCCACACTCCAGTCTAGCTGTACTGTAAGACATAAGGGTCCAAGGCGGAACCTGGGTGACGCCGATACCGAAGGAGTTTTTATCACGGATTTTTCTTGAATTCCTAAAGGCGATTTTACTTCTGTCTAACTGTAAGTGCAATGCTTTTACTAAAACACAGCAAAGAGCAGAGAGCTGCGTGTAATCTGAGAACTGAGTGGAGGAAATGGATACACACACTCTCAGTGTGAAACATGCACAGCTAAATCACCTGCTGTGTGCTTGTTGGGGGGGGGGGGGCAGGGCTGTCTCCCAGATTTCTTGGTGTAGGCATAAACTATCTAAAGTGACTCTTGCAGATACAAGAGGAATAGGAGAGCACGCACAAATCACACTAGGTGCATAGATTGGGGCAAGTACACTTTATAGAAGGATATGCTTATGTTAATTTCAGAGGTTTACAACCACTTTAATACTTTCTCTGACACTGACTTGAAACAATCATGGAGCTAGTCAAGTCAAAACTTCTAACCTCCATACTTGTGCTGGGTGGATGATGCAGAAATAACTGAAGCCCGTGGATCAGTTTTAAAATAAGAGTTCAGCAGTGGCAACCTATGTATTTTCCTAATACAGGTTCCTTTAAATGCAGGTATATACAGGCGGCCCCTGGGTTATAAACAAAATAGGGTCTGAAGGTCTGTTCTTAAGTCAAATTTATTTCTAAGTCGGAACATGTACATTTTTTAAGTGTAGCTCCAGCCCAAAAAAATATTTTTCTTTTTTTTGGCTATCATAGTGAAGGGTTAAAGGGGTTGTAAAGGTTCATGTTTTTTCACCCCCCCCTGTTTACTTACCTGAGCCCTGGAAAGTCCTGCGTCGTGAACGCGCTCGAACGTTGCCCGGGCTTCTCGGCTGTTCATTGGATAGATTGATAGCAGAGCAGCCATGGCTCACTCTGCTGTCAATCTAATCCAATGGCCACCGACTGTATCACATGGGAGCGTGCCCACAAGCTAACCCCGTCGGGAATGAGCTTCCCGCGAGAGCAGCCGTAGGACCCCAGAAGAGGACATTCGGGGCCACTCTGTGCAAAACGAACTGCACAGTGGAGTTAAGTATGATAAGTTTGTTATTTTTTTATTTTTTTTAAACCACGAACCTTTAGTACCACTTTAACACCCCTGTATCATTTGTTTTGCTGTACCTATGACAATTGGATTTTGAAAATTTTAGGTTGTTGTGGAAACAAGAATTGGTGATGAAGCTTCAGTGTAATCCCGTAATAATGCTTACAGGAGTGAATTTCCATTCCTAGGGGTAGATTTCCTCTCCCTGTTTTCTCCTTCCGCTTGTAAGTGGGAGTCATTTGTAAGTCAGATGTTTGTAACCCGGGGACCGCCTGTATCTTCTATTATCATTACATTGGGACAGGGCTCAAGTCCTGCGGGAACGCGTGGGAACGGAGTTCCTGCACTTTTTTCACAGCAGGAACTCAGTTCCCTTTGCAGGACTAGAGCAGCCAAGCCGATCGAGCCAATCCTTCACTAAGCGGCGATGCCCAGCTCACTGTCAGGGGCAGGCGAACCTTAGTAATTCTTTGTATTACTGGCTGCTTCCTGTATATGGATTCATCAGGTAGTGTGCGGGTATTCTGTCACTTTCTCGATGCCGCAATGTCTCCTGGGAGCTTTTGTCATTGTTCCCAGGAGACATTGCAGAGGTCTGCCGCGAGTTATCGCGGGATTTAGAAAGAACATGTGGTTTAGTAATTATGCATATGAGCGTATAATTTTTTTTTTTGGTGGGGGAGTGGATCTTGGGTGGGAGTTCCCACTCTTTTTTCCCCAGGACTTGACCCCTGTCTTGGGGGCTTGAAACCCATATGGTGCTCCATAATGCAAATGTCAGCTTGATCCCATATAGTAATTTTTTTTCCCCTTCGACCCCATCTCCAATACATGGGCCTTACAATTCTAGACCATTCACTAACAAATCGTATGGTTCAGGAGGTGGAGCAAAGTGCCAACTTCTTTCGATGACATCAATATTTGGAGTGTCCCCAATTTCAGAACACCTCTAGGAACATGCATTTAATTAATGGACTTAGTTTAGTACTTTTGTGTTACATGTTAATTTTGAGCCCTTTGTGAAAGGTAAAAATAACATACTGTATTTATTGGCGTATAACGCGCGCCGGCGTATAACGCGCACCCCAATTTTAAGAGGGAATTTTCAGGAAAAAAAATGTTTTAAGTCCAAATAGTAAATGCAGTTAAAATTAAAAATAAGATAAGCAGCAATGTACAGCAATCAACTCAGAGAGCAGCTCCTATGTTCAAGGAGATACAGATACACAGTACCTTAGCAGGCAGCGCTGACCGGGACTGTAGCGCGGCTTGGGGCTTCTATATGTTCAGCAGTCTGTGGTGAAGGGGAGGGTGAGGAAACCCTTAAACGCGGGCAGTGCTGGCCGAGACTGTAGCGCGTACCTACAGTCTTTAATCTGACTGGTGAAGCTACGGGGCAGAGAGAAAACAAGCAGTTGCTGTAAGGAGGGTGGGAAAGGAGGGGGACGGGCACCCGCTGTAAATCACCGAGCCGTCATCTCCACTCGGCTGTCACGTCACACACGCACAGTCCTGCCTCCGCCATCAGCATTGGACCATCTCCTGTGACAGACAGAACACTGGTCCAATGCTGGTGGCGGAGGCGGGACTGTGCGTGTGTGACGTGACAGCCGAGTGAGAGCCGTGACGGCTCGGTGATTTCCGGCGGGCGCTCGTCCCCCTCCTTCCCTTCTGAGGTATGCTAGCGGCGTATAGCGTGCACCCGTGATTTCCCCCCTATTTTCAAGGGGAAAAAGTGCACGGTATACGCCGATAAATACGGAACATATGAGTCTGAAGTGAAAAATAAACAGATTACTCTAGCTATGCTTACTTTCCGATGTAAAAATGCTGATGTTTCTTAATACGCTGCGTTCACTGAATGAGACTGCTTACATTTTTATAGTCTGCACAGAGCAAATGTTTTTTTATTAAACTAGATTACACTGGATTTCGGTCTGTGTTTGTCTTCTAATATAACAATATGCAAAACCAGATAGCATTCTTTCCAGATAAAAGTCAGGGACAAGCTGTCTATTTTGAATGAGCACAATGGTGTACCGTGGAGCCTGTTATCTGGCAACACACACGGCCCAGAGGACTTCCATGAACACCCGTTATCAGAATGGCCTTTAATTCCACAAAAAAGTTTTACTATCAAGAAACAAACAGCTGAAGATTGTTGCCCAGTGTCCTCATACTCGTCTGTTATCAGCCCGGGTTTCACAGCAGACCATTGCCATGGCATTTTTAGATCGGTAGTTAGATGCCGCAAACGTAAGCATATGAATTTTCAACACCTATAACTTGCATGCAGGCACATTTAGATCCCAGCTTTATAGTTGGCACTGATATGTATGCCACATGTGATATTTTAGTACACAAATATTAAATACCGTATTTGCCGGCGTATAAGACGACTGGGCATATAAGACGACCCCTTAATTTTCCAGCTAAAATGCTGGTTTTGGGATATACTCACTGTATAAGACGACCCCTCACTGTGCCATTATGCATGCCTCACTGTGCCAGTATGCCTGCCTCACTGTGCCAGTATGCCTGCCTCACTGTGCCAGTATGCCTGCCTCACTGTGCCAGTATGCCTGCCTCACTGTGCCAGTATGCCTGCCTCACGTGACGTGATAGATGCGACCGTCGGAACCTGTCGGAAGACTGTCAATCAAGAAGGAACGCCCAGTCCCGCAGCCCATACCCGGAAGCGGCAGAGAAGATGTATCTCTAAAATGGTAAGTACGGCTTTGATTTAAAAAAAACTACCCGATTCCTCTTGACAAAATGAGCATGAATCTAATCTTAAAAATTTTCATTTCCGGGTGAACCTCCACTTTAAGTACACAATGGGGTTTATTTACTATCGCTGGAAAGTGCAAAATCAAGCTCACTTCTGTATAGAAACAATGAGCTTCCAGGTTTTATTACCAAAGCTTAATTGGATAAGTTGGGGTTAGAAGCTCATTGGTTTCTATGCAGAAGTGAGTCTAATTTTGCCCTCTCCAGCGATAGTAAATAAACCCCATTGTGTGCTTAAAAGTGGGGCATGCCTGTAAATAGCTCTAAAACATAAGCTTTTAGGAAATGTTCAGATTAGTGATGACCTACAATGAACATGGCCTGCACCATTCATTGGCAGTAGCACTGGAAACTTTGCTCTCCTGAATACCTTCTATGGATATACCTCCTCTTGGAAAAGCCACTGTTCAGAGCAGCCTTTCTCAACCTTTTTACCCCAGGGGAACCCTTAAAATAATTTTCAGGTCTCGGGGGAACCCCTAATAAAACCCATTCATTGGGGGTCAGTGGGAACAATGCCCCTTACTTTGGTGGTCAGTGAGAAGAATGCCCCTTTTCACAGTGGCAGTAAGAATGGCCCCCTTACAGAGAGCTAGGAAGATCATTGGTGTCATATCACTGGCTCCTCCAAGTGGCATTGACTCAGATCAATGTAGGCACCTTCAAACAGGAGGTAAGTCAGCCACAGCTCAAGGAACCCCTAGCCACCTCTGGAAGAACCCTAGGGTTCCACGGAACACTGGTTGAGAATGGCTGGTTCAGAGCATGTATGTATGCCTCCTTAGGGCAGCTATACACATAGGCCCAGATCCACAAAGAAATTACGCCAACGTATCTATTGATACGCCGCCTAATTTCTACGATGCCCCGTCGTATATTTGTTTTGTATCCACAAAACAAAATACGACTGAATGTGGGCTCGATCTGACTGGCGTACGTCTTAGTACGCCGTTGCATCTTAGGTGCATATTTACACTGGCCGCTAGGTGGCGCTTCCGTTGATTTCCGCGTATGCAAATGAGCTAGATACAGTGATCAACAAACGTACGTCCGCCAAGCGCATTTTTTTACGTCGTTTACGTAAGGCTTTTTTCGGCGTAACGTTACCCCTGCTCTATGAGGCGTAAGCAATGTTAAGTATGGACGTCGGGCCAGCGTCGAATTTTCCGTTGTTTACGTCGTTTGTGTAAAACGTTCGCGAATAGGGCTTTGCGTAAATTACGTTCACGTCTAAATCATTGACTATTTGCGACGTGATTTCGAGCATGCGCACTGGGATACCCCCACAGACGGCGCATGCGCCGTAAAAAAAAAAACGTCATTTACGTGGGGTCAAGTTGAATTTACATAAAACACGCCCACATCTTAGTCATTTGAATTCCGCGCCCTTACGCCGACACATTTACACTACGCCGTCGTAACTTACGTCGCAAATTCTTTGTGGATACGGAAAATACGCTGTAAGTTACGGCGGCGTAGTGTAACTGAGATACGATACGCCGGCCTTATAGATGCGCCGAGATAGATACATTTTTGCCATACAAGAAGTTTTAAAAAATTTTGAAGGGTCATTTCCATTTCAACACAGAACAAAGGGGAGTTCACTGTAGGTGCAGCTAAAACATTTGTTTTGCCGTTAGGGATTCTAATCCTTCCCTACTTTATCCAAAAGTAAGAAAAATACAAAAGTGACCCTCCAGTGCTTTGTTCTACGATGGGAACATTTCTGATCATCCTTTTCTAGGTGAAGGATTTGCTCATCTAAGTAAAATCTAATTTCACTTTTATGAAGTCAGAGAGGTTAGAAAAAAAAAGACCAATAACTCTATATTAGTCCAATATACAACCATATGTTCGGGATTAATCCCCGCTATGCAAGTGCAAAATTATATGAAAGCCTTCCAACTATATAATTGCAATATAAATTCCAAAGGTCTAAACTCTTTGTCAGCATCATCAAAGTCAATTGATAATAGTTCTTGCTGCTTCACTAAATGAAAAATTCCAACTGCCACTTCCACTTTAACAACCATATGCAATAATTTCAACACAACAAACAGCAGGTCTGCATCCCATATATTATACAAGCCATATGTATGTTTTGGAAATGTATCTGCCAATAGTGTGTCTGAAACATTTATACTTTTTCAGAATGGTGTTAGGCCTCGCACACACGATAGGATAGCCAGAGGACAACGGTCTGAAGGACCATTTTCATTGGTCCAAACCGATCGTGTGTGGGCCCCATTGGTTATTTAACCTTCGGTCAAAAAAATAGGAACTTGCTTTAAAATTGAACCGATGGACGCCTAACCGATAGGTCAAAACCGATCGTTAGTATGCAAAAGCATCGGTTAAAAACCCGCGCATGCTCAGAATCAAGTCGACGCATGCTTGGAAGCATTGAACTTCCTTTTTTTCAGCACGTTGTTGTGTTTTACGTCACCGCGTTCTGACACGATTGTTTTTTTTAACTGATGGTGTGTAGGCACGACTGATCATCAGTCAGCTTCATCGGATAACTGATGGAAAAATCCATCAGACCGTTTTCATCAGACTAACCTATCGTGTGTACGGGGCATTAGAGGGAGTTCTTTCTCATCTGTCAGCTGGCACAAAGAGCGATAATGGTAATGTGCATGGGGTTATTAGGGTGTGCCCAAGCACAGCTGGCACACCCTGTGTGCACGCCTATGATAGTTACACTGGTCCAAGCTAGACCAATGTAACTATGTAAAAATGTCCATACCTATGAATTGATGCATTTAAAGCTGTGGATGAAACTGTCCTTAATATGCATAAAATATCCGTAGTAAAATACGTTCAGCATGAACTCACATCTCTATTTAGAGGCTGCAAAAACGTACGCATATAAAAATGGCGTAACAACCTCACTGTGCTCCTCAGAAAGTACTCTTCACTAAACCTAATGCCTTGTACACACGATCGGAATTTCCGATGGAAAAAGTCAGATCGGAATTCCATCTGAGTTTATATAGAGAACGTGTTCTCTTTTACTGCGATAACATAAGAGTTGGAAGTTTTCAGGCTTTGCATATTGCACTGTTTTTACTTTTGGCTAATACCGTCATATAGGATCTGCAGGAAAAAAAACAGCGCAGCTAAAACAATGTTTTGCACATTTGTGCATCAACTGCAAAGAGGAAGCAAAAGAATTTAATAGCTTGCTAATAAAAAATGATGTGTGTGCTAGTAGATGTACTTTGCAATTAGGCTGTTTATTCAGGCTAAATGAATGTTTCCCAAACTGAATAAATATTTGAATAAAAATGTACTTAGGTCATTCTGTTTAGCATCATTTAAAAAGCTGTTAAACCTGCAATGTAGCTCACCCAAAAATAGCTCTGGTCTGATTGAAAACGGGATGCTGTACTTAAACAAGGGCCCATTACAGTCAATAAACACAAACTCTTCCATTTTGTACCCTGTGCTCTATGTTTTATATTCCATACCCCTTCACTCTGTAGAATGTACTCCATGTTACAGTATAGACTGCATAGTCCGCAACTCTGTGCACTGTGCTTTATGTTATATACTCCATACCCCTCCACTCTCTACACTGTATTCTGATTTATACTCCATACCCCTCCACTCTCTACACTGTATTCTGATTTATACTCCATACCCCTCCACTCTCTACACTGTATTCTGATTTATACTCCATACCCCTCCACTCTCTACACTGTATTCTGATTTATACTCCATACCCATCTACTCTGTACACTGTATTTTGATTTATACTCCATACCCCTCCACTCTCTACACTGTATTCTGATTTATACTCCATACCCCTCCACTCTCTACACTGTATTCTGATTTATACTCCATACCCCTCCACTCTCTACACTGTATTCTGATTTATACTCCATACCCCTCCACTCTCTACACTGTATTCTGATTTATATTCCATACCCCTCCACTCTCTACACTGTATTCTGATTTATACTCCATACCCCTTCACTCTCTACACTGTATTCTGATTTATACTCCATACCCCCCACTCTGTACACTGTATTCTCATTTATATTCCATAACCCTCCACTCTTTACACTGTATTCTGATTTATAATCCATACCCCTTCACTCTCTACACTGTATTCTGATTTATACTCCATACCCCTCCACTCTCTACACTGTATTCTGATTTATACGCCATACCCCTCCACTCTGTACACTGTATTCTGATTTATACTCCATACCCATCCACTCTCTACACTGTATTCTTATTTATATTCCATACTCCTACACTCTGTACACTATATTCTCATTTATATTCCATACCCCTACACTCTGTGCACTGTATTCCCATTTATATTCCATACCCCTACACTCTGTATTCTGATTTATACTCCATACCCCTCCACTCTGTACACTGTATTCTGATTTATACTCCATACCCCTCCACTCTGTACACTGTATTCTGATTTATACTCCATACCCCTCCACTCTGTACACCATGCAATATGTAATACACAATACTCCATATTCCTGTATTCTGTACACTGTGCTCTAGGAGGTTATATACTTCACCATCCACCATTCTTTACACTGTGTTCTATGTTATAAACTCAACACTGTGCTCTGTTGTATATACTCCATACCCCTCCGTTCTGTACACTGCACTCTTTGTTTTATACTCCATACCCCTCTACACTGTGCTCTTTCTTATATACTCCATAACCCTCCACCATGTACACTGTGCTCTATGTTATATACTCCATACCCCTCCACTCTGTACACTGCGCTCTTTATTTTATACTTCATATGTTCAGTGTTATATAGTCCACACTCCTCTACCCTGTACACTCTTTTCTATACTATACACTGTATATCTCCATTCTATACACAATGTCATATATACTCCACACCCCTCCATTCTGTACACAATGTCATATATACTCCTGACCCCTCTATTCTGTACACAATGTCATATATACTCCTGACCCCTCCATTCTGTACACAATGTCATATATACTCCACACCCCTCCATTTTGTACACAATGTCATATATACTCCACACCCCTCCATTCTGCACACAATGCCATATATACTCCTGACCCCTCTATTCTGTACACAATGTCATATATACTCCACACCCCTCCATTCGGTACACAATGTCATATATACTCCTGACCCCTTCATTCTGTACACAATGTCATATATACTCCACACCCCTCCATTCTGTACACAATGTCATATATACTCCTGACCCCTTCATTCTGTACACAATGTCATATATACTCCACACCCCTCCATTCTGTACACAATGCCATATATACTCCACACCCCTCTATTCTGTACAAAATGTCATATATACTCCAGTCCATACCCCTCCATTCTGTACACTGTCCCCTATATTGTATACTCCATACCCCTCCACTCTATACACTACTATCTATTCCATCCTGCTCCACCTAGAATTTCCAGCTTTTCCTGTATATTATTTTTTGTGTGTTGAGATGCCGCACTTAGGAGGAGCAATAATATATATTTTTTTACCTACAACGAAGCACAACATGTAAAAGCACCACTAGCAGAAGAACGGTGACACGAGCCTCGGTAACCAGGGAAAGGCGTACAGGGTAAAGCCTCTTGTCACCTTTACAGTTGTTTACAGTCATCAGCTACTTACGTAATCATCTTCATTGAGTCCCAGCTTTTGAACAGAATTTTTCACCTCGATGGAAAACTTCTCAAACTCTGGTTTTACTGTCCTGAGTAGAGTGACTGTTTGCAGGGATGAGTACGCTTGCTTTGCTTCAACGTCGTGCTTGTCTCCTCGCCTCCACGAGCCATCTCCTAGGGGAGATATAAAAATATTTACAAGCTCGGCCAGTCACCATAAAAAAAAAATACATTTCTCCATTTGCAACTCCCCTTGCATAAGGCAACCAGTAACTCTATATGTTGGTAAATAACAGTATAGCCTTTTGTTGGTTATGTACATTAAGTGAAGTAGAAAAAAATGGCAAGGGCATGACTTGCAGATGTTTAAGGAGCAACAGTAAAATCACCCATACTTGAGCCCAGTTAATACCATCCATGAAACTTTTAGCAAGATTCACGTAGAGTTACGCCGGCGTATCAGTAGATACGCCGTCGTAACTCCGAATCTGCGCCGTTGTATATTTAAGCGTATTCTGGAAACCAGATACGCTTAAATTAGGCTAAGATACGAGCGGCGTAAGTCTCCTACGCCGTCGTATCTTAGGGTGCATATTTACGCTGGCCGCTAGGTGCCGCTTTCATTGTTTTCCGCGTCGAATATGCAAATGAGCAAGATACGCCAATTCACAAACGTACGTACGTACGCCCGTCGCATTTAGTTACACCGTTTACGTAAGACATACGCCGGCGTAAAATAAAGCTGGTCTCTAGGTGGCGCAGCCCATGCAAAGTATGGATGTCGGAACAAACGTATCTTTTTACGTCGTTTGCGTAAGTCGTACGCGAATAGGGCTGTGCGTAAGTTACGTTCACGTCGTAGGCAGTGTTTGACGTATCTTAGGCATTCTATCCGACGCATGCGCACTGGGATACGTCCACGGACGGCGCATGCGCCGTACGATCAAAATGTCAATTACGTGGGGTCATGCCTTATTAACATATAAAACACGCCCACCTCTTCCCAATTTGAATTAGGCGCGCTTACGCCGGCACATTTACGCTACGCCGCCGTAACTTAGGACGCAAGTGCTTTGTGAATACAGCACTTGCCGCTACGCCGGAACAAAGAAGCGCCGCTCTACCTGAATCCGGCTATTTGTCTTTATTAACCCCAATGGCAAAAATGTCTTCCTGCAGGTTAGCAAGTAGATAGCTTCTCTGTCTGAGGTCAGTAGTCGAGGGTATATATGGCATGAAGGAGGGCAAGGGGAGGCAGTTGGGCCACGGCTGCCAGCACCATTTTTGCACATATGTTTAAAAAAAATATTTTAAGTCTAAAGATTACTTAAAAATCCCACATATTACACATTTTCTGAAGGCAGACACCATTGAAAATAAAATAGTGGTTGTTCCAATTTTTTATGTCAAAATGCAAAATTTCAATAAAAATTACACTAAAGTTAATTTTAGGGCACACAAATAAAAAAAACAAAAAAAAAAAAATTTTTCTTTTGTTAAAATATACTGTAAAAAGATGAGGTTGCACCAACTATATAGATACCCAACATGTCAAACCTTACATTTTCTTGCGCCTGTAAAATGGCAACAAATTTCAGCACCCTATATTTTCCATAGACTACACTTTAAACGAGTTGCAAAGGTTCAGTTTTTTTGTTTCCTAAATAAAAACAAACATGTCACACTTACAACCCCTGTCCAGTTGGTTATGCACAGAGTGGCCCCAATCTTCCTCTTCTGGGGTCCCTTGGCAGCGCTCCCCTGCGCCCGCGTCATTGGGTTTGATTGACAGCAGCGGGAGCCAATGGCTGCGCTGCTATCAATCTATCCAATCAGGACACAAGACATCGGCCGGAGCTGGTGTGTGCTCGTCCCCGTCATGGGATTTACGGGGCTCCGGTAAGTATTGAATGCATTAAGTGAAAAACACAGAGGGTTTACAACCCCTTTAACCGCTTCCTGACGACCCACGCATATATACTGTGGCAGGGTGGCCCTTCAGCACGAAATGGCGTACCTGTACGTGATTTTGTTTCCTTGGTCTGGGGCGCACGTGCATAGGATGCATTAAAGTGGAGTTCCACCCATAAATATAACATTACATCAGTAGTTTTAAAAAAATGTCATTAGTCCTTTACAAATTTTTTTTTTTTTTTAGATGCCTTCAAAGTGTTGTTGCTAGGCAGAATAGTTAATCTTCCCACTTCCTGCACCTAGGTGCTTAATGCTTCCTAACCTACACCGCACAGACTCCTGGGAATGTAGTGGGTGTAACTTTCCAGGAGTCTGGGCACTCCCTAGTCTCAAAGAATCATGTGACTTGGACAGCACAGGTGCTGAAACCTGATCTGACACTGCTTGTGCAGCACTGAGCGTGTGCGAGATCTGCAAGGCTGAAATCCAGGAAGTCATACAGTCTGGCTTCATGATGCCCACACTTAAGATGGCCCCAGTCAATTTCTATTTTATAAAGTGTCTAAATGCTGTAACAACCTAACAAAACGGACCTTAGTTTACAGACTAACTTTACTAGAATACATTAAGCTTGTGTATTACAGGGGTATTTATATTTAAAAAGTGAAATTCTGGCCAGAACTCCGCTTTAAGGTGAAAAAACATTTACATTTACAACCCCTTTAATCTCCAGGACATTATAGTCGACTAAAATAATTTTAGTCAACTAAAACTCATGTTATTCATCTAGAATCTAATGGGTGTAGTTAAATTGTAATGCAATTTTTAAGCATTTCTCTACAATTTACAAACTCGTTATATAATGCTGGAGTGAAAAATCGAATATGTTATTATTTATGGTATTGAGGTATGAACATGCACTACAGACCAGTGTTAATTTTGACATCTAATTTCTGTTTAGTTTTAGTCTTAAGCCGCGTACACACGACCATTTTTAATGTCCTAGAAAAAGCAACGTTTTTTTTCGACATGATTCTTGTCAAGCCTGCCTTGCATACACACGATCGTGGGGAAAAAAATGCTCGCGCAAAGCACGGTGACGTACAACGCGTACAACAGCACTATAAAGGGGAAGTTTCATTCGGATGGCGCCACCCTTTGGGCTGCTTTTGCTGATTTTGTGTTAGTAAAAGTTTGGTGAGAGACGATTCGCGCTTTTCAGTCTTCGTGCTTTTCAATCTGTTACAGCGTGACGAATGTGCTATCTCCATTACAAACGCTAGTTTTACCAGAACAAGCGCTCCCGTCTCATAACTTCCTTCTGAGCATGCGCGTTTTTTTCACATCGTTAAAGCCTACACCCGACCATTTTCACGACGTGAAAAACGACAACGTGAAAAACGAAGCGAAAATTTAGAGCATGTTCTAAGTTTTTAATGCCCATATTTCCCGTCGAGAAAAATGCTCTGGAGCTTACACACGATCGTTTTTAATGACCACTTTTAAAAAATTGCATTTTTCACGTCATGAAAAACAGTCGTGTGTACGCGGCATTAGTCTTTTGACTAAAATGCCATCTTAGTTTTAGTAGAATTTTTGTCATCTCAATTGTTTTTGTTGTAATTTAGTAGACTAAAATGGTATTAAGTTAGTCTACTAAAATGTCTTAGTCGGTTTTAGTCGACAAAATTAACACCGGTGTTAACATTACATTTGAAGTGTATGTATAGCCAAAGGTTTTTGACATATGGGTAGGGTGACCATGTGTCCCGGGTTGCCCGGGACAGTCCCGCATTTTGCAGGTCTGTCCCGGGCACATTCATTCCAGGACAATACAGTGTCCCTGAATAAAACTCACACAGCCACCCCCCGGGCCAATGTGATGCCCCCAAAAAAGGCTGCCACATCACCACTTTACTCACTGACAGTACTTGTCCTGGTCGGGAATGCCTGGAGGAGCACAATCCCGCCCCCTACTTGTGATTGGAGAAATCATAAGTCCTGCCTCTTGTGTCCAATCACTGTGCTGTGATTCGTTACAGCACAAGCTGATTTTTGGGAAGGGAAGGTGTCCCTGAATGGTAGTTTGGAAATGTGGTCACCCTACATATGGGGTGAACACATGGCATGACTGTGATGCTTTATATCATGGTATGGCACAAATTATCCATGCCAACAGCTCTCTAACAGGTCATTTACACTTATGTCACCCTCTAGTGATCCAAAAAGTGTTTGACAGGCAATGAAGATGCGTTATGCCACTTCCTCACCAACTGCCTTTTTTTTTTATGTCACAATGTACAGTATAAGATTTTCTATCATCTGTGCCCAGTCTTGCCACACAGAGTTAATCCAGCTCTGAGCAATCCTCCTTTATTGTTCAGTGAAATACAACAGACTTCCAGATAAAAACCAAAGTCCTTGCTTCTGAAAAAAAAAGTGCGCAATTCACATCCCCTCCCCTGTGTTTTGATTAAATGTTTTCAAAATATGGGGTGAGTCACAGTTCAGTGCCATGATAAAATGCAACAGCCATCAGAATATACATAGAGCTGGAGTGAAGAGGGGAGGGGGATGTGAATTGAGCACTTTTTACAGAAGCTGTGTATGTCTGCAAGCAGTGCACGAGATATGTAAATAACCTGTCACTCAAGCAAGGACTTTGGTTTTTATCTAGAAGTCTGTTTTATTTCCCTGAACATTGAAAAGAGGATTGCTCAGAGCTGGATTAACTCTGTGTGGCAAGACTGGGCACAGATGATAGGAAATCTTATTCTCTACATTGTGACATCAAAAAAATAATAATAATTTTTTGGGTTTACATCCACTTTAACCCCCCTGGCGGTATTCCCGAGTCTGACTCAGGGTTAGATTTTTGTGCTAGGATCGGTAACCCCGAGTCAGACTCGGGCTCGCCTCGCTGGATCCACAGGCAGTGTTTACTTACCTTGTCCCTGGATCCAGCGATGCCACCGCGCTGTGTGAGCGAGCACAGCGTCCTCCTGTGCCGCCGATCTCCGTTCCCTGCGACGTTACGACGCACGGGTGCGGAGAACGGCGCCAAATTCAAAAACGTAAACAAACACAATACATACAGTATACTGTAATCTTATAGATTACAGTACTGTATGTAAAAAAATACACACCCCCCTTGTCCCTAGTGGTCTGCCCAGTGTCCTGCATGTACTTTTATATAATAAAAACGGTTCTTTCTCCCTGCAAACTGTAGATTGTCCATAGCAACCAAAAGTGTCTTTTTATGTCAAAAATGGTTTTAGAGCAGCTAGAAAATAGCGATAATAAATGATAATCACTTGCAGAATTGTGCGATAGCGATTTGTGGGGAAATTTGTCATAAAAAAATAAAAGTAATGACAGCGACAATTCTGCAACTGAGCACATTTCAGTGATTTTGAGTTGATTACATTATTGAATAATTTTTATTATAATTATATTATTATTTGTTATAATTGTTTATAATTATTTATTATATTATAATTAATAATTTTGTTTTTAAAAAAAATGTCATACCCGGGATGCCTACTAGACTCTTGTTTGGTCAGATTTAAGTGAGTTATTCCTAAGAATTACAGGCCTACAGTATAAAATGCCAAATTTCCTTGCAAATAATGGTACCGCTTTCAGCACCTTTTTTCTGAAAGAATCATACCGCCAGGGAGGTTAAGGCAGTTGGTGAGGAAGTGGCATAACGCATCTTCATTGCCTGTCAAACACTTTTTGGATCACTAGAGGGTGACACAAGTGTAAATGACCTGTTAGAGAGCGGTTCCTGGAACAGGTGTGACCTCTACTATCTTTTCATCTCTTCAAATGTATGCAATTTTATAGTTAACAGGAAAAAAAAATACTTAGAAAAGTCAAGATAAGGAAATGAAAAAAGAGATACTAAGTGTGGAGTTACTGTAAACTCATATTTTTTTTGTCATATGTCAGAGAGTGGCGTTGTTTAGTGCCTGAGTACACCGGTAAGAGGGAAATTCCTTGTACTAAGTAAAGACAAACAGAAATGTTTCCTGCTTATTGTGTAGAGTGACTGAGAGCAGGAAAAAATAAAAATTCAAATGACAAAGCAAGCTTAAGAGACGCCTTAGGGGTTATTTATGAAAGGAAAATCCACTTTGCACAACAAGTGCAAACTACAAGAGCAAAGTGCACCTGGAAGTGCAGTCGCTGTAAATCTGAGGGGTAGATCTGAAATGAGGGAAGCTCTGCTGATTTTATTATCCAATCACGTGCAACCTAAATGCTGTTTTTCATTTTCCTTGCATGTCCCCCTCGGATCTACAGCGACTGCACTTGAAAGTGTCAAGAAGAAAATTGCACATTGGGAAAGATTCATCTATGAACACTTAACATAATATAAAACCTAAAAATGAAATGAAAAATGGAGTCTGCAACACCTGAAAATATATGGGAAACCCGCCATGCAGGATCAAAGTTATACTGTGTGAGCTGTACTCTAGCGGAGAACTCAAAAATATATGTAGCTGTCATGAACAGGTGTGACCAGACTGTGTGGACTGCAAAGAGAGAACCAAAACGCATGTAAAGTGAAAAAATAATTTATTAACCACTTGAGATCCTGCCTATAGTCTAAAGACGGCCACAAGGTGGCTCTCAATTGCCGGGAGGACGTCTTTAGACGTCCTCGGCTCCTCCAGCCACTTGGGGGCGCGCGCACCCGCCAAATCACTGAGATGCCGATGCGCGTGCCTGGCGGCCGCGATGTGCGCTAGGCACCCGCGATCGGAGGTTACACAGACAAGGACGTGGATCTGTGTGTGTAAACACAGAGATCCACGTCCTGTCAGGGAGAGGAGACCGATCTGTGTCCCTTGTACATAGGGACACAGATCGGTCACCTCCCCCAGTCAGTCACCTTCCCCCACAGTTAGAAACACTATGCAGGGCACACATTTAACCCCTTCCTTACCCCCTAGTGTTAACCCCTTCCCTGCCAGTCACATTTATACAGTAATTGGTGCATTTTTATAGCACTGATAGCAGTATAAATGTGAATGGTCCCAAAAATGTGTCAAAAGTGTCCGATGTGTCCGCCATAAGGTCGCAGTCCCAATAAAAATCGCATATTTCCGCCAATACTAGAAAAAATTATAAAAAAATAAAATAAAAAATTCTGTCCCCTATTTTGTAGGCGCTATAACTTTTGCGCAAACCAGTTGCTTATTGTGATTTTTTTTTTACCAAAAATATGTAGAAGAATACGTATCAGCCTAAACTGAGGAAAAAATATTTTTTTTATATATTTTTGGGGGATATTTATTATAGCAAAAAGTGTCAAGTAAGCAAGTGGTTAAGGAAAGTGAATATAAATAAACACACCACCAATAACAAACTGTATAAAATAAACCCACAACAAGACAGTGACCCAAAAGCAGCAACAGACAAACAAGGGAGAATACTAGAAGGAGTCTACCAGAATCAGAAACGTTAGCCAGGCCAGGGTCATACACGGGGGGGGGGGGAGAAGGGACAGGAGAGGGAGAAGGTGGACGGGATCAGGATCGGGTACAGGCTCAAGCCTCGTACACACGACCGAGGAACTCGACAAGGCAAGTTTCTCCATTCCCGTCGAGGAAAAAGAAGAGGCCTCGTACACACGATCGAGTTTCTCGGCAAAAACCAGCAAGAAACTTGCTGGGATTTCTTTTTTGCAGAGGAATACCGGTCGTGTGTACATTTTTCGACGAGGAAACTGTCGAGGATCCCGTCGAGCCAAAAAGAGAGCATGTCTTCTTTTTCCTCGACGGGAATGGAGAAACTTGCCTTGTCAAGTTCCTCGACAGCCTAACAAGGAACTCGAAGAGGAAAACTATGTGTTTCGCCCGTCGAGTTCCTCGGTCGTGTGTACGAGGCTTAACATGCTCTCTTTTTGGCTCGACGTGATCCTCGACAGTTTCCTCGTCAAAAAATGTACACACGACCGGTTTCCTCTGCAAAAAAAAAATCCCAGCAAGTTTCTTGCTGGTTTTTGCCGAGAAACTCGGTCGTGTATACGAGGCCTTAGGATCAGGCACGGGTTTAGGATAACAGGCTTGCAGGTCAGGGCACAAGGATGATACCAAGACTTGTGTGTGTGAGTTGCCGGGTATTTATACACATCTCCTGCAATCAGGCTCAAATGACGCTTGATCGCAGGAGATAATGTCGGCTCCACACTGCCGGAAAACACCCGCTGGTGGACACCGGTACTACAGCCCATGGATCTAACAGTGCCACCAGCAGGTGAAATCCTTTATTACAGATCTTGACTGTAAGAAGACACCCGCTGGTGGACACCGGTACTGCTATTCACAGGACCAACAGCGCCACCAAACGGGTGAACCCTTTATTGACAGTAGCCATACCCCTGAAGGAGCCATTGGTTAAGATGGGTCCTTTTTTTTTATCTTTATTTTTTTAAGTGTATTTTGTGCGTGTACTTGAGAGAGGAGCCGGACTGCAGGAGTTGGGAGTAGGCAGGCCTCCCCCAGAGGCAATCTGACACCTTTCTCCATGCCCCGGGTGGCAATGGCGGGTGTGTGAGGGGGTCCTCCCACACAGCCCGTCCTACCTGCTCCGCTTTGAGGCCCAAAGGGGCAGAGGGACTCCCTATGAGGTAGTGAGAGGATCTAGCCTGCTCAACGAGCCCCGTTAGTCCTTCGCCTCTCTTTCCGCTGTTCTTTCCCTCAACATTGAACAAATCAATGACAGGCTGATGCTGTGCACATCAAACCACACATTGAGAGATTACATGTGGTTAGAGACAAATGAGCGGTACAAGATGCAGACAGTTTGCATCCTGGGCCACTAACGTTGAACGTTGCCCACCTTAAATAGGCATTGCACAAAGACCTCCATAAGTCAATAACTTCCACCATGGGTCACTAGGTATTATTTTATAAAAGCTGAAGATTTAAAAATATTGAGAATGACTTTTTAAAATCCAATTAGCATGTTAAAACTTATATGCATTCTTCTTAATTGAGTTTTGTGTGTTCACAAGGTTTGCTTTAATTAATTTACACAGGACGTACCAGCTAGAAGTGTGAATTAATATTTGGAAAAACGGATATTGCATTAGAAATGTACTATTTGAACTGGTACTGAAATGATGCAAGAAATTCTGCTTTTCATAAGTAGCCACAAGTCCCTGAGCTGCCGTTTTACTAGATTAATAATCAAGCTAAAATCAGCTTCGTTTACTTTCCATCAGACTGTGCAGGGCAGCACATGCACCCAACATCTGGCTCTTTCAAGGACTAGAATTTATTTACACAGAAATGCCAGAATAAGATTAGCTCCAGCGTACACCTTCAGTCCTGGAGACTCACATACAGCACCACTTTCCAGGACTTTGCCTGGGAAGAAGATATGAATCTCTCTCAATGACTCATCTGCTTATTAATTCGCCTGTACACAAACCAGGTTAGCTCACCAAACACTGGCCCTGGGCTGAGCATTTAAAGTAAACCTGCTAAGACTCTAAATGAGTAATAGGTTGGAAAAGTACACAAGTAAAAGGTTACCTTCAGGGACATGCATGTTCAAAACAATCAGTAGATCCAAAAATATAGACAGCTAAAAGTACATGTGAGTGAATGAGAAACTTATATAGCGCAACACATATGAACTGAATGGCCTCTGGGCGCTTAGTATCTATTCCCTAATGTCCTTTTGCCTTCAGAAAAGATGGGTTTTGAGTTTTTTTCTGAAGGCCAGGTGATTCACCTCCATTCGGATGATGGTTGGTAGAGCGTTCCATAGTCTAGGTCCTTGGACTGCAAATCTTCGTTCTCCTTTGGACTTGTATCAAGCTTTGGGTATCTAGAGAAGATTTTGGTCGGTGGATCGGAGAACGTGATTGGGGTTGTGACTTTTTAATTTTCCGCATAGATATTGGGGGGCATCCTCCTTGAACACACTTATGCGTCAGACAGAATGCCTTAAAAGTAATTCTGTCTTTTACTGGCAACCAATGAAGAGATTTCAGTGAAGGCGAGATTTATTCCCATGTTTTTTCCCAGTTACGAGTCGAGCGGCCGTATTTTGAACGACTTGCAGACGAGTGATTTGGTATTTTGGGAGTCCGAGGTAAAGGGCATTTGCATAGTCGAGCCTGGAGTTGATAATTGTTCCCACTGCTATGTCTTCTTTCGGGATAAAGGGAACGAGTCTACGTAGTAGGCGCAGCAGAAGGTGGGATCCGCTGACTACTGACCCTATTTGTGCATCCATTGTCATGTGGGTGTCAAAAGTGACTCCGAAACTTTTTACTTTGGTGCTAGGGGTGATGATTTGTCCCAGAATGGGCGGCGGTGTCCATGTTGGTGCGGGAAATCTCTTTCGGTTGGCGTGAAACAGGAGAAGTTCTGTTTTTGAGCCAATTTTCTATCGAAGTAAGGCATTTCTCTACATGTAAAAGGTGAGCTTGGTCCTACCTCACTCTCCTTTCCTTTCCTATTGGTTACTGAGGCCACCTATTACATTAAAGAGCTAACAGAAAGTGTAAAGCCCCGTACACACGATCGGACCTTTGTCAAAATCACATCGGAATTCCATCGGAGTAAAAGAGAACATGTTCTCTATCTAAACTCCGACGGAATTCATCGGAATTTCCGATGAAAATAATCCGATGGGGCATACACAAGGTCGGAATTTCTGATGGAAAAAGTCCATCTGACTTTTTCCATCGGAAATTCCGATTGTGTGAACGGGGCATAAGGAGTGGGATATTTGCATGTAACTTTATCTGCCTATGTCTTTCAATCGACTGATCAGTTTGTTTTTCCACTATATAATCTGTCAAATAGCAATGTAGCCTCTGGGAAATATGTGTAATATATTATAAATCTATAGTACCCAAAGAATTCGAGATATAGAAATCGGAGTTGTTTGGCCCCCAAACCAATGTTCCGGAGGCTAGGGGCAACTGGACTATCTTGGTACAGATTTTAAATAGTTTCTCCTGACGAAGCGGCAATAGACCGAGATGCCTTTTGCGACCTACAACCCCATTGTGACTCTCCCCTCTTGGGGACTTTTATTTTGGTGATATGTATGGATTGCCACCATGCTTTTAATCTGTATATGATTTAGTGTTGTTTTTTATTGATTGTGTATTAATACAACTCAATTTATATTTTTCTATATATGTGTTTAGACACTTGATTCTACCTTTCAAATCTGTATCGACATAGTCGAGTTTCCCCTACCCTCCAAGACTTTGGTTTGGGGACCAAACAACTCAGATTTCTATATATGCATATAATCTGTCAAGATCAAGCCAACCCACATAGACAGACGTGAGCACCTTTGCGTGTGCATGTTTCTCCTAACAGAATTGTGCACACTCCTGCATTTCTGCTCGGGTGCAAGTGTCCGTGTGCATGCATGCTCATTGTGTGCAGTAGCACCACGCAAGCTATTTAAGTCCTGCAAGCCTCCAGTGCTGAGAGATCTGCAGTTGTACTCTTGTGAGGGAACTGGCTGTGGAAGTACTGGCAATCTTGCCAGTAGAAGAAATGGGCGCCATAGGCACATCATGTGACAGATGGATCCCCCTGCTGGTCTATGAAAGGCTGCCACTGTCTGACCTAAATTGCTGGATTGTCGTCAGCTTCCTGTACTCTTGAACCTCTGTTTTACTTTTGGATCTCCTGTTCTTGACCTGGCTAGTTCCAGACCTGTTGACCTCCTCTCCTGGCTCATCCTCTGGCTTGCTCCTTGACCTTCCGTCTGCTGATTATCCGTGCATGACCCCAGATTTGCTATATGGACTTTGCCTTTGCCTGATTACCTGTGCATGACCCCGGCTTGCTATAAGGACTTTGCTCCTGCTTGATTACCAGTATATGATCTCAGCTTACTTATGACCTCAGCGGACTTGCTCTTGCTTTTGGCCATCCTGCGTTTGACCCTCAGCTGGGCGTCCACTGGCCACCCTGTGTTTGACCCTCAGCCGGGTGTCCACTGGCTATCCTGTGTTTGACCCTCAGCCAGCTGTCCACTGCTGTCCTCTGAAGCACGGTCTATCCCAAGCACAGCGGGAAGTTCCTGACTGCCTGTGCACCACCACGCCCTGGCAGTCCTCACAAGGTGACGCTCTTCTGGACCCATCCAAATCCTGCTGGCAACACATGCTACTTTGGGCTGTATACCTTCTGTGGCACTTTCAGAGGTATATCGCACCTAGCCGCAAGGGGAGCCCCTCTCTGCTTATAGGCTTTAGATCGGGTACGTGACAACTCTGTAACATGTGATTCTGCATCTGATCCAACTCTCTGTTACCAACCAAGCTTGTCCACTGACTCTTCTCCGATTCTCCTCTGTTTGCTAACTTGTTTCTGTACTGATCCATGTTTGCTAACTTGTTTCTGTACTGATCCATGTTTGTTATTGGACTACGATTTTTTCCTGCCACTCTGGTATCACCTTGCCTTCAAGCTGCTGACCTATCCTGTCCCTGACTCTGTCTGTCATATAGATAACGCTTTATCCTGGCCTAGGCCAACAAGGCCCAGGCCTAGGGCAACACTTTGCAGGGGGGCAGCACGGAAAGAGTCCCCACCGGCTTGCGCTACACTGTTAGTGTAGCACCAGTCTTATGGGGCGGACTGGGCAGAGAGGCAAATTAGTCTAGCGCCCCCATTAAACGGCCGCACTGCTACCGTTATGCGGACGGCCGACATTCCGCATCTGTGGGGGGGGGGGGGTACAGTGCTTCTAATTTTGACTGTCCTATCATCCTGGACCACAAACCTTCCTCACTCTGCTGCACCATTGGCATGGTTATATTTTCTTAGTCCTCTCTATCAAATTATCAGAATTTGTGCTTACTCTAGAATTATAGGCAACACTTAATTTTGGATATAGTAAGGGAGGGTTATACACCCATTCAGTTTATTTTTTACCATCCTTGTCCAATTGCAGAGATTTCCCTTCACTTCCTGTCCCATAGCCAAACAGGAAGTGAGAGGAAATCTATGCAAATTAGGGACTCCATTGCCCCCCCCCCCCAAGGCCCTTAGAACTAGTGTCCACACTCAAAATTTTCAGGGTGGGTCTTAAAAAGCAAGGGATATGGCCTTGACAGGAAGGGGTGGGTCATATTTAAATTAGGGGTGCACAAGTTTAGTCAGGCCTAGGGCAGCACAAAACCTAAATACACTACTGCATATATGGAGAGGTGTGTCCTGAAGGCAGATGGAGAGCCCTTAAATAGTCTGAAGCCTGGAGCAAAGTTGTTGGATACTGGGATCAGAGATCAGTCCTGCCGGTAAAGTTTCCTGTCTAAGGGGCTCTGCCCCCTCAGGACAGTCTACTGGAGACGCTTCTTGAATATTATCAAGGTCCTAGCTTTAGTCTAAGCTGGGGGGCATATCTTCTAAAGTGTGGGATTTTTTTCTTCCAGTCTAGAGAAGCTCAATGTAGGATACCCAGTGGAGGTTGTCCAGCTGTTCTGTGGTATTGGGAGTCTGTGTCTCCCGCACTGAAGGGTGCCCAGTGGATATCAGAAGGAGGCAACTGATGATCCTGTGGCATTATGAGTAATGTTCTAAATCCTGTTTCCTAGAGAATGTGCAGTCCTAAATCCTACAGAAGAAAAAAAAAAACAAGTCCTAGACATTTTCCCAACAAGTAGTGACCTTTGTGTAAGCTCTCTGCCAAAATTGTGAGAAAATAAGTGTCCTTGGTCAATTCAGTTATTTCTGGGGTACCCCATGTGATCCCCCTCAATTATCCTATCAGTGCCACCTGCCCGTTCACTACACACTGACCATCAACACACAGATGAGGTCCTCTATGAGCTTTCTCTTTCTTGTAAGCTCTCTATATAATTGTCCATCTGGTTCCCAGACCTAAAAACATGTTAGACTGACAGCACCACGCAATACAATGGAGCCAGATTGTTTGAAGACTATAAAACGGTCCCTTTAAGTGCACCCAAATACATTTAGCTGACAGCAATTATTAGATAGAGACTGGATATCAGGGATGGACTGGCCATAGGGACTACAAGGAGTTTCCCGGTGGGCCGATGGCTCAGTGGGCCGTTTTTCTAAACAGAGATGCTGCTTGGAGGACTTTTTTTAATGCCCTGGCAGCGCCCCAGTGTGAAAGCACTCAGGCTTTCACACTGGGACTGCAGCGGAAGCGTTTTTCAGTCACTTTACAGGCGCTATTTTTAGCCCAAAAGCGCCTAAAAAATGCCTCAGTGTAAAAAAGGGTCCTACACTCACCCCCTCTCTTTTACACTCACTCTCTTTTTCTTACACTCACCCCCCTCTCTCACCCACCCCCTTTCCCTCAACCCTCCCTCCCTCTCTCTCTCTCTCTCTCATTCCCCTCTCTCTCTCACCCTCTCATGATATACAATAATGGATTTGGTGGGCGTGATTTTTCAGGGGGGTGGGGGCAGCATTTTATTGAATTAAAGTGGGCCGGTCTGGATGAAGTCCAGGGCCAAATTTTTGTCCCAGTCCAGCCCTGCTGGATATTCATACAATAAACCACAGAATGATCCTTGGGACCTTATATTTAGAGATGTACGTGTGCACATGCCCAAATTCTAGGAGTGCCCCAAAGGCACTTAGGTTTGTTTTGATTATCAGCCATAAAAACAAAATCCAACTCAGCCCTGTAGACTTACCATAAGATGAACTGTTGAAAAGTTCAATGTTGAAGAAAACATAGTCCCCTTTGGTCAGTCCCTGTCGATGTGCAGCTAACATAATGTTCCTGACTGTGTCGCTGCTGGCGCACATTATCACCACTGAGGGAAGGAAAAAAAAGAAGAAAAAACAAGTCAGTGAAGCATGTAATCATACTGTGTACTTTTAAACTGAATACAATTCTGTTTGAAATATGCCAGGATGCTGCCAAGTAGAAACGTTATCACAAGACTGTATGTTGAATCACACATACAAATTTAAAGGGTTACTATAGGAAAAAAAAAAATTCTTTAAAATAACAAACATGTCATACTTACCTTCACTGTGCAGTTTATTTTGCACAGAGTGGCCCCCGTCCACATCTTCGGGGGTCCCTCGGCGGCTGTCTCTGGTCCTCCTGCAAGAACTCACCACAGTCATGCGAGAGAGCTCGCATGGTGATGAGTCCTTGCGGGCGCCCTCCCGTGATACAGCCGCTTGAAGCAAAATGCCCGTCGCTCACAAAAGTACAGTAGCTTCTTTTTTGGCAGATTACAAGCATTTTCTGCTTTTTTTACATTGGTGACCTTCTGCCCTGTACAAAATTGCGGCAAAAATCGCACGACTTTCTGCCTGAAAAAGATACACTCAGGTGTGAATGCAGCCTTAAGAAAGAAGCCTGCTTTTAACTGCTTTTACTAGTAGCCAAGTCTACAGTTTGTTATTGCAAGGACTTCTTCAGTTTTTCAGAAAGGATTTTACTGTCCTCAACATGTACATACGGTAGTTCTCATTTTTGGAGTATCCCATTTAATTCCCTCAACCCTATCCCAGTTACTCTTAAAATAAAAACACCCCTGGACTTATTATTGAGCCAGATGCCGCGCGATCAATTTACGTACGCACGATCGGACATTCCGGCATCAAAACCGTGGATTTTTTTCCGACGGATTGTTCGCTCAAACTTGTGTTGCATACCGGTACACATGGTCACACAAATGTTGTCGGAAATTCCAAATGTCAAGAACGGGGTCACGTACAACACCGAGAAAAATGAAATTCAATGATTCCGAGCATGCGTCGAATTGATTCCGACGCATGCATCGGAATTGGCTACAGACGATCAGAATTTCCGACAAGAACTTTTCGGAAAAATTGAGAACCAGCTCTCAATCATTTGTTGTTGGAAATTCCAACAGCAAATGTCCGATTGAGCATACACATGGTCGGATTTTCCAACAACAAGCTAACATCGAACATTTGTTGTCGGAGTGAGGCCCCGTACACACGTCCGAGGAACTCGACGGGCAAAACACATCGTTTTGCTCGTAGAGTTCCTTGTGAAGCCGCCGAGGATCTCGGCGAGCCGAAATTTCCCATTGAACAACAAGGAAATAGAGAACATGTTCTCTATTTCCTCGCCGAGATCCTCGTCGGCTTCCTCGGCCCAAAAGTGTACACACAGCCGGGTTTCTCAGCAGAATTCAGCTCCGACCGAGTTTCTGGCTGAATTCTGCCGAGAAACTCGGTCGTGTGTACGGGGCCTAAGGCCTCGTACACACGACCAGGAACTTGTTGGAAAAGACACATCGTTTTCCCAGACGAGTTCCTTGTTAGGCTTGTCGAGGAACTCGACAAGCTTTCTTTGCGTACACACTGTCAAGACAAAAGCTCCTCGTTCTCAAACGCGGTGACGTACAACACATACAACGACAGGGGAAGTTCGATTCCACTGGCACAACCCTTGGGGCTGCTTTTGCTAATCTCATGTTACTGCGTGTTAAGTAAAAGTTTGGTAAGAGACGATTTGCACTTTTCAGTCTGTTACAGCGTGAAAAATGTGTTATCTCCATTACAAACGCTACTTTTACCTAAAGTGCGCTCCCGTCTCATACTTTATTCTGAGCATACACACAATCGTGTTTCTCGTCGAAAACCAGCCCGATGAGGAACACGACCAGGAAATTGAGACTCATGTCGAGGAAAAAGAGAACTTGCTCTCTTTGTTCCTCGACGGTTTCCTCGATGAAAAACGTACACACGACCGGTTTCCTCGGCAAAAAAGCTCTGCCACCAAGTTTCTTGATGGATTCTGTCGAGGAAACCGGTCGTGTGTACGAGGCCTGACTGTGGTTGTGTGCCTGGCTGCAGGACAATCTGCTGGGAAAGGAACCTGGGCAAATATTTCCGCGTCCCTTTTGGGCGTAGAGCTACATATGCATATCCAGAATCTCTGGATTTCTAGACAGACCCACCAAATATGCATCACAGTACCCTCTAAAGAGCTGAAACATGCAGAAGATGCAAATTCAGTGATCCTATGGGGGGCTAAATACCATAGTATCGTAAGTTTGTACCTTGTCTTGTCAAGATGATCATAATTCTGTCTTGCCAATCTGGTAATATGGGGATCTTGTATAGGAGGTCGGCTAATTTGCATGAATGCAGCATGGGTTCTGCAGAACAACCGAACAACCAGGTGTACAGTCATACAGCACTAGTAAGACTAAACACAACAGGATCTAGGACAGTGCAGACTTGGCAGCCGTTTGTAATGTACATTTGCCCAATCTGCAAGCTGTAGGCTTATTGTATGATGCCCTGTCCTAATTAAGCAGCAGTAAGGCTGGGAAAAGCACAATGAAGGCATTCATGCTGATAAATATCATTTTATGTAAATAGCAGACGGCTTGTTTGTCTGTTGCGCATTCCATGTAAATGAGGTGTCGGGGAGGCTGAACTCCCATCTCAATACACTACTGGTCATATTACTGTGCCGTGATTTACTGCCTCCACTTGAAATATCCTCTCCCTATAGTAAACAGGATATATCAAAATAAATGCAGAGTACAGGGATGACTTTGGAATTAATGCAAACAAAAATGTGACCTTCAAGCTTCAACCCAAACCCCCCTTCATTGCTAGAGAGTGGGATGCAAATGTTTGCTTGTGAATTAGTTGCAAGGACAATTTTTGAAGCTAAATTCCAGGTGGATTTGAAAGATGCAAAATAATGCACCTCAGTGGTAATAAATCCAAAACCTAAAATGTAACATATACCAATCTAGATGTGGTGGCTGCATTAGTTTTCTTTTTTATGTTTTTTTCCCCCTCTGTTTTTACCTGGAGATCTGGCTAGCAAGTCTGTTGCTTTTCAACAGAACAAGCTGTCCTGAAAGTGTATCAGTTAGAGCAGAAGTGCCAAACCATTTCACTGTGGGCCGCATCAGCATTATGGTTGTCCTCAGTTTCTCAGAGAATGGGTGCGGTAACTCAATCATGCCCCCCCCCCCAACAAACTGCATTGAACGATCGTTGTGGACAAAATTACAGTAACAGTGGGAGGAATTTAAAGGGGCAATAAATACCACAAGTACGTTATGTGTGGATTTCAGGGGCGAGTCACTTACCGAGTGCAGAGTTCAGGGATGCACTACTTACAGAGTGCAGAGATCAGGGGTGCGCTACTTACAGATTGCAGGGTTCAGGGGTGCGCTACACACAGAGTGCAGAGTTTAGATGTGTGCTACGTACAGAGTGCAGAGTTCAGAGGTGCGCTACATACAGAGTGCAGAGTTTAGATGTGCGCTACATGCAGAGTTCAGTGGCGCGCTACATACACAGTGCAGAGTTTAGAGTTGCTCTTTATACAGAGTGCAGAGTTCAGGGGTGCGCTACGTACAGAGTGCAGGGTTTAGAGGTGCGCTACGTACAGAGTGCAGAGTTTGGAGGTGCGCTATGTACAGAGTGCAGAGTTTGGAGGTGCGCTATGTACAGAGTGCAGAGTTTAGAAGTGCGCTATGCACAGAGTTCATGGGTGTGCTACGTACAGAGTGCAAATTTTAGAGGTGTGCTACTTACAAAGTGCAGAGTTTAGAGGTGCGCTACATACAGAGTGTATAGTTCAGAGGTGTGCTACGTACAGAATTCAGAGGTGTGCTACATACAGAGTGCAGAGTTCAGAGGTGCGTTACGTACAGAGTGCAGGGTTCAGAGGTGCGCTACGTACAGAGCACAGAGTTCAGAGGTGCGCTACGTACAGAGTTCAGAGGTGTGCTACGTACAGAGTGCAGTGTTCAGAGGTGTGCTACGTACAGAGTGCAGGGTTTAGAGGTGCGCTAGGAGCAGAGTTCAGAGGTGCGCTACATACAGAGTGCAGGGTTCAGAGGTGCGCTACGTACAGAGCACAGAGTTCAGAGATGCGCTACGTACAGAGCACAGAGTTCAGAGGTGCGCTACATACAGAGTGCAGAGTTTAGAGGTGCGCTACATACAGAGTGCAGAGTTTAGAGGTGCGCTGCGTACAGAGTTGCGCTATATACAGAGTGCAGGATTTAGTGGTTTGCTATGCATACTGTGCAGGAATCAGTTCTCTTTCACAGGCTGTTAACATCTCACTTCCATCCCTCCCCCAGGGTGCTAGGGCCACATGAAATGACCTGGAGGGCCGGATTCGGCCCATGGGCCTTGTGTTTGACACATGCGAGTTAGAGTGTTGAGACAAATTATTTACCTCTCAAAATCTTGCTTACAACGATCAACCTTCATTTAATTATGTAAAGCCTTTATCTCAAAAGAAAAAATAACACTTCCTGCCTATACTCTGGACACATTTGGACAGTCAGGGGGACGGGGATTGTTAAATGCACTACCAGATTTAGATAATTGAAGATGACCTCCAGCTAAAACTTTATAAGCAATTACAGCAGTTTCTTTTTTCTTTTGGAATAAACGTTTCACTTAAATAAATGTTGACCATTGTAAGTACCCTGGTCAGTGGCAAATGGTTTGTCAATCCTCTAACTGCTTCATCTACAGGACAGCTTGTTCTGTTGAAAATAACACTTACTGGCTGAATTGGGTAGAAATAGCTTTGGCCATACATCTCCTTTAAAACCACTTTAATACATAATTAACCACTTGCCGCCCGCCAATGACAAATTGACGTCGGCAAAGTGGTTGTAGAATCCCGAGTGGACGTCATATGACGTCCTCAGGATTTTGAGCTGCCCCTGGGGGCGCGCATCGCGGCGATCGTTGTTGCAGGGTGTCAGTCTGACACCCCGCAACACCGATCAAGGTAAAGTGTCTCTCACGGAGACTCTTTGCCACGTGATCAGCCATGTCCAGTCACGGCTGATCACGATGTAAACAGGAAAAGCCGGTAATCGGCTTTTCCTCACTCGCGTCTGTCAGACACGAGTAGAGGAGAGCCGGTCGGCTGCTACTGTGACAGGGGGGGCTTGTGCTGATCGATTATCAGCACAGCCCCCCCGAAGATGCCAACTGGACCACCAGGGATGCCCACTGGACCACCAGGGATGCAAAAAAAAAAGTATGCCACCCTAGACCACCAGGGATGACAATGACACAAAAAATGAATGCCAATCAGTGCCCACAATGGGCATCACTGATTGGCAGGCATTGTTTGGCACTGATTGGCATCCATTAGTACAACGCATATGATAGTGCCCATCTATGCCACCTATCAGTGCCCATCCATGCCGCCTATCAGTGCCCATCCGTGCCGCCTATCAGTGCCCATCCGTGCCGCCTATCTGTGCCCATCCGTGCCGCCTATCCGTGCCCATCTGTGCCGCCTATCCGAGCCCATCCGTGCCGCCTATCCAAGCCCATCCATACCGCTTATCTGTGCCGCCTATCAGTGCCCATCCGTGCCGCATATTAGTGCCCATCAATGCCACCACATCAGTGCCACCTCATCGGTGCCCATCAGTGCCGCCTTATCAGTGCCTGTCAGTGCAGTACCATCAGTGCCCATCAGTGAAGGAGAAAACGTACTTATTTACAATGTTTTATAACAAAAAAAAAAAAAAAACGTTTTTGTTCTAAATTTTCGGTAATTTTTTTATTTTTTTTGCAGAAAATAAATATCCCAGAGGTGATCAAATACCACCAAAAGAAAGCTCTATTTGTGGGTACAAAATGATAAAAATTTAGTTTGGGTACAGTGTTGTAAGACCACGCAATTGTCATTCAAAGTGCAACAGCGCTGAAAGCTAAAAATTGGTCTGGGCGGGAAGGTGTATAAGTGCCCTGTATGGAAGTGGTTAAAGAAAAACTTCACTTTTAAATACCTGAGTGCAGGCTGGTGTATTAAATACTTACCTTCCCCCACATTATAATGATATTCACTACCCAGCACCGCACAGCTTTTATTACTAAAATGTCCCTGCTGACCTGTCTTATTAGTGCGCACACACGCCATGGCCGCATTGTTGTTGTTTTTTTTCTAGAGGCGAGTTGTATTCCAGCTGGTGTGTCAACTATTCCTGAGAAATGTCATTCAGTAGAAGTAGACAGGTAATGGTTTCAAGGAGGCTGCAGGTCAGCCTGCATTGCATTAAGATAAAAAAAACCTTCTGCCTTTACAATCACTTTAATTGAATAAGCTGAAGTTAGGCGCTCATTGGCTACCATGCAGAGCAGCACCAGATTTTGCACTCTCCAGTTTCAGTAAATCAACCCCAATGCCTACTCGGTACCCCAGATGTCACAAACAAGGTTGTGGCACTCAGCAGCAAAAAAGCCAATATGACCCTTGGGGGTCACAACAATGAAGTGGGTAAGTAACTAATCACTTATTTGGGTCAGCAAAATAAATAAAATGACAGGGTCTCTTTACAAGTTTCCACTAGTCATATACAGTGCCTTAAAAAGTATTCATACCCCTTGAAATTTTCCACATTTTGTCATGTTACAACCAAAAACGTAAATGTATTTTATTGGGATTTTATGTGATAGACCAACACAAAGTGTCAAATATTTGTGAAGGAAAATGATAAATGGTTTTCAAAATATTTTACAAATAAATATCTGAAAAGTGTGGCGTGCATTTGTATTCAGCCCCCTTTACTCTGATACCCCAAACTAAAATCTAGTGGAACCAATTGCCTTCAGAAGTCACCTAATTAGTAAATAGATTTCACCTGTGTGTAATTTAATCTCAGTATAAAAAAAGTTGTTGTGTGAAGCTCTCAGAGGTTTGTTAGAGAACCTTAGTGAACAAACAGCACCATGAAGGCTAAGGAACACACCAGACATGTCAGGGATAAAGTTGTGGAGAAGTTTAAAGCAGGGTTAGGTTATAAAATAATATCCCAAGCTTTGAACATCTGACGGAGCACTGTTCAATCCATCATCTGAAAATGGAAAGAGTATGGCACAACTGCAAACCTACCAAGACATGACTGTCCACCTAAACTGACAGGCCGGGCAAGGAGAGCATTAATCAGAGAAACAGCCAAGAGGCCCATGGTAACTCTGGAGGAGCTGCAGAGATCCACAGCTCAGGTGGAAGAATCTGTCCACAGGACAACTATTAGTCGTGCTCTCCACAAATCTGACCTTTATGGAAGAGTGGCAAGAAGAAAGCCATTGTTGAAAGAAAGCCCTAAGAAGTCCCATTTGCAGTTTGCGAAATGCGATGTGTGGCAGAAAACTAACACTGCACATCACCCTGAACACACCATCCCCACTGTGAAACATGGTGGTGGCAGCATCATGTTGTGGGGATACTTTTTTTCAGCAGGGACATGGACGCTGGTCAAAAGTTGATGGGAAGATGGATGGCGCCAAATACAAGGGCAATCTTAGAAGAAAACCTGTTAGGCCCCATACACATGACCGGATCTGTCCGTTGGGATTTATCCGCGAATCAGTTCCAGCAGACAAATCCGGTCGTGTGTACGGCCTAGCGGACATTTTTCGGCGGACATTTGTCCAGCCGACCGTTTTTCAAGCGGATAAAAATTTCTTAGCATGCTAACAAATCTATCCGCTGGAAACCTGTCCGTCGGACTTATCCGGTCGTCTGTACAGACTCACCGGATAAGTCCAACCGATCCCCATCCCTCGCATGCGTCGAAGTGATTCGACGCATGTGTGGAAGTATTTACCTTCCAGGGTCGCGCACGTCGCCTCGTCATCGTCGCGGCGACGGCACGCCATGTCACCGCGTATGTTTTCCACGGGGATTTTGATCTGATGGTGTGTACAGCCCATCAGATCAAAATCCGGAGCAGAAATGTCCGCTGGAAACGGTCCGGCGGACCAGTTTCATCGGATATCCGGTTCACCTTCCAGCAGGACATCGACCCTAAACATACAGCTAGAGCTACAATGGAATGGTTTAGGCTGCTTTCACATTGCAGCGTCGAGCCGCGGTGACGGTATAGCCACGCTATTTGTAGCGCGGCTATACCATCGTGTTTACCGCGATATTCGGGCGCTAGCGGTGAGGTTTTAACTCCCGCTAGCGGCCGAAAAAGGGTTAATACTGCGGTATTACCGCGCTTTCCCATTGATTTCAATGGGAAGGTGCGGTATAGGAGCGGTGAACACACCGTTCCTATACCGCGGTAAAGATGCGGCTAGCAGGACTTTTGGAGCGTTCCTGCTAGCGCACCGCTTCAGTGTGAAAGCCTTCGGGCTTTCACATTGAAGACTACAGGGCATGATTTTTCATGCGGTATAGCAGCGCTATTTTTAGCGCTGTACCGCATGAAAAACGCCCCAATGTGAAAGGGGCCTTAGATCAAAGCATATTCATGTGTTAGAATGGCCCAGTCATAGTCCAGACCTAAATCCAATTGAGAATATGTGGCAAGACTTGAAAATTGCTGTTCACAGACACTCTCCATCCAATCTGACAGAGCTTGAGCTATTTTGCAAAGAAGAATGGGCAAAAATGTCCTCTCTAGATGTGCAAAGCTGATAGAGACATCCCCAAAAAGACTTGCAGCTGTAATTGCAGGGAAAGGAGGTTTTACAAAGTATTGACTCAGGGGGGCTGAATACAAATGTACCCCACACTTTTCACATATTTGTAAAAAAAAAAAAAAAATAGAAAACCATTTATCATTTTCCTTCCACTTCACAATGATGTGCCACTTTGTGTTGGTCTATCACATAAAATCCCAATAAAACACATTTACGTTTTTGGTTGTAACATGACACAATGTGAAACATTTCAAGGGGTATGAATACTTTTTCAAGGCGCTGTATGTAAATCAGCTGTAACTGTAACTTTTATCAATTTTCTTCTTTAAATCTGCAAATGTGGAAGCAATCTGAGCTGACTCCATGACTCCTTTTTTCCTTTATTATTCAGTGAAATGAAGTATCCAGGCTATGATAAAGCTGAAGGCATAAACATAAGCTGAGCCATTTAAAGTTTTAGAAACGTAATGACGCTCCCATGGTGGACGGGATGGTCAGTGTAATCCCCGAGTAATATACATTCCAGAACTTCCAATCAGAAGTCTCAGGCACGCAAAGCAATACTCTGGTATTTCCAAATAATTGATCTGGAAATTATCATTAGATGAAAGCAGCATGCGCCCCTGGCAAAATTAACTAAAATATGTTTGTGCAAAAAAAATCCCAGCAGAGGCAGCCATCCGGAATACCTAAGAGAAGAAGGATTGCATTGGGCTTTATACGTGACGGCATACATCATATACCTGTTAAATGAAAACATGTGGGCCCGTTATGTATGTTATTTTATAAAACGGATGATAAAAGGTGGGAGTTGCGCTAAAAATTATATATAAGTGACCATATAAAATAAAAATAAAAGGAGTTGTACTAGAGACACCTCGTAAAGGTGACCAAAAGATCAACAAGTTAAGAGTCCCAATAAGTGTGCACATACAAAATTGGTAAAAACTGGTAAAAAAATTATTATTGTCTTTTATAATAGTCCAAAAAATAAAAAATGAATCCAATTCTGTGGTTAGTGTTGGAACAATATCCAAGTGAAAACGTTCAGGCTAACCCTTACCAGAAGTATAGATCCCCAAGGATCAAAAAGAGCCATCCATGGTGTAGCCAACAGAATATCCAACATGGAACGGTGCAGAAGCTCTTACTTCAGTGGACTCAGCCCAGTAGAAAAAAGAAAAAAGAAAAAAATAGTGCAAAAACGTATGGTGAACAAACACTCAGACTAACTCCCGGTGACTAATATTGACAGACACTGTGAAGTAAAGCTGGAGCACCACCACCATAAAGACACACTGACCCTTACCAGAACTAGGCGACCCTCAAGGGATCAATATTGCATGTCAGTGTGGTACGGTCAACAGCAGGGAGGCGTTTGTCAAACAAGTCCTGCTCAACGCAGCTCAGGTAACACAGGGGAAAGGGAGGCAGCCGTCCAACCAATTGGGGAGGAGAGGAGGGGCTTGTACTTGTAAACCGTTAGAGTGTAAGCTTACACTCTAACGGTAAGAGCTTCTGCACTGTTCCATGTTGGATCTTCTGTTGGCTACACCATGGATGGCTCTTTTTGATCCTTGGGGATCTATACTTCTGGTAAGGGTTAGCCTGAACGTTTTCACTTGGATATTGTTCCAACACTAACCACAGAATTGGATTCATTTTTTATTTTTTGGACTATTATAAAAGACAATAATAATTTTTTTACCAGTTTTTACCAATTTTGTATGTGCACACTTATTGGGACTCTTAACTTGTTGATCTTTTGGTCACCTTTACGAGGTGTCTCTAGTACAACTCCTTTTATTTTTATTTTATATGGTCACTTATATATAATTTTTAGCGCAACTCCCACCTTTTATCATCCGTTTTCTATGTTGTATAACATTTTGAGTTTGCTGCTGTTTTAGAGGTTTTTTTTGGTATGCGCATTTTTTCACTTCTTACATCTTATTTTATAACACAAGGCTTCTGATATAATATGATGTTATATAAAATAAAAAAACCTAGGAAAATACCCCAATAAAACTAATTTTACTTATGCATTTCTTTAACCACTTAACCCCCGGACCATATTGCTGGTCAAAGACCAGAGTACTTTTTGCGATTCGGCACTGCGTCGCTTTAACTGACAATTGCGCGGTCGTGCGACGTGGCTCCCAAACAAAATTGGCGTCCTTTTTTTCCCACAAATAGAGCTTTATTTTGGTGGTATTTGATCACCTCTGCGGTTTTTAGTTTTTGCGCTATAAACAAAAATAGAACGACAATTTTGAAAAAAATGAATATTTTTTACTTTTTGCTATAATAAATATCCCCACAAAAAAATATAAAAAAACAATTTTTTTCCTCAGTTTAGGCCGATACGTATTCTTCTACATATTTTTCGTAAAAAAAAAAAATCGCAATAAGCATTTATTGAAAAAGCAAAAGCTATAGCGTTTACAAAATAGGGCGTATTTTTATGGCATTTTTATTAATATTTTTTTGTTACTAGTAATGGCGGCGATCAGCGATTTTTATCGGTACTGCGACATTATGGCGGACACTTCGGACACTTTTGACACATTTTTGGGACCATTGGCATTTTAATAGCGATCAGTACTATAAAAATGCATTGATTACTATAAAAATGCCACTGGCAGGGAAGGAGTTAACACTAGGGGACGAGGAAGGGATCAAGTATGTTCCCTGGGTGTGTTTACACACACAGATCCCGGTTATCGCTCTGTAACGAGCAATCGCGGGTGACCGGCGGTGATCGCTCCCCCGCCGGGCACACGCGTCGGTGTCAGGAGCGAGCGGGGGTGCGCACGTGCCTCCGGCGGCGTGCGTGCGCCCCTATTGGCTGAATGCCGAGATGATGTAGATCTATGTGATCTCGTCCAGGAGAGCCGACCTGCTATAACTGTGGTGGCTGGTCGGCAAGCAGTTAAAAACGTTGTTAAAAAATAGAGCATGTTCGAAAAAAAAATTGGCCGTTTTTCAGAACCCGAAAAACGCTCTGAAGCCCACACACGATCGTTTTTAATGACATTAAAAAAATGTCATTTTTTACAACCCGAAAAATGATCGTGTGTACGCGGCATAAGTGTTGATGGCAAAATCCCTCCCGCGGAGCTATTGTGTTCTTCCTGGGGGGGGGGGGGCACGGGGAGCTCTCCTGGCTGGGAGGACAGACTGATTATTGCTGCCAAAAAATACATCTTAAATATCCGACATGCTGGTTGCACCCAAGTCGATCAATCAACCTGCTCATACATGGTTCAAAGTGTGAACTGGCTATGGCCAGCTTTAGCGATAACTGGTAACAATATAACTGATAACTATCAGACCAGGCAGAGAGCACTGGAAATTGCCAGCTGACAAGATTTCTATCAGCATCAAAGGGTATTTATCAAACAGAGATATTTAAGAGACCAAAGGGGAGCAAATAAAAACAGAATTTCTTTCTACTCACTGTAAAATTCCTTTCCCGGAGTTCATTGAAGGACACCGCCCGGTTATCTTCACCGTATGGTCAAGATTGCTGGGCTGTGACCTTCAATGAACAAAAGAGAAAGAAGCTCATTGTTAGGGTTTAAAAGCACTTTATTAATTTATGTTGGCTTTTTTAAGAGAGCTCAGATGTGTGCAATTCTAGGAGCACGCTAGCTAGCTCCCAGTTTCAGCGAACAATCGGGAACTGATCAGCATGGCATGGAGGTCACATGAGATTTGTAGACAAACATTGCAGGCTGCAGGTGTCAATACATCTCTCTGTGTACAGAGAACGTAATACACTTTATAAAGAAGATAGTACAGTGCTTTGAAAAATAATTAATATGTTTTAAACAGTTTTTTTTTAAAATCTTCATTTGTTTCCATTTGTCAGCCATAATAAATCTGAGCAAGGTATTTATTAAAACATAAGCACCCTATAGAGTATGCCCTTAAGGCTAGGTTCACAGTGCTGCAAATTCAATTTGCCGTGATTGTGTCGCGATTCGCGGCTGCGATTTCAGGGAATGCCAGTCTATAGAGCTGAATTTGCATCGCACGTGGATCAAACTCGCACAGGACCCTTTTTTCCCTCAGCTTAGATTCGCACCACACTGATGTGAACTGCACTAATGGAAAACAATGTTATTTTAATGACTTGCGAATTTGAGAAATCGCAACAGCTCAAATTCGAATAGAATTTGCAGCAAGTTGCTGGATCCCTTGCTATTGTGGCTTATTAAAGAGAGAAAGGATTTTGGGTCCATCGCACCGAATACCTAATGAACAGTTGACCTTCTCCCTGAATGAGATGTTTCTCTTTTAATGAGCGTATTTTGCTGTTTTATATTTATAGACAGCAACATTGTCTGGTGAGTTTGCATTTCTACCTAAGGTGGAGGTGACACGTGGTGGATCATTTTGGTGAAGGATTGTCCCAAACATCTTTAGGATCACCGGATTCATAAACGTTTTATCACCGTTGAATATTTGTTTACTATTTATTTATTTTGGACACTTTTCACTACACACTGGTGTGAATGATTTATATTATATATATTGGTTAGCACTGCAATATTTATATTATAACTTAAATTATTAAAAATAATTATTATTTGGATAATGGTATACTTTTAAATTGAGCCAAAAGGCCATGTTCTACTCTGTGAACTGATTAAATTTTAATTCTAGTTAACAATGAACTACAGCCTAATCAGGTTAAACAGGCGAAATCAAACTCAACACAATAAAGCTCTATGTATTACAGGTCCTTTTAAAAACGCGCACTACAAAGAGTGATACAGTTGCCTGGTATTCCTTATATTTGGAGTTATCATGAAATCTAAACCTTCACAGACTAGTTAATTGTTTGGCCATGGAGAACCTACTTTTGTAGAATGCTGGGCTCCAGAATTCTTCCATCAACAACCTCTGCTATTGTTCTGATTGCCATGAAACACAGCTTGTTCCCGTGCTTGAAACTGAGCCATTATTAAATGGGCCGTAGTCAATAAAGGGTTTTTAGCTGTAGGCAATCTGAGAACTTTCTCATGAATGGGGTCAACAGAAGCTCAATTAATGGGGCTTTACATACATTTAATCAATAGAGAAAATACTTTGCCTCATTGTTTCCTATCTCATGTAATAGCCAAGAACTTGTGTTTATACTTAACCCTACTACTTTTTCAGTCGTTGTGTGGACACAAGGTCATTCCTATGGTTTTTCACTGGTTGTATTGTACAGCACTATAATAACTAGGCCATTTATGCTTTTTTCTATAAAATGCTATCACCATTTCAGTGTATCCGCCAACAAAATAAGTTAATCCCTCAGACAATTATATGTTTCCTCATTTCCCGGGACCATCCTAGATTTTAAAAGTCATACTTTAGCATATAATGAGTATTTCCCACAAATTTAAATTAATATCAGAAACGCTAATGTACATTTACCAGAACAACACTGTGACTTAATTGGGTTTCTTCTGATGGTGCTTGTGGGAGTGGCATTAACGCAAAGCAGACCAATCAGCAGCTTTGCCTGAACACTTATTCTTGTCAGGGCTGGGCTCAGTCCTTCCTTCTCTGAGCTGGCCACTTAGCTGTCTGCTAATTGCCAGCTCCCATCTCTCCACAGTGACTCACCTGTTGAGGATATCGTGCTCGTCAGTCCTGCCTACTTAAGCCATCCCGCTCAGTTGATCTCTGCCTTCGCCTTGGTCAACATCACAGGCACTATCTCCTGCGTTCCTGTTGAAGACTTGCTTGGCTGACGTTCCTTCTGTCTCTAGATCCTGCTTGCTGTTCTACTACGTCTATGTCTGGCTCTATGACATTTGGCTTGGCTGACTATCCGATCCGGTTCCTGAACTCTGGCTATGTTTTGACTACGCTTACTCTGTTTATCTTTTTATTAATATTATTAAACAAGTGTACTTCTGTCTCTGTCTGCTTCATGGTTTCTGACAATTCTCCTCTTAGCTTAGATCAGCACTGTGACCATTACCAGAGGGCAAAATAATTTAAACTAGTCAAGATTTTTTGACATAAGTGATATTTCAGTAGTAGGAGAGACTGGTAAGCAGAGTAGTCAGGATATGCATGGCTTAATGAAAGCAAATAATGATCTTCGTTTTGAGTACCACTTTTGATTACTGGACCCAGTACTAGATTTAGCAGTAGCCATAGGGGACTTGTGTCAATAGGCAACCAAGGAAAAAGAGGATAGCTTCCTTCCTGTGCAATTATTGGCTCACTTTTTTTTAATCAGTATAAATACAATCATCTCCTATAACATTAGGGTTGATTTACTTAAGGCAAATAGATTGTATACTTTGCAAGGGCAGTTGCTCCAGAACTTAGTAAATGAGGTAAAGCTAAATTTTTCAAAAAATACCCAATCACGTGCAAGGAAAATAAAAAAAAATACATGTTTGCTTGCACATGATTGGATGATGGAAGTCAGTAGAGCTTCCCCTCATTTACCAAGCTCTGGAGCAACTGCATTGGCAAAGTAAACAGTTGATTTGCCTTTAGTAAATCAATCCTTCTGCATCCTATTGTATATAAGGCAGGCTAGGAACAGTGCTCTTTGCAAAAGAGGTGATGCAATCAGAAGGGGTGGCTTTGGGTGCTACAGTTCCACCAGCCTTGACTAGACCATGTCTGCACTGCAAATAAGTTAAAACAAGCACCCAAGGCAATCATTAACTCCTTATCACATAGGAGGGATTTTCTTTGCAAAATGAAAAATGTGCTTGTGAGCTGGTTCTCATCCTTAGCACTGTGAATCAGAATAGTAATTTACTGGTCATGATCCTTCACTCTGTGCATAAAAGTCAAAGACTGGTCTTGATGCTTCTCTTTGTGCAGAACAGTGAAGGACTGGTCTTGGGCCTTCCCTCTTCAAACTGGTTTTGATACTTCACTCTGTGCAGCAGAATAGAATAGTGAAGGACTGGTCTTGATCCTTCACTATGTGCAGCAGAATAGTAAAGGAATGGTCTCGAGCCTTCATTCTGTGCAGAAGAATAGTGAAGGACTGTTCTTGAGCCTTAATTTTGTGCAGCAGAATAGTGAAGGACTAATCTTGATCTTTCATTCTGTTCAGGAGAATAGTGAAGGACTGGTCTTGATCCTTCATTCTGTGCAGGAGAATAGTGAAGGACTGGTCTTGATCTTTCACTCTGTGAAGGACTGGTCTTGATTCTTCTCTCTGTGCAGAACAGCGAAGGACTGGTCTTGGACCTTCCCTCTGCAAACTGGTCTTGATCCTTCACTCTGTGCAGCAGAATAGTGAAATATTGGTCTTGATCCTTCACTATGTGCATCAGAATAGTGAAGGACTGGTCTTGATCCTTCATTCTGTGCAGGAGAATAGTGAAGGACTGGTCTTGATCTTTCACTCTGTGCAGAAAAGTAAAGGACTGGTCTTGATTCTTCTCTCTGTGCAGAACAGCGAAGGACTGGTCTTGGACCTTCTTTCTGCGAACTGGTCTTGATCCTTCACTCTGTGCAACAGAATAGTGAAGTATTGGTCTCAATCCTTCACTATGTGCATCAGAATAGTGAAGGACTGGTCTTGATCCTTCATTCTGTTCAGAAGAATATTGAAGGACTGGTCTCGATCCTTTACTCTGTGCAGGAAAATAGCGAAGGCCTTGATACTTCACTCTGAATAGTTATAGACTCGTAGTACCGCACTGGAAGTCAAATGAGTATAGTAAAGGGTCCTACCAGAATAAGAAGGTATCTCTCTGCCAGTTGTTCTCAGACAGGGATCTGACAGCCTTTGATTATCACTGCTCTACCAGTAGCGATACCATGCATCTTGTTTATGCTTCATAATAACAATACATTGTATTTCCAACAGAATGAGTGGGACCAGATTGTGCTTGCGGAAGCAGGTGTGCAACCCCAGAAAGTCAAACATAAAGATCTTAGCAACATAGTCCTAAGAGATAGAGATACAGGAGTAAATCGCAACTGAGCCAAAAATACAATATGAAATTGATGTGAATATGTGCAGAATATATTGTAGTACATTTTTTTTTATCTACTGACGTTGCCCTCAATGGGCAGATGGGCTCCCTCCAGCAAGTTGCACAAACAGAATCAGCAGGTGACTCAGCTTACTAAACTCCATTTACTACTGATATATTACTTATTAAGCCCCGTACACGCGGTCGGACCTTTGTCCGACCAAAATCACATCAGGAATTTCGACGGAAATCCATCGGAGTAAAAGAGAACATGTTCTCTATCTAAACTCCGACGAAATTCCACTGAATTTCCGATGAAAATAATCCGATGGGGCATACACACGGTCGGAATTTCCGATGGAAAAAGTCCGTCCAACTTTTTCCATTGGAAATTCTGATCGTGTGTACGGGGCATAAGTGGATTGATCCTTAAAATGTTAATTGTGAATCCCTTACAACTAGTATAAGTCCCTGATTTATTTTGATAGCCTCCTCCAGTCATGCCTTTCAAGAATTTTTCTGACTGGGGAAAGGTAGCACTAGTTCCTAATCAAGCTCAAGTACATGTACTGACCGATTACATGTAGACAAGAGCAGAGTAGGGAGAATCGATGACTTATCAGTGTTTGCTGCTGCCCCTCACTGCCCAATCAGTAGGCCAAGGAGATGTCAGAATGTGTTAAAAAGGTGAAAACAGTAATTGGGTTTTAGCAAACAATGTCATCCAGTGAGGGTTTACCTGGACTTTAAGGTTTGGCTAGAGTGTACCTTTAATCTTGCACAACTTAAGCTACTAATCTGCAAACGCTTCTTTTCACTTTGACCTACTTATATTAAAAGGCTACATCATTATAAACAATAACCTATTAAGACATGTTCATTGGTTGGGCCAGAAGGTACAGGAACTTCAAGTTCTCAAGCATCATGGCTTTGCAGGCCTAAGGCAACAGACAAGGAAGAGGGTGTTTTTGGCAATCTTCGAGAAAAGTTTTGATATTAAAGCGGTGGTAAACCTCTGCACTTTTTTTTTCTTACCTGCATGGCAAAGGCATAAAGTGCTAGTATGCATTGCATACTAGTACATTATGTGAAACTTATGTCAAAACGAAGCCTACCAGCGATGTTATGTCATCGCTGAAGACAGCATCCATCTTTACCTAGTCTTCCTTGTGGGTTCGAGGGCTTCGGCGCTGTGACTGGCTGGAGCTGCGATGACGTCACTCCCAGGAGCCGCCGGCCAAGGCACAGGGCTGTGAAAAACAGCACAGGCTTCCATTCCTTCAGCGCACATGTGACAGTGATGTCACTGGCTGCATGTACATTTAATATCTCTTATTTACACTACCTATAGGTAAGCCTTATTATAGGCTTACCTATAGGTTAAACCTAAAGGTGGAAGTTTATTTCTGTAGCGGACCACCAAAAGAGCCGCTGGTGAATACAGTCCTATCTCCCCTTTAGAGCACCCACAGCCAGGCACACAGTATTTCTTGCACTCTTCCACTGGCTCCTATGAACAGTCTAAGGATTCCATTTTCTGTTATATTTTTTTATTGACGACGATGAACTGGGGTAGGGAGAGGGAGCTTGGGATACCCCAGAAACGTAACTGTAGCACTGAATAACTTGAGGACTCCTTAACTTTCTGGCTGCATAGTACAAAAATGAAAGTCCCACAGGATCTCAATACTGATGGTGACTAGAACGCCTTCTAGAGTTTAAAAGCTACATACAGTCACTAACCCCTCAGCAATAGGGTTTCTTACTCACTTAGCCACAGAATCGTCGGTTGCCACCTGCTGATATCCACCAGGCTCTTCATAAGGAGATGTAGACTCACACCACCATAGGACAGCTAAACTTTTTCCCAACATCTTCCTCCTGGCTCTCAACAGTGAGCTTCTCCAGACTCAACTTGATCTCTGGATTCAAGCTTGCCCATTGGCCCCTCTTCTAATCCTAGCTGGGAATTTGGTGTCTTCCTAATGGATTCTAAAAGGAAAAAACTGTCATGGGTCAGAGGCCCTGCACAAGGGTCTCATCCAGCAGGACTAGACCCAGGAACTCTGCTCTTGCTGCTCAGGCCTCGTACACACGACCGAGGAACTCGACGGGTGAAACACATTGTTTTCCTCGTCGAGTTCCTTGTTAGGCTTGTCAAGGAACTTGACGGGCGAAACACATTGTTTTCCTCGTCGAGTTCCTTGTTAGGCTTGTCAAGGAACTCGACAAGCTTGCTTTGCGTACACACAGTCAAGACAAATTCTCCTCGTTCTCAAACGCGGTGACATACAACACATACAACGGCAGGGGAAGTTCGATTCCACTGGCTAAACTCTTGGGGCTGCTTTTGCTAATCTCATGTTACCTCGTGTTAAGTAAAAGTTTGTTAAGAGACGATTTGCACTTTTCAGTCTGTTACAGCTTGAAAAATGTGTTATCTCCATTACAAAAGCTACTTTTACTCCCGTCTCATACTTTATTCTGAGCAAGCGCGGGTTTCTTAGCATACACACGCTCGAGTTTCTCGTCGGAAACCACCCCGACCAGGAACTTGACGAGCCAATTTGAGACTCCCGTCGAGGAAATAGAGAACTTGCTCTCTTTTTGGCTCGTCGAGTTTCTCGGCAGTTTTCTCGACGAAAATGCGAAAATGTACACACGACCGCTTTCCTCGGCAAAAAAATATCTCCCAGAAAGTTTCTTGCTGTTTTTTGCAGAGAAACTTGGTCGTGTGTACGAGGCCTGAGTCTATTTAGGAGCTCTCTCACCACCTTCTGTGCACACATCCCGGGGGATTGGCTGGGGTTCAATAAAAATTTAGGCTCCCTCCTCTCACTATGGTTCTAGAATCCTCTAAAAGACAGGGAGAAGGGCCCCACGGGACCATTCACAGCACTTGCTTAACCCTGCTTAAACAGGCATTTAACGCTTGCAGAGTATATGTATGTGTGGGGCAAGCATTGCAAGGATAGTTTTTCTTGTGCCCAGATTTGGGTTGATTGAGATACATTTTTCCGTGCATAGAAAGCTTTATAGTCAAGGTGATATTGCCCACAAATTATTTAGTAGATATAAGGTTTAGGTACATGCACATACTTCTGCAGCTTCCAATACCAACTCTACACCTCAAAGGTCAGGCCATTCTCCTCTTTTACACATTCCTTTTGGCCAGTGAATGAGCCAAAAAAGTTTGCAGACGTGTTACATATGACATCACAAGATGTCTTAATGCTCCTAAGAGTGCACAACATTATACATTGTAAAATAACAAGGTCATGTGGTAATCTCGCATTCCCACCGAAAAAGGTGAAAAGTCAGATAAAGTTTAGGAAAAGGGGGAAAAAAATACATTTTTTTCATAAATGAGCCAGGACAATTACAATAATTAATTCATGTTGCTGCATGGGTTCAGTTGTAACTGATTCTAATTTATTCAAACTGAGGCTACAAACTGTGCATTCATATAATGCAATACATTCTACACATTATAATGTATTACTATCCATTCACCAATGATGCTGTAAACAGGATTTTTCTCTTTTTTTTTTTTAATCCATTGCACCCATATGCACTAAGTGCAGATGTGTAAATGCAATGTTTTCCAGGATAGCATGAGCAGTTCCCTTATCCATTTCACCTGTTACCCCCACATCTATAGCCTCAGTACAGTGAGGAGTTGTCCTCAGTGGTAATCTACAGTACAAGAAGAGACAAAGGTTAGCGGCTGCATTCACACCTTTGCGTAGTGGGAACAAGCGTTCCCACTCATGATTGTTCCTGCTCCTTTTCTAGCAACAAGCTTCACGCAATTTTTAAGGGTGCAGTTTGCTACAATTGCTGCTCGTCATGCATTCTGCAGCAATTTGGGAATGGTCGCAGAATCTTAAAATTCTGCCCGCAATCCCAAATCACGAAATGCGAACGCGGGCCTAAGAGGAGTGGGCCTGAGTGACCTAAAGCTGTTCTGAGTACCTAGGAGCGAGTAATCATCAAACTAAAACTAACAGTAAGTATCTTGCCTGCTGTAGAACTGACAAGGGCAGAAAGATGAGATGAGGCCCCAAATCCTGAAACGACAGTGAGGTGAGGCCCTGTCCCTTTGCGGGGTAAGATAAGTGAAGCCCCATCCCTTGGCTGGGGAAGTGAGGTAAGGCCCCATCTCTTGGCAGGGCAGGGAGGCGAGACCCTGTTTCCTGGAATGGGCAGGAAGATGAGGCCTTGTCTCTTAACAAGGGTAGGGAGGTGAGGCCCTGACTCCTGGCAGGGGCAGAGAGGTAAAGCACAGTGTCCAGGCAGGGACAGAAGGGTGAGGCCCCGTCTCATGATAGGGACAGGAAGGTGAGGGCCAGTCTCTTGCCAGAGGCAGGGAAATGCAGCACTGTTGTCTGTACACTAATAACAGTGTGTAGACAGAGGAGGGCATATACTAATTGTGAACTCTGGCAGACAGTGATAATGCTTGATTTCCTGGCATAAGGGCAAGTGGTGAATCCTTATCCTCTGTTTGTGGATGTCTCCAATGAAGACCCTAACCACTGGCTCAGGTGCAGGGGGATGAGGCCCCATCTTTTGGCAGAGGCAAGGACGGAATGTCCTGTCTTCTGAAAGGGAAGGAAGACTCTTGTTTCCTGGCAGGGCAGTGAGGTCACATCTCCTATCAAGTGCAGAAAGATTAGATGAGGTCCCATATCCTGACACAGGCAGTGAGGTGAGGCCCTGTCCCCTTGCTGGGGAAGACAGACGAAGCCCCATCCCTTGGATGGGGAAGAGAGGTGAGACTCCATCTTCTGGCAGGGCAGGGAGGTGAGATCATGTTCCCTGGAATGGGCAGAGAGGTGAGGCCTTGTCTCTTGGTAAGGGTGGGAGGTGAGGCCCTGACTTTTGGCAGGGGCAGGGAGGTGAGGCCCAGTCTCCTGCCAGAGGCAGGAAGGTTGAAACACTCTTGTCTGTACACCGATAACAGTGTGTAGACAAAGGAGGGCACATAAGCCCAAAAATGTGACCCCATGGCACGAGGGGTGATGAGTGTACCACCCTGCCCTCACCCTCTACTGTGGTGTTACATAACATTACATTAAGCACATTTTAATGATAAATGAAAAGGTCTACTTTTATTCGAATACAGTTCAATGCTGTTTACTTGATGCATTTTTTCCAGAAATTCCTTATCTATACCAGCATGTACTGGATCTTGAAACTGGAACATTTCCCTGATTGGCTGGTGTCCACAGACCCTGAAAAAGCTAAGGGTGAAGGCAATGTTTACTGGAAGGAACAATACTCGGTTAATTAAGGGCACACATAAAAAAAAGAAAAGTTTAACATCACACTGTTTGATGAATGTGAGCCCAGGAACTGCAATAAACAAACCACAACAATTAAAACACGGGCAGTTTTATTAAACTGGGAATTTATGGAGGTGTAGAAGTGGATCTGAAAAGCTTTTAAACTTTACTATACAAGAGGTAGAGTTTAAAGCTGAACTATGACCACCTAGAGAAACAATAAATATCCCCCTCACTCCTAAGAAATATCTACTGGCTTTTTTTCTAGATAAAGGTTTTTAACACACACTAATCCATAAAGCTGAACTCCATTATTCATTATGCATCATTAAATACATTTTTTAAAAGCAATGCAAATACAGTACCTGAATATGACTTATCAGCCTCCCTTGTACAGCAGAACTTGTATTGGGAAAAAGAGAAGCAGTACAAGGAGCCAGTCATATGCTAACAAGCAATATTCTGACACCAGGAGAGAGCAGAGTGACATAGTGATAAGCTCATAAATTTGTTGCCTCTTATTTCATTATCCAGTCACAGGCTGAAAGAGGGGCAAAACCTGTAAGGGTTACTTGAAGTGACTGTAAAATCTCTCTTTTTATTTCTATTAAAATAACAAACTTGTTATACTTACCTGCTCTGTGCAGTTGGTTTTGCACAAGGCGGCCCGGATCCTCCTCTTCTCAGGTCCCTGACTGGAGCTCCTGGCCCCTCCCACCTGTTAAGTGTCCCCACAGCAAGCAGCCTGCTATGGGGGCACCTGAGCCGTGCTACAGCTCTGTGTATCCATTCAGACACGTAGCTATGATTCGCCCCTATTCTGATTGGCTAACTGATTTTGATTGACATCAGCAGGAGCCAATGGCACCACTGCTGTGTCTCAGCCAATCAGAAGGGAGAGTCCCGGACTGACGAGGAACTTGTGGACATCGCTGGATAGAGATGATCTCAGGTTAGTATTAGGGGGGCTGAGTAGGGCTGCTGCACACAGGTTTATTGTCGTAATGCATAGAATGTATTAAGATAAAAAAAACTTTTGACTTTACAACCACATTAACTGCAGCATAAAAAAAACAGGTCTTCTGCCTTGCCAGGCAGGGCTGTGAAGTGGAGCAGGGCTGTTTAAATCTTTGAACAGGATGGACAGAAATACAGTTTAGAAGTTTGCCTGAAGTTCAGATATGGGATGCCACAACAGCTCACGTCCAACTCTTATGCCGCGTACACACGGTCGTTTTCTGCGATGTAAAAAAACGACGTTTTCTGTGAAGTAAAAAACAACGTTTTTAAAACGACACTTTTCAAAAACGATGTTGCCTACACACCATCGTTTTTTCACAGTGCTCTAGCAAAGCGAGGTTACGTTCACCACGTTTTTCCATTGAAGCTCGCTTCATAACTAGCTTCTGGGCATGCGCGGATGTAAAAACGTCGTTTGAAACGTCGTTTTTTGCTACACACGGTCAATTTCTGTGAAGTCAAAAACGACGTTTTGAAAAACGACACATAAAATTGAAGCATGCTTCAATTTTTTTTGGTCGTTTTTCAGAAGACATAAAACGTCGTTTTCTCCCACACACGGTCAATTAAATTGACGTTTTTAAAAACGTCGTTTTTTTACATCGCAGAAAACGACCGTGTGTACGCGGCATTAGGCCTCGTACACACGACCGAGTTTCTCGGCAAAGACCAGCAAGAAACTTGCTGGGATTTTTTTTTTGCAGAGGAAAGCGGTCGTGTGTACATTTTTCAACAAGGAAACTGTCGAAGATACCATCGAGCCAAAAAGAGAGCATGTCTTCTTTTTCCTCGACGGGAATGGAGAAACTTGCCTTGTCGAGTTCCTCGACAGCCTAACAAGGAACTCGACGAGGAAAACGATGTGTTTCGCCCGTCGAGTTCCTCGGACGTGTGTACGGGGCCTCAGGCTTCATTTACATGGACGTTTTTTACAGCCACTTTTCTGAGTGTTTTTTGCAGCTTAAAAACAGCTCTCCATGTTAGTCTATGGCCTCATGCCCACCATGACGTTTTTGAGCTGTAGATGGCTGAGCCGTTTTTAAGCTGCAAAAAAAAAAACAGGACCAGTGCGTTCTGAAGCTCCAGCGTTAGAGCTGTAAAAACGCCAGACGTTAAAAAACGCTCAAAAATGCTACCGCTGCGTTTTTGAGCTTCAGCTTAAAAAAATAAAAAAAAATAAAAAACATGGACAGGCGTTTTTAAGCTGTAAAAAAGGCTAAAAAAAAGCGTCTGTAAAAACGTCCATGGAAATGAAGCCTTATATTCTTCAGCACTGAAATGTGAGCGGGTACCTCTAACAGCCTCCATATCCTTTCCTGATGGAATGGACGCCGGTCCTGTGTTGGTGCAATGACATCAACAAGATAGGCAGCAATAAGATTTATCAGAGACCAGCATGCAAAGCAGCTTTAGCAGAACGGTCATCACAACAGTGGGCGTTAGAACCTTCATTTTAAAAAATTAGGAAGAAGTTGCTATTCACATGGTTGTAGTTGGGATTTAAAGAGTAACCCCAGACAATGCTTTTCTTACAAGCTCTGCCCCTTGCAATTGTCTCAGGCCTCGTACACACGACCGAGGAACTCGTCTGGCGAAACACATGGTTTTCCTCGTCGAGTTCCTTGTTAGGCTTGTTGAGTAACTCGACAAGCTTGCTTTGCGTACACACAGTCAAGACAAAATCTCCTCGTTCTCAAACGCTGTGACATACAACACATACAACAGCAGGGGAAGTTCGATTCCACTGGCACAACTCTTGGGGCTGGTTTTGCTAATCTCATGTGTTTGCGTGTTAAGTAAAAGTTTGTTAAGAGACGATTTGCACTTTTAAGTCTGTTACAGCTTGAAAAATGTGTTATCTCCATTACAAATGCTACTTTTACTCCCGTCTCATACTTTATTCTGAGCTAGCGCGGGTTTCTTAGCATACACACGCTCAAGTTTCTTGCTCTCTTTTTTGCTCATTGAGTTCCTCGACAGTTTCTTTGATGAAAAACGTACACACGACCGGTTTCCTCGGCAAAAAAGCTCTCCCACCAAGTTTCTTGCTGGATTCTGCCGAGGAAACCGGTCGTGTGTACAAGGCCTTAGAAAGAACCTAAAGCTAGTATGTTCTACTGGAAGAAACTACAATCAAAAGATTGCTAGAAGTTCCTTGGAAAGGGAACAGTGGCAGATTGATCTCTTGTCTACAATGATCACCAAGTTAAGGGACCATTAGAATTTTCACTGTCCGTTTTTTTTCTTGTTGCATTTATTATTCTTTTCATGATCATAAGTAAAGGAGATTTTGCCATATAGAGCTTGAGGTGTTTAGATAAACCCCATGCTTTAATTATTTTTGGTTAACTCTATACAATCTATGATTAACCGGTTCCCGACCGGCTCACGCAGATATACTGTGGCAGAATGTTTCTCCAGGGCGAAATCCCATATATATATGGCTTCGCCCAGGAGAGCCACCAGAGGGCGCGTGAGAGCCGCCAGAGGCACTCGCACGCACCCCCTGCATGTCAGGGAACCCGCAAATCCCTGTGCTGTCTGAGGCGGGGCAGGACAGTTTGTGTCTTTCTACAAAGTAGAAAACACAATCTGTCAATTTTGTTTGGGTACAACATCGCACGACTGCGCAATTGTCAGTTAAAGCGAAGTTAATATCTCCGGGAACAATGTACTATTGAGTTCGATACGGAAGGTCAAGGACACTGTTTTCTGTGCTGGGATTGTTGTTCAGCGATATTAGCGGAGGCACTGCTGAGTCAGACATGAGGATTATTGGGAATTTAATGTACACTGTTCTGCTAAACAGAGTATGATGACAATGAAAAGTCATCACAAAGGCAATTTTTTTAATGTGTTTTCACAAACGATTGTACTATTGATTCCACTCTAGCACAACTATTCAATGAGCTAGCACACTCTTCCTGGTATATATCATAAGGGCCTGGGATGAGTAGCATGGTGTTGATAAGCCCAGGTTCACACTGGGCTGCGGGTATGAAGCTGTGCGAGTTCAACTGAACTCACACGGCTTCACTCCCACTTGCCAGTCCCGATTTCGGCTACGATTACAGAGACATCTGTGCAGGTTTCTGCACAGATGTCAATGTAATTCACGGGCCGAAATCACAAAAAGTAGTACAGAAACTATTTTTTTAAATTGGTGCAGAGCCGCAGATGCGGCGTCGCACTGGTTAGGACAATGCCATTGCCGGCAAATGCTGCAAATTTGACATGTCCAATTGCACCAGTGTGAACCAGGGCTAAACCTGATTTGCCAATAATGCTCGTTGAGCTGCTTAGGAGAAATGATGGCCCGGATTCACAAAGCACTTGCGTCGACGTATCTCAAGATACGCCGCGTAAGTACAAATATGCGCCGTCGTATCTGTGCACCGGACCCACAAACTAAGATACGCCTAAAAATAGGCTTCATCCCACCGACGTAACTTGCCTACGCCGACGTAGCGTGGGCTCATATTTAGGTTGGACGCATGGTGGCGCTCCCATTGATCAGCCATTCAAATATGCAAATGAGGAAAATACGGCGATTCAAGAATGTACGTGCGCCCGACACAGGCTACGAGTGGTGCATGTAAGTTGTACGTCCGGCGTAAAGTTAAGCCGCATAAAGGAGGTGGAACCCAGCAGCAGACATGCAAAGGTCTGCGCCAAGGAATACAAGCCGGTGTATTTTACGTAGTTTACGTTGGACGTGAGTCTAGCTGGGCGTAGGATATGTTCATGGCGTAGGCAGTGATCCGGCGTATCTTAGAGAGTTGTTCCGACGTGGTTGTGAGCATGCGAATGGGGATGCGTCCATGGCACGACGCATGCGCAGTTCATTAAATGTACTTGTCTGTCTACATCATTTGCATGGGGTCACGCCTCATTTGCATGGGTTTGCATGGGTCAAGCCCACTTCCACATACGCCGGCCTGCGCCTTCGAAACCTACGCCACGCCGACGCAGCGTTGGGAGCAAAAGCTTGCTGAATGCAGTGCCTCCCTTTCTGCGCTGCGTCGGCATAGCGTACAGGAGATACGCTACGGCCGCATAAATGTGCGCCGCTGTCTGTGAATCCGGGCCTATGTGTGTAAACATTTTCAAATAAAAGTGTACACTTTTTTTCTTTATTTAGAGAGTATTTTAATTTAGGTGTTTATTTATAAAGCAGTGACTCTGACATTCACCAGACATTCACTACAGGTTAATCCTCTTGGTACATGCATTTTAACCACTTCAGCCCCGAAAAATGTATGACCATCCCGTTTTTTGTGATACGGCCCTGCGTCGCTTTAACTGACAATTGCGTGGTCGTGCAGCGCTGTACCTAAACAACATTTTTGTATTTTTTTCCCCACGAATAGTGCTTTCTTTTGGGGGTAGTTGATCGCCTCTTTTTGCTATAATAAATTTACAAAAAAATAAAAAAATCTTCATCAGTTTAGGCCAATATGTATTCCTTATATTTCTGGTAAAAAAAAAAATAAGCGTATATTGTTGGGTTTGCGCAAAAGTTATAGCGTCTACAAAATAAGGAATAGATTTATGGCATTTTAATTATTATCATTTTTTAAATAGTAATGGTGGTGATCAGCAATTTTTAATGGGACTGCGACATTGCGGTGGACGGATTGGACACTTTTTTTGGGACCAGTGACATTTATACAGTGATCAGTGCTATAAAAATGCACTGATTACTGTATAAAGGACACTAACAGGGAAGGGGTTAACACTAGTGGTGATCAAGGGGTTAAATGTGTTCCCTTGGAGGTGTTTCTAACTGTGGGGGGGAGGGGAATGACTGGGAGCAAAGAGAGATCGCTGTTCCTGATCACTAGGAACAGACGATATGTCTGTACTCCCCTGTCAGAACGGGGATCTGTTTGTTTACATTGACAGATCCCCATTCTGGCTCTCTGTGGAGCAATTGCGGATGGCTGGTGTGCATCAGCTCCTCCGCCGTGCAGCGTGCATAAGCCCTGCTATAACTCTTAAAGGGACCGGGGCGAGTGATACAGCTATGGCCGCTCGCTGTATCACGGGAGCGCGCCCGCAAGGACTAATCACCATGCGAGCTCTTTCGCATGAATGTGATGAGTTCTTGCGGGGAGGACCAGAGACAGCCGCCGAGGGACCCCAGAAGACAAGGATCGGGGCCACTCTGTGAAAAACGAACTGCACAGTGGAGGTAAGTATAACATGTTTGTTATTTTAAAGAAAACATTTTTTTCCTTTTAGTAACCCTTTAAAGTAAAATTCTGGACTAAATGATATATATTTTTAAAAGGGTTTTTTATAAAACTCAACTTCAACTCAGCACTGTTCTTCACCTTCCCCAATCACTCCAATGCATTTCACCAATTTTTGAGGAGTCATATTGCCTAAGTAGCCCAATGAGAGTTGAGAGTTTTCACTCCTGTGAAATTTAAAGAACAGTGAAATTCATAATTTAAAAGGCAAAATAAATTTTGCCCAAATCACTCCAAAACATCCTTCAGCCTAGGTTCACACTGCTGCGAATTCAAAATCGCGGTAAAATGCGCGATTTTACCGCGATTTCGCGGCCACGATTTTGCCGCGATTTTGGCCGCAATTTAATGTAAATCGCGGACCGAAATCGCAAAAAGGAGTACAGGAACTACTTTTTGAAATCGCAGATGCGGCGTCGCACTGATTAGGACAGTGCCATTGCCGACAATTGCCGCCGATTTGAGATGCGATTTGACATGTCAAATCGCATCTGAAATCGTTCCAAATCGTACCCAGTGTGAACCAGGGCTTATGTTCAGATTGAAGGTTCACTTTTTTCCAGGAACTGCCGTTTGGTGAAAATCGGGGCCTGCATTGACAACCTAATAATCTTTTTTTTAAGTTCACAAATGTCTTGATTAATAATCGTAGTAAAATGCTAACCTAGTAATGGGAGTTTATTATGCTCCCATTCAGTCACGTACAGCACTTTTCAACAACGATGACCCAACAGCATAATATGCTCTCCAGGAAACACAAATCAATGCTGATACATGTAGGTCAAGGATGTCCAGGAGTCAATGCCCTCTATGTGTATCACTATCACTAGTAACATCATTTAAATGAATCTTAAAAGACAAAATATAATAATATTTGGCAAACCATATTTTTTGGTACTTTGTATTATTTCCAAGTTTAAAGTCATGCTTTATGCTTTAAAAAAAAAAAATTGTAAATTTTTTAAATGTAAAATTCCACTATAGTGAAACATTCTATTCTGGCAACTGTATGTGGTTACTTGTAATTATAATATTCAGAATATGAGCTCTTTTTTTCTAGGTTATATGCCTTTTAAATGTTTTTCTCTGCATGTAAATGGAGACTAAACTGTCCAGGAAAAGTAAAAAGTTATAAGCGTTGGGACAAACAATTTAAAATGCCTGGAGTGCTTACCATTGTCAGATTATTTACATATGTATTAAACCTTTTATCCAAACTAATATCTGTAACTGGGTTACCCAAGTCATGATCCATGGTAAAATTGAGGCCACCATTTTTGATCAGATTCCACGGCAACCTTGGGTGAACCACTTCCTTTCACCAAACTTCGACCCCTTAGTCTTGGAACCAAAATTTCCCTAATTCCGATATAATGGACAGATGTTCTCTCTTCTCATTTACAAGGCAATTGCATTTAGTAAAAGAAGTAACAAGTGGTTGATAAAACCGTGAAAGGGGGAGGACTAGAGTGAGGATAGACTGACATCCTATTACATGCACAATTCCTCACAAAAACTAATAGTAGTTCCTACATACAACTTCCTGTGAGGGAATGATTACATCACTACCCTCAGATGGCAGCACCACATTCATCACTTCCTAATGCTGAAGAGAAGCAATAGAAAAAAATGGCATATAGATAATATAGTACTGATAATGCAAAAGCTAAAACAGATTTTCCTATTTGTAAAGTGAAAAATTAAGTTGTTTACTTAAGAAGATGGCATTTTTTATTCACTGCCAAAATTATTTTCTCTGCATTTATTGTAGGACACAGCTAGATCTTTAATCCTACTCCTGCAGGTGGCACTATAACCCATCAATCAAGGTCTAAAGATCCAGCAGTGTGAAAAAAACTTTGAGTGTTCACAAAAATTAGGTAGATTTCTTGTCTTTTATTGAAATCAACCCATCCTTGAATGCCCTACATTCAACCAGTTAAAGTGATATTAAAGGCAATTTAAAAATACATGTCATAGTTACCTACTCTGTGCAGTGGTTTTGCACAGAGCAGCACTGATCCTCCTCTTCCCGGGACTCCCGCCAGCAATCTTGGCCCTGTCCTCCTGCCCCCAGAGCAAGCAGCTTGCTCTGGATGCACCTGAGCAGGCTCGCTTCTGAACTGCTGCTCTGCGTGTCTATTAACACACAGAGCCATGGCTCAGCCCCACCCCCTCTCTCTCCTCATTGGGTCACTGGCTGTGATTGACACAGACAGGAGCCAATGACTCAGCCAATGAGGAGGGAGAGTGCCTGGAGAACCGAGGCTCCTGTGCACATTGCTGGATCACCATGGGGCTCAGGTAAGTATTAGGGGGGCTGGGGGGGGGCTGCTGCACAGAGTTGTTGATGTTTTACCTTCATGCATAGAATACATAAGGGTAAAAAAACCTTGAGCCTTTACAACCACTTTAGGCAGAGAAGAGAACATGATACAAGCATTTAAGCAGGTGCTTACAAGTATTTTTTGGTTCGGTAGGTAATTTGCTCAGGCTGCCCAGGTGGAAAAGGGTTAAGCAGGGCTTTGTATTTGCCCAGGCATGTCTGGGTTCTGCACTCCCCTTTGCTTTTAATAAAAAGGGGAAAGGCTCTGTTCAGAGGACTGCCACATTTATGAACTCTCACCTTGGGAAGGTATGCACTGAGCAGCCCGTATTTAGACAGATGTGGAGGACAGTTCCCATTTGTTGTTTACATGGTTGGACTCTACTGCAGAGAAAGTTCAATATTTGTTCCATGCTTGGTCTGAACTTGCTACTTACTGCATGGTGGTAAATGGTGTTGCCTGTTACATACACGTAGGGTGAAGTGGAGGACATGTAGTTACTAGGGGGAAACAAACACAAGGGAATGAGATAGCAGCCAGAAAGCAGGACAGTACCAGCAGGGGTAACTGGTTCTCTGTATAGCGAGGGGATCGATTTATGATTCCCTCCCTAGCAGCCAGTGCCCTAGCATCCGGGACCAAATCTGTGTGGTGGAGATCTCCAGGACCTAGCTGCAGATACGGGAGGAATTTCAGAAATGAGTTGTGCATGCCGGAGGTTCACAATGATTCCATCAGTGGGAGTGAGGTGATAGGAAAACTGGACTGGTGAAATATAGACATCATACCTATTTATGTAAATCAAGACCAAAAACCAAAAAAATTTACTTTACATATGCCTCCAGTAGTAAACCCAACTCATTCAAAAGAATGATCATCACATTTTATTAATTTATATATTAAAAACAATCGTGATACATACAAATTGATATTAAAATCAAGTCATTAATAAGCATTTGAGGTCATGATCACACAAACAACCAGTCCCTGGATATTCCTGTAAAGCCCTGTACACACGATCGGATATCTGATGGAATCTAATCCGATGGATTTTTTCGTCAGATATCCGATGAAGCTGACTTTCATCAGTCTTGTCTACACACCATCAGTCAAAAATACAATCGTGTCCAAACGCGGTGACGTAAAACACTACGACGTGCTGAGAAAAATTAAGTTCAATGCTTCCGAGCATGCGTCGACTTGATTCTGAGCATGCATGGATTTTCGAACGATGGATTTCCACACAGACGATAATTTTTTTCTATCATTTTGTTATCCGTAGGAAAATTTTAAAACATGTTCTATTTTTTTTCACCGATGGAAAACAAACCGATGGGGCCCACACATGATCGGTTTGTCCGATGAAACCGGTCCATCGGTTCATTTTCAACAGACAAACCGATCGTGTGTACAGGGCTTTATAGCAGTGGTCTCCAAACTGCGGCCCTTTGCTTGCCTTTATCCGGCCCTTGGAGCACTATCCCTCCCAATGATACAAGACACTATTCTGCCTTCTGACACCGACAATGGAGCACCATTTCTCCCACTGACACCACTAATGGGGCACTATTCCCCCCTATAATACTAGCAATGGGGCACTATTCCTCCCCCTAATACCAAATGTTTACTCCCACTGATGCCAGGAACATTTTCACTCCCGCTGGCCAAAGTCCGGCCCTCCAAGAGTCTGAAGGACAATAAACCGGCCCTTTGTTTAGAATGTTTGGAGACCCCTGCTTTAGAGTGTCAATAAGGTCGCTGTGATAGAGTCAACGTATATTGCGGGAACTCTCGCTTCTTCAGGACGTCATAAGCTTTCTCACGTGATTACAGTGCCACATAAAAAGCTCAAGAATAGCTTAGAAGGTATAATCCACATAAGAGAAAAAATAGGTTATGGAGTCCAAATAAAGCCCTGGGCTGTAGGTAATGCAGGAACCGAAAAGGCAATTATTAAGGGGCATCCAGAGGGTTCTTAATAGAAATTTCCTCCTCAAATGGCATTCAAAAATTGCCAGGGGCCATCAACATCACAAACCAGATGATCAAGCCATATAGCATCCTCCATCTACAGTAGGATCATGGGAGAAATGTGACTTGTTTTTTTAAATCTATTTGTATGTGTCACATTTGTTAATATATGAATAAAATTTGATGATATTTTAATTTAGTTGGAGTTTACTACTGGAGACATACGTATAGTAAAATGTTGCTTGGTTCTTGATTGTGTGGGGAAAGGTGTGCGGTATCATGGGACATAATGGTACACAGTGTGGAGCCTGTAGTATGGTACAGCTGCACCAGGTTACGGTTCACTTAAAAGTACAAGGTGGCTTAATGTTGAGTTCATATGAACAGGACCCCGCCTGGTCACAGGCATTAGTGAAAGAGGAGACCACGTGTGTAGGGCGTTATGGTCCCACCCACAACTACTGTAGTTGACGGGATACGCCCCCTGCATTTTAGGTGCAGTAGTAGTTACCTAACTTCTGGACTGCAAATAAGCAAAAAATTCTATAGCATTGGATTTTTAACTCATGCTCTTCCCGAGTAGCATCACTTGTAAAACAGAATTCTTGCTGATCTGTAAAGCACACATCAGCTAATATACTCTGGCAAGCCCAATGCATCTTCACACAACCTGTTGTTTGACATGTTGGTTGCATGCACACTACTGAAATTGGAATTGGGAAGTTGAAGCTTGTTACGGTGCTGAATTTTACTTGACCAATGACATCATTACCTAAAAAGCATACACCCTATTTTGTAAATGCTGATCTGTATAGTACTTCCTGTAGCAGCTAATATACTCTAGAAAAACAAATTCATATTCATGCCCTCTGCTGTTTGGCAGAGGAAATGTAGAAAATTGGCAAGTATGCAACTGACATTGACTTCTGAAAGTTCAAGCTTGTTCTAAGGCTTTGGGGTCAATGACATTATCACCTCAAAGCAGCTTGAAAGACGTTCTCCTGAGATCAGTATCAGCGTATGGCTGGGATTCTACAGATCCCTTCTTGGGCAGAGAGGCATGAAGGCTGACTGGACACTAGGCGATGTGTTATTAAAAACTCAATTGATTCTCTTGAAATAATCATACCATATGGAACTGAACATGAAAGTAAAAAGAACATAGACAGGCTTACTGTATATAATAGGGTAGAGACTAGAGAGCAAAGTGCAGAAACCCACAGAAATCAATCAGATTTCCGACTACAGTGGGCAGGCTAAAGAAACATGAACTCTTCTTGGTCACTGTGATCTTTTTCCAATGAAGCTTGGACATTGTTCTGAGTCTTACTGAAGAACAAAAATCTGGTGTTCAAAAGCATTGTTTATACAGACACAGACATAAAAGACTTTAGTATAGATAAATGATGGTAACCGTTCTGGATTATGGTGCACATGTTATATTAAATTTTTTTGTTTTTGGGTTCAAATATACTTTAAGTAAAAGATCTGACCATAATGGACAAATTGTCAACTGGGCTAGTTGGAAAATGTTGTCCATTGATTGAGAAGTCTTCAGACTTTAAATCTTTTATCAGAATGATGCAAAAAGATAAATAGAGAAAGAATAATTCATTATAATTTTGCACTGTACATGTAGAGTTCCCAAAGACTGTGGACCACGGACCAGGGAAGTCAGACATCTTTATCCGCATCTTTGTTCCAAGCAAGAGAGTCTGTATATTGGCCAAGCAATTAGAATTTTCAGGAAGAAAAGTCAACAGTGGTAGCCCCCAAACGTCTTTCATGACAGCTTTACTTTAAAAGTGCTAAGTCACAAAAAGAAATATACCTGCAGAAGCTGTTGTTGCCTTCTTGCCCCTCTGATTAGGTAGAGCGCCAAGCAGTATTGGAGCTTTTTTGTTCTCAACTGCCTCTCATCTCATTCCTATTAGCCCATCGCCTTGGTGGACTGTCTCATTGGCTGAAAGGGTCTTTTGGGAGGTGGGAGGGTGTGAATAATTTCTCTAATTACTCGGACAAGCCAGAGCTTTGCCCGATCAGAACAATTTGTCATTTGCGCATAGAGATGGCAATGAAAGTTGAGGAAGGTATAAGAAGGCAACCCTAGGTGCCTATGCTTTATATCTGCTAGCGACAAAGTCGTTTTAAAGTGTATGTCTAAGCAAAACCTTTTTAATTTAAGTTTTGAAGGTTGGACACGCTGTCAATTATTTAATGCTATATAAGGGGTTGAGCCAGAAGGAGCACCAAACACAGGTTGTTGAGAGTCCAAAGGTATTTGTTCCGCAAGGGGTAACAGAGAAAAAAATTAGGTAGTCATGCGTTTCAGGGGCCAAAACACCCATCTAGCCCCACTTTATCAGGGTTTTAGCAATTACCACTGTATCTATTAGATACAGTGGAACCTCGGATTGCGAGTAATGCAGTTAACGAGTGTTTCGCAATACAAGCACTGTATTTTGAAAAATCCTAACTCGGTTTGTGAGTGTTGTCTCGCAAAACAAGCAGGATTCAGGCCAAAGCGGTGTGCAGTACCGTGTTTGGCCTGAGGTGAGGAGCGATTGAGCCGTTCGGCAATACTACGTTACTGAGCCCTTTCGAGGTTTGCCAGGGTCAGCCATGCTGTCCTCGGGCCTTTACAGTTGATTCCGATGCCCTTACCGCGCCCCCCTGCGTCTGGCCGCATGCGGTATTGCATGCCATGTCAATGCGGAACAAATTATTTTCCATTGACTTCATTGGGGAAACTCGCTTTGATATGCGAGTACTTTGGATTACTAACATTCTCCTGGAACGGATGCTTGAAATCCGAGGTTCCACTAGAATGCTTATTCTTTTTCCTGTTGCCCTTTGCAGAGCAAATAAAAAATATTCACATTTTTAATAATTAATGTTTGGTGCTCATTCTGGCTCAACTATATTTTCATGTTGGGTGGCCCCTATTTTTGTAGGGACCCCTGCTTTGTAAGAGAGCTGCCAAACTTAGGCCATATAGCTCAAACTAAGTTTACATGGGTCGAATTTCGAAAATAATTTCTTTCTAAAACCTTAACTAAGAATTTTTGTTTGAATTTCGTACCATTAGTGTGCTGCACCAATGGCCGATTTTCACGCGGCCATCAAATTTAAATGATCGGGCATGTTGGAAATTTTTAGAACAATTTAAGTTTTTGTAAGCAATGATGGGAGAATCATGCAAGAAATCGAATCAAAAAAGAAAGTGTGCAAAAAAAAGAAAATTCCTGGAAAGAAAAGAAGATTCCCAGCCACAAATATTCTTTTCTGTAGCAACATGAGGTGAAATTGAATGCTTGGTTAGTCAACTTTTGAAATCAATGGTGGCACCATCAGATAACAAAATGCATGCAATTTCTGATTTTCAAATGAAAATTTGTCTGGAATTCGACCCATGTATGGCCTGCTTAAGACCTTTTAATCTATTATCCAAGGATCAGAATCCAGTGCCCACTCCCTCCAAGTTTTTAAAGTGGGAGTAAACTCCCTTGGTTGATTTTCACCCACAGATAAGCCTATAATAAAGGCTTACCTATACGTACAGTAAATATCTTGTAAATGTGCACCGTTTGGGAGATATTTACTTGTGAAGCTGCCGGTGACGTCAGTGGCGCATGCGCTCTGAAGGAACGGCATACCAGGTGACGTTCCTTCAGAGTCCTGTGAAAAAATGAAGAGTCAAAGACTCTGGGTCGGACTTTGTAGGCAAGATGGATGAGAGTATAATAAAAAAAAAAGATACATGATGTGATGTGAACAGAAGTTTGACACCAAATGGACAGCAGTGAGCCCCTGTGAGTCAACGCATTTCGCTTCGTCAGGACACACTTGGGGACGATCGAAAAGAACAGGTCTCACTATCTTATCAGCACACAATTAACCCGTATGGGAGACTCCAGATTGGACCTCATCATATGAGGAAAAAGAAAAAGGGTATTCTATGATTGCTAGTGGCCAAATATTGTGTAGCAAAGGAACGAAAATATTTCTTCCTATAGGGTTTATTGCAGAGTAACGTATATCTAAATTACATGATAAACACCCGGATGATTAAAAAAAAAATAGGAAAGGGGGGGGGGTGGTATAAATAGAAGTGATAGAAGGGTTTCTATTAGTAGTTAATGTTTAGATCCAAATAATAACCTAATAATAATAATTATGTTTCATTTATAAAGCTGGCAAGGCTGTTAATATTAAAATTAGTTAATCTTCAAAACTAAACATACAGAAAAATGTCCTACCTGCACCAGCCCTGCTTTCACTTGAGTTCGGTGGGAGACACGCATGTCTACCCCCATTTTTGCCTCCTTCACCTTTACTGACCCTTGAATTTTATCTTGTCGTTTTGTATAATGAAAGCAGGGTTCTTTTTTGTTCTTGATTCAGACACGCCAAGCAATGGCAACAAAATGGCTTCATTTTCTATTTCTTTTATGAGTAGGGCATCAACAATTAGATGAGCCCAGTAAACTGAAGTTCCATTTAGATGGAAAGCTATTAGATAACAAATTGTGTGCGATCATTATAAAGGACCTGTTCACAAAATGCTCTATACGTTGGACTGGGCAGCCTTGTCCAACACAATCCCCACCGCATAGACAAGGCAATTTTTCTGCAGTTGTGTGCACTTAAAAAACAGGACATGGACTACTTTTTTCCCCCGCAGCATGTAGTGATGCAGTACACATCACTGCAACCCGCTACGATGAATGATTGAAATGCAATTTTGTATCATTTCAATAAAGTTGAAAAAAGGAAAATATGAACAATGCGATCGGCACCACTTCCAATGCGGCGCACGCCAGTGATATAACACGGCCACTGGTGTGAACGAGCCCTAAACGGCCCTCATATAGAGGCACCTCTACCTTTGTGCTGATTGGGTGTGCTAAAAATAAAAACATACCTCATGTAGCTGACTAACACAGGTAACAAGACCTGGCAATGCCTGCATATGCTCTTTGTTGGCACAGGATTGCATAAACATAAATACATGTACAAACACACTGCCAAACTATGGAATCTACAGGAGTCTGACTAGGTGTTAAAATTAAATTACAGTTTCTCCAATTTTACTCCAGCCTCCTATCTTGTATAACTCAGGTTAACACATAACTCTATTGAGCCTTCTCCTTGGGCAACCCCGCGCAGAGGTGACGAGCAGTACTGAATATCCCACTGTACTGTGCCTGCATTCCCATGCTTGTAATTCCTCAACTAGCCCTGGTATCGGGTCAGCTGGCTGAGAACTAAGTACATGGTATAGGTTTCTGGAGCGCACATAATGAAGACATGGAAAATGCCTGTTGCTGAATGCCAAGCACGTGCAGCTGCCAAGCCTGCAAGAGTTAACATGGCATAACGGCGGGAGGCTGTGTACAGATCTAATCTAAAGCAATGCATATGCCAAGGGCTGTTTTTATGAACACAGCGCAAAAAGTCAGAATGTGCCTTAGGTTTCTCATACACACACAGATCAAACTCCTGAAGTCTTGTTGCCGGCTATGGGTATCCCAATATGGTATAGATGCCCACGGTTGTGTCAAAAATACAGACAGATAATATAGGCGCTGGTTGCTCATATTATTTGTATGACGATGCAAGCAACTGTATGAGAACCATCGATATATATACAGATGCAACCCTCATGATTGATATCTGTTGACCTTCAACGTTTACATCACATGCAAGAACCATTTATCAGTTGCAAAGAATAAAAACCTTTGCTGATGATTGGTACGTGTATGCCCAAATTAAACATTCAATCTCATATTGAGAGCTGTGGGTTCCTTCATGGCATTTACATTCTGTTATAAGGAAAGGCTCATTCTTTGGAAGCTGGCTTTCCCTGCTTCCTTGGCACAGTCCCTGGCTTTGTCCTCAGAAAGGCTTCCAATCATACCAACAACACAATGACATCTCTCATCTGTCTGGTATTGCTCAACTATATATTTATTTATTTGTTGTAAGCAGTAAAAAATAAAGATGATTTCAATATCAAATAAAATTATACTTCGAAATATTGGGTACAAAGACAAGAAGAAAATTAAAAAGATTGTTAAAGAGTTGATGTCTCTCTGAATTGACCATAGACTGAAGATGACAATCATACACTTAGGTATGATAGGATCCACCAGTCATAAATAATGTTTTTTTGGCCAAGTAACCCATGTATTCCTATGAAGAGGACACTAACAGCACCAGAAAGTCTCATGGAGAATATTAGTTTTAGAACCTGTTTGTTGAATTGCTCCCCCATGAACAGTGACAGTATCTACTCCTGCTGCAGACATCCAAAGTGGATATAAATGACTAGCGACGCTCATCTCAAGTCTATGGCTAACATGGACAACCAGTTAGGTTCTATCTTTCACTCACTCGGAAAGTGAAACGAATATTCTGATTGGTTGACATGTGCAGCTGCTTCTACTGTTACTCCAAATTTCTTTGTCATAAGTTTTACATAGCAGGTCATGATGTCCTGCCGTTCTCTAAGCCCGTACTGTACAAGGTAAGCTCTTGCACATGGGTCAAGCAGCAGAGCATCCCTGGAACTGATTTTACAATGATAGTAGCTATGTCTGTAGCCAACCATATAAATGAGATCACACGTAGCCAGAAAATCATCTAAAATATAAATTTAACCCAACCTTTGCAACCCTTGAAAATAGCCTTCCGATCTCAGGGAACCCTAAAAATTACTATATCTACAACTCACGATACATTAGTACAGTGTTTCCCAACTCCAGTCCTCAAGGCACACCAACAGGTCATGTTTTCAGGATTTCCCTCAGATGAAACTGCTGTGGTAATTACTAAAGCAGTGAAACTGATCAAATCACCTGTGCAAAATAATGGAAAGCCTGAAAACATGACCTGTTGGTGTGCCTTGAGGACTGGAGTTGGGAAACACTGCATTAGTATAATGGTCAGTGGGACGAATGTGCCTTCCACTTTTGGTAAGTTGGAAGAATTACCCCCCACAAATAGCTAAAAAAAAAACAATGGTGTCAGTGGGAACTTATGGGAGCTAATGGCTCAAGGAATACCTAGCAAGCTCTGGAGGAACCCTAGCATTCCATGAAGCCCTGGTTGAGAAACCCTGATTTAATCTATCCTACCATCATTACAAGCCATAGGCTGTCAACGGTAGCACTGGTTTATGCCCTGGATGATAAGGGTTACTTAACCAAAAATTTTTAACATATGCTAAAGTAACCCAGATATCTTCAGAGCACGTAAGGGCATTGATGGGATAAAAGTCTGCAGAACTTAGTGGCAAAGACTTGCAAGCAAGCTGGAAATTGTTTTTAACTGACTATATCTACAACTCATGATACATTAGTGTAATGGTCGGTGGGACGAATGTGCCTTCCACTTGTGGTAATTGGAAAGAATTACCCCCTACAGATAGCTAAAAAGATCACTGGTGTCAGTAGGAACTTATCTGAGAGGCAGAAGTTGCTCATGGCTCAAGGAACACCGGGCAAGCTCTGGAGGAACCCTAGCATTCCATGAAGCCCTGGTTGAGAGACCCTAATTTAATCTATCCTACCATCATTACAAGCCATAGGCTGTCAACGGTAGCACTGGTTTATGCCCTGGATGATAAGGGTTAAGAGTTACTTAACCAAAAAATCCTAACATATGCTAAAGTAACCCAGATATCTTCAGAGCACGTAAGAGCATTGATGGGATAAAAGTCTGCGGAACTTAGTGGCAAAGACTTGCACGCAAGCTGGAAATTCTTTTTAACTGACTGTTCCCCATGCCTTTACTGCACGGATAAAAATAAGTGAACTGGGGGGAAAAGTTGAGTCGCCTTTAGATGTACACAAATCAGTTAAGGATCTATTTTAATGTCCTCAGCCCTAAATGATCAATACGTTTTTGGCACAGTCATCCATTTCTTCCAGTTTATGGAGTATGTATGATTAAACTGGAGAACAGCATCTGCGCCGCTTGCAATCAGGAAGATTATAATTTTACAACCAATTGACCTATGCTGATTAAACAGAGATTAGCAAAGTTGCTTCCAATTGCTCATAGAGAACAGGAAGATAGTCTGACATGGACGCAACAACGGAAATACATGTGGGGTAAAGAGATAATAGAATGAGGATCTTAACAGATCAGATCCTTCTGTGTATGGCCAGATAAGATACCCTATGTTTATGATAATCAGTCAGCCTGCAATCATTCAGATTACACAGAGTCCTGCAAAGTGATTTTAGTTGGCTCTCTTTACAAATTCCTTTTCCTATCTTATCTGCTTAACTTAGTTCCCACTTTTTTTACATTCTAGCTACAGGAATTGGAATGGATTGGCAGTTTAGGAATGTCACAATTTTATATCCAAACACAGCTTTCTCTATAATAAAGTTTGTCTTATAAGTACAGCCTCTGTCAGTGGAGCTCCGATAAGACATATCAGGATGCCACAGGCAATTACAGCAATTATACACTCTCTTCAACCCACAGCCTGCTTAACAGTAATTTATAGCCCTTTCACTGTACAGGGTACCTTTATGACAGTCACAAATCTGCAAAGAGTTTTAAAGTTGTTCTACTAGTCATTGTTAGCACAGCTAATGTGTGAGAAAAGATAAGAGAAGTGTTAGGATTTACTGCTTCTCACAAATTCTATTGCAGCTGCAGGGAAAAAAAAGAAAGAAAAAGATCTATCATTACAGGACAGGGGAATTTGATATCTCATTGACATGTCTGTCTGTTAATGAGACCAGTCTATGAACTTGTTCTCCGCATAGCAGCTCACTTACCTCTTTCTTTATTCTGAATGGAGTGCACAATGTCCTCCAGATCCACATGCTTTGTCTCGTGAAAGTTATAGACAGACATGTGATAACCTTCTTCCTTAAAGGCAGTGTGGACCCCTTCCAAGGTGAAAAAGCAGTTCCGCTCTAGGTTGTCGTCACTATACAGCAGCATCGCCTTGCTCCACTTGTGGTAGCGAAACATGGCTAAGAACACCTCGGCCATCTTGGTGTAGGCAGGTGCCACTCGGATTAGGTGGGAGTACTCTTCGGACTTCTGCATGAACCCCGTGGCCAGCGCCCCGGCCGAGATCATGGGAATGTTCCAGTGGGAGGCTAGCCTCGCCACCGGCGCCGCGGCGTACTCGCAAACCGGACCCAGGATGGCGTCCGGCTTCTCTTGCTTCAGCACCGTGTCCACCAGGCTAAAAAGCGCCTGGTTGCCGCAGTCTGAGTCCTGATACGTGACGTTGAACGTAAAACCTGGCAGGAGACTGGTATTCTTCTCTACGGACCTCATGGCATAGTCAATAGCAGGCTTCACCCTATTTATCGAGAACATATAGTTATCATCCTTGGGCAAAAGGACTAACATATTCATTTTTTTATCATCCGCCACGTTGCTCTTTACAACAATCACCAAAGTCACCATTAAGATGTTGGACAATAAAAAAGATGACATCTTTAAAAATGTAAAAAAAAAAAAAAATTACACAAGCCTAATCCTTGAGAAAATCTTAAACTCTGCAACTGCAACCTTAAAACTGTAAATTAAAAAATAAGAAAATTGCTAAAAAAAAAAGTAACAGCTGAGTTCTTTTTCCTTTGTGTTAAGGGTTCTCTAAGGTGACACAGCCTGTCCTCCCTTCTCATTGATGGTGGGGCATCTCCTGTTTGATCTCATTGATACTCCTTGTTCCTTAGTATATCCTCTGTTTAAATAGTGTGGCAGCCAAGCCTATTACCACACATGGTGCAGTGAGGAAGATTTTTTTTTTTCTTCTTGAAGAGTTACTCATTAACATTCCTACGTCATTTCTCAGACAGACGCCTCTTTCTTAAAGCTGTACACACCCCAGGCAGCAACAGGGTATTGTTTAAAAGTAAAAAAAAAAAAAGAAAAGAAAAAAGATATACACACTCACACCACTTACACCCAAAGCAAAATCCCAAGCAACTATGATTTGCCAGCTGCCCTAAGTGTTGCAAGACAATCTACTTTGTATTTGCAGAATTCAAGATGCATTTTATATTTTATTTTAAAGATAAAAGTACACAGGGCAGTTCCTATAGGAGAGAAAAAAAAAGAAATATATATAAAAAAAAAAAAAAAACGCACGTGTTATCACCGTGGTTTGGAATGCAGACAATCTGCACAATAATATAAAAATATGCAGGGAATTTAAAACACTTCGCACAAGCATTTTTTTTCCCTGCTGCTTATTTGCTCAGCGATTCATTGGCTCGGTTAGAGTTATTAAGCATGAACTTTGAGATGTCACTTTGCTGCGAAGAATATGCTGTTCGCTGGGTTCCGAGTGCTTCGTACATTCCTGCAGAAATGTGACACCACAACAAATAGATTTAAGACAAAAAAAAAAAAAGAAAAAAGGTTCCAGATCTCGGCACGAACCTTATTTATTCATCTGTAGGATCAAAACTGGACCCCTGAAGCTTAGAAAACAAGCATGCATGGCTTTTCCAACAGGTAGCATACTCTATCAATGTTTTAGCTTTCCCTTGAAATCAATCCATTTTATATTGCTTTTTTAGTTAAAAAATAAATGAGGGACTTTACTCACTGGGGCTGAATCAGATTCCCTGTGGATCCTGGTATGTTTCAGTTTGTCGAGTGGAATTACAGCGTGGAGTTCATAACAGCAGCCTATTAGAGTGGAACATTCTTTGGGGGTAAACTGTTTTCACTCTCTTATCTAATAAAGAAGGAATGAAGAGACACAGTGCCACTCGAGACATCACTACGTAAGACGGGGCATAAAAAAAAACAAAAAAAAAAACTGGAAAATATAAAACCCCAAGGGAGAAATTGGAAGCAATGACAAGAAAAACATGTAAAAAAATATATATATAATAATAATAAAAAATTGGAAGCAGTGACAAGAAAAACATGTAAAAAAAATAAAATAAAATATAATAATAAAAAATAAAAATAAATTGGAAGCAATGACAACAAAAAAATAATAATAAAATATAATAATAAAAAAAATATATATCTATAAAAATAGTTGGCTTTGTTTCCAGTGGAAGGTAAAGGTTAGCAGGGTATGAATAGTCACAGAAGGGGCTGCAGTGGAGCTGACTGAAGGGCTTGTTTCTCTGTGAATTTCACTAGCAGGTCAGAGGAGGAGCTGGGATTACAGTGTGTGCAGTCATTCCATAATTCGGGCTTCATCTCACAGGCACACTGCAGAGATCTATGGAAATCTCCATGCTCAGACGGTAGAAGGAGACGTTTTCGGGGGCAATGACCTCATGAAACGTGTATGTCATGTACAGTGAGTATAGTAGCTGGTTTATGTTGTGTTTAACTGTTTACAGTGAAAAACAAGTACATCAGTCAAGTAAAGACATAAAATACACAGGGGATAGTACTACCTGTCCCCGTCAGTGGTTAGAAATGTGTACCGCGTGTAGCTAAGCCCATACATTAGGGTGTCCATCACATGGATATCTGCAGAAGTTGGCAGGATCTGGTAATGAATGAGAGATATTCTTGGGGTATTAAAAATCTTAGCAGTCATGCAGGCTGCTGGAACGAGGGGGGGGGGGAAGCCGAAGCTGAAGCAGATCTTTAGACCATTGGTCTATTGCTGTGTCACCCAACTTTACAGAACTTTAACCCTCTGCAGTTTTTAGCAACACCTGCGAGAACGCTAGATGTGTGCATTCATTTTCGTCCGAATTTCGGGGATTTCGCGTTCGTTTTACCAAACGATAACGAATGCGCAGAATCTGAAATCCAAAAGATCCAACGTAAAAAATACTTTATTTTCGTTTTGTTGCGACAACAGTTCGATATAGATAGAAGATTCAACATGACAGTGACAATAACGATCTGTGTCTATAGAAACTGCGGTCGAATGTGCCTAACCTTAACTCTATTAGTCCAAGATTATTCGACATAGAGAGAAAAGATCCGACATAGAGAGAAAAGATCCGACATAGAGAGAAAAGATCCGACATAGAGAGAAAAGATCCGACATAGAGAGAAAAGATCCGACATTATTGAGACATGAAGATTCAACGAAGCAGCTAAAAACATACGATCGCCACGAGCGGACATTTATGGTTAAATGCTCCGCCCATAGGCTATAGAAGAATTCTAATGTTGGTTGACTAGTAATAATAAAATTATTACTAGTCATACAATATTAGAATTCTACTATAGCTTGTGGGCGGAGCATTCGTCCGGAAATGTATTGTGGAGTATGATGTATGACTGTATGATTGCGGCGTCGTATAGTTTAGCTGCTTCGTTGAATCTTCTTAGAACATTCGACGGACACCAAAAGCCTTTTATGACAGATTCAACCTTAATTAATTCGGATTTTCGGACGAATGCATTTTTTAACGAAACAAAAATAAATAAAAACGAATTTCGGGAGTAGCTAAATAAATTTATTTTTCGCACGAAAACAAAATTCCGAAACAAAATATTTCAATGTGCACATGTCTAGAGAACGCATCTTACCCACTAATGCTGTGATCTTTCGGTAAAGTTCAGGAATATTTTCTATTGCACCAGAAAGCACATCTGTCAATACAAACTCCTAAACCATGTTCCCGGGGGTATCACTGAAAGGAGACCCTACAGTAAGCATATTTCACCACAGGGCAGTTCTGCAACCATGAGTCCTGCAGAAACAACGAATGACCACCAGTGGTCCACATACTGTACTACAGGCAGTCCCCGAGTTACAAACATCCGACTTACAAACGACTCATACCTAAGGCCCATACACACGATCTGCCTTTTTGACAACAATTGTCCGACGGACATGTTTGATCAGACAATCCGACCATCTGTATGCTCCATCTGACAAATGTTTTTGGTTTGCTGTGAATGCTCTCAAACTTTCCGGCAACAAATGTCCGATGGAGGATAATCCTATCGTATGTAAACAAGTCCAACGGACTAAAGTCCAAAGTGCAAACACGCATGCTAAGAACCAATGCTAAAGATCAGACAACAATAGCAGAAGTTGCCCAAAGGGTGGCGGTAAAGAGCTGAAAAACCACATGAATTGGTGAAAGTTGGCTGAAAATTTTCTGCCGTGTGTATGCAGAACAAGTTCACCGCCAACACCCATTCAGACAGAAATCCACGGAAAAGTCAGATGGAAGTCCGATCGTGTGTATGAGGCTTTACAAACTGAGGGAGACAACAGGAAGTGAGAAGAAATCTACCCCTAGGAAGAAAAAATCACTCCTGTGAGAGTTATCATGGGAAAGGTTTATCACCAATCCTTATTTGCCTAATAACCCAAAATGTTCAAAATCCAATTTTCACAGGGACAGAAAGTGAGATGAAATACAGCAAAACAAATGTTACAGGGGTGATAACCCTTCCCTATGCTATCCAAAAACGTTAAAATATTTTTTTTGGCTGGATCTTCACTTAAAAATTGTACCTGTTCCGACTTACATACAAATTCAAACTAAAGGGGGTGAAAAGGGAATTTTTTTTTCCTAAATAGCTTCCTTTACCTTAGTGCAGTCCTCCTTCACTTGTCTCATCTTTCGATTTTCCTTTTAAATGTCCTTATTTCTTCTGAGAAAGCTTGAATTCTGCTCGTTTTGAGAGACAACACTCGCAAACCAAGTCAGGATTTAAAAAAAAAAAAGTTGCTCGTTATTCAAAACGCATGTTAACCGAGTTACTCGTAAACGTACTGCTTTAGGCCCCGTACTCACGACCAAACATGTCTGCTGAAACTGTTCCGCGGACCAGTTTCAGCAGACATGTTTGGCCGTGTGTAGGCACGAGCGGACCATTTTCGGGCGGATCGGACAGGTTTCCAGCAGGCAACTGTTTCCTGGACTTGCTTTAAAACCGTCCGCTGGAAACCTGTCCCCCCGACATGTACGGTCGTCTGTACAGACCTACCGTACATGTCCGGCCGCCCGCCATCCCTCGCATGCGTCGAATGACTTCGACGCAGGCATGGAAGCATTTAAAAGGCAGGCCCGCCCACGTCGCCGCGTCATTGTCGCGGCGACACCGCGTCATCGACGCGGCGACACCGCGGACACCGCGGACACGCCCCGCGTATTGTTTACGCGCGGAGTTCTGTTCGATGGTGTGTACAGCCATCGAACAGAAGTCCCCGGGCAGACATGTCCGATGAAAACGGTCCGCGGACCAGTTTCATCGGACATGTCTGCTCGTGAGTACAAGGCTTAAGACCTAAACTGTTGACAATCAGCCTCCACGTTAGGTCCAAAAAAATATGGCAATGTATTTACATTATGAGCCTTTTGGGTATGAATTCTGGTTGAAGGCTGGTTGCATTCAATGGGTGACCTCACATGGACTGATAAAACCAATATAACAGATTCAAGTATTACTTAAAAATTTAAGAGCTTAAGACTGGCCATGCATTATACAATTTTCTAGTACACTTTTCCTTTAGATTTACCAAAACCATATGATTTTGGGGTCAAACCTAAACACTTTCAATGTGTATTCAATCAGGCAGGGCCCTTGCATTACATAGTTAGGCTGCATTCACACCTGAGCGTCGGTCGTTTTTTCCGGCCTTTTTTTTTCGGCGCTTTGTCGCGCGTATTCATGCTTATTTGCGCGTTTGCATACAGCGTCGTCCGACGTTTTTGTACTTCGACGTTTTTTATTTTAGCCAATAGGAAAAATTATCATCTTTTCATCACTTGTTGCTATGTTGGTAGATTTTTTTAATCTTCTGCCTGGGTGAAATGTTCTATTGATTAAAACGACGAAACGCCCGTAGCAAACGCTTGTTGTCGCGCTAGTCGCTTGAATCGAGCGTTTCCATTACTTTCTATGGGAAATGGAAATGCTCAAAAACGACCAAACCGCCCGATACGCTCGACAAAAAAGGATCCGGAACTTGTTTGAGCTTCAGGCGTTCGGCGTCAGGCGTATTGGAGTGGAGATGTGAACCATCTCCATAGGGAATAATGTATTTTTTCCCCTCTAGCGTTTTTGAGCGCCGCGCTTCAGGCGACAAAACGCTCAGGTGTGAATGCAGCCTTAAAGGTAACTAAAGGAAACTGAATAGGAAAACTGTATAAAATCTCAAACGATATGAAGCACTTGCCTCCGTTATCACTCTCCAATTGCTCCTGTTTCTCCATAAAAAGGGAAAGGACTCTGCCCCATCTGAGGAATTTTAGCAGAACTGGAGAGAAAAGGGGGCAACGTGTAGTGTTGAGCAGAATACGACATATTCGATTTCGCGATATATCTCGAATATATAGTCGAATATTCGAGATATATTCGCTAAATTCGAATATTCGTGATATTTTATCGAAATGAAATGATTGCGAATTTTCGCTATTGCGAATGCGAAAATAATTGCGAATTTTCAACAAATGCTGTAGGAGCACTCTGATTGGCTCAGAATATTCGTGATATTTTACAATACAAAATAATTGCGAATATTCGACAAATGCGGAAGGAGCACTCTGATTGGCTCAGAATATTCTTGATATTTTACAATACAAAATAATTGCGAATATTCGGCAAATGCGGAAGGAGCACTCTGATTGGCTCAGAATATTCTTGATATTTTACAATACAAAATAATTGCGAATATTCGGCAAATGCGGAAGGAGCACTCTGATTGGCTCAGAATATTCGTGATATTTTACAATAGAAAATAAAAAGTGTTTTGCATTGGTGGTGATTCTTTACTCTATCCATCTGTCACAGCCGTTTGTCAATCAAACACCTTGAAGATTGAACACGTTCATGCTGCATGCTTTGGACTTTTTTTCACTTCCCATATCAAAGACATTTTTATGAAAGATTATTTTTCTATTATTGGGACTATATTTCTTTATATATTTGTTTCACTGTGTATTTCACAAGTTATTTGCGCTTGCTTATTTTATAATTTGCCCACATGTCTTGTCACTAGACATATTTTTTATTCTTGTAGAGCGACTCCATTTTCTGTCTTGTATTAATTTATGTTGTATAACATTTTTGAGTTGCTGCTGTATTCTCCCCTTTTTTTAAGGTATGCGCAATTTTTTCCTTCTTACAAAAAAAAATAATATCAAACATACAAATATTCATAACAGAAACATACACAAAGCCCCCCCCCCCTTTTGCATCAGAGACAATCAGAGTTCTCCTACCACAGTTATCGAAAATTCGCAATCATTTTCGCATTCGCATTAGCGAAAATTCGCAATTTTTTTTTTTTTATATTCGGCAACATAAAAGGATCGCCTCAGCTTAGCTACTCGGCCCAGGGTCTCTAATCATACCAGCAATGCTTTTAGACGTCGATAGGATGTGATCTGTTTTAAAAATAAAATTGAAAAAATGCGAATATTCGGAATTGCGAATATTCACAGCGAAATTCGAAATATATCGCGAATACTCGAATATGCTATATTCGAGCCGAATATTCGCAATACGAATATTCGTGAGCAACACTAGCAACGTGTTGCCGTGGTGTTGCTTTGTGAAATCAAAAAGCAAAGGGGTGTCTCGTACCAGTCCCACTAATATATATTTTATTCAAAGTGATATGAGGACAAAGTGGTGAACAGAAAAGGAGATTGATAAACAAGGAAGACAGACCTTCCCACAGTGTGAGGCCTCGTACACACGACAGAGATTCTCGGCAGAATTCGCCGAGAAACTCGGTCAAAACCCGGATTCTGCCGAGAATCTCTGTCGTCTGTACAGTTTTGGCTCGATGGAGCCGCCGAGGAGCTCGACGAGAAAATAGAGAACATGTTCTCTATTTTCTCGTTGGCCGCGTTGTTCTATAGGAGAAGGCGGCCCGCCGAGCTCTTCGGCGGCTTCATCCCAAAACGAGACGAGGAACTCGACGTGCCAAGCACGTCGAGTTTCTCTGTCGTGTGTACGAGGCCTGAGAGTGCATTTCCAAGAAATTGAAGAATAGTGCCTATTAAGAAATAAAAAACAAGTTAGTCTGCTTCCATTTTCCTTCAAAAGCCATTGTTTTTTTTTTTAAAGCTGGTGTGATGATTTGAAATCTGTCTTCATATGGAGTTGCCACACAAGTTAAAATTGGGCAGTCAATTGGAGCACCTGCACTAAAAAACTGGCCATAGACTCAACAAATGTCACCCATTTGCTTATAAATCGGTTACATTTTGTTCAGTGGATGCGCCTGCCAGCCCCTCTCTGTTAGACAAATGTAGGTTGTTCGATCAACTTTTGTGGAAGGAGCTTGCTGGAATTTTTTTGGCCATACATCCGCTACATCCAATCAGATGCAGCTGCTGTCCATCAGTGTTCTTTAGCATGGATGGAACAACATGTTAGGCTGCATGAAAGAAAGAAATTAACCACTTGACGACCGCCGCACGACGATATACGTCGACAGAATGGCACGGCTGGGCATATGGGCGTACATGTACATCCCCTTTAGGCTCCATTCACACCTAGGCGTTTTTACGCCTGTAGCGCGACGCGCACAAACGCCAGAGGGACGAAAAGTAATGAAAGGCAATGGGGATGGTTCACATCTGAACGCCTAAACGCCTGTAGCCTGTAGCCTGTAGCTCAAAAAAGTTCCGGACCCTTTTTTGTCGCTCCTAGCGCGCGATATGCGCGTATTTGAGCGTTTTTTTTTTTACATTGAAGTCAATGTAAAACGCCTGATACGCGCGTATTGCGCGTAAACACGCGCTTGTACAAGCGTTTTGACGCCTGTGTTGCTGAAATCCGGAAGAGGTATATTCACCCAGGAAGAGGAATAAAAAATTCCTAGGAGAGCAACAAGTGATGTCAGGGATGATCATTTTTCTTATTGGCTAATATGGAAAAAGACAAAGTACAAAAACGTCGAACGCCACTGTGCGAAAACGCGCGCATACGCGCGCAAACGCGCATATACACGCGACAAAAACGTCGGTAAAAATCGCCTGTAAAAACGCCTGTACGCCCTACGCCTAGGTGTGAATGCAGCCTTAAGATCCCAGCTGTGGGTGGCGCGCTAGCAACCCGGTCAGAAGCTCAGTGACCGCGCCCTTGGGACCCGTGGACCCGATCACCGCCGGTGTCCCGTGATCGGGTCACAGAGCTGAAGAACTGGGAGAGGTAAGTGTAAACAAACCTTTCCTCGTTCTTCCTAGTGGCATGTCAGTGATCGTCTGTTCCCTGTCATCGGGAACAGCGATCAGTGACGTGTCCCGTCAACCCATGCCCCTTAACAGTTACAATCACTCCCCAGGTCACACTTAACCCCTTCAGCGCCTCCTACAGGTTAACCCCTTCACAGCCAGTGTCATTTTTACAGTAATCAGTGCATTTTTATAGCACTGATCGCTGTAAAAATTACAATGATCCCAAAATGGTGTCAAAAGTGTCGGCCATAATGTCGCAGTCTTGATAAAAATCGCTGATCGCTGCCATTACTAGTAATACTAGTGTTTATAGTGCAAAAAATAAAAACCGCAGAGCTGATAAAATACCACCAAAAGGGAGCCACCTCGCACGACCGCGCAATTGTCAGCTAAAGCGAAGCAGTGCCAAATCGCAAAAAGTGGCCTAGTCTTTGACCAGCGAAATGGTCCGGGGCTGAAGTGGTTAAAGAAACCTGAATGGCCAACAAAAAAAAAAAAAGAGCGTCAATTTTGAAAAAATAAAAGCAATATTTTTTACTTTCTGCTATAAAACACAGCCAATAAAAACATTGAATTTTTTTTCCATCAATTTAGGCCAATCTGTATTCTACTACATATTTTTGGGGGGAAAAATCCCAATAAGTGTATATTGATTGGCTTGCACAAAAGTTATAGCTTCTACAATGTGATATTTTTATGGAATTTTTATTTATTTTGGCGGCGATCAGCGATTTTTAGTGGGACTGCAACATTACAGCAGACAAATCGGACATCTAACTGAATTTTTTTGGGGGGACCAGTGACACTAATACAGTGATCAGTGCTAAAAAAAATGCACTGTCACTTTACTACTGACACTGACAGGGAAGGGGTTAACATCAGGGGCGATCAAAGGGTTAAGTGTGTCCCTAGGGGGTGCTTTCTAACTGTGGGGGAATTGCACTGATGGGGGGGAAGACAGAGATCTGGGGTTCCTGCTAAGCAGGAACACAAGATCGGCTTTTTGTCCCCTTGTAGACTGGCGATCTGCCTTGTTAACATATCGTTCTGCCTCTCCCGGGGATGATCATGGTTGACCAGCGGACATTGTACAGGTATGTCGTTTTGCCCAACTTTGCTGCAGTAAATACACGGCGGTTGGTCGGCAAGTGGTTAAAATAGAACTATAGGAAAAAACTTTTTTTTTTCATTTTGGATTGAGTAAGGGAGGATTATAACCCCTGACAGTTTATTTTTTGCAATCAGTGTCCCATTGGGAAGAATTCCCTTCACTTCCTGTCCCACAGGAACAGGAAGCGAGAGGAAATCCCTGCAAATTAAGGGAATTCCTCGGGGACCCCCAAGGTCTTTAGAACTAGTGTCCCCATCGGAAGATTTACCCCTATTACTTTTCTGGGGACAACCCAAAATATGGGATTTTCTTTTAGTTTCACTTTCAATGGTAAACAGGACAAATAGAGAGGGTGAATCTCCCTAACAAGGGGACAGACAGCAATAAAAACTGACGGTGTTCTAATCCCTCTCCACTCTATGTAAAAGTGAAACAAGTTTTGCCTTTAGTTGTACTTTAAAGTGTAACTCCACTTTTGTTGAGAAAAAAAACATTCCCCTCTGGATGATCGATGTACATTGCAAGGAATTTAACAAACTTTGATGCAGATTCCTACCTTTTGTTATTTTGCAGAAATCCATGTGTATTTCTCTGTGTGCACAGTGAGCCTAATGGGAGTGGTTTCATAATTATCAACCAGCTGCTGCACCTGCAGGGCTCTAATGGGGACATTTGATGGGCCTGCAACCCTTTATACAGTATATGTTCCTATTGGGAATATCTCACCAAAAATGAAATTTTTGTTGCAGGGGATGCCTGAAAGGATTTTTTTCTACGGTGTCTGTGTGTTTTTTTTAACTATTTACACTTCCTTCGTGAAATGGTAGAGGTACAGTGTACCCCATTACCAATTCGCATAGGGGGGGGCAGGATCTGGGGGTCCCCTTTGTTAAAGGGGTCTTCCAGATTCTGATAAGCCCCCCGCCCGCAGACCCCCACAACCACCGGGCAAGGGTTGTGGGGATGAGGCCCTTGTCCCCATCAACATCCGTGCTCGCATAATGGTCTGGTGTGGATTTTTGGGGGAACTCCACGCCATTTTTTTTTTAAATTTGGGGTGGAGTTCCCCTTAAAATCCACACCAGACCTGAAGGGTCTGGTATGGATATTGGGGGGGAACCCCACATTATTATTTTTTTTTAATTGACGGCGTGGTTCCCCTTAATATCCATATCAGACCTGAAGGGCCTGTTAATGGAATTTGGGGGGACCCCCAGCTTTTTTATTTTTATTTTTTATGAATGAATCATCTCTGAATTGCCAGAGCCGACAATTCATTAGAGCCGCAAAGCCGGTTTTAAATGCCTTTTTTTCTTTCAGAAATTACCCTTTGTGCAGGGACAGTTCTATGTACGGGAAACATGCGCTTTTTCACATGCTGACTTTACATCCCCCCTAGGTACGAAATTTAAAGTAATATTACACTTTTATTGTTTCACTTTTAGCATTATTAAATTCACTGCTCCTGAAAAAACGGCCGTCCCCAGGTCTCCAAACACTTTTTAGGACAATAAATTGCATATTAGCCTTTAAAATTAACACTTTAGATTTCTCCCATAGACTTTAACAGGGTGTGCCGCGGCTTTTCGAATTTGCTGCGAACACCCCTAATTGTTCGTTGTTTGCCGAATGAGTTCGACTCGAACTCGAAGCTCATCCCTAATGACTAGTGATTTGGAACAGCAATCTCTCTCCTCTTTCAGTCAGTCCCCTCCCCCCACAGTTAGAAACAACTCCCAGGGAACTCTTAACCCCTTGATTGCCCCCTAGTGTTAACCCTTTACCGGCCAGTGACATTTCTTTGTATACGCTATATTATTTTTTCTTTATTTGCAATTTTTTTCCCCAACAAAAGTGGAGTTACCCTTTAAACTTACAAGGAAGAACAGGCATTTAAAGATAACCACCATGCTAAATAAATATTTACAGGAAAATTCTTACTTGAATCTTGGTATCCTTTGTGTATTTCTTGCAGATCTATGTAGTAAAGCAGCATGAAACAACTTCTGCACTTTGCTTCGGTGGAGGAGTTTCCTATAATAAAGACCAGTCACTGCTATATCTCCTTGTGCAGAGTGACTGGTCTTGTATCCGCCCCCCTCCTGTATTTTTCTGAAAACAACCTGTTGTAGGAGGACTAGTTAGGCCCCTCCCACAGCTCTGCTTTCCACATGATTATGACTATGATTATGTTACCGCTACTTTAGCAAGGTAATATCTTACATACATAGGGCCAGATTCACAGAACAAATACGCCGGAGTATCTACTAATACTCCGGCGTATTTTCAAATTTGCCGCGTCGTATCTTAATTTGTGATTCACAAACAGGATACAACGGCATTTGGCTAAGATCCGACAGGCTTACGGCTTCATACGCCTTCGGATCTTAGGCTGCAATACTTCGGCCGCCGCTGGGTGGAGTTTGCGTAGTTTTCCAGCGTCGGGTATGCAAATTAGCTTTTACGGCGATCCACGAAGCTACTGGCGTGCGTTACGTCGTTTTTTCCCGTCGCAAAGTTAAGCAATCTCTTTCATGGCTTAACTTTACACCAGCCATGTTAAAGTATGGCCGTCGTTCCCACGTCGAATTAAAAAAAATAAAATGTTTGGCGTAAGTACGTTACGCACGTCGCCATTCACAAACACGTCGGGGCGCCGTAATTTTGCGCAAAGCACGTCGGGAAATTTACTAATGGAGCATGCGCAGAACGTTCGGCGCAGGAGCGCGCCTAATTTAAATGGTACACGCCCCATTTGAATTGGGCAGGCTTGCGCCGGACGTCTTTACGTTACTCCGCCGCAAGTTTATACTCAAGTGCTTTGTGAATCAAGCACTTACGAGAAAAACTTGCGGCGGTGTAACGTAAAGACGATACGTTACGCCGCCGCATTTGTACCTGAATCTGGCCCATAGTTACATAGGGCCAGATTCACAGAAGAGATACGACGGCGTATCTCCTGATACGCCGTCGTATCTCTGAGAGTATCTATGCGGCTGATTCATAGAATCAGTTCCGCATAGATAGCCCTAAGATCCGACAGGTGTAATTGACTTACACCGTCGGATCTTAGGATGCAATACTTCGGCCACCGCTGGGTGGAGTTTGCGTCGTTTTCCAGTTTCGGGTATGCAAATGAGCTTTTACGGCGATCCACAAAGGTTTTCGCGTTCGTTACGTCGTCGCTAGTCGTTTTTTCCCGTCGCAAAGTTACGGCTGCTTTAACATGGCTTAAATTTAGACGAGCCATGTTAAAGTATGGCCGTCGTTCCCGCGTCGAATTTCACATTTTTTTTTTTGCGTAAGATGTCCGGGAATATGAAAGTACGTTACGCACGTCGCCGTTCAAAAAAATTACGTCACTTCGCGCAAAGCACGGCGGGAATTTCAAAACGGAGCATGCGCAGTACGTCCGGCGCGGGAGCGCGCCTAATTTAAATGGTACACGCCCCATTTGAATTAGGCGGGCTTGCGCCGGATGCCTTTACGTTACACCGCCATAAGTTTACACGCAAGTGCTTGGTGAATCAGGCACTTGCGCTGAAAACTTGCGGCGGTGTAACGTATAGACGATACGTTACGCCGCCGCAGTTATATGTGAATCTGGCCCATAGTCGGTATGGTTGAAAAAAGACACCAGTCCATCTAGTTAAACCTGTGGTGTGTGAGTGTTCATGTGTTTATGTAAATAGTATAGCCCTGTATGTTGCAATTGTTAAGGTGCCCATCTACTTGTTTTTTTTTTTAACCATTAGGATATCAACTGATGCACACAATTTGAATGTATATCCTTTTTAGCTATTGGAGAATATATTTAAATGTAAAGTATCTGTGCTCAGAGTTCATCTTTAACCACTTGCCAACCAGCCGCTGCCGTTATACGTCGGCAGGTCGGCACGTTCCCGCAAATCCCCGTAGGTGTACTTCGGCTCCTGTAAGAGCCTTGGCGGGTGTGCGTGTGCCCGCTTTATGATGGGGGACCCGGTACGCGTGGTAGGCAGCCGCGTTGTCCGCCTACCACCTGCGATTGTGGGAACGAGAGCCAGAACGGGGATCTGTAAACCCCCTGTTCTGACAGGGGAGTTAGAGAGAGATCTGCTGTTCCTAGTGATTAGGAACAGCGATCTCTCTCCTCTTTCAGTCAGTCCCCTCCCCCCACAGTTAGAGACACCTCCCAGGGAACTTTTAACCCCTTGATTGCCCCCTAGTGTTAACCCTTTACCGGCCAGTGACATTTTTACAGTAATCAGTAGCTATTTTTAGCTCTGATCTCTGTATAAATGTCACTGGTCCCAAAAAAGCGTCAAAAGTGTCCGATTTGTCCGTCATAATGTCGCAGTCCCACTAAAAATTGCAGATCACGGCCATTACTAGTAAAAAAATAATAATAATAATAATAATAATAATAATAATAATTTAAAAAATGCCATAAATATATCCCCTATTTTGTAGACGCTATAACATTTGCGCAAACCAATCAATATACACTTATTGCAAGTTTTTTTACCAAAAATGTAGAAGAATACATATTGGCCTAAACTGATGAAGAAATTCATTGTTTTTTTTTATATTTTTGGATATTTATTAAAGCAAAAAGTTAAAAATATTGTTTTTTTTTATTTATTTTTTAATTGTCGCTCTTTTTTTTGTTTATAGTGTAAAAAATAAAAAAACGCAGAGGTGATCAAATACCATCAAAAGAATGCTATTTGCGGGGGGGAAGAATAACGTAAATGTTGTTGGGGTGCAACGTCGCACGACCGCACAATTGTCAGTTAAAGCGATGCGGTGCCGTATCGCAAAAACTGTCCCAGTCATTAAGGCTCCATTCACACCTAGGCGACAAAACACCCGACGCTCGATACGCCGGAGGGGCGAATTTGCATTGATGTCTATGAGATGGTTCACATCTCACACCGAACGCCGAAACGCCTGCCGCCTGAAAACAAGTCCCGGACCCTTTTTTTCAGGCGGCATTGGCGTTCGGCCATAGACATCAATGCAATGTCTTGTTTAAAAAAAAAAAAAATTAAACAAATCGCGGCAAAATACGCCGCGTGCCCGTGAATGCGGGCTAAAGGGGAAAATCTTCAGGTCTGTAAGTGGTTAAAAGGGTTTTAAGATGGGCATAACCAGTGCTGGCATAGTCATTACTACCCCAAGGGGCAGGCAGGAGCCAGTGTATGGGAACTGCATGCTCTGAAGATTTATTGTCATACTTGGGTTACGTACTCATACTACAGAGCGGATGGGTGGATCACAAGAGGTCAGTCTTTTTACAAATCGTCTAGCAGGTAATACATTCCTGTATAGGTGTCTCACCTGTTCATTTACCTGGCTGCCTGGAGGAGCCCTTTATGAATAAGGAATGTCCTTTTGAATAAGAATGCTTCAGAAATATGTTCACCGACCGCCGCAGACATTATCGAATTACCAGCAAATCTGTAGGAACAAATTGCTTCTGTCTCCCTCCACTGTGATCCAGAAGTTTAATCTGCCAAATGTGTAACATGAATGACCCAAAGTCAACCGTATAGGATGTGGTGCCTCAAGTCAGGACTGCCAGCAACCCTACCAGGAAAGATGTGACCATCGCAGTGTGTAAAGGAGCCATAGGACAGCTTTGGGAGGTCAGAACCACTAGAAAAACTAAATGATGGTGAGCTGGAATGTTTTAGAGATTCCCCATTATTACTATACATTACTATACATGGGTAGCAATAGAACTGACATTATGTGACGGCAACCCGAAGGGCAGTCAACAATGAATATGAACAAACTGGGCAAAAACAAAGAAGCAAATGAAACAAGAGTTCCTTGCGTATTGTCACAGACATGGAATAATAGTTAAAGTGGATGTAAACCCCAATTTTTTTTTTTTTGATGTCACAATGTAGAGAATACAATTTCCTATCATCTGTGCCCAGTCTTGCCACACAGAGTTAATGCAGCTCTGAGCAATCCTCTTTTTATTGTTCAATGAAATAAAACAGACTTCTAGATAAAGACCAAAATCCTTGCTTGAGTGACAGGTTATTTACATATCTCGTGCACTAGCTTGTAGACAAGCACAGCTTTTGTAAAGTGCACAATTCACATCCCCCTCCCCTCTCCTCCTCTTCTGTCCAGCTCTCCCAGGATTGGCTGTCTTTCCTGTGTTTTGATTAAATGTTTTCAAAATATGAGGTGATCCACAGTTCAGTGTAAACAGCCACCAGAATATACATAGACAAGAAGCTGTGCTTGTCTGCAAGCTAGTGCACGAGATATGTAAATAACCTGTCACTCAAGCAAGGACTTTGGTCTTTATCTGGAAGTCTGTTTTATTTCACGGAACAATAAAAAGAGGATTGCTCAGCGCTGGATTAACTCTGTGTGGCAAGACTGGGCACAGATGATAGGAAATCGTATTCTCTACATTGTGACATAAAAAAAAAATATTTGGGGTTTACATCCACTTTAAAGTGTTTAGCACTTAATATTACACTGTAAAAAAAAGAAAAAGAAAAAGAATCCAGCAATAGGTAAGAAGATCCAATAACTGGCAATAAGTAACAAAATGAGGGTACACATTCTGTTGCATTTCTCCTCCATATTATCTGTGATACGTTCTACTGCCACTTAAAGGGTCACTAAAGGAATTTTTTTTTTAGCTAAATAGCTTCCTTTACCTTACTGCAGTACTGGTTTCATGTCCTTATTGTTCGTTTTTGCTTTGAAGTAGCTGTAATTCTGCTGTGATCTCCACACTTCCTGGTTGCCTGTTTCCTTATAACCATGGTATAACCATGGTACTGGGAGATTTTCACGGTGGTCTAAGCTGTCATTACTGTGTGTCTAAAACTCCTCAGAACCAATCAGATTCATTTTAAAAACAAAACACTGCCCTGGATTTGTTTGTTTTTGTTCTGTGAGTCTTCCCGACGCACCTCTCACCCGGAACTTCATGTATGTCCTTTAAAATCCAAAGTGAAACTAGAGGCACATTATATGATAGATTAAATTCAATTTTTAATCATTTTTAAAAGCAATCAGTTAACTTTTATGTCTCTATACCCAATAAACAGTCATTTCAGCAAACACATTTTTTTCCTTTAGTGACCCTTTAATGGAGATGAAAATCACTCTTTCAGATTTAATGTTGACAAAGTGGTAATGCTGTGGATGGGTACAGGGGCTGCCCACAAAAACAATGTAGGAGACGCCAATATCATCAATTATGTTCTAGCTGGGTAGGGATGACATGTGAGTCTCAGTCTAAAGCCCGCCATAGACTGATTAATATTCAGCAGTAACCGGCTGATTTTTGATCCTTCTATGGGCAGGTTGATTGTACTACAGTCAATCTATTGATTGACCTCAGTATAACCAGCCTGTTGGGTATTTTGGTAATAATACTGCAACTGGCTATAGACAGCGGCAGTACTCATTATATTCTGACAGCTGGGCAGCCTCCGGCTGTCAGAACACAGTAGGGCAGCAGGAGGTATTCCCTTGTCAACACTGACGGTGTTGATGGGGGGAATCTAGCAATTTTGTTTCCTTCAACCCATGGTTGAAGCAAAGGAAATTGCATAATCTATAGCCAGCCTAAAGCCTCGTGCACACGATATAATTGTTGGGCGGGGATTGTCTGTTGACAGACTGTTGTCCTAAAATCTTATCGTTATGCCTTGTACACACGATCGGAATTTCCGATGGAAAAAATCAGACGGAATTCTTTCATCGGATATTCCGACCGTGTGTGTGCCCCATTGGAGTTTTATCATCGGAAATTCCGACGGACTTAGAAAGAGAACATCGGAAATTAATTTCGTCTGTATGGAACTCCGATGGAGAAAAAAAACACGCATGCTCAGAATCAAGTCGACGCATGCTCGGAAGCATTGAACTTAATTTTTCTCGGCTCGTCGAAGTGTTGTACGTCACCGCGTTTTGGATGGTTGGAATTTGGTGTGACAGTGTGTATGCAAGACAGCTTGAACGGAATTCCCTCAGAAAAAAAACAGTCAGAGTTTTTTTTTCTACTATTTTGTACAATAAATGTAAAAAAATGTTTTAAATATTTTTTGATTATTTATGTTGCCCACATAATCCCAACCTTAGAGGTTTTCATATCTACAAACAGTCAGGCCGCGTACACACGGTCGGACAAAACCGATGAGAATGGACCGAGGTTCAGTTTCATGGGTCCAAACCGACTGTGTGTATAGCCCATCGGTCTGTTGTCCTTCGGTCCAAAATTTTAAAACATGCTTTAAAATCGAACCGATGGACCGCTGCCCGATCGGTCCAAACCGATGGTTAGTACAGAAAGCATCGGTTCAAAATCCGTGTATGCTCAGAATCAAGTCGACGCATGCTTGGAAGCATTGAACTTCGTTTTATTCAGCACGTCGTGTGTTTGACGTCACCGCGTTCTGACACGATCGGTTTTTGGAACGATGGTGTGTACGCACATCAGACCATCAGGCCACTTTAGCGGTGAACCGATGGAAATGGCCCGTCGGACCATTCTCATCGGTTTGGAACGACAGTGTGTACGCGGCCTCAGAGTTTATCCCAACGGAAATACCGACCGTGTGTAAGGGGCATAAGTACGCTCCTTTTGACAATTGTTGTCCAACTTTTGTCGGACAATGGTTTGACGTCAGATTTTTTGATGGTCAGTACACAAATTTGTCACACAAAAGTCGAAAGTACAAGCACACATTCTCTGAATCAATGCTCACCAAACATGAAATTAGCAGAAGGGGCCCAAAGGGTGGCGCTCAAGAGCTGAAATTCCTCGTAATACGTCACTACGTTTGTGTTTGTGGCACGACAATTTGTGTACTGTTAGTATGCAAGACAAGATCCTGGCACACGCCTTTTGACAAAAATCAGACGCTCAGTCGGCCAACAATTGTACCGTGTGTACGAGACTTTAGTCTCTATGGAGGAGATTTACTAAAACTGGTGCAGCTGTGTGTAGTAATCAGCTTTTGGGTTTTCTTGTTAAAATCTGATTGGTTACTATACGCAGCTGCCCCAGATTTTGAGTGGCCAGGCTTTGTCAAATCAAAACACTTCACACACATAGAGAAGGAGGGAGAACGAGATATATAGATATAGGGGAGAGCAGGGTAAAAGGTGGTTGGGTGAGTGAAAGTGGAAGAGAATGACAGCGAGAACTGGATAGCAAAGAGAGAGGAAATAAAGAAGGGTTGTGGTGTTAGGTTGAGGGGGGGTTCAGGATAGAGAAAAGAGGGGGAGGGTAAAGAGAGAAAAAGTGAGGGGTGAGAGCAGTGGCAAGCTGATGCTGTATATTTTGTGGAGGGCGGCAAACAAGACACCCCGTTGCCACCCCCGTCAGTCGGTCAATCAATCAAACCCCCCACTCCCCCTCCTGATTGTTTGCTCGTCTGTCCCCCCACCGGCCCCACACTTACGCCATCTAGCAGCTTTGGCTCCTTCCCGCGTCTCCTCCTCCTCCATGGCGGTGGCTTCCTCCTGCATCTCTGGCTTCACAGCAGCTTCCTATTCAGCCGCTTCCCTCCTCCTTCCATCGGCGTCCAATCCGGTCACTTCTCCTTTTGGCCAATTGGGTCTTAAGACCTGCTTCCTGATTGGTCGGGAGGAGAAACAGGAAGACAATAGCGAATATTAATTTGTTATTGTCACATAACTGTGAGGGCTAAGGGAGCAGTGCTCTGCACCCCGAGCCCACTTTTTTTATAAAACCAATTAGAGCCTCTGGCTCTAATCATGTGCTTAAAAACAAAACAAAAAAAAACACTGGAATCCATGCGCTCTGCATGTAGATTAGGGGCCGGGCACATGGATTAGGGGGACGGCACCCTGTGCCCCCTAATGGACGGGTTGCCACTGGGTGAGACAGAGTAGGTGGTAATAGAGAAAGACAGTGAGGGGGGATGGGAGGAAAAAGAGAGAGGTGGAAAGAAAGGAGGGGGGTTAACGAGTTTGAGGGGACGAGAAAAAGAAAGTAGGGGAGATAGAGCTATGGAGAGAGATAGAAAGAGAGAGGAAATGTGGGGGGTGGAATCAGATTAAGAGGGGGAGAGATAAAAAGTGAGAGAGAGAGAAAAAGAGGGAGGGGTGATAAGAGAGAGGGAGGAGTTGGGAGAAGGAGTGAGGGGGGCAGAAGGATTAAGGGTGGGAGAAGGAGAAGGGGGAGGTGGAGAAGGGGGAGGGGGAAGTAGAGGGGGAGAAGAAGAGAGGGGGGGAGGAGAGAGGGGGAGAAGAAGAGAGGGGGGAGGAGAGAGGGGGAGAAGTAGAGAGCAGGAGAAGGATAGAGGGGGTAGAAGGAGGGGGAGAAGGAGAGAGGGGGGAGAGAGAGGGAGGAGAAGAAGAAGAGAGGGGGGAGGAGAGGTGGTGGAGAAGCAGAGAGGGGGGAGAAGGAGAGAGGGGGAGAAGTAGAGAGGGGGGAGAAGGAGAGAGGGGGGAGAGGAAGAGAGGGGGAGAAGGAGAGAGGGGGGAGAAGGAGAGAAGGGGGAGAAGGAGAGAGGGGGAGAAGGAGAGAGGGGGAGAAGAAGGGGAGAAGGAGAGAAGGGGAGAAGGAGAGAGGGGGAGATAGAGAAAAGTGAGAGGAAGACAAAAAGAAATTGAAAGAGAAGAAAGTGGAGAAAGACAAAGAATTAACAAAAAGTGAGAGAGTGTCAGGGCTCGAGTCCTGCGGGAACGCATGGGAACGACGTCCCTCCACTTTTTTCACTGTGGGAACGTCGTTCCCGTTGCAGGACTCGAGCCGCCCATGCCGATCTTTGTCTCCTGGGCAGCGGTGTTTGCAAGGCGGGAGCGGGGGGGGCGGCGTTCCCCCCCCCCCCGGGTGACACCCGGCACAGTGCTGGATTGAGCGAGGCGCCGCAGCTCTCTCCTCCCCCTTCCCCTGTGCACTCCAGTTACTTTGCTTTGAAGGGAGGAGGAGAGAGCTCAGTGCTCGGCGCCCGCAAGTCTTCCAGGAACTGCAATCCCCTATTATTGTGACAGGCAGGCGGGGAGAGGTGCCGGCTGCCTATCACAATTACCCTCGTCACAGCTGACAGAGTCTAGGCTCCTCCTCCACACTGACAGTACACCCACAGCAGGAGGAGGAGCCTAGGAGGAGGGACATCCATGTGGAGAAAAGCCGCGCTATTCTAAGGTCTGTAAATGTGGGGAGGGGAGAGATATTATACACTATATTGTCACAATGGGCAGATATACAGGGGGGGGGGGGGGGTTACATTAGAGGTATTACACAGGGGGGTTACATTAGAGGTATTACACAGGGGGGGTTACATTAGTATTACACAGGGGGGGTTACATTAGAGGTATTACACAGGGGGGGTTACATTAGAGGTATTACACAGGGGGGTTACATTAGAGGTATTACACAGGGGGGTTACATTAGAGGTATTACACAGGGGGGGTTACATTAGGGGGATTACACAGGGGGGTTACATTAGGGGGATTACACAGGGGGGTTACATTAGAGGGATTACACAGGGGGTTACATTAGAGGTATTACACAGGGGGTTACATTAGAGGTATTACACAGGGGGTTACATTAGAGGTATTACACAGGGGGTTACATTAGAGGTATTACACAGGGGGTTACATTAGAGGTATTACACAGGGGGTTACATTAGAGGTATTACACAGGGGGGTTACATTAGAGGTATTACACAGGGGGGTTACATTAGAGGTATTACACAGGGGGGTTACATTAGAGGTATTACACAGGGGGGGTTACATTAGGGGATTACACAGGGGGGTTACATTAGGGGGATTACACAGGGGGGTTACATTAGAGGGATTACACAGGGGGTTACATTAGAGGTATTACACAGGGGGGTTACATTAGGGGGATTACACAGGGGGGTTACATTAGAGGTATTACACAGGGGGTTACATTAGAGGTATTACACAGGGGGGTTACATTAGAGGTATTACACAGGGGGTTACATTAGAGGTATTACACAGGGGGTTACATTAGAGGTATTACACAGGTGGGTTACATTAGGGGGGATTCCACGGGGGGGGTTACATTAGAGGGATTACACAGGGGGGGTTACATTAGAGGTATTACACAGGGGGTTACATTAGAGGTATTACACAGGGGGTTACATTAGAGGTATTACACAGGTGGGTTACATTAGGGGGGAATCCACGGGGGGGTTACATTAGAGGGATTACACAGGTGGGTTACATTAGAGGTATTACACAGGGGGTTACATTAGAGGTATTACACAGGGGGGGGGGTTACATTATATTACACAGGGGGGGTTACATTAGAGGTATTACACAGGGGGGGGTTACATTAGAGGTATTACACAGGGGGGTTACATTAGAGGTATTACACAGGGGGGGGGGTTACATTATATTACACAGGGGGGGTTACATTAGAGGTATTACACAGGGGGGGGTTACATTAGAGGTATTACACAGGGGGGGTTACATTAGAGGTATTACACAGGGGGGGTTACATTAGAGGTATTACACAGGGGGGTTACATTAGAGGTATTACACAGGGGGGTTACATTAGAGGGATTACACAGGGGGGTTACATTAGAGGGATTACACGGGGGGGGGGGGGGGGTTACATTAGAGGTATTACACAGGGGGGTTACATTATATTACACAGGGGGGGTTACATTAGAGGTATTACACAGGGGGGTTACATTATATTACACAGGGGGGGTTACATTATATTACACAGGGGGGTTACATTATATTACACAGGGGGGGTTACATTAGAGGTATTACACATGGGGGTTACATTAGAGGTATTACACAGGGGGGGTTACATTAGGGGGGATTCCACGGGGGGGTTACATTAGAGGGATTACACAGGGGGGGGGTTACATTAGGGGGATTACACAGGGGAAATGACATCAAGGGGGATTACACAGGGGAAATGACATCAAGGGGGATTACACAGGGGGAGTTACATCAGGGGGGGGTTACATTAGGGGGATTACATCAGGGGGGGGTTACATTAGGGGGATTACATCAGGGGGGGGGTTACATTAGGGGGATAGCACAGGGGGAGTTACATCAGGGGGGGTTACATCCGTGGGATTTGAGGGTATTTACACAGGGAATGAATACACTGTAGGGATTTACAACGGGGGAATTTACACTATGGGAGATACAACTGGGGGAATTTACTGGGGGGGGGGGGGGGGGTTTTACACTGGACTGCTCAGTCTAAAACTCATGGGTCTATTTTTTGTCCCAGGCCTGGGTGACACTATTAAGAAGAAAATGATATCCGACAGTGATGGTGTCATCCCCATCCGTGACAGTGCATGGATTGGTGCACTGGCATAAACCACAACATTTACAGGGGCCGGTTTGGGGTGTGCTGCCACCCTGAAACTAGCCTGCCCAGCGCCCTGCAGAGCACTGTGGCAAGCTAGACAGAAGAGAGCCCAATGCACTAGCCTGCCCAGTGTCTACTGCTCTGTTATGTTTCTGCTATCACTCCGCAGTGGCAGGACAGAGCATTGCGGCAGGCTAGGGGGGAGAGCTATGCTAATGCTCAGTGACCAGGGGGGAGGGTTGGGGGGGGTGACACCATATTTTTCTTTTGTAAACTGGCACTTTACAATAAATGTTCCACTGTATTTTCTGTGAAATATATATGCATATGAGCGTATCATCTTTTTTTTTGGTGGGGGAGTGGATCTTGGGTGGGAGTTCCCACACTTTTTTCCCCAGGACTTGACCCCTGGAGAGTGTGTAAAGGTGAATTCACACAGGGCAATCCGTAAATTTGTAGAGCAGACTAAAGCAATTCACGCTTTGGGCCGATGTGCATCACCGCCTCCTTAGGGGCAATGTGCTGTGCGATTCAGCGGATTACATGGCTCCCTTTTTTTTGTACAAGCTTTATTTGATTTTTACAAAAAACCCACGGTTGCCCGGTAACAGAGCAGGACCGTGGATCTGTGGGCCAAATACTCAGCCAGGCGGCGTAACTTAATTTTTACCATTTAAGTTACACTGGCGGAAAATTTCTACCTAAGTGCCCGATCCACAAAGCACTTACCTAGAAATTTTCGGCCGTGTAACTTAAATGTCTCCGGTGCAAGGCGGTCCTCTTCTGCAGGGGGCGATGACAATTTAAATGAGGCGCGCTCCCGCGCCGGCCGTACTGCGCATGCTCGTGACGTCATTTTCCCGACGGGCAGCGCGCGAAATTACATTACGCCGGGCTTTGTGGATTGCGACGGGACAATAAAGTTGCGTCGGGTAAAAAAAAAGTTACGCGCCGAAAAATAAAATTCAAAATTTTAAAAAAATCGCGGCGATCGAAAAAAAGGTCTGTTTTTACAAGGTGTAAACAGTTTACACTTTGTAAAAGCAGCCCTAATTTTACATATGCAAATGTAAACTTACGCAGAAAAAACAAAGCTGAAAAGCTTAGTGGATCTCCGTAAGTCCTCATTTGCATACGCAAAGCGGCATTTCAATGCGAAATGCCCCCAGCGGCGGATGCGGTACTGCATCCTAAGATCTGACAGTGTAAGTGTCTTACAGATGTCAGATCTTCTGCCTATCTTTGGAAAACTGCTTCTGAGGATCAGTTCCAAAGATAGGCACAGGGATACGCAGGCTGAACAGCAGTTCCGCCTGCGTATCCCTTTTGAGGATTTGGCCCAGTGTGTGTAAATACACAGATCTACATCCTGTCAGGTGAGAGGAGATCGATCGTGTGTTCCCAGTACCAAGGAACGCGGATCAATCTCCTACCCTTGTGAGTCTCCTCCCCCTACAGTTAGAATCACTCACTAGGTAACACATTTAACCCCTTGATCGCCCCCTAGTGTTAACCCCTTCCCTGCCAGTATACAGCGATTAGTGCTATAAAAATGCACTGACATTTACACAGTAATCAGTGCATTTTTATAGCACTGGTCGCTGTATAAATGTGAATGGTCCCAAAATAGTGTCAAAAGTGTTTGATATGTCCACCATAATGTCACAGTCACAAGAAAAATCTCAGATCACCGCCATTACTAGTAAAAAAATTAAAAAAATAAAAATGCCATAAATCTATCGCCTATTTTGTAGACACTATAACTTTTGCGCAAACCAATCAATATACGCTTATTGCGATTTTTGTTACCAAAAATATGTAGAAGAATACATATCGGCCTAAACTGAGGAAAAAATATTAAATTTTCTTTTTAAATTGGGATATTTAATAAAAAATATTGTGTCAAACTTGTCAAACTTGTCGCTCTTCTTTTGTTTACAGCGCAAAAAATAAAAACCGCAGAGGTGATCAAATGCCACCAAAAGAAAGCTCTATTTGTGGGGATGAAAAAATGGGTACAGTATCGCATGATTGCGCAATTGTCATTCAAAGTGCGACAGCGCTGAAAACTGAAAATTGGCCTGGGCAGGATGCTATGGGATATGGTTGGTCTTATGTCTAGGCCAATGTGTGAATAAAGGTTATTCCCAAAGCCTTTTCGTGAGATCATAAATTAATTTACGAGAAGCTCACTCTATTTATTAGAACATGGGTAAATGTATCCTAAGCTTGGGAAAGTGTTTGTGGCCTTTTACATGTTATATAAAATTAGCAATGAATCTGAAGTGGGATATTAGGATGTATTTCAGGATAGCCATGATAGAGCGCTATTATATGTCTACATGTAAACACACTGCCATCTTGTGGACAAAATTTGCACTGACATCACACAACTCCCAAATCCTCAGTTAACTTTTTATTGTTTCTGCTATAATAATAATAATAATATTCATGCGTTATACCTTAATGGACAAGATCCTCGGATGTAGAAGACCTGGCATTCCACCAAACGTAACAACAGATCCGCATGATCGAAAAAGCCATCCATTGTCCTGTATATAGAAGATGGAATGAATAATTAGCAAGCATAGAAAAACAATATATTGCCTTTCAGGGTTCCTGCACGTCTGCATTATATAATAATGATTACCGCTAAATTCACACAAAGGAGTTATTATGTTATTGTGTTTTAAGAGATTTATATTTTTCATAAATTTGCTTAAAGTGTATGCACAGAAAAAATGGCAAAGCAAGCAATGTAAAATTAAATGTACTGCTGCTTTAAGTAAAAAAAAAAAATGTATATATCCACGTCGTCGCAACTTTAAGCGTATGCTCAAACTGAGATACGCTTAAATGTTGCTAAGATACGACCGGCGTAAGTCTCCTCCGCCGTCGTATCTTAACTGCATATTTACGCTGGCCGCTAGGGGCGTGTACGCTGATTTACGCCTAGAATATGTAAATCAGCTAGATACGCCTATTCACGAACGTACGCCCGGTAGATACGCCGTCGTAAGTCCGAATCCACGTCGTCGCAACTTTAAGCGTATGCTCAAACTGAGATACGCTTAAATGTTGCTAAGATACGACCGGCGTAAGTCTCCTCCGCCGTCGTATCTTAACTGCATATTTACGCTGGCCGCTAGGGGCGTGTACGCTGATTTACGCCTAGAATATGTAAATCAGCTAGATACGCCTATTCACGAACGTACGCCCGGTAGATACGCCGTCGTAAGTCCGAATCCACGCCGTCGCAACTTTAAGCGTATGCTCAAACTGAGATACGCTTAAATGTTGCTAAGATACGACCGGCGTAAGTCTCCTCCGCCGTCGTATCTTAACTGCATATTTACGCTGGCCGCTAGGGGCGTGTACGCTGATTTACGCCTAGAATATGTAAATCAGCTAGATACGCCTATTCACGAACGTACGCCCGGCCGTCGCAGTAAAGATACGCCGTTTACGTAAGGGGTTTTCAGGTGTAAAGATAAACCACCAAAAAACACCAAAAACGTTGTTTGCGTAACTCGTCCGTGAATGGGGCTGGCCGTAATTTACGTTCACGTCTAAAGCATTGACGGTTTGCTGACGTCATTTGGAGCATGCGCACTGGGATACGTCCACGGACGGCACAGGTGCCGTTCGATCGAAACGTCATTTACGCGGGGTCACACTTAATATACATAAAACACGCCCACAGCTTTAACATTTGAATTAGGCGGGCTTACGCCGGCCCTAATACGCTACGCCACCGTAACTTTGGCGTCAAAATCTTTGAGAATACCATACTCGCCTCTCAAAGTTACGGCGGCGTATCGTATAGGAGATACGCTACGCTCGCCTAAAAGGTACGTGAATCTAGCCCTGTATATATACACATATACACAATGGGGGTTATTTACTAAAGGCAACTCCACTTTGCACTACAAGTGCACTTGAAATTGCACTAAAAGTGAACTTGGAAGTGCAGTCACTGTAGATCCGAGGGGGACATGCAAGGAAAATAAAAAACAGCATTTTAGCTTGCACATGATTGGATGATAAAATCCCCTCATTTTACATCTACCCCTCAGATTTAATGTGACTGCACTTCCAAGTGCACTTGTAATGCAAAGTGGATTTGCCTTTCGTAAATAACCCCCAATATCTCACAAAAGTGAGTACACCCCTCACATTTCTGTAAATATTTTATTCTATATTTTCATGTGACAACACTGAAGAAATAACACTTTGCTACAATGTTGTGTAGTGAGTGTACAGCTTGTATAACAGTGTACATTTGCTGTCCCCTCAAAATAACTCAACACACAGCCATTAATGTCTAAACCGCTGGCAACAAAAGTTGCCCGTGTGGCCTTCCACTGCTGTGTGGATGAGAAGGTCTGGCTCGCAGTCTCTGATCTAATTCATCCCAAAGGTGTTCTATTGGGTTGAGGTCAGGACACTGTGAAGTCCAGTCAAGTTCCTCCGCCCCAAACTCGCTCATCCATGTCTTCATGGACCTTGCTTTGTGCACTGGTCCAAATAATTTGGTGGAGGGGGGATTATGGTGTGGGGGTTGTTTTTCAGGGGTTGGACTTGGCCCCTTAGTTCCAGTGACGGGAACTCTTAAGGTGTCAGTATACCAAGGCATTTTGGACAATTTCATGCTCCCAACTTTGTGTGAATGGCCCCTTCCTGTTCCAACATGACTATGCACCCGTGCACAAAGCAAGGTCCATAAAGACATGGATGAGCAAGTTTGGGGTGGATGAACTTGACTGGCCTGCACAGAGTCTTGACTTCAACCCGATAGAACACCTTTGGGATAAATTAGAGTAGAGACTGCGAGCCAGGACTGCTCGTCCAACATCAGTGCCTGACCTCACAAATGTGCTTCTGGAAGAATGGTCAAACATTCCCATAGACACACTCCTAAACCTTGTGGACAGCCTTCCCAAGAGTTGAAGCTATTATAGCTGCAAAGAGTGGGCCAACTCACTATGGAACCCTATGGACCAAGACTGGGATGCCATTAAAGTTCACGTGCGTGTAAAAGCGCGTCCCAATACCTTTGGAAATATAGTGTGTGTGTGTGTATATATATATATATATATATATATATATATATATCCCCTATATTATATACTGCTGAACTACTTCCTCCTTAAAGCCTCGTACACACGATCAGATTTCAATCGGGCATATCCATAGATTTTTGTCCGTGAACTTGTGCATACAGACGGCAGAACTTTTTCAGGCCAACATTCACAAAACTACGTGATTTTTCTGCTATTTAGCACCACCCTTTGGGCAACTTCTGCTAATGTCTTATGGTTAGCATTGGTTTGGAGAATGCGTATTTGTATTTTGGATTTTAGTCCATCGGATTTGTTTACACACGATCAGATATTCCAACGGAACACATTTGTTGTTGGACAATTTGAGAGCATGACCATCCAACATTTGTTGTCAGAAATTCCGACAACAATTGTCCGATGGAGCATACAGACGGTCAGATTAATTACTACTGCACTACAAGGCTGCATGGTGATGAAGCTGGTCACTTTCACATGACCTTGTTATACATCCTACTGCCTTGTGAATGTCTAGATCAGCCTTTCTCAACCTTTTCAACATTGATGAACCCTAGAAGTAACTTTTTGGCCTCAGGAAAACCCTGCTAAAAATCACAATAACTCATGATACATTAGTGTTAGGGTTGTCCCGATACCGATACTAGTATCGGTATCGGGACCGATTCCGAGTATTTGCGGGAGTACTCGTACTCCCGCAAATACCCCCGATACCCAAATAGAATACTTCCCCCCCCCCCGTGCCGCCGCCGCCGTCAGCGTCACGCTGCATTCCCGCCGCCGTTCGCCGCATCCCCGCTACCGCCGACTGTGTAATACGCGCCGGGAACATTACAGCTTTGAATAGCTGTAATGATTGGCGCCGCGCATAGACACTCCCCCTTGCTCGGGTGAACTGTCCAATCCCGAGCGAGGGGGAGTGTCTATGCGCGGCGCCAATCATTACAGCTATTCTAAGCTGTAATGTTCCTGGCGCGTATTACACAGTCGGCGGTAGCGGGGATGCAGGTAAGCGGGATATGGGGGGGAGAAATGGCGGGCTATGGGGGGGAGACATGGCTGCATAATGGGGGGAGACATGGCGGGCTATGGGGGGGAGACATGGCTGCATAATGGGGGGAGACATGGCGGGCTATGGGGGGGGAGACATGGCTGCATAATGGGGGGAGACATGGCTGCATAATGGGGGGAGACATGGCTGCATAATGGGGGGGAGACATGGCTGCATAATGGGGGGAGACATGGCTGCATAATGGGGGGAGACATGGCTGGATAATGGGGGGAGACATGGCTGGATAATGGGGGGGAGACATGGCTGGATAATGGGGGGAGACATGGCTGGATAATGGGGGGGGAGACATGGCTGGATAATGGGGGGGAGACATGGCTGGATAATGGGGGGAGACATGGCTGGATAATGGGGGGAGATATGGCTGGATAATGGGGGGAGACATGGCTGGATAATGGGGGGGGGGACATGGCTGCATCTGTGGGGGGACATGACTGCATCTGTGGGGGGACATGGCTGCATCTGTGGGGGGACATGGCTAGAGGGACATGGCTGCATCTGTGAGGGGACATGGCTAGAGGGACATGGCTGCATCTGTGGGGGGACATGGCTGCATTTGGGGACACATTTAAAAAAAGTATCGGTATTCGGTATCGGCGACTACTTGAAAAAAAGTATCGGTACTTGTACTCAGTCCTAAAAAAGTGGTATCGGGACAACCCTAATTAGTGTGATGGTCAGTGGGGAGAATGCTCCTTACACTTGTGGTCATTGCGAAGAAAACCCCCTTACAGGTGGCAAAAAAGATCAATGGTGTCAGTGGGAACTTGAAGGGCAGAATTTGCTCATTGCTCCAGGAACCCCAAGCAACCTCTGGAGGAACCCTGGTGTAGAGACTAGCAGGAATCAGGCCTTGTACACACGACTGTTTTCCTCGACAGAATCCATCAAGAAACTTGGTGGCAGAGCTTTTTTGCTGAGGAAAACGGTTGTGTGTATGTTTTTCATCGAGAAAACTGTCGAGGAACTCGAAGAGAAAATAAGAGAACAAGTTCTCTTTTTCCTCGACGGGAGTCTCAATTTCCTCGTCGTGTTCCTCGACGGGCTGGTTTTCGACGAGAAACATGTTCGTGTGTATGCTTAGAAACCCGCGCATGCTCAGAATAAAGTATGAGACGGGAGCGCACCTTCGGTAAAAGTAGCGTTTGTAATGGAGATAGCACATTCGTCACGCTGTAACAGTCTGAAAAGTGCAAATCGTCTCTTACCAAACTTACTTAACACGCAGTAACATGAGATTAGCAAAAGCAGCCCCAAGGGTTGTGCCAGTGGAATCGAACTTCCCCTGCCGTTGAATGTGTTGTACGTCACCGCGTTTGAGAACGACGAGATTTGGTCTTGACTTTGTGTACGCAAAGCAAGCTTGTTGAGTTTCTCGACAAGCCTAACAAGGAACTCGTCGAGGAAAACGATGTGTCTTTTCCAACAAGTTCCTCGGTCGTGTGTACGAGGCCTCACAGGTTACAGGCTACAGCAGGAAGAGCTAGTGCAAAGCTCTCTGGGAGATGTACCAGCAAAGGAGAGGGAGGCAGGGAGAGGAAGTGGTCATGTGTCCACAATACAAAAATCACCCTGCTTCAAATAAAAGATACAATTTTTAGTATTGAGTTTTGCTGACTGAAATTTTTGGGGACTATTGTTGGATGTTGAGAAAAATATGATACTGCGCTAGCTAACTAAGTAAACAGGGAATAAATAAGCTGCAACAAAGATTATGATATACACACACAATATACAGACAAAAAGGAAAAAATAAGTTGCGCTAAACCATAAGTGAGTATAAATTAGTAAATTGAATAATGATAAATAAATTGATATAAATAGTGTCCATAAAGTCCAACGGACAAAAAATAAAATATAAAAACGTAGTGAAAGTTCAGATCAGGTGAGTGAATTAATGAGTAAAAAAATACAACGTGACTGGCAAGCATAAATCCTCCACCGGTGCAATAGATGAATATATGACTATGCGCTTACCAGAAGGGCAAGCAAACAAGGCTTGCAGCTGGAACCCCCAGCTAGGGTCTTTATCAGGAACTGCCACTGATAGTCTGGATGGTATTCCTCCAAATATGTCGATAGATTCAAAATCCAAGGAGCATGAAAGAAATATATCATATGGTGATGTACCGCAGATAAATCGAATTAATAGCACACCAAGGAAAGCCGCCACCGATAGGTATCACCAAATAAGGGGGACTCTTACCAGATTATAAAAACAGAATGCTTGTGGCCAAACCCAGCCAGGGCCTTTAAAAAATTGCCTCCAAATACGCCAGCCAGAGCAAAGGACTCTTACAAGCAGCCACAGCAGAGTATATCACCAAAAGAAAAATGAGATCCACATAGTGATGTACCGTAGATGAAAATATTTAATAAAGCAGATTGCACTTACATAAAAAATGGTCAGTTTCAGCATAAGAAATTCGAGCCGGCCGGCTACTACGAACGCCCGTCCTTCGGGACCTAGACGCAGCACGTCAAAGCGTCTCCTCCTCCCGACGTACGTTTCGTCAGTATGTGACGTCGTCTAGGGAACCAGACGACGTCACATATTGGCCTGGACATACATATTGGCCTGGAGTGTTTCTTTAACCGGTTAAGGACCGGCTATTGTAGATTTACGTCGGCAGAATGGCACAGCTGGTCAGAGTGACGTATATTTACGACACTTTGAAATGCCCGCCGTGCCGGGCGCGCGTGTGCCCCTGCCGCGAGCTCCGTGACTGTGCCCGCGGGACCCGCGGACTCGATGTCCACCGATGTCCCGCGATCGGTCACAGAGCTGCAGAATGGGGAGAGGTAAGTGTAAACAAGCATCTGCCCGTTCTGCCTAGTGACACTGTCACTGATCGTCTGTTCCCTCTCATCAAGAGCAGCTATCAGTGATGTGTCACTCGTAGCCATGCCCCCTAACCGTTAGAATCACTCCCTATGACATACTTAACCCCTTCAGTGCCGCCTAGTGGTTAACCCCTTGACTGCCAGTGTAATTTTCACAGTAAATCGGTGCATTTTTATAGCACTGATCGCTGTAAAAATTACAATGGTCCCAAAAATGGGTCAAAAGTGTCTGATGTGTCCGCCATAAAGTCGCATTCACGATAAAAAATGCAGATCGCTGCCATTACTAGTAAAAAATAAATAATAATAAAAAATGCCATAATACTATCCCCTATTTTGTAGACGCTATAACTTTTGCGCAAACCAATCAATATACGCTTATTGCGATTTTTTTTACCAAAACTATGTAGAATATGTAGCGCCCCCTTACTTTCAGTATGGGCACTACGCTAAAGTTAGTGGGGAATGGGAGAGTTATTTTGCTCCCATTCATAATTTGCTAAATTTGGGCTGCTGTCATTCCTGAACTGTCCTGTGGGTCAGTCTGCGCTCCAGGGGTGCCAATCCCACCCCTGGGCAACAGTTGGCGCTAGAGGGGTTCTGGCAGAGCAACTTTCCCCAGCAGCCAATTAGAGGAGTTTTCCCTCGCGGGGCATGCTGGGGGAGAGTACATCTGTGGCAGACGCCATTTTCATGTGTTCTTCGCGGGTTCCAGATGCGGCACCCACCTTTAGGGTGTGCGCATCCAACAGACCCAGGCGATATGGCCTACCAGTCCGGGGTCGCACGCTACGCGGAGCTCCATGTTGCTGAAAGGGGCCCCAGTGACTTGCTGGGTCCCCGGCTCTATTGAAAAGATCCCAAGCTATGTGCTGAACGATGGGGGATCGGCTCAAGGAGAACCCAGAGGCGGGTTGTTTGAGGGGCTTGGACGAACCATCGGGGATCTGGTGGCCGGGACATTGACAGGTACGCTTCAGCTGTCACCCGGTGACCCAAATCTAATTTACTGGGAGGATTCAATCAATCCGTTTAGCTCATTCAAGTACTAGGCCTGTGGCAGAGGTCCCTACAGCCAGGCCTGTGGAAGAGATCTGTTCCTCCCAGCAACCTTAAGTGGCGCTTCGGCTGCCAGGCTCGTGGCAGGAGTCTGTCCGGAGGCACTTCACCCACTCTGGCTAGAGTGGCGACGAACTGTATCTACTACTACTGAGAGCAGGATTGCTCTTTCTCATATCCAGACCTGATACTTCAAAGTTCTCTATTGCTTCATCAACCTTTTCTCTTTACCTCATGTTGATGTTGGTCATGTTGGGCCGAGAATAAAGCATTCAGAAAACCTTTATTTACTGACTGGACATTCGCTCACTAAGTCTACTCATTAACTTCACCCCTAGACAACGGTAAGAGGTAACTTAATACGCCGATCCCAAAACAACCAGCGGCTCCTTCGGGGGTAGCGCTACAAATACATATTGGCCTAAACTGAGGAACATTTTTGCTTTTTTATATATTTTTGGGGGATATTTAATATAGCAAAAAGTCAAAAATATAGATTTTTTTTTCAAAATTGTCGCTCTATTTTTATTTATTTTTTCATAAAGATTTTATTGAGAAAAGGTGTTTTAACAGATATCGCCAGAACATCAACAGAAATAATAACAGAACATAAAGACCAAGGAGCTCCGGTTCCACTTAAGATACAGATACATATTGTGTAATGTTGGAAAGGCCCAAACAGCATTTTCAGCAAACAATATGATCATCAGCAGCACATGTAGTAAAAGAGCTATAAACCCAGCTATCGATGAAGGATCATGTCAGCATGGGCGCACCCCAGTGCTTTCAGGTTCTCTGACAAAAAGAGAAGGCAAAAAACAAGAAAACTAAATAAAAAATATACTCAAATAAAAAGAACATGACAGATCAGGGCACCAGCCACAGCCGGCCCAAGCTTTTGTTTAAATTTTGTATCTTTCTCTAAGGATCCGCGTGCATCAGTGAGGATGGGCGGAGGAGTCAACAAGAGGGAGACCCATCCTCCCATCTCCCCTGCTTGCGAGATATACTTAAATAAGGGGAAAAAAAGGAAGGGGAGGGGGGGTAGTGGGGTAGGAGGGGGGATAGAGAAAAAGGAAAAAAAAGGGGGGGGGGGGGGAACAGCTGAGAAAGCTTCTTAGAGCAAATGTCAGAAGAGGGGGTGGGGAATCGCCACAGAGTTGCAATATCGCTTTTTGGAAATTTGAGAGATGAAGGAGATACTGTGCTGGTGAAAACTCCAGGGGAAGCGAGGATACCGCAGCCGTCACATCGTGTACCCTGCGCCAGTAAGGTTGAATTAGCGGGTAATCCCACCAAACGTGGAGGAAAGTACCCAAGGCCTGCCCACATCTCCACCATTGATCCGACACAGTCGGAAAGAATTTGTGGATAAGATCCGGTGTCCTGTACCACCGTGTTCTAATTTTGTACCCATTCTCCTGGGTGTTCACATTAAGCGATCCTTTGTGTAGGTACCAGTGGACCCGTTCCCAGCTCTTCGTCTCAATCGGTCTTCCAGAAGGCCTGTTCCGCATGCATAGAGGCAAAAGGTTTCCTGAAAGATGGATGCATACAGCACCGAAATCACATGCCTCTGAGGGGCCGGGCCAGTGCGCAGTGATACAAACACCGTAGCCGGTTTCGAGAAGCCTCCTCTGGTCTTCGGGTTATCGAGAAAATGCTTTATCTGGAGGTAGGCCAGCAAGGGGAAGGTTTCGGTCAGGGACAGCGACGTCATCTCTCTAAAAGTAAGAAACCTATCCCCGGAGAAGAAATGTTTGGCCAGCATATCCGAATGGGGCCATATGCTTGCCAGGTAGGATCCTTCCAGCCCCGGCTGAAAGTCAGGGTTCCCTCTAAGGGGAGTTATGCTGCATTCCGTAGCCGAGACTGCATGTGTTCCACAAGCCTTCGCGAAAGCCAACAAAGTTGCCCCTACCAGGGAGTAAGATTGGACACCAGGCGTCCAGTATTTCTTAGAGAACCATGGCACTTTCCCAAGGTCAGTTGCAGTGATCAAACTCTCCAGGTGCACCCATCCTTTATGGCGAGCGTGTACCCTCCAGTCCACTACTCGCGTTAGATGCGTAGCCCAATAATACCTTTGTATATCTGGAAGGCCAATAGTCGCTCTATTTTTGTTTATAGTGCAAAAAATAAAAAACGCAGAGGTGATCAAATACCGCCAAAAGAAAGCTCTATTTGTGGGGAAAAAAGGATGTCAATGTTGTTTGGGAGCCACGTCGCACGACCGCGCAATTGTCAGTTAAAGCGACGCAGTGCCAAATTGCAAAAAGTGGCCGGTCTTTGGCCAGCAAAATGGTCCGGGGCTTAAGTGGTTAAAGTGACGCAGTGGCAAATCGCAAAAAGTGCTCTGGTCTTTGGCCAGCGAAATGGTTCAGGGCTTAAGTGGTTAAACAGTTAAATGACAATTAAACATTAAATGATTTTTTGCAGAATAATGATCAAAATGCACTCTGTTTTGGCGAGCTGCTTGCGTAAAGCGTTCTGTACATTATTAGTAAGGAGCACCCTCTACTGTTACTTTATGATACTACAGTCACGTACTGTACACAGACTTTAAAGTATACAATAACTAAAGGCAAAACCTTTTTTTTTTTTTACAATAGTGGGGGTGGGGGAATCTTCCAACCAGGAACTCCACTTTGTAAGGAATTTACTCTTCCTGTGTTAGCTATGGAACAGGAAGTAAAAAGGAAATTTTACTCAATGGGACACAGTTGGCAAAAAAACTGACAAGAGCCCTTTACTTTATCCAAAATTAAATACAAGGTTTTGTCTTTACTATAGGCCTGATGTATAATTTCTAAACTGCTTAGCAGGTTTTGGACTCTGCCAGTTATGGATTACCATCTAAAGAGGTAAAGTCAAATCAAATCAAAAACACTGAAATTTGCTCAGTTGCAGAATTGTCGCTGTCATTACTTTTAGTGTTTGATGACGAATTTCCCCACAAATCGCTATCACTCAATTCTGCAAGTGATTCTAATTTATTATTACTGTTTTCTAGCTGGTCTAAAACCACTTTTGACATAAAGGGACACTTTTTGGTTGCTATGGACAATCTCCAGTTTCCAGGTAGAAAAAACAGTATTTATAATATAAAAGTGCATGCAGGTCACTGGACAGACCACTAGGGACAAAGGGGATGTGTAATTATTTATACAGTGCTGCAATCTGTAAGATTACATTATACTGTATCTTTACTGTGTTTTTACTTTTTTGAATTTGACGCCAATCTCCGCCCCGTGCGTCGTAGCGAACGGAGCTCGGCGGCACTCGGGCACTGTGTGAATCGAGTGAGGAGACAGCTCGCTCTCATAGCGTGGAGGCATTGCAAGATCCAGGAGACAAGGTAAGTAACTATGCCTGGATACTGCGATGCAATCCCGAGTCTGGCTCAGGGTTACCGCTAATAGTACTGAAATTTCACCCCGAGCCCGACTCAGGAATACCGTTCAGGAGGTTAAGAGCTATGGGCAGAAGTGATGTTTTGACGTCGCTTCTGCCCCGCAATGGTAAGGAGATGGTTGGGGGGCATCTTCCCCTCGCTCATCTCCATACCAAGCCTGGGAGAGGACCCGATCGCCTCCACCAGCGGCTCTGGTAAGCGGCGCAGGGCACTGGAGAGCCGCTACAAATGATCTTACGGCGCGTCTGACGCAGAGGCAACTTTTATCTGAAAGTGGACCACCCGCTGAAGAAGCGGATACCAAGGTTATGGTAGCTGGCTGCTGCCATAACAACGATATCCCTCTTCAAAGTGCCGACGTATAATGATGGCGGGCGGTCCGGAAGTGGTTAATGGATGGGCCACCCCTGATGGCTTTCCATATATCTGCAGTGAATACAGAGGATCCTGTTTAGTATACTTAAGCCCTGTACACACGCTCGGTTTTCTGCCATGGAGCTTGGCCGTGTGTATGCTCCATCGGCACTGCCTCGCAGTGTTTCCCATAGGTAAGTAGTAGATCTGGCTGGTTCTCTATTTTCCCGCCGGTATTCCCGACTGTTTTCCTGACGGGAAAACTGCGAGGAAGCATACACACGTTCGGTTTTCCCGGCCAAAAGCTCTCCTGGCAGTTTTCCTGCCGGGAAAACCGGTCGTGTGTACGAGGCTTCTGAAAAATTGCCACTCCTCCAGTCCATTCTATGTTGTTAACGTGTGAGATGGCCTCAGCCTTATACCACTCTACAAGTCACACCCTCTGATATGTTTCTCCCCACCCACCAAGGCTTAATCATAGTCCTCAACAAAAGTGGAGATTCCAACATTGTGAAATACCATCAGGTGTGGCATAAGCTGTAAACAATTCCTTTTACTCTCTTTTAACCAATTACTATGACATTATCGATCTTTATGGCTAGAAGCCTCTTTAAAACAAAAAGCCACCTGTCACTATTTTATTACTGTATTGTCTGGTGTATTTTATGTGTGACATCCTCTGGCCAAAATAATTCTTTTGACTGGGAGAAGATCTTTAATTACAGAAATATGCAGCAAAAATGTAGCTGAAAAACTTGTCTTGTGTGTCATTATGGTCCGAAGCCCGGCTAAGTGTCCCTTAGCAATTCACCTGGATATTACACTGTGCTGATTGGCCCTTAAATTGTAAATGATCACCTTGTAACACAAGCCATTCCGTTTAAAATATAAATGAAAGCCAAAACCTTTGTGTATAGATATAAAAAAACATTATGAATCCCTTTTTTCACTTTTTTATAAGTGATCCCATTCCCTCTGTTCTGAGCTGCATAAGAGCTGGGGGGACGGGAAGGAGAAGTAGCAGCACACCGAGAGTGCCAGTGAATGTGTGTGGGGTGTTAGGACAAGTCTGTTCATTAGAGGAGAGTACACTGTTTTCCCAGAATAGCTAGAGAACTGATCACTAGACATGTGCAATTCGTTTTATTGCAAATTTGTTTTTTTAACAAATTTTTACAAATTTTGACAAATTCGTTAATTTGAATATTTGAAAATTCTGTCGTTGTCGCTTCAGTTGTAGTTGTTGTTTCAGTTGTAGTTTCAATTGTAGTTGTTGTATTCAGTTGTTGTTGTTGTAGTAGTTGTTGGTGTTTCAGTTGTTGTTTTAGTTGTTGTTGTTTTCAGTTGTTGTCGTTTTTGTTGTTTCAGTAGTTGTCTCATTTATAACTTAACTATTACTAACTATCATTATAGGTATTGAAATTTCCTTTCAAATTTGGCTGTTCGAGAATGAAACGAATACGAATTTATCCAAAGTTACGAATTATACGAAATAACGAATTCCGTATCTAAACGAATGGAACGTAACAAATTAATAAAAATAAATACCAATTATAAAAAAAAAAACTTGTTATTATTATAAATTCATTCTGTTATATTTGTTTAGATGTGCCATTCGTTACATTGACTAACAGCCAAATTTGAAATGAAATTCCAATACCTATAATTTAATAGTTATTAGTTATAATTTCAATACTGTATTATCCACATCTCCCCCCATACTGTAATATCCACATCTCTCCCGTAATGTCCACATCTCGCCCCATACTGTAATGTCCACATCTCGCCCCATGCTGTAATATCCACATCTTTCCCGTAATGTCCGCATCTCCCCCCATACTGTAATATCCACATCTCTCCCGTAATGTCCACATCTCGCCCCATACTGTAATGTCCACATCTCGCCCCATGCTGTAATATCCACATCTCTCCCGTAATGTCCACATCTCCCCCCATACTGTAATATCCACATCTCTCCCGTAATGTCCACATCTCGCCCCCATACTGTAATGTCCACATCTTGCCCCCATACTGTAATGTCCACATCTCGCCCCATGCTGTAATATCCACATCTCTCCCGTAATGTCCACATCTCACCCCATACTGTAATGTCCACATCTCGCCCCATACTGAAATGTCCACATCTTCCTGCTCTTACCAGAATGGAAAGCACAGCAGGCAGCAGACCCGTCCACAGACGACACAAGCAGGCGGGTGATGATGACGCCACACGCCGCTACTAGGCCGCTGCTGGGTGTACCAAGATGGCCGCAGCTCCGGAGCTAGGCTGAAGCCACAGCCTTTCATATGGGCAAGACCTCGGAGCTCAATCCGCGGATCGTCCCGTTCAAAATGATTTTGATCGATCAAAGACATAAACGATTAATCAAGGAATTAATCGTTAATATCCGAAGCCCTAATATATATATATATATATATATATATATATATATATATATATATATATATATTTTTTTTTTTTTTTTTTTTTGACACAGGCACAATTTTATTTTTTTTCAGGTATTTACCAAAACATAATTAATCTATAGTTATATAATGGATATGGGCTGAAAGTGCACACTCTCAGGTTTAATTTGCGGGTATGTACATCCAAGTCGGAGGAAGAGTTTAGGAATTACAGCTCTTAAGAATAGCCATCCCCCCTTTTTGAAGGTACCAAAAGGACAATTGAATGAACAGCCGTTTCATGGCCAGGTGGGGGCTACTCCTTCATTATTTCTTCATCAATTAAACAGGTAAAAAGATCTGGAGTTGATTCTAAATGTAGTATTTGCATTTGGAATCTATTGCTGTGAACCTGCATCATGCGTTCAAAGGAGCTGCCCATGCAAGTAAACAGGCCATTGTAAGGCTTCAAAAAAACGAAACAAATCCATCAGAGAGATAGCAGCAACATTAGGAGTGGCCAAATAAACCGTTTGGCACATTGTGAGGAAAGAAGAACGCACTGGTGAGTTCAGCAACATAAAAAGGCCTGGACATTCACAGAAGACAACAGTGGTGAATTATCGCAGGATCCTCTCTATGGTAAAGAAAAAACAATTCATAACATCCAGACAAGTGAAGGACACTCTCAAAGAGGTGGGTGTATTATTGACAAAATCTACAACCAAGAGAAGACTTCACGAGAGCAAATACAGAGGGTTCACTACAAGGTGCAAACCAGTTCTGGAAAAGCATTAGTTGGACGGATGAAACTAAGAATAATCTGTATCAGAATGACGTGAAAATAAAAGTGTGGAGAAAGCTTGGAACAGCTCATGATCCAAAGCACACAATGGGGTTGATTTACTAAAGCTGGAGAGTGCAAAATCTGGTGCAGCTCTGCAAAGAAACCAAACAACTTCCATTTTTTAGCTTAATTGAACAAGCTAAAGTTAGAAGCTGATTGGCTGCAATGCGCATCTGCACCAGATTTTGCACTCTCCAGTTTTAGTAAATCAACTCCAATGTCATCTGTAAAACATGGTGGAGGCAGTGTGATGGCATAGGAATGTATGGCTTTCAGTGGCACTGGGTCATTGGTGTTTATTGGTGATGTGACGGATGTGAAGCAGCCGGATGAATTCTGCAATGTTTAGAGATATACTGAAAATTAACATCTCACCTCCCCTGGCAGCCTTAGGCCTGGGGGGAAAGTCCAGTCAAGTGGCCCTTAGAGCATAGGAAAGTGATGGATCGAGGAAAACAGTCTAAGATTTTTCATGATCACAAGAGTGGGGGGAGTACAATGTGGCCCTCCAGAGCCCCTGGCAGGGCCTGACTTGCATATTTTGGTACATTATGTCATGTACATTATTATGTAAGCATCAGAGTCTGCACAGAAGCCCCCCTTACATCAGAGTCTGCACAGAGCCCCCCTTACATCAGAGTCCGCACAGAGGTCCCCCATTACATCAGAGTCCACACAGAGGCCCCCCATTACATCAGAGTCTGCACAGAAGCCTCCCTTACATCAGAGTCCGCACAGAGGCCTCCCTTACATCAGAGTCTGCACACAGGCTCCCTTACACCAGAGTCCTCACAGAGGCCCCCCTTACATCAGAGTCTGCACAGAGGCCCCCCATTACATCAAAGTCTGCACAGAGGCCCCCCTTACATCAGAGTCCGCACAGAGGCCCCCCTTACATCAGAGTCCGCACAGAGGCCCCCCTTACATCAGAGTCCGCACAGAGGCCCCCCTTACATCAGAGTCCGCATAGAGGCCCCCTTACGTCAGAGTCTGCACAGAGGCCCCCCTTACATCAGAGTCTGCACAGAATTTCCACCTACACTGTAAGGGGGAGCTCTGTGGACTCTAATGTAAATGGGAACCCTGATTTAAGGGGGTTCTGATGTAAGGGGTGTTCTGGGAAACTTGATTTAAGGGGGCATGCTGTGGACTCTGGTGTAAAGGGGGTCTCTGTTCACCAAAGCTTTTGCTACCGAAAGTTCAGTTCCAGCTGCATGACCAGACACACATCATCTCTCCTCTCCCTCCCCCCCTCTGCCCAGATTGAGAAAGGGGGGGGTGCTACCGAAAGTCCAACAGTTCCAACTGCTTCAGCAGACAGAGACATCTCACCTCTCTCTCCTCTGCAGCAGGGAAGAAGGAGGGGGGGGGGGGAGTGCCACGGTGCCGCACATCTCCACTACACCCTCGGTGGCAATTAGCCTCACAGCAGAGCCAGCTGAACAGGATGGCGAGTGGGCGGCGTTTTGCCGCCCGCTGAAAGTGCCGCCTGGTACAATGGTACCATCATGTCCCATGGTAGGGCCGGCCCTGCTGAAATGCATGGTAACAAACTACCATGTGTTTTTGGTGCAGCATAAATGTTTTAAAATGCTGCTCACGTTTCTTTTGTGCAAGTTTGACAGATAGAGAAGCCCCCTGAAATGAATGGGCTGCCATATATGTGACGCACCGAAATGCACAAACACGCACAGGCATTGTCGTAGGTGTTATCAGAGCCTCACCATACCCATGGATGCCTCACAACATTCCGGGTTTTGAATAAAAAATACAATGATCCCCTTTTGTCTGGCATGATATCGGGACTGTATTCACACTTATTAACTCCTCTAATGATCTCTCCTTCATAATATTACAGGTACTTTTATAGCACTGACAATATACACAGCGCTTTACATATATTGCACACTTACATCACTCCCTGCTCTCAAGAAGCTTACAATCTAAGGTCCCATAACTATATATAGGTGTAGCACACCCTCGAGGGAGCTGCTTTTGTTTGTTCAGTCCGTTACTCTGCCTTTTAATCCCAATGAACAGGCCCTCTGGCACACTTAGCAATGTGATTAATGGAATATCCCGGCAGGAATACACAACACAGTTCTTCTTGTAGTTTACCTGAAGAAAAGTAAAATTCAGGTTAACATTATTCAGCCAAGATCTGTGTAAGTACCCAGGACTTGGTTGAAACCATTTAACCACTTAAGCCCCCGGACCAATATGCTGGCTAAAGACCCAAGGGGTTTTTACAGTTCGGGACTGCGTCGCTTTAACAGACAATTGCGCGGTCGTACGACGTGGCTCCCAAACAAAATTGGCGTCCTTTTTTCCCCACAAATAGAGCTTTCTTTTGGTGGTATTTGATCACCTCTACGGTTTTATAAACAAAAATAGAGTGACAATTTTGAAAAAAAATCAATATTTTTTACTTTTTGCTGTAATAAATATCCCCCAAAAACATATATAAAAATTTTTTTTCCCTCAGTTTAGGCCGATACGTATTCTTCTACCTATTTTTGGTAAAAAAAATCGCAATAATCGTTTATCGGTTGGTTTGCGCAAAATTTATAGCGTTTACAAAATAGGGGATAGTTTTTTTTTTTTTTTTTACTAGTAATGGCGGCGATCAGAGATTTTTTTCGTGACTGTGACATTATGGCGGACACTTCGGACAATTTTGACACATTTTTGGGACCATTGTCATTTTCACAGCAAAAAATGCATTTAAATTGCATTGTTTATTGTGAAAATGACAGTTGCAGTTTGGGAGTTAAACACAGGGGGCGCTGTAACATTTAGGGATCACTGTGTATGTGTTTACTAGTGTAGGGGGGTGTGGCTGTAGGAATGACGTCATGGATCGAGTCTCCCCTATAAAGGGGATCACCCGATCGATACGCCGCCACAGTGAAGCACGGGGAAGCCATGTTTACACACGGCTCTCCCCGTTCTTCAGCTCCGGGGAGCGATCGCGACGGAGCGGCTATAAACAAATAGCCGCGTCGTCGTCCCGGATCGCTCCCCGAGCGGACCTGACCTCCGCGTGTACCGGGGGGGGTCCCGATCGGACCCCCCACCCACGTCTAGCAGAGCACGTACAGGTACGTGATTGTGCCTGTCCGTGCCATTCTGCCGACGTAAATGTACATGAGGAGGTCGGGAAGTGGTTAAAGAAAACAGTCAGGAACACAATGCAAACAACAAAAGCAATAGGTAACAATATGTACAGATTAAATAGACTCCCCAATAACTTTTGGTGTGTGTGGGATGCTGTGGCTAAAGGGGAACCCCAGGCCAGCCTACGATACTTCTAGTACACACCCAGTGAAATTATATCAATACCCGTGGTGTGTCCCCTTTAGGAGCAACTGTGGTAATGTCCTGGAGGCAAAGCTTTGCATTTTATTACCTTCACCGGCAATGTAGGAGCTCTGTGGACAATATTTGGATGTGGTATTCTATGAAAAGCATTAAAGGTTCCTGGGCAAAGCCCCCTCACCAAATCCTGTACACAGTCAACGGTCCTCCCCTGAGTTATTGATCAATCTTAGATGCAGGTGTGTCACAGTGGCATTCAGTCCTTGAGCTGTTACAGGGTGTCCTTCTTTAGCATGGACAGTCTGTTCCTCTGGGCTGGAGCTGCATGAGCAATCTGTTCCTCTTGGCTGGAGCTGCATGAACAATCTGTCCCTCTGGGCTGGAGTTACAGGCTGTGTGTCCCTTGGTAGGCCACAATTCCACACACACATAGAATGCAGATACCCTCCTGATGGGGTGCAGGCAAAAAGAGGCTCTGGCCTAGTTCCTTTAGATTTTTATCCTCTCCCCCACAGTCCTTTGCTGCTGTCTAATGATTGGCTCAGGTTCTTCCAATAGGGAGTTCACAGACAACTTCCAATAGGGAGTTTACAAACAAATAATTTCTGAACCTGCTACATACACATTCATACATACACATACCAGGGCCAATTTAGACAGGAGTCAATTAACCTACCAGTATGTCTTTGGAGTGTGGAAGGAAACCGGAGTACCCGGAGGAAACACACATGGTCACAGGGAGAACATGTTAATTACAGGTAGGTAGTTCCATGGTTGGGATTTAAACCAACAACCCTAGTGCTGCTAGGTAGAAGTGCTAACCACTTAGCCACTGTGCTGTCCAAGACCACTAAACAGAAACAAGAACAGGCAGACCAGGACTGAGACAAAAAAATAGGCCGGGGCATTTTAGACTTATCAGACAATTTTTCCAGGGCGGTTGGTGATTGGATATTCAGGCACGAGTCAGATCTCCGCAATGTAATGTAAAGGGGCACTGTGATATAAAGGGGACTGCACTGTAAAGGGGCACTGTAATGATTACAGTGCCCCTAGCAATCACAGCCTCTATCACAGTGCCCCTTGTAGTCATGTACCCACCTTTTCTCTCTAATTACAGTGCCGACTTTTACTCTCTAGGATTCAGCCTGTGTATACTCTCCAGGGTCTCCTGCCCCACCAACGATGTCCTCCTATCAGCAGGACAGAGGACGGGAGGAGCTGAAGATCTGGATCATATTAACAAGCGGGAGATAAAGCATTTGTTACTATTAAAAGACAGACCTCCGGTGGTAGCAGCAATTAGAGCTGCACAATTAATCGTTAAAAAAATCGTGATCTCGATTCAAGCCCCTCACAATCTCTATTGCAGAGTTTCCCAATTCTTTCATGTAACAAGCGTAGAGACTTCTCTGCTCACTCTGGCAGTCTGCCAAGTTTTTAACAACATTGGCCCGGATTCACATACATCAGCGCATATTTATGCCGCCGTAGCGTATCTTCTTTACGCTACGCCGACGCAGCGCAGAGAGGCAAGCACCGAATTCACAAAGCACTTGCCACCAAATCTGCGCTGTGTTTCTTAGGCGTAAGTCGTCGTAAGTGGAAGTGGGCGTGAGCCATGCTAATGAGGCGTGACCCCATTCAAATGATGGGCCGAGCGCCATAAAGCTACAAATAACGAACAGCGCCGTCCCGTGGATGCATCCAGTGCGCATGCTCAGAATCACGTCAGAACTACTCCCTAAGATACGCCTGATCACTGCCTACGACGTGAACGTAACCTACGCCTAGTCATATTCACGTACAACGCAAACGACAAAAGATACGACTGCTTGTGTTCCCTGGTCCATACCTTTGCATGGGATGCGCCTCATATATGGGGAATAACTTTACGCCGGACGTACAACTTACGCAAACCGCGTATATTATGCGCCGGGCGCAAGTACGTTTGTGAATCGGCGTATTTCTCCCATTTGCATATGTGCATAGAAAATCAATGGGAGCGGCAAATGCGCCCGGCGTAAATATGCGCCCACGATACGCCGGCATAGGCAAGTTACGGCGGTCGTAGGAAGCCTATTTTTAGACGTATCTCAGATTGTGGGTCGGCGCATAGATACGACGGCGCACATTTGTACCTAGGTCGGCATATCTTGAGATACGTTGGCGCAAGTGCTTTGTGAATTAGGGCCCTAGTCTGTGCTAGTAGATAAGTAGAAACTTTGTAACTCTTCCTTCATAGAGCAAAGGGATAAACTTCTGTGTGTAAATGCAGGAAGTTTAACCACGTAAAGTCTAAACCTTTTTCTGACACTTACAAAGTTCTTACAAAGTTAAAATCAGATTTTTGTTGCTAGAAAATTACTTGGAACCCCCAAACATTATATATATATATTTTTGCAGAGACCCTAGGGATTAAAATGGCGATTGTTGCAATATTTTATGTCACACTGTATTTGCACAGTGGTATTTTAAACGCAATTTTTGGTAAAAAATACACAATAAATAAGAAAAAATTTAAAAGTGAAACAGTAAAGTTAGCCCAATTTTTTTGTTTAATGTGAAAGATGAGGTTACGTTGTGAGAATCGTGAGAGAATCATGAGAGCAGTCTTGTGACTTCTATCAGTATCTGGATAAATCTTGTAGGAGGAGTTTTCATTCTCCCCTGACTGTCCTATGAGGCTGCAAGACCCCTGACCCTCTGTCTGGACTGTGCTGATCACATGCACCCAAAAAAATTAAAAATCTCTCAACAATACACATTAAACTGAGCATGTGCAAACTCAAAATGCTCTGTTCTATCAGGAGATTGATTGGGGGCAGTGGAAGAAGGGGGATCAGAGAAGACAGGATCAAACAGCCTTGTTACACAATGAAGAGGATTAACCCCTTAGGTTCCACAGTGAGTATAACAAGCATGCTTTACTGCATATACAGACTGATTTTGCTGTTGTGGGTTTAGTAACACTTTAAATATATCATTGAATTTGTTTTGTTATATCTGCTTGAAAAAAAAAAATATCTTGTGAGAAATTCCAGACAGTTTTTGTTTAAGATATAATTTTAAAAGTAGTAAAAGTTCTGCCTTACAGGGGCCATTTATCCACTTAAAGTGGAGGTTCACCCTAAAAACATGTATATAACATTCCATTTAGCATAATTCCAACATTTAGGCCCCATACACACGAGAGGATTTATCCGCAGATACGGTCCAGCGGACCGTATCCGCGGATAAATCCTCTCGAGGATTTCAGAGGATTTCTATGCGATGGCGTGTACACACCATCGCATTGAAATCCGCGCTGAAATCCTCTGCCGATGACGTGTCGCGCCGTCGCTGCTATTATGACGCGGCGACGGGCGCGACGCTGTCATATAAGGAATTCCACGCATGCGTCAAATCATTACGACGCGTGCGGGGAATCCCTTTAGACGGATGGATCCGGTAAGTCTGTACAGACGAGCGGATCCATCCGTTGGAATGGATTCCAGCAGATGGATTTGTTGAGCATGTCAGCAAATATCCATCTGCTGGAAATCCATCCCAGGGGAGATTTATCCGCGGATAAATATCCGTTGGCGTGTACACACCATAGGATCTATCCGCAGAAACCCATTTGATGGGATTTATCTGCGGATAGATTCTATGGTGTGTATGGGGCCTTACACTATGCCGTTTTTTTTGTTTTTTTTTGCTGTACATACCGTCTTATTGTTATTTCCACCCGGCTTCCGGGTTCTCACTCCCGCGGGAGTAGGTGTTCCTATGCAGAGGCTAGATGATTGACACCTTGTGAAAAACTTCCCCCCGGCGCATAAGGCACGTCACCAGTTTTCTGAAAGTAGCTGAACTGCTAGTCGGCTCTATACGGCGCCTGCGCCTGCCGTGTAGAGCTGACTGCGCAGGCGCCATATAGAGCCGGCTACTTTCGGATGTTTACATGCCTTGTAATAGAAATAAAAGTGATCCATTTTTTTTTTCAGTGTAAAAATTTATAAAATAAATAAAAATAAATAAGAAAACAAAAACATTTTTTTTTTTAAAGCGCCCCATCCCGACGAGCTCGCGCGCAGAAGCGAACGCATACGTGAGTAGTGCCCGCATATGAAAGGGGTGTTCAAACCACACAAGTGAGGTATCACCGCGATCGTTAGAGCAAGAGAAATAATTCTAGCCCTAGACCTCCTCTGTAGCTCAAAAGATGCAACCGATAGAATTTTTGAAATGTCGCCTATGGAGATTTTTAAGGGTAAAAGTTTGACGCCATTCCACGAGCGGGCGCAATTTTGAAGCGTGACATGTTGGGTATCATTTTACTCGGCGTAACATTATCTTTCACAATATGAAAAAAAATTGGGCTAACTTTAGCATTTACTGTATTTTATTCTCTAGGGTGTTAGAAAAAAAATATATAATGTTTGGGGGTTTTAAGTAATTTTCTAGCAAAAAAAACAGTTTAAGCCTAGGTTCACACTGCTGCGAATTCAAAATCGCGATTTTACCGCAATTTTGCGGCTGTGGTTTTGCCGCGATTTCGGCCGCCATTTAAGAGACATCTGTGCAGGGTTCAATGTAAATCGCGGCCCGAAATCGCAAAAAGTAGTACAGGAACTACTTTTTGAAATCGATGCGGCGTTGCACCGATTAGGATGGTGCCATTCCCGACAAATGCCGCCGATTTGAGATGCGATTTGACATGTGAAATTGCATCCCAAATCGTACCAAATCATACCCAGTGTGAACCTGGGCTTAGTCTTGTAAACGCCAAATCTGAAAAACAGCCAAGGTCCTTAAGTGGTTACACTTGGATTTTTAGGCAACCAGGTTTTAATCATGAAAATTACCAAATTGATCCACACAGCCTACTACTGATCCTATAAGGTCTCTCACACACATTTAGGCTGCATTCACACCTAGACGTATGTTACCGCGGCGTATTTTGCCGCAACAAATTGTGGCGTTTTGTCCCGCGATTTGCCGCGGTAAAATACGCAGCGGTAACATACACAGGAGGGGTGACAACATTGTCAGTTATGGCCGAACGCCGAAAGCCGCCTGAAAAAAAGGTCCGAGACTTGTTTTGGGCTTCAGGCGTTTCGGCGTTCGGCGTGGAGATGTGAACCATCTCCATAGCCGACAATGTAAACTCACCCCTCCAGCGTATCAGGGGCTGCTGCGGCGTCGCGCTACAGGCGTATATACGCCTAGCTGTGAATGGGCACTTAGTGGTACGGAGAGAACAGTCAGCAATAAAAGTTACATTATATCAAACCGAGTTACTCAGTCTTGAAGGCTTTTCTTTTTCTGTGTGCGATTGGTTGCAATAACTGAAAATGGTTACGGGACAGAAAGAAGCCACAGAAAGTATTTATGAGGATCCTTTGGAATCATTTGTCTTGCCTGACAGTTTGGCTCTGATGACTTCTCAGAGACGAGGTTGTTGGACGAGCCGCCTTCTCTAGGAAATTCGGCAATGGGGAGCTGAGTTCTCCTACGTTGTGCATTCCTTTGGAACACCAGAGTCCTCTGTGGTTACCGAGAGATGTCTGGAGAAGAAATAGGTGTTTGCTGGGACAACCCCCCCTACTGGAATGGTTTTCCTATAATTTTATGGGTTATTGAGGACACGGTGGAAACCAACTGCTACGAAATTAGAAAATAGTGTAAATGTGTAATTTTTTTTAGAGTGATAAAATATTACAGATGCATGGAACACCTTTACTTATTATATAATAGGCATTCAAGAGAACCTGTGCAGTGCCTATGCGGATTCGTTTAAGGAGTTGTAAAGCTTCACTTTTTTTTCACCTTAATGCACCCGATGCATTAAGGTGAAAAAACATCCGATGCTTACAGGCCCCCCGTTTACTTATTTGAGCCCCTCGAAAGTCCCGCTTTGTCAACACGCTGGCTTCTTGGCCCGGGCGTCTCGGCTCTTAATTGGATGATTGATAGCAGCGCAGCCATTGGCTGCTGTCAATCAAATCAATGACGCGGCACGGGGGGCTATGGCCGCCAACTGTATCACGGGAGCACGCCCGCAAGCTAAACCCCTTGGGAGAGGGCTTCCCAGAGGGGGGTTATGAAGGAGTTCCCCGGTGAGGCTTTTAGGCAGCGATGTAAAGAAAATGGGATATTATTGGCTATATGAAAGTAGTATTTATTAGCAAAAAGCTCAATGTCACAATAAATAAATAAAAGTTGCAGTATATAAAAAGCGAGTACAATGGTAAAATATCACATTCCATGGTGCAGTAGACATATAGCCAGATTCACAAAGAGTTACGCCGTCGTAAGTTTAAGTATATGCTCAAACTGAGATACACTTAAACCTAGCTAAGATACAATGTCGTATCTTAGGGTGCAATTTTTCCGCTGGCCGCTAGGTGGCGCTTCCGTTGAGTTCGGCGTAGAATATGTAAATGACTAGATACGCCGATTCACGAACGTACGTGCGCCCGTCGCAGTAAAGATACGCCGTTTACGTAAGGCGTTTTCCGGCGTAATGTTATTCCAACAAATAGCTGGCCTAGCCAATGTTAAGTATGGCCGTCGTTCCCGCGTTGAAATTTGAAAATTTTACGTCGTTTGCGTAAGTCGTCCGTGAATGGGGCTGGACGTAATTTACGTTCACGTCGAAACCAATACGTCCTTGCGGTGTACTTTGGAGCAATGCACACTGGGATATGTACACGGACGGCGCATCACGTCGGGTCACCAATCATTTCCATAAAATACGCCCCCCCCCATCCTCATTTGAATTAGGCGCGCTTACGCCGGTCCCATTTACGCTACGCCGCCGTAAGTTAGGAGGCAAGTGCTTTGTGAATACAGTACTTGCCTCTCTGACTTAAGGCGGCGTATCGTAAATACGATACGCTACGCCGCCTTAAAGATGCGGCGCCCTACCTGAATCTGGCTAATAGACTGTTACATATATAATTCAATTCCATATAGTTTATACAGTGAAAAAATGTGTAGAGGGCGCTAGATCACTCAGTGCTAATAAATAATAAACCAGCGTGCTGGGTGAAAAATTGAATACAATAAAATAGACTTGTATTATAAATTGAATATAGTAATACTATACTAATAAATTCAAAAAAAGAGAAAAAATGAGAAAGTCTTTGTGTTCAAAAAAAGGACCTCTCAAAATCTTATGAAAAGTCCCAATATGTGTTCAGTCAAAATGCATAACATATAAAAACAAAAGAACCAAATCTTCTTTCTTGAGTATTCTTTAAGTGAAAAAAAAAAAGGAAAAGGAAAGCCGTCACCAACAGATCCAATCTTCTTAATCACCCTTAGATTGGTGTTGAAGCAAATAAATGCGCTTACCAGAAATAGTGGACTATTATAATTAAACAATAGTCTGCTAGACATATGCAGGATTGTGCCTGCATGCACATCGGTCAGGAAATCAATGATAGCCTCAATGCCAGGGATTCCAGATAGGATATGGATGAAAAAAGAAAGGCAATGGAGATGCCAATAGTGTATTATCGCTTAAAATTTATTGTAAATAAAAAACATATGTAAAAACAAGAGACAAATGGCCTGAATGGCCTCTTACTTCTAAAAGTGCCTACCCGGCACTGGGGCTGCAGGCGTGTCACCGCTACCTTGCGGTGCGGTAAAGAACAGGGTCGTCTGGTCCGGTGCTAACTCCGTAGCGCGGCTCGGCGTCCCAGCTGACAGCTCGTGCAGGCAGGGAGGCACGTCACGTGATCGGGTCCGCCTCCAGGAGGCGGACCCGATCACGTGACGTGCCTCCCTGCCTGCACGAGCTGTCAGCTGGGACGCCGAGCCGCGCTACGGAGTTAGCACCGGACCAGACGACCCTGTTCTTTACCGCACCGCAAGGTAGCGGTGACACGCCTGCAGCCCCAGTGCCGGGTAGGCACTTTTAGAAGTAAGAGGCCATTCAGGCCATTTGTCTCTTGTTTTTACATATGTTTTTTATTTACAATAAATTTTAAGCGATAATACACTATTGGCATCTCCATTGCCTTTCTTTTTTCATCCATATCCTATCTGGAATCCCTGGCATTGAGGCTATCATTGATTTCCTGACCGATGTGCATGCAGGCACAATCCTGCATATGTCTAGCAGACTATTGTTTAATTATAATAGTCCACTATTTCTGGTAAGCGCATTTATTTGCTTCAACACCAATCTAAGGGTGATTAAGAAGATTGGATCTGTTGGTGACGGCTTTCCTTTTCCTTTTTTTTTTTCACTTAAAGAATACTCAAGAAAGAAGATTTGGTTCTTTTGTTTTTATATGTTATGCATTTTGACTGAACACATATTGGGACTTTTCATAAGATTTTGAGAGGTCCTTTTTTTGAACACAAAGACTTTCTCATTTTTTCTCTTTTTTTGAATTTATTAGTATAGTATTACTATATTCAATTTATAATACAAGTCTATTTTATTGTATTCAATTTTTCACCCAGCACGCTGGTTTATTATTTATTAGCACTGAGTGATCTAGCGCCCTCTACACATTTTTTCAATTATTACAATCAGTATTGTTCCTGAGGTGCAGCTTTATTTATATTTATAGTTTTATTTTCTATAATTGTAATTATTAAGTTTTGGCGCTGAATGTTAATCTTACACATAGTTTATACAGTGTTGATCCCCAGTGTTGTATAAACTATATGGAATTTAATTATATATGTAACGGTCTATGTCTACTGCACCATGGAATGTGATATTTTACTGTACCATTGTACTCGCTTTTTATATATTGCAACTTTTATTTATTTATTGTGACATTGAGCTTTTTGCTAATAAATACTACTTTCATATAGCCAATAATATTACATTTTTTTGACATTGCTGCCTAAAAGCCCCACCGGGGAACTCCTCCATAGTCTGTAATTCCGGGGCGAGCAGCTCTTCCATCTCTGCTATATGTGTCTTTTCCCTATCTCCCAGAGGGGGGTTAGCTCTTGCGGGGAGGAGCCAAGACCGCCGCCAAGGGACTCCAGAATACGAGGATCGGGGCCACTCTGTGCAAAACGAACTGCACAGTGGAGGTAAGTATGACATGTTTGTTATTTTTAAAAAAAGGAACCTTTACAAACCCTTTAATTTATTTGCCTGCAATGAATGAGTTGCCTCAAGGGAAAACCTATAGCAGTCTGTTTCGTGTTCACGGCCATGCAGGGTTCACACTGAACACTACACGGTTGCAATTTTCAGATTAGGCAAACGACACTGCCAGACTTGGCCTATTCATTTAAAGGGTTACTATAGGAAAAAAAAAATCTTCAAAATAACAAACATGTTATACTTACCTCCACTGTGCAGTTTGTTTTGCACAGAGTGGCCCTGATCCACGTCTTCTGGGGTCCCTCGGCGGCTGTCTCTGGTCCTCCCCGCAAGAACTCACCACCACAGTCATAGCCGCTCACTGTATCACTCGGCCCCGCCCCTCGGCGCGCCGCGCCACTGGATGTGATTGACAGCAGCGCCAGCCAATGGCTGCGCTGCTCTCAATCCATCCACTCTAGCCAATCAGCAGCCAGGCTGAGCGGCGAAGAGGATCTCGGTACAGAGCGTGGGACTTTCGAGGGGTCAGATAAGTAAAACGGGGGCTCGGGGGGGGGGGGGGGGGGGGGCGGCATTATCAGATGTCTTTTCACCTTAATGCATAGATTGCATTAAGGTGAAGAAAAAAAATTCTTTACAACTCCTTTAACCACTTGTCCACCGGGCCTATTTTGGCACTTCTCTCCTTCATGTAAAAATCACAATTTTTTTGCTAGAAAATTAATCAGAACCCCCAAACATTATATATTTTTATTTTAGCAGACACCCTAGGGAATAAAATGGCGGTCATTGCAACTTTTTTTCTCGCACGGTATTTGCACAATCATTTTTCAAACGCCTTTTTTTGGGAAAAAAAACGGTTTCATGAATTAAAAAATAACAAAACAGTAAAGTTAGCCCAATTTTTTTGTATAATGTGAAAGATGATGTTACGCCGAGTAAATAGATACCTAACATGTCATGCTTTAAAATTGCGCACACTCATGGAATGGCGCCAAACTTCGGTACTTAAAAATCTCCATAGGTGACGCTTTAACATTTTTTACAGGTTACTATTTTCGAGTTACAGAGGAGGCACGCGACGATACCTCATATGTGGGCGGGACTTGCATGCGTGTTCGCTTCTGCGCGCCAGATAACGGGGACAGGGGCGTTTTGAAAACATTTTTGTTTTCAATTTTTTTTTTTTTTACACTTTAAAAAAATAAATAAAAAATGGATCACTTTTATTCCTATTACAAGGAATGTAAACATCTCTTGTAATAGGAATCAGTGTGACAGGTCCTCTTTATGGAGAGATGTGGGGTCAATAAGACCCCACATCTCTCCTCCAGGCTTACAAGCATGAAATCGGTGAAAAACAAATCACCGATCACATGCCGACAGCCACGATTGCGGCTTTGTTTACTTCCAGGTACCGGGCGTGATGTCATAACGTCGCGCCCGCGCCTCCGACGGTCATAGAGATGACTGGTGACCATATGGTCACCAGTCATCTCTATGCTTTCCAGCAGCGCCAACCGATTCGCTCTCCGGGCCCCCGATGGCACGGGAGAGCCCCGAGAAGCACCGGATGGCGGCGGGAGGGGGGGGGGGGGACGTCCCCTCCCGCTGCCTATAAGAACGATCAATGCCGCCGCTTTGATCATTCTTATCGTGCACAGAATCGGCAGCTGAACACGGCGATATCTGAATGATGCCTGTAGCTGCAGGCACCATTCAGATATCACCGCACAAAGTGGGGGACGTCAGGAAGTCCCACTCCTCCTGAAGCCCCCACTCCCCCCCAAAAAAAATGACATGCCAAATGTGGCATGTAAGGGGGTGAGGAGTGGGATAAGCGGAAGTTCCAATTTTGGGTGGAACTCCTCTTTAACATCGATTTAAGATGCTTCTTAGATCATTGCAAATTCAGAGCAGGTGCATTTGACCTGCTTCATCTACTTTTGCATTCCTATACCCTTGTATAGGGAGAGAAGCGCTAGTGAACCACAGCCTGCCCACACAGGCCATGAAACTGTTATGCCGCATACACACGATCAGGCTTTTGCCCGGCCAAATCACATCGGAATTCCGATGGAATTCCATCGGAAAAAATAGAACATGTTCTATATCTAAACTCCGATGGAATTCATCGGAATTTCCGATGAAAAAAATCAGATGGGGCCACACACGATCGCAAAATCTGATGGAAAAAGTCCATCAGACTTTTTCCATTGGAAATTCTGATCGTGTGTATGGGGCATTAGTTTTATTATTTCTGCAGGTCTACTTAGTACATCATTCCAGTTCAAAGTATGAGCCAGCTCCCTCCATGTGTCAGGGATGCATGCTGAGCACCTCTACTAGATGCTTGATGTGACTCCCCACCACTTGTTATATGGACCTGTCACTCTCGAATTGTCCAAGTTTGGGGATCTCTGCCCCACAGTAAAAGACTTGGAAATATATATATATATTTTTGCAGGTTTTCTACAGTCAGCAAGAAAAAAGGGGAAGCTCTGGCCCAGACAAAATGTACAGTAGAGTGCGGAAAATGTGCCTTCATAGGTGGTCTGTTTTATGCGACTATGGTCTAGACAAGCTTATCATATATTTATTGTATTATACCAAAAATGTGCAGTTCAGTGCTCATTCCAGCCCTGGAAACATTTGTGTCTGTATGTGGACAGCAGAAAAAATGTCAGAACACTTTCACAGACAGAAACGCTGCCATAGGAAATACAGCTTACAATGGCAAATAACTGCAGCCAATTTGTGGGAAATAACCAATTAAATAATGCTCAATGAAAAAGTAAAGTCAAAATTTAACCTTAACAGACACCTGTACTGGGAGAAACAGAGCTGGCCGTTGCTAATACAGTATATCTGTACGCAGCAGTATAGTAGTGTATGGGACCATTTACACACCTGACAGCATAATGTTGCACTTTCTCTCTCTCTCAAAAAAAAGAAAAGCGTGCAAAAAAAAGAGCAAAACTGCATCAACGATTATAATTATATACAGTTGTAGTTATGTAAATATCTGTGCTAAAATGTACATACATCCAGCATACTGTACATCAGGGGTGCCCAACCAGTGGCCCGCAGAGCCCTCTGATGTGGCCCACGACCTCCTGCTCTGGGATGGAATAGAATAGAATACTGTTATTAAAGGTAAGTTTATTACTAAAATCGCAGTGTATATATGGGCATATCTGTTCTGCAGTGGTTTCTGAGCTGCTTTTAAACTGATCCGCAGGTACAGAGCAGTGCACGTGTGGGTTACCTGCACTGAGCCATAGACCTCTATTACCTGCACTGAGCCATAGACTTCTGTTATTACCTGCGAGTTTGGTGAGCTTTCTGAAAATGCACCACACCTACAGGATATAATAGACGTCTATGGCAAAGTGCAGCTAACCTGCAGGAAAGCCACAGGTGAACTGTGCTGCACTCGCGGTGCGGGTAAACAACAGTGCATCAGAGTGAAAGCAGCCTTAGACCTCTTTCACGCAGTCAGTCCGAACCCAATTGGACCCTCCATTCACCTCCAGTGGCAGATGTAAATGGACGTGTGTCCGTTTACAAGCACCTACCTCCAATCCGATCCGCTAAAAACAATTAGAGTGGGTTCTATAGAGCGGGCTGCCATCCACCTGCTCCGCTCATTGTGGCCCACGACCAGTTACCAAGTCATTTAAGTGGCCCTTGCTCTTCAAAAGGTTGGGCATTTCTGCAGCACTATATGTAGGGGATGGTTGCTACCAAGGCCAGATTAAGAACATCATGGGCCTGGTGCTGAGGATTTTGGTGGGGCCTTTTATAAATAACTAGCTGAATACCCGGCGTTGCCCGGTCTTCCTATCTTAACCTTTTGGGGAGGAAAATCATAGTAATATAAATATACCCATCTTTTATATAAGGGTGTAGGTAAGGGTTATTTTAACTGTCATATATTTTTATTTGGCATATAAGTAATATGTGTACCAGGTATTATTGAAATATCTCCAGGCGTACAGAAGTTATGTGGGAACATACATTTCCCATTGATTTGCATGGGACTTTAAACAAAAACCCCGACCCTCACAAATGGGGGTAGTTTTTTGTAAAATTATTTTTATTGATTTTGACAGTTTATATAACACAAAAAAAACAAAAAAAAAACAACATAAAATAAAAAGGCAGCCGCCCCAGCACAACACTGGGCCGGTGAAAGGCCAACATGGCCTACTTACACACCCCGCCATTAAGTTAACATAACACCCTAACCCCCACCCTTTTTGCTCAGCTCCCACTCTCCCTCCCATGAGACCACCGGAAGTTTGTCAGGTGTTCCGCCTCCCATTTCTCTCCAGGATTCAATCACTTCACCCCACATCACCCGATTTTACCCAGTATCTGAAATGTTGAAGTTTATGAGGAGACCCATATCCGCCATCAGGCCTTAACCAACAGTCAGGTCAGAGTTATACCAAGCCTGCCACACCTTGTCAAATTTTTCCCCACAACCCCTGGAAAGGTAAGTCGCCTTATAATATGGCATCATTGAATTAACCAGGCCCTTCCAAAAGCGCAATTCAGGTGCCTCCGGTTTGCGCCATTTTAACAGGATGGCTTTCCTTCCATAAAATAAAAGGATGTTTAGCAGTGTCCGATGAGCCCTGGATGGCACCACCTCCTCCACTAATCCCAGTAAACATACTGTAATCGTCATCGGAACAGGGGTCAACAAAACTGCTGAGATACAAGAGGTGACCTCCGACCAAAACTGCTTGATCCGAGGGCAGCTCCAAAACACATGTTCCGCCGCTGCAGGAGCAAATGTGCACCTCCAGCACTCAGCCGGCACCGATGGGTAAATAGTCGCCAGCCTGGCTGGCGTATAGTAGATCCTATGCAGAAACTTAAAGTGGATTAATCTGTCTCTGGCTGCCACCAGATGTTGGAATGGATGCCAGTCCTCCCCCTGGATATCGGGCACCTCACTCACCCACTTGTCCCTGCACCTAACGACCGCCCCTGGACTGGTGGCGAACAACTTTCTATATGAAACCGACAGAGTCTTGGGAAGATCCTCTGTGGAGAGCATCTCCTCCAATCTCGATGGAACCGACTCTATGGCCAATACTTTAAATTGAGATTTGAACGCATGACGCAATTGAATATAGCGAAACAGCTGATTATTTGGCAGATCATGCCTAGCTTTAAGTTGGTCGAAGGTAAGCAACTCTCCATCCATCGTGACATCTTTGAGTGTCTTGATACCCCTCGTCGCCCAGCCCATAGGATCGTCAAAAGAATAGAAGTGCGATAATTTAGGGTTCATCCATAGTGGAGTGGATGGAGACAAACCCCTATAACTGGGGTTTGCTAGAGCGACCGCAGCCTCCCATGCCTTAATCGAGGCCCGCATAGAAACCGTAAGTGGAAGATCCATCTTTACTCCCCTATGAATGGCCAACCGCAGAGTTTCGTACGAACCCAAGTGCGCCGCTTCCAACACCGTGGCCGAATCCCCCTCGTCCGACGTTAACCACCGATGAACAAAAACCATCTGTCCAGCCAAATAGTATTTCTTCCAGTCTGGCAAAGCTAGCCCCCCCTCTCCCCAGGGTTCCTGTAGAGTCTTCAAACCTATTCTGGGCTGCTTGGGTGCCCACAAAAATGTGCTTGTGAGCCCATCAAGCTTCTTAAAAAAGGATTTGGGGATCCAGATGGGAGCATTCCTTAAAAAGTACAATATGACTGGGAGAATTTTCATTTTAAGCAAATTAATTCGACCTATGAGTGATAAAGGGAGTCTCTGCCAGGCCTGTATCTTTTGTTTAAAGAAAAGCAGGAGCGGGGCCAGATTCAGGGGCATATAGTCCTCTACACTCGCCGTAATCTTGACCCCGAGATACGTGAGCTGCGTAACCCACTGCAACGGTAAGGCCGGGTCCGCAACGTCCCTGGCCCCAGCGTCCAGCGGCAAGGTGGACGATTTGGTCCAATTCACTTTCAACCCGGAAAATTGCGAAAACTTATTTAAAATGCACAGCGCTGCCTCCAGTGATTCCCTGGGATCTTGCAAAAATAACAACATGTCATCCGCATATAATGCCAGACACTCATCTATGGACCCCACCCTGATCTCCTTCACCTCCCCAGCCGCTCTCAATGCAATTGCAATAGGCTCCATAATGAGTGCAAATAAAAAGGGCGATAGAGGACAGCCCTGCCGAGTCCCCCTACCTATGTGGAAAAATGAAGAAGTATGAGGTCCTATACGAACCGCCGTTCTGGGGTTGCTGTAGAGCATCAAGATCCACTTTCGAAAAGTTGGGCCAAAACCCATTTCCTCCAAGACTGCCTGCATGTAATGCCAGTCAATGGAGTCGAAAGCCTTCTCAATGTCAATGGACACTACTATCCTAGTGGGAGAGGCAACATTTGGAATCTGCATGTGTGTGAACAGTCTTCTAAGATTGGTGTCAGTAGATTTATCCGGCACAAATGGGGGTAGTTAAGGGATAAATTAACTATCCTATAGTTTACGTGGACATATAAGTAACATGTGACCAAGTGTTATCGAAATATCTACAGCCGTTTGGAAGTTATGAAGTAACATGTATTTCCCATAGAGTTGAATGGGACTTTAAAGGAAAACCCCGACCATGGCAAATGGGGGTGGGTAAGGGTTAAACCACCTATCCTATGTTTGTTGCTGACATATAAGTAACATGTGTGTCAAGTTTCATGTTAATATATTTAGCCGTTTGGACGTGATGCTGGAACATACATACACACGTTGAGTTTTATATATATAGATAAATAAATGCGTGGGAATGACATGAACGCAGCCCGGCCAAGGCAAGTGACCAAAGGCACAGAACCCAGAAGGAAGACCGGGTGAAGATGTAAGTGCCCGGGCCACGCCTGATTCATCACAGCGCAGCACTGGAGGGCTCAGTCTGAAAATGTAAGTGTAGACTAATGTGCTAATATGCTGTGCATACTTGTACATTGTGGCATAACCTACCCCAGGGCCTCTAAAAAGTAGTAATGTCAGGAAATTTTACTACCGCTTTTTTTATCACAGGATCCCAGGAGCCTCTCATGGGGCCCCCTACTGACTCAGTGGCCCTTGGGCAGTGCCTAAGTGCACAGTTGCCAACATTTAAAAAATATTTTCAGGGACACTTTTTTTATATAAGTGCTATATTTAGAGTAGCTGAGATCCCCGATGTTCCTCTATACATCATAGTAGTAATCACAAAATTAAATGAGTACTAATAATGGGGCAGAACAAATATGAGAACTGAGATTTCCTTTAGTTGAACTAACAAAAGTGTGTCCATTCTAGAGCTGGTAACATTGAGGATATTCAGTATAATTTTAAAGAACTGTTTTTGTGGGTAAGCGACATAGGGGAGGAGTATGGGCGGTATATAAGTGGGAAGTATGTGCAGGTGAGGGAGAGGAATGTGGAGGGTCTAACAGTGGGCACTATGTACAGGAGAGGAGTACAAAGGGTACGGCAAAAGGCACTATGTACAGGAGAGGAGTGTGAAGGGTATGACAATGGGCAGTATGTACAGGAAAAGTGTGGGGGTATGATAGAGGGTAGTACGTACCAGAGAGAAGTGTGGAGGGTATGATGGGGCAGTATGTACAGGAGAGGAGTGTGGAGGGTATGACAGTGGGCAGTATGTACAGGAGAAGAATGTAGACAGTATGATAGTGGGCTCTATGTATAGGAGAGGAGTGTGGAGGGTATGACAGTGGGCACTATGTATAGGAGAGGAGTGTGGAGGGTATGACATTGAGCAGTATGTATAGGAGAGGAGTGTGGAGGGTGCAACAGTGGGCACTATGTACAGGAGAGAAGTGTATGACAGCAGGCACTATGTACAGGAGAGGAGTGTAAAGGGTATGACAGTGGGCGCTCTGTATAGGAGAGGAGTGTGGAGGGTATGACAGTGGGCACTATGTACAGGAGAGGAGTGTGTAGGGTATGACAGTGGGTACTATGTATAGGAGAGAAGTGTGGAGAGTATGACAGTGGGCACTATGTACAGGAGAGGAGTGTGGAGAGTATGACAGTGAGCACTATGTACAGGAGTGGAAGGATATTTAGGGACTGTGTAGTGGTTAAGCGGGTCATACATGGATTGAAATTACGCCAATTATGCAGAGACCAGCCATAGTCAATCTATGTATGGGCTAGCTGGTTTTACACAAGTCAATCTATTAATCAACTTGAGTACAACCAGCCTGTTAGGTTTTTCCCAAAACAATCAGTTAGCAACACTGATCATTGTACGCACTGGCAGAACACAATAACACTGCAGGAGGGATTCCCCCATCCACAGGTCAGCAGGTGAGAGGGTGTGTGGGGACAGGCTGGGGAGAGATACTAGTCAGTGGCTGGGTAGGCACTGGTAGTATCAGAGCCAGATACACACAGGTTACATACGCCACGATCGTTAGAGCGAGAACAATAATTCTAGTACTAGACCTCCTCTGTAACTCTAAACATGTAACCTAAAAAAAATGTAAAGCATCGCTTAGGATACCAAAAAAAATTGTGCTAACTTAACTAACTAGTGTTTTTTTAATGAATGAAACAGTTTTTTTTCCAAAAAAACATGTTTGAAGAATTGCTGCGCAAATACCGTGCTAGAGCTGCACAATTAATCGTTAAAAAAATCGTGATCTCGATTCAACCCCCCTGACGATCTTCAATGCAGAGTTTTCTGATTCTTTCATATAACAAGTGGAGAGACTTTCAGCTATCAAAAGAAAATATCTGGGCAGTCTGCCAAGTTTTTAACAGGAAACATTGTAACTGACACTTCCTTCTTAGATCAAAGAGATACACTTCTGTGTGTAAAGAAAAAATCTGGGCAGTCTGCCAAGTTTGTAAACAAAATGAAACATTGTAACTAACTAACATTGTAACTAAATTTAACCACTTAACCACTTCCCGACGGCCGTACGACTATTGACGGCCGCGGGGTGGTTCTAAATCTCTGAGCCGCCGTCAATTGACAGCAGCCCCTTTGCTCGTTCCCCGCGCGCGCTCCCGAGCGCGCAGCGGGGAACTGCTGTGCTGGCCGTGTCCCTTGGACACAGCCAGTCACAGATCGCCGTGAACGGCCAATCGGAGCGGCCGTTTCCTAGGCGATCTGTGCGGCCAATGAGAGATGATCTCATATGGTTACATATGAGATCATCTCTCATTCCCGGCTCTCGCAGACAGCGGTGCTGTCAGGGGAGAGAGGAGACGGATCTGTGTCTCTTGTACATAGAGACACAGATCGGTCACCCCCCTTCCCCCACAGTTAGAACACTAATTAGGGTACACATTTAACCCCTTCATCACCCCCTAGTGTTAACCCCTTCCCTGCCAGTCACATTTAAACAGTAATTAGTGCATATTTATAGCACTGATTGCAGTATAAATGTGAATGGCGCCAAAAATGTGTCAAAAGTGTCCGATGTGTCCGCCATAACGTCGCAGTAATAAAAAAATAATAATTCTGTCCCTTATTTTGTAGGCGCTCTAACTTTTGTGCAAACCAGTCGCTTATTGCGATTTTTTTTTTTACTAAAAATACGTCGAATACGTATCGGCCTAGACTGAGGATAAAAAATAATTTTTTTTTCAAAATTGAGCCATTTATTACAGCAACAAGTAAAAATTTTTTATATTTTTTCAAAATTGTCGCTCTATTTTTGTTTATAGCGCAAAAAATAAAAACCGCAAAGGTGATCAAATACCACCAAAAGAAAGCTCTATTTGTGGGAAAAAAAGGACGTCAATTTTGTTTGGGAGCCACGTCGTACGACCGCGCAATTGTCAGTTAAAGCGACGCAGTGCCGAATCGCAAAAAGTCCTCTGGGCAGGAAGGGGGTTTAAGTGTCCAGTAAGGAAGTGGTTAAAGTCCAACACTTGTTTCTTAAGTTAAAAAGCAATATTATTTGCTAGAAAATTACTTGGAACCGCCAAACATTATATATATATTTTAGCAGAGACTCTAGGGCAGTGGTTCTCAACCCTTCTAGTACCGTGACCCCCTGATATAATTTCTCAAGTTGTGGGGACCCCTAACAGTAAAAATATTTTTGTAGAGTGGGTTGTCAGCACCCAAGGCAAGAATAGTAATTTGTGCCCCTAACCCATGGACATTTAGCGCTCCCTGAGTCCCTTCCTCTTGTACAGTATTACTACCCCTTATGGTACATTTTGGGATGTACTGTACCACTCTTTATTCTCCTTTCTTTCCCCTTTATCTCTGTCTGTCCAAATTTCTTGTTTTTCCCCCATCCCTCTCTCTAGCCCTCTTTCTTGTTTTTTCTCTCATTTTTTCTTTGTTCCTCCCCCTCTTTTTCTTCTCCCTTCCATATATTCTCTATTTTATCCCTTCTCTTACTCCTTTAGGGGGGGGGGGGGGGGTGAGTGGCAATGCTGGGGGGAGTTCTGATCAGCCAACTTGCCAACTTAGGTGCTCTTGATCAAAGTCATCTGCTGATCTGAGAACTGTAGTGGGGACTTTTAATTGCAACTATAATCACAGGTAGTGTTACTCACTGTGTCTCCGACTTTGTGGTGTCTCGTAGCAGTGGCACCTATACCGAAATCAGGAGAAAGGGTTTTCTCCAGCCCCTCCCAGTTTACATTCCTCACCAGTCAGCTGACCTCTAGTCTGATCCAATCATGGCGTGAACTGAATGGGCGGCTGTGAAGAGGCTGAGTGGGTGGCCACAAGCTCCAAGCTCCTGCTGGGCGGCCACATAAATGCTGGGAGAGCAGTGCGTTCTTCAGTAACAGCCCAGGTTTCGGTGACCCCTGGCAAAACATCTTTTGACCCCTGAGGGGGTCCCGACCCCCAGGTTGAGAACGACTGCTCTAGGGAATAAAATGGCAATTGCTGCAATATTTTATGTCACACTGCATTTGCCCATTTCAATGAATAATAAAAAACATAAAAAACAAAACAGTGAAGTTAGCCCATTTTTTTGTTTTGTTTTAATGTGAAAGATGATGTTACGCCGCAAGAATCGTGAGAGAATCGTGATCTATCTTCTAAGCAAAAAAATTGCAATTCTCATTTTAGCCAGAATCGTGCAGCTCTGTACCATGCAACATAAAAAGTGCAAAGACCACCATAGAGTAATTTTCTAGCAAAAAAAATTATGATTTTTACATGTAGTAGAGAAGTGTCAGAATTGGCCTGGGTTGCAAGGGGTTAATTACCATGAGTAATATACAAATAATTATTATAAGCCCTGTGATCCTATCAGTCTGCTGTAGTGTGTCAGCTTGTATTTATATTGGCCGCTCTGAATGTAGCTTCTGACAGGCTGTGCAAGCAGGCCCGTATCTCCGGAACCATAAATGATAGCCGTCCCATATTTTAACCAGTTATGGGGTAGCTCTTCCCATGCCTACCCCCAAATGTGGGGTTTCTGTGACCTCTGGTTGTCGAGCTACAACCCCCCAAATTCGATCTTAAAAAAAAAAAAAAAAAAAAAAAATCTTTTTTTTGGGCAAATGGGCCTATCTTGAGAAAGGGGCCTGGAGCTGCAGCTCCATCAGCCCCCTTGTTAATCCGGCCCTGGTTGCTACTAGTTACTGTCATCCACCATGTTCACCCTGCTGCCAGACCTCCATACATCACTCTCCAGTAGACAATGAACAGTCATTTGCCTTTGTTTTGTTTTTGTTTATTTGGGGGATATAACTTTGTTGGGGAAAGAGTATGAGATGCCCAAAGTACAGATCACATTTGCCTTCTTTACTTTAAGGATTGTTATATCTGTTATGCTTTGCACAACTTAGAGAGAGCACTTAGAAAAATGATGGACTCCAACATTGACAGTCTCAACTCCACTCCTCTGCACAACTCCTGCAACATTGTTACTCCCAGGACTCTCCTGCACAAACTTCACTGTCACCTTGTCAGTCTTTCTGCCCCATCATCTTAGACTGCACCAGGGATCACTCTAAATAATTCCTGGCTGTTGCTAGGCTTGCTGAGTTTTGAGAGACCAGGGGCCTGCAGTACCCCTTCTTGATGGCCTAGTTTATTAGCAGCATTAGATAGTTAACCACTTAACCTCCGAACCATATTGCTGGTAAAAAAAATAGAGCACTTTTTGCGATTCGGCACTGCGTCGCTTTAACTGACAATTGCGTTGTCATGCGACGTGGCTCCCAAACAAAATTGGCGTCCTTTTTTCCCCACAAATAGAGCTTTCTTTTGGTGGTATTTGATCACCTCTGCGGTTTTTAGTTTTTGTGCTATAAACAAAAATAGCGACAATTTTGAAAAAAATGAATATTTTTAACTTTTTGGTATAATAAATATCCCCCAAAAATATATAAAAAACATATTTTTTACTCAGTTTAGGCCGATACGTGTTCTTCTACCTAAAAATCGCAATAAACGTTTATTGATTGGTTTGCGCAAAAGTTATAGCGTTTACAAAATAGGGGGTAGTTTTATGGCATTTTTATTAATATTTTTTTTTTACTAGTAATGGCGGCGATCAGCGATTTTTTTTCGGTACTGCGACATTATGGCGGACACTTCGGACACTTTTGACACATTTTTGGGACCATTGGCATTTTTAAAGCGATCAGTGCTATAACAATGCATTGATTACTATAAAAATGCCACTGGCAGTGAAGGGGTTAACACTAGGGGGCGGGTAAGGGGTTAAGTATATTCCCTGGGTGTGTTCTAACAGTAGGGGGGGTGGCCTCACTAGGGGAAATGACTGATCGCTGTTCATACATTTCTCCCCTGACAGGACCGGGAGCTGTGTGTTTACACCTACAGCTCCCGGTCCCCGCCTCTATAGGTGGCTGAGGTATAATTAGACAGACAACTAACTCTCCTCCCTAAACAACTCATTGAGGCAGGCGCAAAGTCCTTTTTTCAACTTTTATTGCAGGGAAGTTAGACCCCTTTCACACTGAGGAGTTATTCAGGCGGTACAGTGCTAAAAATAGCGCTGCTATCCCGCCTGAAAAACTCCTGCACTGCATACTCAATGTGAAAGCCACACTGAGGTGATGCGCTGGCGGGAGAGAAAAACATATCCTGTCAGCAGCATCTTTGGAGCGGTGAGAGGAGCGGTGTGTATACCGCTCCTTCCCATTTAAAACAATGCGACACTGCGGCAAAACCGCCCGCAATGCGTCTCTGCAGAGGCGCATTGCGGGCGGTATTAACCCTTTATTGGCCGCTAGCGGGGGTTAATACTGCACCGCTAGCGGCCGAATCCTGCGGCAAATCAGACGGTATAGCGCCGCTATTTTTAGCGGCGCTATACCGCCACTGCGGCTCCCGCCCCAGTGTGAAAGGGGTCTAAGAGTAAAACTAAAATAAAAGAAATAACATACAATCAGTATACACAATATACAGTTCTAACACACAAGTCTAACTAGGGAAAGGGGTTATAAACATACCGGCGATGTTTCCGTTAGGCTGACATTAGAATTGCAGCTGAATAGGTGTGGAGTTCTCTGAAGCAGATGCATGGTGGTGAAAAAGGAAGATGGATACTTGGGGCTTTCTCTCACACCTCATGGTATATAGACCACAGGAATTATGGGAAGCTACGGTGGCTTTTAAGCAACAATCTCCACCTCTTTACCTTCAGTAAATTATTCACAGATACTAAATATGTAAAAGAGTCACTAGATGGCGATATTACAATTTACTTTACATACCATTAGCATATTCAACAATTAAACAAATGCACATAAGAAACACTTGCTGAAGGCATGACATCTACAAAGGCTCCATGTTCCAGGACCCAAACCAAAACTTGTTAAAGCGGGGGTTCACCCTTAGAGGGCACTTTTTCCCCTTAGCTTCCTGCTCGTTTTCTCTAGGGGAATCGGCTATTTGTATTAAAATATGTGCAGTACTTACCCGTTTTCGAGCTGCATCTTCTTCCGTCGCTTCCGGGTATGGGCTTCGGGAATGGGCGTTCCTTCTTGATTGACAGTCTTCCGAGAGGCTTCCGACGGTCGCATCCATCGCGTCACGATTTTCCGAAAGAAGCCGAACGTCGGTGCGCAGGCGCAGTATAGAGCCGCACCGACGTTCGGCTTCTTTCGGCTACGAGTGACGCGATGGATGCGACCGTCGGAAGCCTCTCGGAAGAATGTCAATCAAGAAGGAACGCCCGCTCCCGAAGACCCATACCCAGAAGCGACGGAAGAAGATGCAGCTCGAAAACGGGTAAGTACGGCTCATATTTTAATACAAATAGCCGATTCCCCTAGACCGAACGAGCAGGAATCTAGGGGAAGAAAATTTTTTTTTTTAGAAATGGGTGAACTCCCGCTTTAAGATCTGAGAAAACAACAGTCTGTTTTCTCCATAACAGACACAAATCCTGGAGCCCCTCACTATATGTAGGAGAGATGTACACATCGTCCAGCTAGTGCCTGTTAGTCTGGAACAGATCTGAGTTTGGTTAGTGGCTCAGACAAGCAGATGTTATGTTGGTTTTATGCTACAGACTTGCTGTACAAAGCCTTCTTGCATTAAAACTGTGTTTGGACAAATGTTTTGTTTTAGATATATGCAATGACATACCTCAAAACCAGTCTGCCCAGACAGTATAGTCACCTGCTGACTTGGCACCATCCACATGCAGCTGAACTCTTCAATAAGACACAGAGGCCTAGATTCACGTAGGGCGGCATTACGTTGTGCGGGCGTAGCGTATCTTATTTACGCTACGCCGCGGCTACTTAGAGAGGCAAGTGCTGTATTCACAAAGTACTTGCGCCCTAGGTTATGGCGGCGTAGCGTAAATCGACCGGCGTAAGCGGGCGTAATTCAAATGTGGAAGAGGTGGGCGTGTTTTATGTAAATTAAGCATGACCCCACGTAAATGATGCTTCGAGCGAACGGCGCATGCGCCGTCCGTGGACGTATCCCAGTGCGCATGCGTCGGATACAAAGCCTAAGATACGTCGAACACTGCCTACGACGTGAACGTAACTTACGCACAGCCCTATTCGCGTACAACTTAAGTAAACAACGTAAAAAGATACGCTTTTTCCGACGTCCATACCTTGCATGGGCTGCGCCACCTAGAGACCAGCTTTATCTTTACGCCGGCGTATGTCTTACGTAAACGGCGTAACTAATTGCGACGGGTGTACGTACGTTCGTGAATCGGCGTATCTTGCTCATTTACATATTCAACGCGGAAATCAACGGAAGCGCCACCTAGCGGCCAGCGTAAATATGCACCCCAAGATACGACGGCGTAGGAGACTTACGCCGCTCGTATCTTGGCCAAATCTATGTGTAACTGATTCTATGAATGAGGCACATAGATACGACGGCGGCCATTTGGACTTACGACGGCGTATCTGGAGATACGCCGTCGTAAGTCTTTGAGAATCTGGCCCAGAAGGTAAATGCAATGCAAGATAGGTCAGTACAGAGGATGATTTCCAGTCTTTTGAAGTATAGGAAGCCAACGAGCCCTGTCTCTACAATAAACTGAACTAAACATGAAAAGAACATGGAGGGTCTAGCTAGGACAGTACTAACTAGCACAAAACCAGAGGGGAAAGAAAGGGATCATACTAAAAGCAGAAGCTAAACAAATTGTAGTGACACTAAACTACCCTTAGATCTCGGTACAGTGGAACCTCGGATTGCGAGTTATGCCCCGTACACACGATCGGAATTTCCGTCGAGATAAACTCCAACGGATTTTTCTGACGGAATTCAACTCAAGCTGTTTTGCATACACACACTGTCACACCAAATTCCGATCGTCCAAAACGCAGTGACGTACAACACTACGACGAGCCGAGAAAAATGAAGTTCAATGCTTGCGAGCATGCGTCAACTTGATTCTGAGCATGCGTGTTTTTTTCTCTGTCGGAGTTCCACACAGACGATAGGAATTTGCGATAGAATTTTTTTTCATCGGAAAAAAAGATAACATGTTCTCTTTCTAAGTTCGTCGGAATTTCCGATGGAAAAAATCCGATGGGGCACACACACGCGGTCGGAATATCCGATGAAAAAATTCCGTCTGACTTTTTTCATCAGAAATTCCAATCGTGTGTACAAGGCATAACGCGGTTAACAAGCATTTTGCAATACGAGCAATTATATTTTTTAAATCCTGACTCAGTTTTTCGAGTGTTGTCTCGCAAAACGAGCAGGATTCAAGCCTCTGCTGTGTGCAGTACCGCATTTGGCCAGAGGTGCGGGGGCATCGGAGCGGTTCGAAAATACTCAGAAGCACTTGGAAATACTCCGCTCCTGAGTGTTTCCAAGCCATTCCGAGGGTTCCCAAATGCAGCCCAGTGGTGTCCGAGTATTTCCGAGTCTCTCCGGCGTCCCCCACCTCTGGCCACATGCGGTATTGCATGACATAGAAGTCAATGTGGAACAAATTATTTTTGTTCCCATTGACTTCTATGGGGAAACTCGCTTTGATATGCGAGTGCTTTGGATTACAAGCATTCTCCTGGAACGGATTATGCTCGTAATCCAAGGTTCCACTGAATATACCAGAACATATTAACAATACATGCAACAGCAGTATACACTGTATACCCAGATAGGTGGAACACAGCAACGAACCTACCTGGACTGTTATCACTGCCATGAATTTAAATATATACATTTTTATACATGCATATGTAGCACTACCCCCGGAGGAGCTGCTGGTTGTTTTGGGTCTACGCTCTGTGATTAACCCCTTAAAGTGACTCAAAACCCTCCCTTGACACACCTGGTAATATGGGAGTTGTGTGGACCCCAGTAGCTTGTGGGGAAACACAATATCCCATTACACTGCAACAGATTATGCAAATAAAAGGGATTACCTTAAATGAAAGGGGTCTTGCAGTATGAGACAGGCTGCACACAGACTTCAAGATAATCAAAGTAAGGCTTTACTTAACCACTTCCATACCAGGCACTTACGCACCTTCCCGCCCAGGCCAATTTTCAGCTTTCAGCACTGTCGCACTTTGAATTACAATTGCGCGGTCCTGCGACGTGGCTCCCAAACAAAATTGGCGTCCTTTTTTCCCCACAAATAGAGCTTTCTTTTGGTGGTATTTGATCACCTCTGCGATTTTTTTTTTGCGCAACAACTAAAAAAAGACTGAAAATTTTGAAAAAAAAAATACGTTTTTATTTGTTTCTGTTAATTTTTCTGTAAATAAGTAAGTTTTCTCTTTTACTTACGGGCACTGATATGGCGGCACTGATGGACATCGATGAGGTAGTACTGACGGGCACAGATGAGGTGGCACTGATTGGCGGCGCTGGTATGCGGCACTGATGGGCACACATAGGCGGCACTGATGGGCACACATAGGCGGCACTGATGGGCACTCATGGGTGGCACAGATGGGCACTCATGGGCGGCACTTATGGGTGGCACTGATGGATACTTATGGGTGGCACAGATGGATACTTATGGGTGGCACAGATGGGCACTGATAGGTGGGAACTGGGCATGGATGGGCACTGTGGGGTGGCACTGATGGACACTGTGGGGTGGCACTGATGGACACTTGGGGTGGCACTGATGGACATTGTGGGGCGGCACTGATCTACCCATGTTGCCAGTCAGTGCCCATTTGTGGGCACTGATTGGCATCTGTTTTTTTTTTTTAAGTTTTTTTTTTTCATGCTTTTTGTTGTTGTTTGGCCCACCCTGGTGGTGCAGGGTGGGCTTCCCTGGTGGTCCATGTGGCGATCCGAGGGGGGGCTGCGCTGATAAACAATCAGCGCGAACCCCCCGTCAGGAGAGCCGCCGATCGGTTCTCCTATACTCGCGTCTGTCAGACGCGAGTGAGGAAGAGCCATCAACGGCTCTTCCTGTTTACATTGTGATCAGCCGTGATTCGACACGGCTGATCACGTGGTAAAGAGTCTCCGCCGGAGGCTCTTTACCGAGATCGGAGATGCAGGGTGTCAGACTGACACCCCGCATCACCGATCGCCGGGCGCGCACGGCATGAAATCCTGCAGGACGTCCATGGACGTCCTGTCAGGATTTCACAACCACTTCCCGGGTGTAAATCGGCCATAGGCCGGGCGGGAAGTGGTTTAAGAAGAAACAATGGAACATGAATAAAACAACGTTACTCTTTGCAGGTCCCTGCAATATCAATAACAACATTAAGGCTTAAGTGTGAGCTAGGCTTCAATGTCAGATAGACCTGTGTGAGCACACAGCAAGAGGGACTCCTTCAACAAAACACATACATTGAAACGCCCTCTTGCCAAACCTCACCCAGCTCTCTGCCTCTCTACAAGTAATGTCAACAAGTAATGCAACAAATATAATTAATATACAACTCTAAATAGATAACCCTTGGGTACTATAGCTAATCAGGATGGCCTGGCGTCCCAGGCCAAACTTCAATACAGTCCCCTGCTAATAGTTTGTGCACTTATTCGTTGGCATGCGTTGGCGCGCAAAGAAACAATTTATAATCCAAAAGGGTAATAGTAAACTGTTAAAAGTTTCCTGATTATTCAAACCGCAAGATGAATATTAACGATCCGCAAGACAATCAGTACTTTCAGGCAAGTGCCCGTCTCACCCAACCAGTTCAGGCCTTGTTCTTCTACGGAACACCGCTCGGTCGGTCAGCAGTCTCCGGTCCTCAGACAGGTCGCAGGGTTACTGGGATCTCGTTCAAAGACTCTGGCAGAAACTCTGTCCTTCCTTCTCAAAGCCGCTCCGCCTGGGCGTATGTAGGCCTCAACTGCGGCCTACTCCCCCCGTGGAGACACTCCTGACCGTGTCCTCCTGGGTTGAAGAGGCGGTCCCGAGAGAGCGCGCCAAACACGTCCTCTCCCTTAAATGACCTCCCTTAGCAGGCGGTGCGGAAGGCAAAGCATCTTGGGGTGGGACAGCTGCTCTCTGGGTAATGTAGTTCATTACAGGCCAGGGCAAATGGAGTCTCTTCTACTTCTGAACTCAATCCTCCAACATTCAATGCGGTACCAGAATAAAATGTAAACAACAACAGGTGGCTCTAACCCAACTCGGCCACTGGAGGGAGCTGAGATCCTTCACGATCAGCAATGGTAGTCTTTTGTTTCACATTAGAAAGGGTGATACCCCGCTACACATATTTATTTGTGTACACATATAGGCCCGGATTCAGAAAGGAGTTACGTCGGCGTATCTCCAGATACACCATCATAACTCTGAATGCGGGCCGTCGCATCTCGGCGTCTGATTCATAGAATCAAATACGCCTCAATGTTGCCTAGATACGAGCGGCGTAAGTCTCCTACGCCATCGTATCTTAGGGTGCAATATTTACGCTGACCGCTAGGGGGCGCTTCCCAAGACTTCCGCGTCGAATATGCAAATTAGGTAGATACGGCGATTCAGAAACGTATGTCCGACCGGCGCATTTTTATACGTCGTTTATGTAAGGCTTTTTCCGGCGTAAAGTTACCCCTGCTCTATGAGGCGTAGCCAATGTTAAGTATGGACGTCGGGCCAGCGTCGAATTTTGCGTCATTTACGTAAGTCGTTCGCGAATAGGGCTTTGCGTAAGTTACGTTCACGTCGATAGCATTGACTATTTGCGGCGTAATTAGGAACATGCGCACTGGGATACGTTCACAGACGGCGCATGCGCCGTTCGTTAGAAATGTCATTTACGTGGGGTCACACTTAACATAAAACACGCCCACATCTTCCAATTTTGAATTAGGCGGGCTTACGCCGGCCCTTATACGCTACGCCGCCGTAACTTCGGGCGCATAATCTTTCTGAATACCATACTCGCCTCACAAAGTTATGGCGGCGTAGCGTATACGCTACGCCCGCATAAAGATACACATTTGTATCTGAATCTGGCCCATACTATTTTTCTAGAGTCAAGAGCTGCAAACATTCTCTAGAAGCAGCCCAGACTTTTAAAGCTTTGTGCCCAGAAATGTGTCTGTTGTTAATTCACAAATAAACAACACAGTATTTTGAATGGATTTAAAGCATTACTAAATTCAAAAGCAAAAATGTAATATATTGCAGCTTATTCATTTTTATATGTGGTGGTTGCATTTGTTTAAAAAAAACAAACATGTTATACTTGCCTGCTCTGTGTAATGGTATTGTACAGAGCACCCCCTGCTCTCCTCTTCTTGGGTCCCTTGCCAGCGCTCCTGGCTCCTCCCCCTTTACCAGTGCCCCCAATAGCAAGCCTCTTGCTATGGGGACACTGGTGCGTGCTCACTTCCAAGCCCCACTCTATGCATCCATAAGACACAGAGTCACAGCTTAGCCCTGCCCCCTCCTTCTCATTGGCTCTCTGACTGATTGACAGCAATGGGAGCCAATAAGGAGAGAGAGAGAGACCTGGGACAGACGAGGCTCCTGTACACATCGGTGGATCAAGACGGAGCTCAGGTGGGTATAAGGGGGGTTGTGGAGCAACACACAAATGCATGAAGACCTTCAGTCTTTACAGCCACTTTAGGATTTTTCCCCTTTATTTTCACATATTTTTCAAATTCCTTTAATAGAACAAGCTGTTCTGCCATAAACTTTTGTGCATATAAAATATCTGGAATTTGACTTGTTCGTCACGTACATCTAAACTTGCATCCAACATTATCCTCCCCCCAAACTGACTGCTTTCCAAAGGTATCTCTGTTGCCAGTGGCGGCTGGTGCTCAAAATTTTTGGGGGGGCGCAAACGAAAAAAATAAAAATTGCAGCCTCACGTGCCCATCAAATACAGCCACTGTGCCATCAATTGTCACCACTGTGCCATGCCATCAAATGCAGTCACTATGCCATCAATTCGCACCACTGTGCTATGCCATCAAACGCAGTCATTATGCCATGCCATCAAACGCAGCCACTGTGCCATCAATTGTCACCACTGTGCCATGCCATCAAATGCAGTCACTATGCCATCAATTCGCACCACTGTGCCATGCCATCAAACGCAGTCACCGAGTCATGCCATCAAACGCAGCCACTGTGCCATGCCATCAAACACAGTCACTGTGCCATGCCATCAAACACGGCCACAGTGCCATCAATTGTCAGCACTGTGCCATGCCATCAAACGCAGCCACTGTGCCCCTCAATTGTCGCCACTGAGTGTAGAATTCACCTCCGTAACACCTCTAAAATTTGCCCCTTTTTAACAAATGAAACCACCAAGCTCCTCATTCACTCCCTTGTTATCTCTCGCCTTGACTATTGCAACTCCCTTCTCATTGGCCTACCTCTCCATGGGCTATCCCCTCTTCAGTCTATCATGAATGCTGCTGCTACGACTTATCCACTTTACCAACCCCTCAGTGTCTGCCAACCCACTCCCCCAATCCCTACACTGGCTCCCGATCGCCCAGAAAATGAAATTAAAAATACTAACCACAACATACAAAGCCATCCACAACTCTACACCGAGCTACATCACCATCTTGTCTCTAAACATCAACCAAACCGTTCTCTCCGCTCTTCTCATGACCTCCTACTGCCAAGCTCTCTCGTCTCCTCCTCCTCCCATGCTCTTTTCCAGGATTTCCCCAGAGCCTCTCCCATCCTCTGGAACTCGCTACCTCAACCTGTCAGGCTATCCCCTACTCTTGCTACCTTCAGGCGATCTCTGAAAACTCACCTCTTCAGGGAAGCCCATCACGTCTCCAACAAATCTTTTACCACTTCCATCAGCTCACTCCCCACAGTTACAATCTTTTGTACCACCTGCCCCGCCCTATTAGATTGTAAGCTCTTCTGAGGGTTAGGGTTTAGGGCTTAGGATTAGGGTTTCCCATTGAAGAATATGGCTAGGGTTAGGGGTTAGGGTTTCCCATTGAAGAATATGGCTAGGACTCAGGAATTGGAACAGGGACCTCCCCCAAAGGTCAAAAAGCGGGTTCCCAGAGGTCAAAGGTCACAGGGCGTGGCTGACCCACCCCCACCAAAGTGTACCGCCTACCCCAACTAAGTCGGGGAATGAACAAGTCGGGGAAAGCGTCTAACCCTAACCCAGGGCCCTCTTAATCCTCTTGTATTTTATTGTATTATAACTGTATTGTATCTAGGGTTGTCCCGATACCGATATTAGTATCGGTATCGGGAGTGATACCAAGCATTTCCCCGAGTACTTGTACTCAGGGAAAATGCTCTGATACTTTACCGATACCTGACTCCCCCTCTGTGTCGCTGCCGTCCTCTGCTCTGTTCCCCCCCCCCTCCGTGCCGCTGCCGTCCTCAGCTCTGTTCCCCCCCTCCATGCCGCTGCCGTCCTCAGCTCTGTTCCCCCCCCCCCTCCGTGCCGCTGCTTCCCCCCTCCATGATCTGTGTCCCCCCACCGTGTCCTCCTCTGCCCCCTCAGTCAGGACGGAGAGCGGCGGTAGGAGCCGATACACCCGGCTCCTACCTTTTCTGAATGAACAGAGTCAGTGATCACTGACTCTGTCCATTCATATGACTGAGCATTGTAAACTGTGTTTACGATGCTTCAGTTTATGAATGGATAGGAGCCTCTGTCCCCCCCCCCCTAAAAAAAAAATCACTGTAAAAAAAAAAAAAAAATACTGTCACATGACATTTAAAAAACAAGTATCGGTATTGGCGAGTACTTGAAAAAATTATCGGTACTAGTACTCGGTCTCAAAAAAGTGGTATCGGGACAACCCTAATTGTATCCCTTTTATATTGTAAAGCGCTGCGTAAACTGTTGTCGCTATATAAATCCTGTATAATAATAATAATAATGTGAGATAAGGAGCATAGATTGTAAGCTGTATGAGGGCAGGGAATATTGTGAATGTCCAATAAAGCACTGCATATATAAATACATGTAATAAATAATTACATTTCCCACGGTGGATCCTGAAGTGCTGGTTCAGCAGGGCTTAGGTACCAAATGACGATATTAAAGTCAATAACAGTTAAGCTGATCAAACAAAGTAAAACTAGTTAAATTGAACATAAAGTGAATTTAATTGTGAAAAATTCTTTGACATCAAGGCTGAAATGCCTGGATCAGTTATATATAAACTCAAAGAAGATGAAGAGTGCAGATAGTTGGACAGAGAAATGTTATTTCCAGATCACTGCACATTCTGGTTTCAGCAGCTTTCATGCAGTTCTGTTCAGTTGGCCTTGGCTCCTCTACCCTTATACGCAGAAAAATCTGGACTTTCTAAAAAAAAAAAAAAAGTAAAACTTCGGATCAAGCTATTATTAGTAGATCAGTAATATTTTAGATTAAAGGGAACCTGTTAACCATTTTACAGTTTCCCTTTTCCTTAGCCCATGCACTAACCTCCCAAGCAGCACATATACCCACTTTAATTAAAGCGGTGGTTCACCCTTAAAAACAAGTTTCTACCATTAAATCCAGCATACTAGCGTGAGCTACAGTATGCCTTTATTTATTTATTTTTGCGCCGTACTCACAGTTTAATCCCGTAGTTAAGTTTCAGACTCCCCGCGGGGAATGGGCGTTCCTATGCAGAGGGGAACATGATTGACGGCCGGCTATGGCGCGTCACGCTTCCCGAAAATAGCCGGAGTAGGACTCGGCTCTTCACGGCGCCTGCGCACAGACTAGGAGCTGACTGCGCAGGCGCCGTGAAGAGACAAGTCCTATTTTGGCTATTTTCGGGAAGCGTGACGCACCATAGCCAGCCGTCAATCATGTTCCCCTTTGCCTAGGAACGCCTACTCCTCGCGGGGAGTCTGAAACTTAACTACAGGATTAAACTGTGAGTATGGCGCAAAAAAATTAAATAAAGGCATACTGTAGCTCGCGCTAGTATGCTGGATGACATGGTAGAAAAAAAACATTTTTTTTTTAGGGTGAACCCCCGCTTTAAATTTATCGGGGAACTGGAGAAAGTGCAGAGAAGAGCAACCAAACTGATAAGAGGCATGGAGGAGCTCAGCTATGAGGAAAGATTAAAGGAACTGAATATATTCACTCTTGCGAAGAGAAGATTAAGGAAGGGTGACCAGACATCCCCGGTTTCCGGGGACAGTCCCCAGATTGAGGACACTGTCCCTGGACCAAGTCTGTCCCCGGTTTTGTCCCCGGATTGGATTTGAACAGGAGCCTGAGCAATTTCAAAAACAGTGCAGAATAAAAAAATAATTACACCCCCCCCGCTCCTACTAGCTAGGGGGGTAGGGGGATGTGTTGCTGTATTTTTCCCATTATCTGTGCCCCTTCCTGATGATCATGTGCTAGTCGATGCAGAGAGACTATTTCTTCAGTTTCAACCGTATTTTCTACCACTGTCAAAAGACCAACCACCGCCACACGATCAGCTGCCATGACGTCCTTTGCTCATATTGCACCTGCAAAGAGATAAAGCAAACCAACCAAACAAAACAAAACACAGGGAGGGTGAGTGGGAAACTGCCTGCTTGCCACCTGTCCCTTCTCTGCTGTCCAGGAGACCCCACCTATCCCTTAACCTCTTGCCGACCGCCCACGTAGTTTTACGGCGGCAGGTCGGCTGCGCAAAATCACATAATATAATGTGATTTTGCATTGCAGCCACTAGGGGTGCGCGCGCCCCGTGCTCACCCCTGGTGCCGATGCCAGTGCCCGGCGGGCGCGATCATTGCCGGGCACCTGTGATCGCTCGTTACAGAGGGGAGAAATGACTGATCACATGTTCATACAATGTATGAACAGCGATCTGTCATTTCCCCAAGTCAGTCCCACCCCCCCTTCAGTTAGAACACAGAGAGGGAACATAATTAACCCCTTTCTCGCCCCCTAGTGTTAACCCCTTCCCTGCCAGTGACACTTTTAGAGTAATCAATGCATTTTTATAGCACCGATTGCTATAAAAATCCCAATGGTCCCAAAAATGTGTCAAAAGTGTCCGAAGTGTCCGCCATAAGGTCGCGGATCGCCACCATTACTAGTAAAAAAAAAAAAAATATTAAAAAAAATGCCATTAATCTATCCCCTATTTTGTAGACGCTATAACTTTTGCGCAAACCAATCAATAAACGCTTATTGCGTTTTTTTAACAAAATATATGTAGAAGAATACGTATCGGCCTAAACTGAGGAAAAAAAAGTTTTTTTATATATTTTTGGGGGATATTTATTACAGCAAAAAGAAAACAATATTCATTTTTTTTTCCAAAATTGTTGCTCTATTTTTGTTTATAGCGCAAAAAATAAAAACCGCAGAGGTGATCAAATACCACCAAAAGAAAGCTCTATTTGTGGGAAAAAAAGGACGTTAATTTTGTTTGGGAGCCACGTCGCACGACCGCGCAATTGTCAGTTAAAGCGACGCAGTGCCGAATCGCAAAAAGTGGCCCGGTCATTGACCAGCAAAATGGTCCGGGGCTGAAGTGGTTAATTAACTACCACAAACCCCTCCTCATCCTGTTGCTCCAACCAATCCACCTCTCCCCCATTCTCCACCTACAATCCTTAACCCCATAGTTGCTTCCCCTCCTCACACTGTCATGTCAGCCCTGCGCTATCTTTCATTTGATTCTCTCTTGCTCCGGGTCTTACTTTTGTGTTCTCCCAACTTGACTACTGCAAAAAAATTAAAGCGTCGCTTATTTTAAGGTACCGTAGTTTGTCGCCATTTCACGAGTGAGTGCAATTTTAAAACACGACATGTTTGGTATCTATTTACTCGGCGTAACATCATTCTTCATATTCTACAAAAACATTGGCCAAACTTTACTTCAAAAAGTTGTGTTTAAAACACCGCTGCACAAATACTGTGTCACATAAAATATTGCAACAATCGCCATTTTATTCTCTAGATTCTCTGCTAATATATATATATATATATATATATATATATATATATATATATATATATATATATATATATACACACATTATATATATATATATATATATATATATATATAATGTTTGTGGGTTCTAAGTAATTTTCTAGCAATAAAATATGTATTTTAACTTGTAAACACCAAATGTCAGAAATAGGCTTAGTCATGATTATGGATTATTTTTGTAACTTTAGTCAGTGTATTGTTTTGGAGGATATTTTCTCTGTTTTTGATTCTGTTTTGTTACTCTGTGTCAATCTATTGTAGTTTTGAGAGTTGTATAAACGGTTTGTGTCATTAACAGCATATTATAGTATATTAGTTACCTGTAGTTTTGTTTAGCTCACAAGATAGAAAAATTGAACTTGGTTTGTTAGTATTCCATCTAGTGTTCATTGTTAGTATTGCCACAGCAAAGAGAAGAAGATGCTTTTCTTTTTTTATTCCATGACAGTACCCTTGCAAAGGTTTCAAAAAGAGGACCAATAATAGAGAACTAGTACTGAAATCTGAGTGCCTTCTCCTTGTATGTCACTTTTGTTCTCTATATTTACAATCGATAAACTGGCTAACTGTAGTGGAAATAAGAATAAAAATTAAAAAAAAATATGTTGAAGAAAATTTAAGTCCATGTACCACAGTGAATATGTATTGATCTTGAAAATCTTCCAACAAAAGAGTGATTTGTGTATTTTATAGATTCAGTCCATAGATCACATGCAGAAGTGTACACTCTTGACAAAAACACCACAAAAAAATGTGCACCTCCAACACATGAAGTGTGTGCTTACCAGAAGGCAAGCTCTCGTAAGCCTGCAGCTATTAACCCAGCCAGGGCCTTAATCCAGAAGATAATGGAATGGCAGCTCACAAATACTGTATATGATAAGGAACCAGGGGCGGACTGACCATTGAGTCACTCGGGCACTGCCCGAGGGCCCCATGCCACTAGGGGGCCCCATCAGGGTTGCCAGGCTCAGTAAAACCAGGGACAGTATGTAAAAATGTATGTTTTTTTTTTACATCTGTCCCTGATATGTCCGAAACCGACATGCTTTTGATGTGAAAATCCCGAGATTTTAGCTGCCCCACCTCTGCACTGCCTCCTAGCTTGGTGGCCATCTGTAAGTCCAGGGGTCCCATAATCTTCTATTGCCCGGGGGCCCCATGAGTTGTCAGTCCGCCCCTGTGAGGAACAAACCGCATAGCAGAGATTTGATCATCGGACAGTCAAGGATGAATGCCAAGTGTTACCCAAATGAAAGGAACTCGCCATAGTGTGAATCGTACTATAAAGAGTTTATTTAACCACTTTGTATCCGGGCCAATGTAGTTTGACGGCCACAAGGTGGCTCTACAATGCCGGGAGGACATCTATTGACATCCTCGGCTCCTCCAGCCACTGGGGGTGCGCGAGCGCTGGCGGCGGTAAACGCGTCCCCGCTGCGTTACTGAGGTGCTGATGCACGTGCCTGGTGGCCGCGATGTCCGCCAGGTACCCGCGATCGGCCATTACATAGCCAAGGACATGGATCTGTGTGTGTAAACACAGAGATCCACGTTCTGTCAGGGAGAGGAGACCAATGCTGTGTCCCTTGTACATAGGGACACAAATCGGTCACCTCCCCCAGTCAGTCCCCTCCCCCCACAGTAAGAATCACTCCTAGGGAACACATTTAACCCCTTGCTCGCCCCCTAGTGTTAACCCCTTCCCTGCCAGTCACAATCATACAGTAATCAGTGTATATTTATAGCACTGTTCGCTGTATATATGTGTATGGTCCCAAAAATTTGTCAAAAGTGTCCGATGTGTCTGCCATAATGTCACAGTCCCAAGAAAAATCACAGATCGCCGCCATTACTAGTAAAAAAATAATAATAAAAAAAATGTCATAATTCTATCCCCTATTTTGTAGGCGCTATAACTTTTGCGCAAACCAATCACTATACACTTATTGGATTTTTTTTTTTACCAAAAATATGTAGAAGAATACGTATCGGCCTAAACTGAGAAAAATTTTTTTTTTTAATAAAAACATTGGGATATTTATTATAGCAAAAAGTAAAAAATACTGGGCCAGATTCACAGTGGACTTACGACGGCGTATCTCCACGTACGCCGCTTTTTTTTTTTTTTATGAATGAATTCTTTCTGAATTCATTATAGCCGCGAGTCCGGTTTTAAATGACTTTTTTTTCCTTCAGAAATGACACTTTGTGCAGAGACAGTTCTAAGTACGGGAAACATGCGATATTTCACATGCTTACTTTACACCCCCCCCCCCCCCCCCAGGTACGAAATTTCAAGGAATATTTCACTTTTATTGTTTCACTTTAAGCATTATTAAATTCACTGCTCCCGAAAAAATGGAAGTTTTTAAAAAAAAAATTTTGCATTGATACATGTCCCCTGGGACAGGACCCGGGTCCCCAAACACTTTTTAGGACAATAACTTGCATATTAGCCTTTAAAATTAGCACTTTAGATTTCTCCCATAGACTTTAACAGGGTGTTCCGCGGCTTCTCGAATTTGCCGCGAACAACCCAAATTGTTCGTTGTTTGCCGAATAGGCAAACAGGCAATGTTCGAGTCAAACATGAGTTCGACTCGAACTCGAAGCTCATCCCTAGTGCCCAGTAAGCAAGTGGTTAAAGCTTAAAAGTTACACTTACGGAAATAAAAGATAAAATCGCCAAATAGAATGCCAGCCGGCTTGCGAACACCCGTCCATTGATATACAAAGCGATGATGTCAAAACCTCGCCAAACCTCCCGCTGATGTTATCCCCAGCCGGAGAACCTGTCATGGTCGGAGGTAGAGGGGAAGCTGTCGCCATAAGGGAACATCCGCCTTTTTACCATGGACCACAGTGAGTAACTGAATCAAGTACTGGAGCAGTATTCTCACCCCCCTGGGAACGGTAAAGTGTCAGGAAACATTAAGCCAGGAATCTAGCCAGCGAGGGTGACGCTTGCAGAGCAGCCTTGTGTGTCAAGCCAGGGACCGAGCATCTACCACTTGGTTTGGTAAGCTGCAACATATTAAATTTGCGGCTTTGGGTTTAATGCCGCTTTAAAACCACTTCACGCAAATCGCCGTACCCGTACATCAGTATTTTGACGCTAAATACCAGGGTTATGACAGCAGCTAGCTGTCACAGTGGAAGTGCAGTTGCTGTAAATCTGAGGGGTAGATCTGAAATGAGGCGAAGCTCTGCTGATTTTATTATCCAATCATGTGCAAGCTAAAATGCTGTTTTTTATTTTCCTTGCATTCCTAGCAAAAAAAAATAATCTGATTTTAACTTGTATACAACAAGTGTCAAAAAGAGGTTCGGGGCTGAAGTGGTTAACATCAGAGGAACTTTTTGGAGAGAATATTACATTGATATGTTATCTTAAATGCCTTTTGTTTAAAATAGATAACAGATACAATTATGAAAACATTCTGAAAAAGTAGATGATGATAAGCAGAGGAATGTTCATCGCTCATTTACTAACTAGTTGCAGGCATTCTGCATTTAGGGCAGTGTTATGGGAATGAAACATTGTGAGCGCTGCCGGTGGACTGTTCCAACATGTGGAAATAATATTGAATGCCTATAAGAATTTTAATGGTTTATCATGGTTTTTCTAGCAGAAGTTTCTGACTTTAAAATTGAGGACTAAAGCTGTGGGATTGTGGCTGAATTTTCCTCTAAAGAGACCACTTAGGCCCCGTACACACGACCGAGGAACTCGACGTGCCAAACACATGACTAACGAGAAAATAGAGAACATGTTCTCTTTTCGGCCCGACGAGTTCCTCGACGGGTTCCTCGCTGAAAAGTGTACACACGACCGAGTTTCTCGGCAGAATCCAGCTCCGACCGAGTTTCTGCCTGAATTCTGCCGAGAAACTCGGTTGTGTGTACGGGGCCTTAGGGTGCCGACTGCCACATTCCCTACTTCTTACAAGAAATGTCTGTTGTTTAGTTACAAAAAAGGTCAATGGCTAAATTCTTGTATAAATAAATATATATATATATATATATATATATATATATATATATATATATATATATATATATATATATATATATATATATATATATATATATATATATATAAAAGCATAATTGCACACATTAAGCTGGGTCTCCTGCAGCTTTGTGCTGTTTAAAAGATTGGTTACCAAGGGCAACAGCCTCCTAAGGACCTTTTTTTGTCAGGATGGCCCCCCTGCGTGAGCCGTCATAGCTGTACGTCGGCTCCAGGGCCAATCCTAGGCAGGGTTCACAGGGTGCTTTGCACCAAGGCGCCTGCAGAGGTGGGGACGCCAAAGTGGCAGAGTTTTCCCCTCCCTCCTTCTCTCCTGACAATTTCCTGTTCTATGTCTGCAGTCTCTGATCATCTCCTGTACTGTGTCTGCAGTCTCTAATCATCTCCTGTATTATGTCTGCAGTCTCTGACCATCTCCTGTACTAAGTCTTCAGTCTCTTGACAGTCTCCTGTACTATGTCTGCAGTCTCTGACCGCCTCCTATACTATGTCTGCGGTCTCTGAACATCTCCTGTATCATGTCTGCAGTCTCTGACCATCTCCTGTATTATGTCTGTAGTATGTCTGGGGGCTCTTTCTGTTCAAATTTTTTATTTAGCAAAAAAAAAATTCACAGAGTTCGATAGCAAACATCTTTCAAAATGACATAGTAAAGGGTACATTGTGGTACAGTCCCAGTAGGAACAATTAAAACGTAGAAATAACATCACAGTGATCAAATCTGAACAACAAATTACAAATGAAAGAATGATCAGGTTCATTATAATTTAACAAGTGGGCTGATAATACAACACCAGTAAAAATAGAACTGAACGATCGGGGAAGGGGGGAAACCCAACCCAATAACATTGTACCAATTAGGAAAGCACTCTGTAAAACAAAAGGAGACCAACAACAGGCCATCCCCAGGCAAAAGCCCGTGGGATCGTCTGGGGCTCTAACAGATGCCCTCTCCGTGTCCATCAGAAAGGCCCCCCTCCAGGTCCCAATAAAGTACTCTGCTTCTCTTCCTGTATTTTGTTTATTGTTAAGAGATCATGTAAGGATCCCAGGGTAATGAAGACTTCATGGGGGAGCATCTCTGTGGTTGAGTCATTGCCATAGAAACATTTGCAAAGGGGAGGAGTTAGTAAAATGACCACACCCATGTGGGGGTGCCAGAAATATTTCTGCACCCAGGCACCTGTGACCCTAGGATCGGCCCTGGTCGGCTCTTTAAGACGCCACCGGCGACGCACCCGAGGGCGTGTCCCAAAGCCAAAAACTAGTGCTCGTTACAGAACAAGAACGGGGATGTGTGTAAGTAGACACACAAATCCCTGTTCTCCCAGGGCGAGGAGACTGATTGTGTGCTCATACTATGTATGAACACTGATCAATCTCTTCCCCTAGTCAGTCCCATCCCCCCTTTAGTTAGAACACACGTTAAGGAACACAGTTAAACCCTTGATCACCCCCTAGTGTTAAACCCCTTCCCTGCCAGTGACATTTATACAGTAATCCGTGCATTTTTATAGCTCTGATCGCTGTATAAATGTCACTGGTCCCAAAAATGTGTCAAAAGTGTCTGCCATAATGTCGCAATTTAGATAAAAATGGCAGATCGCCGCCATTACTAAATAATAAAAATAATAATGCCATAAATAATGCCATATTTTGTAGACGGATGCCAGCCGGAGAGGCTGGCATCCATCGTGACCACTGTCCAATGACACGGCAGAAACTATTTCCCGGTCCGAAGCACCGGAGATGTCAGCCACCACACTAGGGAGGACCTGACCAGCCGGCTCACCCGGATCTGGTAATGCAGAGACGAAGGGAGCTTGTCCCAACGCGACAGAATCTCTTTCTGTAACACTCGAGTGTGGAATTGAGCATACGGAACCGCCTCGAAAGAGGCGACCATCAGACCCAGGACACTCATGCAAAAGTGACGCGACGACCACTTCTGGGTCGCCAACCGCTAGACCGCAGATTGCAGTGTCTGTAGTTTTTCCGTTGGAAGGAAAACTCTCGCCTCCGAGGAATCCAGGACCAACCCCAGATATTCCAGCCGTTGAGACGGTACCAACACTGACTTCTGGACATTTAGTAGCCAACCGAATTCCGGGAGGGTCTGGCAGGTGATAGACACATCCTCTTCTAACTCTGAGCTTGAGGAAGCTCTCAGAAGAATCGTCCAGGTATCCTACAATAGCGATTCCGCGCTGCCTCAGCAGGGCCAGAATCGGAGCGAGCACTTTGGTGAAAACCAGTGGTGCCGAGGCCAGGCCGAAAGGGAGGGCCACAAATTGAAAGTGGTCCTCTCCGACCGCAGGCTTGTTGGGCTTGCGGTACCAGGGACGCTTCTGCCCTTGGCACCCTGTAAACGTTTTCCTGCCACACCGGGCGGGCGAAAAAAATGCTTGGGGGCGGTAAAGGAGGGCCCCTGCTTACGGCGAGGCTCCTTACCTTTACCCGACTGTGGGAGCAGAGTGCTCTTACCTCCTGTGACATCTTTGATGTCATCCAGAGACACCCCAAAAAGCCGTTCACCCTTAAACGGCAAGTTCACCAAGGCCTTTTTAGAGGACTGGTTCGCAGACCAACACTTCAGCCACACAAGGAGGCGTAACACCACCGCGTAGGCCCTGGAAAGTAGGGGAAGCGTGTCCAAGGCCGACTCGCAGACAAATTTGAGGCCCTGCACCAACTGGTCGGCCAGGTCCACACAGAGCTCCGAAGCATTCTGCGCCTCCAGCTCCTGCAGCAGCGACTTTGCTCGTTCGGTAAGTGTCTGCGACACTAGAGCCCCGGCCAAGACCGGTCTCATCGCCGACCCCACCACTGTGAACATGGAGCGGGCCACAGCCTCAACTCTCCTATCTGCAGGGTCCTTAAAAGCGGGAGCCCCTTCCACAGGCAACGTGGTAGCCTTGTTCAGTCTGGACACAGGGGGGTCCACTGACGGAGGAGATACCCTTTTGAGGAGGATTTCCTAAAAAAGTGGGTAACGGGCCGCAAAGTATTTTGGAACAGAAAAAACTTTCTGCGGCCGATCCCATTCCTTGTACAAAATGTTGTCCAGATATGGAACACAAGGAAACACTTTCGCAGTGCGGGCGGCTTGCGGAACCCAAAAGGGACATCTCTGATGTCTCCGCCGAATCCTCAAGTTTTTGAGTATCCCGCACCGCAGTGATAAGAGCTCCAACAAATTCTGTGTCAGAGACATACCCAGAAGAAGGCGGAGGGAGGGGGCGCTTTTTACCCCCCTTCTGGCCACTCGCCGCTTCAATCCTGGCAACAAATGCCTAAAGGACTGCCGTCATAGCATCCATGGAGGCCGCAGGAACTGGGGCACTAAGGGTTAAATCCGGCATGTCTGGGAAAGAAGCCTCCGGTTCGGACGCCATTTTGACCCACTGCCACCCTTGTACTGCAAGGCAAGACCCACAGGCCACCCTCCTGGCCGCAACAGAGAGCAGGGGACCCCCCAGAGGACTCACCACCCGACCAGGCTGTACTGCTGCTGTGACTGCCCAGAGCGCTGTCCGTGGTGTGCCGTCCCTAAGGAAGTGTGCTGCAGCCGTTCGCGCCATTATTCTGGCCGCTAGAGGCAAAACTCTCATCCAAAATGGCCACCGACATGCAAAAATTAGCATGCGGGCTACAAGAAAATGGGCGCCAATCATTTTTAAAAGCAGCCGTCACTGGCAAAATGGCGGCCGAGCACATTGTAAAACACAAAAACGGCGCCAAACACACTGTAAAACAGCCAACATGCAGGACCCCTGCACACACAGCAGCAATAAAAAAGCACACAGCATCCCCCAACAGCAGCCGCAGCCCCCCAGCAACCGGACGGAGCCTCCCCACCTCACGGCCGACCACCCAAAATATGGGGAAGGAGGGAGAGAGGAAAGTAGGGTGGACCCCCGATCGACCTCCCCAGGAATGCACCAGCCGAACCACCATGCCACGGCAAGGGGAATGCTACTTACCCGTCCTGCGACCACCGGCTGGAGGCATTCCAGACAGAACCAACGTCCGCGCAGTTACGGCATGGCTGTCGTCCCGGCACACTGTGACACGGCCATAGAGACCGGTCATATGTGTGCCCTGGAGCGTATAGCTCACCAGCCACCCCTGGAGCAACAGGGCATGTCGTGGACGGCCCAGCGCGTAGCTAAAGGCCGGCACACGCTCGATGGCCGAACATGGGGGGGACTACAAGGATCCAGCCTGTCACCCAGTCGGCAGTTGATTGTAGATCCCAGGATCCAAAAAATGCAGGAAAAAATTTAATAAAATCGAAAAAAAAAAACACAAACCTCTAGAGCACATGGGCCCAGAAGAGCCATGTCATCTCCTGTCACTAGGCAGAAAAAAACTGGGGCTGCATGAGGCAGAGTGAGGGATGTACCTGGGGGATCCGCCCCCTGGGAGGTACTGCGCTGTGTGAAGTTTTTTAACACTTAAAGTGCCGATTTCTGCCTAGGCATCTCCTAAAAGGAAGGATAATACCCTAAGGTCAATCGCTGCTGTGTCCGTCCATGAACGGAAAATAAATTGAAACAGTCACCATTATATTCCCTAGGGTCTCTGCTAAATATATATATATAAAATATGTTTGGGGGTTAGAAGTAATTTTCTAGCAAAAAAATACTGATTTAAACTTGTAAACAAAGAATAGAAGAAAAGGCTTGGTCTTCAAGCTGTTAAAGCAACCCACATATACTGTGTGTATTACTATTGCAGTGCTATTAGGTTGTCACCTCTCCCTGGGACGTTGAAACTGCTATGAAACCAGGAAGACCTATATAGATATACATATATACATATAAAACAACCTGCAGCCATAAACTCATCCTAAACTAAATAAGGGAACCGGAAGACCGGAAACACCACCACCCGGCTAGCTATTCCTCAGACGCTTCCACTTGATCATGTGTCCCACGCTGGGATGACGTCGAACGTCCACGTCGCTGGCACAAGACACTGAGAAGGCGTGCAGTACTCGTCACTGAATCGCGCGGTGCAGACAAACTTATCTTACACTCCGCTGTGATTGGCTCACTGGGGGCAAGCCTCTCTGTTTGTGGGCGGGGGTAGTGCCCAGCTTTCCGCGATTGGTCCCTTTCCTCGATCTGGGCGTGTCTCAGGGTTAGGTTGTCACTGTCGTGTTGCCGGTTGCATCAGCTGCTGCAGTTACCGGGTGCGGAGGAGGTCGGAGTAATCGGGATGTCAGAGAACGTGGTGGCACAGATGGAGAAGATGAGTGTCAGCAAGGTGGGTGATGGGGGGGAGATATGTGGGGGTGTCACATGGCTCAGATCCCCCATTCATAGTACAATGGGCGGTGTGTGTCCCCAATACTGACACATGGCTCAGACCAACCCCCATTCATAGTACAATGGCCAATGTGTGTCCCCCAATACACCCCCAATACTGACACATGGCTCAGACCAACCCCCATTCATAGTACAATGGCCGGTGTGTGTCCCCCAATACTGACACATGGCTCAGACCCCCCCCCCCATTCATAGTATAATGGGTGGTGTGTGTCCCCCAATACACCCCCAATACTGACACATGGCTCAGATCCCCCCATTCATAGTACAATGGGCGGTGTGTGTCCCCCAATACACCCCCAATACTGACACATGGCTCAGACCCCCCCCCCCCCATTCATAGTACAATGGGTGGGGTGTCCCCAATACTGACACATGGCTTGGATCCCCCCATTCATAGTACAATGGGCGGTGTGTGTCCCCCAATACACCCCCAATACTGACACATGGCTCAGACCCCCCCCCCCCCCCTTCATAGTACAATGGGTGGGGTGTCCCCAATACTGACACATGGCTTGGATCCCCCCATTCATAGTACAATGGGCGGGGTGTCCCCAATACTGACACATGGCTCAGACCCCCCCATTCATAGTACAATGGGTGGGGTGTCCCCAATACTGACACATGGCTCAGACCCCCCATTCATAGTACAATGGGCGGGGTGTCCCCAATACTGACACATGGCTCAGACCCCCCCATTCATAGTGCAATGGGTGGGGTGTCCCCAATACTGACACATGGCTCAGACCCCCCCCCCCCCATTCATAGTACAATGGGTGGGGTGTCCCCAATACTGACACATGGCTCAGACCCCCCCCCCATTCATAGTACAATGGCCGCTGTGTGTCCCCCCAATACTGACACATGGCTCAGACCCCCCCATTCATAGTACAATGGGTGGGGTGTCCCCAATACTGACACATGGCTCAGACCCCCCCCATTCATAGTACAATGGGTGGTGTGTCCCCAATACTGACACATGGCTCAGACCCCCCCCATTCATAGTACAATGGGTGGGGTGTCCCCAATACTGACACATGGCTTGGATCCCCCCATTCATAGTACAATGGGCGGTGTGTGTCCCCCAAAACACCCCCAATACTGACACATGGCTCAGACCCCCCCCCCATTCATAGTACAATCGGTGGGGTGTCCCCAATACTGACTCATGGCTCAGACCCCCCCCCCCCCATTCATAGTACAATGGGCGGTGTGTCCCCAATACTGACACATGGCTCAGACCCCCCCCATTCATAGTACAATGGGCTTTGTGTGTCCCCCAATACTGACACATGGCTCAGACCCCCCCATTCATAGTATAATGGGGGGGGTGTGTCCCCCAAATACTGACACATGGCTCAGATCCCCCCATTCATAGTACAATGGGCGGTGTATGTCCCCCAATACTGACACATGGCTCAGATCCCCCCATTCATAGTACAATGGGCGGTGTATGTCCCCCAATACTGACACATGGCTCAGATCCCCCCCATTCATAGTACAATGGGCGGTGTATGTCCCCCAATACTGACACATGGCTCGTGTGTGTCCCCCAATACACCCCCACTACTGACACATGGCTCAGATCACCCCATTCATAGTACAATCGGCGGTGTATGTCCCCCAATACTGACACATGGCTCAGACCCCCCCCCCCCCCATTTATAGTACAATGAGTGGTGTGTGTCCCCAATACACCACCAATACTGACACATGGCTCAGATTCCCCCCCATTTATAGTACAATGAGTGGTGTGTGTCCCCAATACACCCCCAATACTGACACATGGCTCAGATTCCCCCCCATTCATAGTACAATGGGTGTTGTGTGTCCCCCCAACACTGACTTCCTGCTACTACTCCAGTCACATCAGTGTTGTCTGATTATAGATCTGTGCTGATCCCACTTACATGAGTGGCCGGGGGGGGGGGGGGGTGGTAGAAGCAGGGGGTTGAGCCACAGTTTTACCACCAACCTGACCACCATCCAAGCAGAGGTATGCAGCTGCCCATGTCAAGAAATGTGCGCTGTCTAAATGAAGCCCATGCAAGTGAGTAGGGCCACGCCACGAATACGTGCAGCTTACACGGTTCAACAAGTGCAAAAATATAAAAAAGTAAATGTTCAGCCAGAAATCTTGTAAGGTGATAACTTCCTCTACTCTCTGCCTTCCACTGTTATCAGTTAGCATTGTTCCCCGCTATCTCCACGGACTATAAAACACCTCCCCTGTTATGAAGAAGAGAGGGAGGTGTTATGTAGTTCTAACACACTCCCTGTGCTGGGGTGACAACACTGCTCAGTACGGTTGTCACCCTAGGACAGGAAGTGACTTAACCACTTCCCGCCCGGCCTATAGCCGATTTACGTCCGGGAAGTGGTTTTGAAATCCTGACTGGACGTCCTGCAGGTTTTCATGCCGCGCGCGCGATCGGTGATGCGGGGTGTCAGTCTGACACCCTGCATCTCCGATCTCGGTAAAGAGCCTCCAGCGGAGACTCTTTACCACGTGATCAGCCGTGTCCAATCACAGCTGATCACGATGTAAACAGGAAGAGCCGTTGATGGCTCTTCCTCACTCGTGTCTGACAGATGCGAGTAGAGGAGAGCCGATCGGGGGCTCTCCTGACAGGGGGGGTTCGCGATGATTGTTTATCAGCGCAGCCCCCCCTCGGATCGCCACACTGGACCACCAGGGAAGGGCAAATAAAAAAAAAAAAGTCTTGAAAAAAAAAAAAAAAAAGCTTTTTAAAAAAAAAAAAAAGATGCCAATCAGTGCCCACAAATGGGCACGGACTGGCAACATGGGTAGATCAGTGCTGCCCCACAGTGTCCATCAGTGCCACCCCACAGTGTCCATCAGTGCCACCCCACAGTGTCCATCAGTGCCACCCCACAGTGCCCATCCATGCCCAGTGCCCACCTATCAGTGCCCATCTGTGCCACCCATAAGTATCCATCAGTGCCACCCATCAGTGCTGCCTATGTGTGCCCATCAGTGCCGCCTATGTGTGCCCATCAGTGCCGCCTATGTGTGCCCATCAGTGCCGCCTATGTGTGCCCATCAGTGCCGTATACCAGCGCCGCCAATCAGTGCCACCTCATCTGTGCCCGTCAGTACTACCTCATCGGTGCCCATCAGTGCCGCCATATCAGTGCTCGTAATTGAAAGAGAAAACGTACTTATTTACAAAAAAATTTACAGAAAAACATAAAAACGTGATTTTTTTTTTTTCAAAATTTTCAGTCTTTTTTTAGTTGTTGCGCAAAAAAAAATCGCAGAGGTGATCAAATACCACCAAAAGAAAGCTCTATTTGTGGGGGGAAAAAGGACGCCAATTTTGTTTGGGAGCCACGTCGCACGACCGCGCAATTGCCATTCAAAGTGCGACAGTGCTGAAAGCTGAAAATTGGCTTGGGCGGGAAGGTGCGTAAGTGCCTGGTATGGAAGTGGTTAATGACAGGATTACCAGGTTAAAAAAAGGGGAAAAGGTGTGAAAAGAAATCTAATGCAGCCACCACATCTAAGGACCTGTAAGCTGCAATAATATTAATTTAGATTGGCTTTGATTCCCTTTACTGCTGACTGACTCAAGTCTGTTCTGTGTCCAGGTTTTGTGTCACACCCTAAATACAGAATGGGTGTAACATGAAACCAAACATAAAAGGTGGAGTAAGCTTTTAACATATTTAATAGTGACAATATATGCGTACTCACCACAAATGTAATGGCCCTGTCATTTATTTTTATGAAATTGTTTCTTACTGTGTTTTTCTCTCCTTGTAATGTCCTTTGTGAGCTTCCAAACCTATCTGTTTCCCCCTCACTTCCCTTCCATTTGTTTGGAAGGAGTAGTGCATGTTAGTTGTGGTCATGTGCACTGCTCTATGTACACTACAAAGTCCATTGTCCCATAGTCCATCTCAGGACCAAGCAAGGGAGGGTGGCTTTGTTCCTACATACAATGGGACCATGAAGAGCGAACGTAGCCACCCTCTAACAGGAAGTCCGATCACAGCAAGAAAGAGGAGGAATTTGGAGAAGGCTGAGAGCAATAGACGCGTAACCCAGATAATGACATGGTCCCCAGGAAAGACGTGTAACCCATATGTGGATAAGGTCCCCAGGAATGACGGGTAGCCCAGATGACGACATGGTCCCCAGGAATGATGGGTAGCCCAGATGACGACATGGTCCCCAGGAATGACGGGTAGCCCAGATGACGACATGGTCCCCAGGAATGACGGGTAACCCAGATGACGACATGGTCCCCAGGAATGACGGGTAACCCAGATGACGATATGGTCCTCAGGAATGACGGGTAACCCAGATGACGACATGGTCCTCAGGAATGACGGGTAGCCCAGATGACGACATGGTCCTCAGGAATGACGGGTAGCCCAGATGACGACATGGTCCTCAGGAATGACGGGTAACCCAGATGACGACATGGTCCTCAGGAATGACGGGTAACCCAGATGACGACATGGTCCTCAGGAATGACGGGTAACCCAGATGACGACATGGTCCTCAGGAATGACGGGTAGCCCAGATGACGACATGGTCCTCAGGAATGACGGGTAGCCCATATGACAACATGGTCCCCAGGAATGACGGGTAGCCCAGATGACGACGTAATCAAAACATTTGTGCATTTTTGGTTCAATAGACTACAATGGAGAAGCTGCAGAAAAGCATGTAGTGTGTTTTTTGCCATAATTTGCGTTCTGCATCAAAAATGCAAAACGCATCAATAAACGTATGTGCAAAAAGCACACTGCAGAAATGGATCAAAAGAAAACTGCATAGCCTAAGCTAGAGATAATGACCTACTGGGGGGCAACACTGTTGTGCCCACCTGGACCTGACGGCTACCTTGTCCCATGCATCTTTACAACAACCGCCCCATGCACTCTTACATCGCAGATTAGTAAAAAGTTGAACTGAGGTCATTCACTTCCTGTTGCTTCCGTGAGGTTCTTGTTAGTTTTGTGTCACTATTTACTTTTTCGTCATTGTTCTTTCTGCTGTTTAGTTTTCCCATTCACTTCTAACCTTTTTGTATGAAAGAATCTCACGTCAGATTTTCATTGCGCACAGGTGTTTACTTCTGTGCCGGGTTCAAAATGTCATTCTCCCTATGTAACTTTTTCAGTACTGGTTTCTTTGTACCCACTTTGTGACTAGGGCACGACACAGACAATTGTTTTTACGCTTGAACCTGTCCGTCTTTGTAAACAATTACCCCTTCCTGTCTAAGTATAAAACTAGGATTGTTCCGATACCACTTTTTTAGGACTGAGTACAAGTACCGATACTTTTTTTTATGTACTCGCCAATACCGATACTTTTTTTAAATGTGTCCCCCACACATTGCAGCCATGTCCCCCACACATTGCAGCCATGTCCCCCACACATTGCAGCCATGTCCCCCACACATTGCAGCCATGTCCCCCACACATTGCAGCCATGTCCCCCACACATTGCAGCCATGTCCCCCACACATTGCAGCCATGTCCCCCACACATTGCAGCCATGTCCCCCACACATTGCAGCCATGTCCCCCACACATTGCAGCCATGTCCTCCACACAATGCAGCCATGTCCTCCACACAATGCAGCCATGTCCCCCACATTCCAGCCATGTCCCCCACATAATGCAGCCATGTCCCCCACATTTCAGCCACGTTGTCCCCCACATTTCAGCCACGTTGTCCCCCCCACATTCCAGCCACGTTGTCCCCCACATTCCAGCCACGTTGTCCCCCATACCTTGATGCCGCCGTTAATCAGACAGATCATCCGTCCAATCCCGCGCAAAGGGGGAGTGTCTATACGCGGCGGGGATACAGCTATTCAAACGAAAGCTGTTCCCCGCACGCTGATTAACGGCGGCGGCGGGTTTGCGGCGGCGTTGGCGGGGGGGGGGGTGGGGGACAACAAGTATGCTAGTCTAGTATCGGGGGTATTTGCGGGAGTACGAGTATTCCCGCAAATACTCGGTATCGGTCCCGATACTGGTATCGGTATCGGGACAACCCTAGATAAAACAAATGTTAATGCCTAAGCACAATTTTGCAAATTTGACATGTGTTAGTAAAACTGTACATATCATCACTACTACTTGGTGCATCTAGGTGTATTATACCGCATTTTTTCCAGGGAAAATTGGGCTTTGTTTTTTATTATCCTCATAGGAAAACTGGCCCAAAAAAAAATCAACTTAAATTTAGCTGTATATATCTTACTATTATGATAATTTACCACCAAAGAACACCCAAAATCTATCAAATTGTCCAAATGACAGATTTTCGATATTTTTTTTTTTTATCTTGTGTATGGGCACCAATGGTGCACATTTTTACACACACACACTCGTCTTTCCCTTGTATCCCTTCTCCAGCAGCAACGCGCCCAGCACAGAGTAGCGCATATATGCGGCCCCACAAACTACTTCCGTGAGGCTGCATATATGCATTTGATCAGCGTGAAGGGCTTAAAGGGCCAACTCTAAAGTTAAATATTTTGTATTATATGCTATGCTATATTATAAAATGTTTTCATCGGACAAACCGATCGTCTGTGGGCCCCATCTGTTTGTTTTCCATCAGTGAAAAAAAATAGAACATGTTTTAAATTTTTCCTATGGATAAAAAAAACGATCATGCTCAGAATCAAGTCTACGCATGCTCGGAAGCATTAAACTTAATTTTTCTCAGCACGTCGTAGTGTTTTACGTCACCGCGTTTGGCACGGTCGGATTTTTGACTGATGGTGTGTAGGCAAGACTGATGAAAGTCAGCTTCATTGGATATTTGATGAAAAAAATCCATCGGATTGGATATCATCAGATATCCGATCATGTGTACGAGGCTTAAGTTTTACTTTGTGCCACTGCGCAAATCAGCCTCTGTCTGATCCTTCTACAGTGACATGACCCCTCCAGCACACAAACACCAATGACATCACATCTCCATAACGCACACATTGGTCTTTCCCTCCTCTAGCACACACACACACAGAGAGAGAGACTGGTCTTTCTCTTGTATCCCTCCTCCGGCACACGCACACTGGTCTTTTCCTTGTATCCCTCCTCCGGCACACGCACACTGGTCTTTTCCTTGTATCCCTCCTCCGGCACACGCACACTGGTCTTTTCCTTGTATCCCTCCTCCGGCACACGCACACTGGTCTTTTCCTTGTATCCCTCCTCCGGCGCACACGCACACACACTGGTCTTTTCCTTGTATCCCTCCTCCGGCACACGCACACTGGTCTTTTCCTTGTATCCCTCCTCCGGCGCACGCACACTGGTCTTTTCCTTGTATCCCTCCTCCGGCGCACACACACACTGGTCTTTTCCTTGTATCCCTCCTCCGGCGCACACACACACTGGTCTTTTCCTTGTTTCACGCTAACCGGAAAAATCACCCCGTGTCAACATGGACTCCCCCACCCATTCTGGGTAAAACTATCACCCCTAGCACCAAAGTCAAAAGTCTCAGAGTCATTTTCGATACCTACATGACAATGGATGCACAAATAGGGTCAGTAGTCAGCGGATCCCACCATCTGCTGCGCCTACTACGCAGACTCACGCCCTTTATCCCGAAAGAGGACATTGCAGTCGTGGTGGGAACAATCATCAATTCCAGACTCGACTATGCAAATGCCCTCTATCTAGGACTCCCCAAATACCAAATCACTCGTCTGCAAGTCGTTCAAAATACGGCCGCTCGACTAGTGACTGGGAAAAAACCATGGGAATCAATCTCACCTTCACTGAGATCCCTTCATTGGTTGCCAGTAAAAGACAGAATCACTTTCAAGGCACTCTGTCTAATACATAAGTGTATTCAAGGCAACGCCCCCCAATATCTATGCGAAAAAATAAAAGCCCATAACCCCAATCGCATTCTGCGATCCACCAATCAAAACCTCCTCCAGATACCCAAGGCCAGATACAAGTCCAAAGGAGATCGAAGATTTGCAGTCCAGGGACCTCGGCTGTGGAATGCACTACCAACCACCATCCGACTGGAGTCAGACCACTTGGCCTTCAGGAGAAAGATTAAAACCCATCTCTTCTGAGGTCAAGGGGTTCCTTACCCATGAAATGGATACAGCGCCCAGAGGCGATTCAGTTCGCATGTGTTGCGCTTTACAAGTCTCTCTCTCTCTGTATCACACACCTTTCCCTTTTATCCCTCCTCCAGTGCACACACACACTGGTCTTGCCCTTGTATCCCTCCTCCGGCAGACACACACTGGTCTTGCCCTTGTACCCCTCCTCCGGAGCACACACAAGTCTCTCCCTTGTACCACCCCCCCAGGGATCCTACTTACCAGAAATGAAGTGTGTGCTGGGGGCTGCTGTTTACAGTACAAATCCTCAGTCCTCTGCCCTGAGATACCCCCAGCAGCGATCTTCTGGTGCTGTGGAGAGTTCATATTAGTGACTGTGTCTTTGGCGGGCACTATGTCCATCTTTTCCACCCCATGCTTTATTCATAGCATCTGCACTATAGGTTCCCACTGCAAAGACTCTGTAATTGGAGGAGATACACCTTTCGTTCATAAAACCACCCTCCAATCATAGAACACCCATTTTAGGAATTATCAGCTCTGTATAAGGATAGAGAGGTTCTGTCGCTCTTTTTTTTGTACTGGTTAGGTGCTTGGCTCGCCCACAGTACAGAAGGTACCACTACTTCCTCCTGGCAACTCCTGGTAGACATTTTGGTTAATCTTCGTGTAGAGTTCATTTCCTACTAAAAGTCCCAGAGTTGGCACACTTTTTATAAAGTAGTGTAGGTTTCTTGTAATATACATATCCAAGTCAGCTTTAGCATCATTAACTTTTTATTCTTATTTTTTTTTTTTTTTTTAGCCAAATCCAGAAGGAGGGAAACACAAAGAAGGAGGCAAGAAGAAAGGCAAGGACGGTTCTGGTGATGGAAGCCGGGCAGAGGTAAGATGTCCAGTTTTAATTATTTTTCAGAAATATATTCTAGGTTTCTCCAGCTCGGTTTTAACATCCAGAGAACAATCTCTCTGGGTGAACTGTCAGGATTTTATTTTAAAGCCCCCAGTCTGGGCCGTAAATATTTGTTTTTCCCACCCCTCTCTCCTTCCATGTCTAACACGTTCTAATAGGCTTTTTTCCCCTCGCCTAGTCAAGCCAGATATACTCGCCTAAATACCCTCTCCAAGTCCCTTTTCACTACCAGTTTGTGGTGCGGGAGTCCATGAATCCAGCGATGAAATGGCACCCAAGATTGCTGGTTCCCTCTAGTCCCCCTGGTATGACGTCGGTCCTCTTCTCAATCCTGAGGGGACCCTGATGCTGGACATCCAGTAGGAACCAAGGAAAGACCCAAGCAGGAAGTAAACAGGAAAGGAGCTGCGCTTAAGGAAATTAAATAGGGCATTTTGTTTAGGGATTTATTTTTTTGATCCAGCAGTCGGACGGGGAGAGGAAGAAGGGTTGTGCGGGGAATAGAGCTGCACAATTAATCGTCAAGAATCATTATCGCTTTTTTTTTTTTCCATTGCGATCTTGACAAAGGGTTGATCTTCCTGATATTTTATATGCAGAGAATTTTCTCTCTGCTCTCAGCCATCAAAAGTCAAAGTCTGTGCAGTCTGCCAAGTTTTAAAATATTCTATTAGTGGAATGTTAAGTCTAAACATTGTATCAATTTGTCTTTTACATCAAAGGAATACACTTCTGTATGTAAATTAGAAACATTTAACCACTTAAAGCGGGAGTTCACCCATTTAAAAAAAAAAAAAAAATCTCCCCTTAGCTTCCTGCTCGTTCGGTCTAGGGGAATCGGCTATTTATATTAAAATATGTGCAGTACTTACCCGTTTTCGAGCTGCATCTTCTTCCGTCGCTTCCGGGTATGGGTCTTCGGGAGCGGGCGTTCCTTCTTGATTGACATTCTTCCGAGAGGCTTCCGACGGTCGCATCCATCGCGTCACTCGTAGCCGAAAGAAGCCGAACGTCGGTGCGGCTCTATACTGCGCCTGCGCACCGACGTTCGGCTTCTTTCGGAAAATCGTGACGCGATGGATGCGACCGTCGGAAGCCTCTCGGAAACCTGTCAATCAAGAAGGAACGCCCATTCCCGAAGCCCATACCCGGAAGCGACGGAGAGGATGCGTCTCGTAAACGGGTAAGTACTGCACATATTTTAAAATAAATAGCCGATTCCCCTAGTAATAACGAGCAGGAATCTAAGGGGGAAAAGTGCCCTCTAAGGGTGAACCCCCGCTTTAAATTTTTTTTTTTTTTTTTTAAAAGCCAGCAGCTACAAATGCTGCAGCTGCTGACTTTTAAAACATGGACACTTACCTGTCCAGCGTGACCAAGATGTCGGCAGCCGAGGCCGAGCAATCGCTTGTCCTCAGCTGCACCCGCCGCCAACCTCGGTGAGGGAATCGGGAAGTAAAGCGTTGCGAGTAGCGCACCGTCACTGGTCCCCCACAGTGTGTTTCCCAGAAGACAGCGGGGGTGCGGGTAGGGGCGTGACTGCCACAGGAGTGTATTCCCGGAAGTGGGTACAAGTACCTGTCTTAGACAGGTATCTGCACCCCCCCCCCCCCCCTCTGAAAGGTGCCAAATGTGACACCGGAGGGGGGGAGGGTTCCGAAAAGCAGAAGTTCCATTTTTGGGTGGAACTCTGCTTTAAACACCAAACCTTTTTCTGACAGTTGTTGTTTTCAAGTTTAAAATATATTTTTTTTGCTAGAAAGCGACTTGGAACCCCCAAACATTATATTGTTGCAATATTTTATGTCACACTGTATTTGTGCAGCGGTCTTTCAAATGCAATTTTTTGGGGTAAAAAATTACTTTAATGAGTTAAAAAAAAAAACACAGTAAAGTTAGCCCAAATTATTATTTTTTGTATAATGTGAAAGATTTTACACCGCAAGAATCATCAGAGAATCGTGATCTTTATTCTAAGCAAAAAAAAATCGTTATTCTCATTTTGGCCAGAATCGTTCAGCTCTAGCGGGGAATGAAATTTAAGAGAAAAGGGAAGACACCCCTTGACAACGTCTCCTCCTCCAGACCTGGAGCAAGTATGTAGGTCAGAACTTCTGCATTTCCTGGTCTGCATGCTCGGTCTGGGGTCAGGGATGTGATCAGCATTAAAGCCAGTGGGCCACCATAGATCTCCTTTTTTAGGTCTTGGCGTTATGAGTAGGATGACCTCACCAGAACCTGCAGACAGCAGTAACAGCTCCTGTATTTCTGTCCTAACAGGTTCTCTCTTATCAAAGACAAACAACCTGGTCTGCTTCAAAGTCTGATTAATTCTATGGTTTATGTTAACTACCAGGCTAATCTGTCGCTTGCGGACATTTGTCTTTTTATCACGACCGCCGCATGTACATATACGTGTGCAAAATGGCACGGACAGGCAGAACAATGTGCCCGCACGTCGCTGCCTAGACATTGGTCGGGGGTCCGATCGGAACCCCCCCGGTACATGCGGCGATCCGGGACAAGGGTGCGGCTATTCGTTTCTAGCCGCCCCCTCGCGATCGCTCCCCGGAGCTAAAGAACGGGGAGAGCCGTATGTAAACACGGCTTCCCCGTGCTTCACTGTGGCGGCTGCATCGATCGTGTGATTCCTTTTTTAGGGAGACTCGATCGATGACGTCAGACCTACAGCCACACCCCTCTACAGTTGTAAACACACACTAGGTGTACACTAACTCCTTCAGCGCCCCCTGTGGTTAACTCCCAAACTGCAACTGTCATTTTCACAATAAACAATGCAATTTAAATGCATTTTTTGCTGTAAAAATGACAATGGTCTCAAAATTGTCTGAAGTGTCCACCATAATGTCGCAGTCACGAAAAAAATCGCTGATCGCCGCCATTAGTAGTAAAAAAAATAAATAAATAATAAAAATGCAATAAAACTATCCCCTATTTTGTAAACGCTATAAATTTTGCGCAAAACAATCGATAAACGCTTGCAATTTTTTTTTTACAAAAAATAGGTAGAAGAATATGTATCGGCCTAAACTGAGGAAAAAAATAAACTTTTATATATGTTTTTGGGGGATATTTATTACAGCAAAAAGTAAAAATATTGCATTTTTTTCAAAATTGTCGCTCTATTTTTGTTTAAAGCGCAAAAAATAAAAACCGCAGAGGTGATCAAATACCACCAAAAGAAATCTCTATTTGTGGGAAAAAAAGGACGTCAATTTTGTTTGGGAGCCACGTCGCACGACCGCGCAATTGTCTGTTAAAGCGACGCAGTGCCGAATCGCAAAACCTGATTTGGGCATTTAGCTGCCTAAAGGTCCGGGGCTTAACCATTATTATTCATCATTATAAATGTCTTTTTGCTGCTCATGAGTCTTGAGCCTTCCTGCTCCTGTTTGTTTTATTATCAGGGCTGACAATCCCACTGTTTATTTTACAACTGACAGAACAAATAATTTTGTACTATCCTGGTAAATATTGGAATAGACTTATCTACACGTGGAGCCGTGTCTTGCTAGTTAATCGGCTGTCATGGACTTATTATTTCTAGATCTCCATAGAAACATTACTTCCACATACAGTTGTACCCTACCGTAGGTGTAAACGTGTCCCACAGAGGAACCGATTCACTTGCACACAAAAAAGCATGTCTCCACGGCTGATAATTAAAGTGGCAGCAAAGGTGGCATTTCCTTCTTTCGTTCTTTGAGTGGAAACGTGGACAATGCCACTGGTTTTACGTCGTCTTCATAAATCCCCCCCATTGATTGTTACATTCCAAAGTACAAATTGTGAGCAAGTGTGTCAGTCTCCATAAAGAAGGCCAATTTATACTGACTTCTAGTGCGTTGTATTTCAGTGTAGCTCAGGTTTGTTTTGTAGATGCATTAAGGTGCCATTCGAAAATGAGCCACTGGACTTGACTTGGTGGAGATACCAAATGAGTCCAGTGTATGTTGTAGTATGGTCGCTCTCTCTTGCCTGGCGAAGTCTTGACAGGGTCCCTGAAGTAATGAGCAGTAGGGATCCAGCTATAGGATTCGTTCACATGGGTGTACTAAAGCTTACATCCTGTGAAAGGCCTTGTTTGCCCGGAGAGGATGCACAGGTGTTCCTTACATCTGCGTCTAGGTAGTCCCATTCATGTCAATTGGGACACAGCGGCTGAATGGGCACAGTTGCTGCTCCAATTTGACATTTTTGATGGTGGGTGTCACCAAACGCAAACAGCGTAAATTCGGGGATATGCCGCCCACACGTGGGAGCCATGGCTGTGTTCCTGCAACTGCTGTGTCTCAATTAACATGAATGAGGAGTTCTTTGGTTTGCGATAACATTTTTATTTTTTATAATTATTATTATATAATATATACATTATTAATTTTTTTTGTTTGGTTGAATTCAGTCAATAAATTTGAGTTAGATTGACTGATAATATCAGTACATGTGTAGATTAATGGCCAGATTCAGGTAGGGCGCCGCATCTTTAAGGCAGCGTAGCGTATCGTATTTACGCTACGCCGTCTTAAGTCAGAGAGGCAAGTACTGTATTCACAAAGTACTTGCCTCCTAACTTACGGCGGCGTAGCGTAAATGTGGCCGGCGTAAGCGCGCCTAATTCAAATGAGGATGGGGGGGCGTGTTTTATGTAAATTACTCGTGACCCGACGTGATTGACGTTTTTTTACAAACGGCGCATGCGCCGTCCGTGTACATATCCCAGTGTGCATTGCTCCAAAGTACGCCGCAAGGACGTATTGGTTTTGACGTGAACGTAAATTACGTCCAGCCCTATTCACGGACGACTTACGCAAACAACGTAAAATTTTCAAATTCCAACGCGGGAACGACGGCCATACTTAACATTGACTACGCCTCCTAGGGGGCAGCTTTATCTTTACGCGGCATATCTCTTACGGAAACGGCGTATCTTTACTGCGACGGGCGCACGTACGTTCGTGAATCGGCGTATCTAGTCATTTACATATTCTACGCCAAACTTAACGAAAGCGCCACCTAGCGACCAGCTTGAAAATTACACTTTAAGATACGACGGCGTAGGAGACTTACGCCGCTCGTATCTTAGCCTAATTTAAGCGTATCTGGTTTCCAGAATACGCTTAAATTAACGCCGGCGTAGATTCAGAGTTACGAAACTCTCGATGAATCCGGCTATCGGAGTTCCTTGAAAGGGCCATTCTATCAAGCCTAAGCACCACGTTCACACTGGTGCGACTTGTCATGCAATTTGACAATTTAACACCTCCCCGCCTGGCATATAGCAGAATTATGACCGGGTGGGGGCTCCATCATATGACGCCATATGAAGGCACACCACATCTCCGATCACGGTAGAGAGCCTATGATGTAGGCTATTTACGACATGATCAGCTGTGTCCAATCACAGTTGATCACAGTGTAAATAGGAAGTGCCGGTTATCGGCATTCTTCTACGCGCTGACAGGGCGTGAGTAGAGGAGAGCCGATAAGCGTCTCTCCTGACAGGGGGGGGGTCTGCGCTGATAATCTGTGCATTGATTGATTATCAGTGCAGCTCCATCGGCAATGCCTGCCAGTGCCCACCAGTGATGCAATTCAGCGCTCATCAGTGATGCCTATCGGTTCCCATCAGTGCTGCATATTGGTGCCTCCTCATCAGTGCCCGTCAGTGCAGACTCATCAGCGTACATCAGTGAAGGAGACAAATTACTAATTTACTAAATTTTGTAACAGAAACTAAGAAAAATGGTGATTAAATACCACCAAAAGAAAGCTCAATTTGTCTAAAAAAAAGTTTTCCTTTGCTTCTGTTACAATCACTTTAAGATGACCTAGTCCTCCTGAGCCATAGATTAAGATTTTAATTTGGCTTTTTTTCATGTATTTGTTTCTTTTTTTCAATGGTACATAAGAGATGCAGTATATGTGCCATGAATACACCTTTATAATCCATGATGCATAATATATTCATTGCTCAGCATAAATGAGTATCCCAGCAGATTTGTCAGAAAACCTTTTGCTTTCCTTTCAGAATTACCCTTTGCTGTTAGTCGGGATTCATTACTGGTTGTTAAGCTGCAGGCGGGTGCCAGCATCCTAGCAACCAGCATTTGTAAAACCTGCTAGTCTCCTTCCCCTTCCAACCAACACATGTAGCATGAAAAACGTGTAAAAAAACAAAAAACAAAGTTGCACTGAAAATTGGATCATGTCGCAGCTACACTAGTGTGAACCTAGCCTTAAAGTTGTGGTAGTCTTGTGTAAAAATGGACTCTATGGTGTTGTAGAATGTGAAATGGTGGATGAAGATTGTTTATTTTGAATGATCCTTTTCCCATTAGATGAATCCATGGCCCCAGTACATCAACCAGAGACTTGAATTATACAACAAACTAAAAGCAGAACATGACGCCATTATGGCAGAGAGGACTGCAAAGGACAGCAAGCCCATCAAGGTGACCTTACCGGATGGGAAGCAAGTGGATGCGGAGTCTTGGAAGACCACCCCATACCAAGTAGCTGCTGGCATCAGGTAAGAAGCATGCATCATTTTGTTTTTTTATTGACTAAAATAACTTTCTCTGATTTTAAGAACTGTTTGACATAAGACTAGACTTGTAATATCCATATACAGTTGTGCTCATAATTTATGATTTATTGGCCATTTTTCTGAGATTATGAATGATATCACAAAAACTTTTCTTTCACTCATGGTTAGTGTTTGGCTGAAGCATGCACATAAGTTGACACAAAGAAGTTTGAATGGCTATTTACCACTTAAGCCCCGGACCTTTAGGCAGCTAAGTGCCCAGGCCAGGTTTTGCGATTCGGCACTGCGTCACTTTAACCGACAATTGCGCGGTCGTGCGACGTGGCTCCCAAACAAAATTGACGTCCCTTTTTCCCCACAAATAGAGCTTTCTTTTGGTGGTATTTGATCACCTCTGCGGTTTTGTATTTTTTGCGTTATAAACAAAAATAGAGCGACAGTTTTGAAAAAAATGCAATATTTTTTACTTTTTTCTATAATAAATATCCCCCAAAAATATATATAAAAAAAAAAATTTCCTCAGTTTAGGCCGATACGTATTCTTCTACCTATTTTTGGTAAAAAATCGCAATAAGCGTTTATCGGTTGGTTTGCGCAAAATCATGGCGGCGATCAGCGATTTTTTTTTTTTATTTATTTTTTTTTTTCTCGTGACTGCGACATTATGGCAGACACTTCGGACAATTTTGACACATTTTTGGGACCATTGTCATTTTCACAGCAAAAAATGCATTTAAATTGTATTGTTTATTGTGAAAATGACAGTTGCAGTTTGGGAGTTAACCACAGGGGGCGCTGAAGGGGTTATGTTTCACCTAGTGTGTGTTTACAACTGTAGGGGGGTGTGGCTGTAGGACTGACGTCATCGATTGTGTCTCCCTATAAAGGGGATGACACGATCGATGCAGCCGCCACAGTGAAGCACGGGGAAGCCGTGTTTACACGCGGCTCTCCCCATTCTTCAGTTCCGGGGGCCGATCGCGGGACCCCAGCGGCGATCGGGTCCTGCGGTCCCGGAGCTTCGGACCGGGTCGTGGGCCCGCGACCCACGGCTGGGTAGATGTAAAGGACGTACCGGTACGTCGATCTGCCCAGCCGTGCCATTCTGCCAACGTATATCGTCGTGCGGCGGTCGTTAAGTGGTTAAAGGTAACCATCCTCACCTGGGATTGGCTTGCTTGGAATTAGAGAGAGAGTGTGTGTGTGTGTGTGTGTGTGTGTGTGTGTATAAAAGGTCATTGAGTTTCTGGACTCCTGACAGACCCTTGCATCTTTCATCCAGTGCTTCACTGACATTTCTAGATTCTGAGTCATGGGGAAAGCAAAAGAATTGTCAAAGGATCTGCAGGAAAAGGTAGTTGAACTGTATAAAACAGGAAAGGCATATAAAAAGATATCCAAGGAATTAAGACTGCCAATCAGCAGTGTTTAAACTCTAATAAAGAAGTGGAAAATGAGGGGTTCTGTTGAAACCAAACCATGGTCAGGTAGACCAACTAACATTTCAGCCAGAATTGCCAGGAAAATTTTTGGGATGCAAAAAAAACCCCACAAATAACTTCAGGTGAAATACAGGACTCTCTGAAAACATGTGGTGTTTCAAGATGCACAATAAGGAGGCACTTGAAGAAAGATGGGCTGCATAATCGAGTCGCCAGAAGAAAGTCATTACTACACAAATGCCACAAAGTATCCCACTTACAATACGCCGAACAGCACAGAGACAAGCCTTAAACCTTCTGGCACAAAGTCATTTGGAGTGATGAGACCAAAATTTAGCTTTTGGCCACAGCCATAAACACTACATTTGGAGAGGAGTCATCAAGGCCTATGATGAAAGGTACACCATTCCTACTGTGAAACACGGAGGTGGATCTCAAATGTTTTGGGGATGTGTGGGCTACAAAGGCACAGGATATTTGGTCAAAATTGAAGGCAAGATGAATGCAGTATGTTGTCAAAAAATACTGGAGGAACATTTGCATTCATCAGCCAGGAAGCTGCGCATGGGACATACCTGGACATTCCAACATGACATTGATCCAAAACACAAGGCCAAGTCGACCTGTTATTGGCTACAGCAAAATAAAGTGAAGGCTCAGGAGTGGCCATCTCAGTCTTCTGACCTCAATATCATTGAGCCTCTCTGGGAAGATCTCAAACGTGCCGTTCATGCAAGACAGCCCTAGAATTTACAGGGCAAAATGAGAATCGCGATTCTTTTGCTTAGACTATAGATCACGATTCTCAAAAACTGTATGCCAGAACCCCCCCCAAATAAATAAATAAACCTGTAATATATCTAAAAATATGAATGTATAAAAAAGCAGACCAGTGATATGTCTATAATTTTAAAGACCATATAACTCCTATGAGAAAAGCAGAATCAAACGTTGTATGGTATATGAGTTATATGGCAACCACTGGGTGGCGCATGGATACACACTACAGTTGTACAGAAGTGTGAGAGAAGCCCAGGCATCCATCCAGCGGCGCAGGCTGCTGACGTTGCTTCCGATATCGGCGCCATTTGCGTTCCACGCTGGTTACGTGGAATGGGCAGTGAGAGAAGAAAATTGCGGGTCATCCAGCCTGGAGATCCCGCGGGGGGGGGGGGGGGTGTGTGTGTGTATCAAAATCGCGATGTTATTACGATTAATCTTGCAGCTCTAGTGTGTGTGTGTGTATGTATGTGTATATATATATATGTGTGTGTGTGTGTGTGTGTGTATATATATATATATATATATTTTATATATATATTTTATATATAATATATATATATATATATAAATCTCTATCTCTTCCCCGCCCCTTACATTGGAGTCCCCTGTGAAAGTCCTGGCTTACACTGGGGTCGCCCCTTACAAGGGGTTTCCCCCGGTCAGGGTCATGGGCCGCATAAAATCTTGTAGTGGGCTGGATATGACCCACTCGCAATAGTTTGGAGATCCCTGCAATAAAAGATAGGAGAGATTAGTTCCGCTTTAAGTCTGAAGCTCTTTGGTGAGTGGGCCTCTTCATTCGAGTTTCCAGGTCCGCACATCCATTATATCTATGGGGGTCCTACTTGTTAAATATTTCATTTGTTTTATTATGTTAAAAATTAGGGTTGTCCCGATACCACTTTTTTAGGACTGAGTACAAGTACCGATACTTTTTTTCAAGTAGTCGCCGATACCGAATACCAATACTTTTTTTAAAATGTGTCCCCAAATGCAGCGATGTCCCCCCACAGATGCAGCCATGTATCCCCCCATCCAGCCATTGTCTCCCCCCATCCAGCCATTGTCTCCCCCCCATCCAGCCATTGTCTCCCCCCATCCAGCCATTGTCTCCCCCCCCATCCAGCCATTGTCTCCCCCCCCATCCAGCCATTGTCTCCCCCCCCATCCAGCCATTGTCTCCCCCCCATCCAGCCATTGTCTCCCCCCCCATCCAGCCATTGTCTCCCCCCCCATCCAGCCATTGTCTCCCCCCCCATCCAGCCATTGTCTCCCCCCCCCATCCAGCCATTGTCTCCCCCCCCATCCAGCCATTGTCTCCCCCCCCATCCAGCCATTGTCTCCCCCCCATCCAGCCATTGTCTCCCCCCCATCCAGCCATTGTCTCCCCCCCCATCCAGCCATTGTCTCCCCCCCATCCAGCCATTGTCTCCCCCCCATCCAGCCATTGTCACCCCCCATGCAGCCATTGTCACCCCCCATGCAGCCATTGTCACCCCCCATGCAGCCATTGTCACCCCCCATGCAGCAATGTATCCCCCCATGCAGCAATGTATCCCCCCATGCAGCCATTGTCACCCCCCATGCAGCCATTGTCACCCCCCATGCAGCCATGTGTGTCTCCCCCCATCCAGCCATGTGTGTCTCCCCCCATCCAGCCGTGTGTGTCTCCCCCCCCATCCAGCCGTGTGTGTCTCCCCCCCCATCCAGCCGTGTGTGTCTCCCCCCCCATCCAGCCGTGTGTGTCTCCCCCCCCATCCAGCCGTGTGTGTCTCCCCCCCCATCCAGCCGTGTGTGTCTCCCCCCATCCAGCCATGTGTGTCTCCCCCCATCCAGCCATGTGTGTCTCCCCCCATCCAGCCATGTGTGTCTCCCCCCATCCAGCCATGTGTGTCTCCCCCCATCCAGCCATGTGTGTCTCCCCCCATCCAGCCATGTGTGTCTCCCCCCATCCAGCCATGTGTGTCTCCCCCCATCCAGCCATGTGTGTCTCCCCCCATCCAGCCATGTGTGCCTCCCCCCATCCAGCCATGTGTGTCTCCCCCCATCCAGCCATGTGTGTCTCCCCCCATCCAGCCATGTGTGTCTCCCCCCATCCAGCCATGTGTGTCTCCCCCCATCCAGCCGTGTCTCCCCCCATCCAGCCATGTGTGTCTCCCCCCATCCAGCCATGTGTGTCTCCCCCCATCCAGCCATGTGTGTCTCCCCCCATCCAGCCGTGTCTCCCCCCATCCAGCCATGTGTGTCTCCCCCCATCCAGCCATGTGTGTCTCCCCCCATCCAGCCATGTGTGTCTCCCCCCATCCAGCCATGTGTGTCTCCCCCCATCCAGCCATGTGTGTCTCCCCCCATCCAGCCATGTGTGTCTCCCCCCATCCAGCCATGTGTGTCTCCCCCCATATGCAGCCATGTGTGTCTCCCCCCATCCAGCCATGTGTCCCCCCCATATGCAGCCATGTGTGTCTCCCCCCATTCAGCCGTGTGTCCCCCCCATATGTAGCCATGGCCCGCTTACCTGCTACCGCCGACTGTGTAAAGTACTATGGCCGGCCAGGAACATTACAGCTTTGAATAGCTTTGTAATGATTGGCGCCACGCTGCGTGTATAGACACTCCCCCTCGCTCGGGATTGGACAGTTCACTCCAGCAAGGGGGAGTGTCTATGAGTGGCGCAAATCATTACAGCTATTCAAAGCTGTAATGTTCCCGCCCGTATTACACAGTCAGCGGCGTAACGGCGGCGGATCGCAGCGGCGAATTGCGGCTCCGGTGGCGTTGGTCGGCGGCGGTGGCGCGGCGCGGTTAAGTATTCTATTTGTGTATCGGGGCGGGGTATCGGCGTCTGACTACCGCCGAAAAAACTCGGAATCGGTACCGATACCGATACTAGTATCGGTATCGGGACAACCCTATTAAAAATATTAATATGGAGATACCCTGTAACAGTAGGAGTTAGATGAGAACAGTGTTGGGAACCTATATGCCGGAATCCCCAATAGAGAAATGAAGCCAGTTGGTAACAGGGACCAGCAGAATCCAGTTTAAAACTAAAATATCACTTTGTAGTAGACAAACCTTTTAATGGATGATAAATCTGCATATTTGTAAAGCCGCAGCGAGAGCCTTTTACTGATTTTATAGCGATGTTTGTATTTCAGTCAAGGTCTTGCTGATAACACGGTTGTCGCAAAGGTGAATAAAGTGGTTTGGGACCTCGATCGCCCTCTGGAAGAGGACTGCACATTGGAACTGCTGAAATTTGACGATGAAGAGGCCCAGGCGGTAAATATTTATTGATTTATGCTAAATGATTAGGCAATTTCTTTCTGCTACATAAAGATTTTGCTAAACTCCTAGCACGAGCCCCAAGAAAACCAGAAGTTCACGTGACTAAAAGTCCCTCCACCACGATTTGACGAAAATGTGGGGTCATATTTTTTAGTTTTTAGTTTTCGTCACTTCAAAAATGCTGCTGGCGAAAATTATGATGAAAATGTTTTCATCTACGAAATTTCCATTGCCTGATCACCTATGAAATTAGTGTGAGCGTCTGTACAGCCCCTGTGTCCCCACAGACTCTCAGTACATGCTGTCTGCACACTGCACCTGACGGCTCCAGCCGGATAAGGAAGAGGCCAAGTTATGGAGTACAGGCCTGAGTAATTAAGGCAGGGGTCTTCAAACTACGGCCCTCCAGGTGTTCAAGAACTACAATTCCCATCATGCCTTTTCATGTCTGTGAATGTCAGTGTGTTACAATGCCTCATGGGATGTGTAGTTCTACAACAGCTGGAGGGCCGTAGTTTGAGGATGCCTGAATTAAGGCCTAAATAACCCTTCTGGTTACTTGGGTTGTCCCGATACCGATACTAGTATCGGGACCGATACCAAGCATTTCCCCGAGTACTTGTACTCGGGGGGGGAAATGCTCCGATACTTTACCGATACCTGACTTTCCCTGTATCCTCCTCCAGTTCCCCCATCCGTTCTGCTCTCTCCCTCCATGCTCCGTGTCCCCCCTCCGTGCCGCTGCCGTTCTGCTCTCCCCCTCCGTGCCGCTGCTGTCCTCCATTCTGCTCTCCCCCCTCCATGCTCCATGTCCCCCCTCTGTGCCGCTGCCGTTCTGCTCTCCCCTCCCCCTCCGTGCCGCTGCTGTTCTCCCTTCTGCTCTCACCCTCCGTGCCGCTGCTGTTCTCCCTTCTGCTCTCACCCTCCGTGCCGCTGCTGTTCTCCCTTCTGCTCTCACCCTCGAAGCTCCATGTCCCCCCTCTGTGCCGCTGCCGTTCTGCTCTCCCCCTCCGTGCCGCTGCTGTCCTCCATTCTGCTCTCACCCTCCGTGCCCCTGCTGTTCTCCCTTCTGCTCTCACCCTCCAAGCTCCATGTCCCCCCTCCGTGCTGCTGTTTCCCCCCTCCCTGCTCTGTGTCCCCCTTCATGTCCTCCTCTGCCCCCTCTGTCAGGATGGAGAGCGGCGGTAGGAGCCGCTAAACCCGGCTCCTACCTTTTCCGAATGAACAGAGTCAGTGATTACTGACTCTGTCCATTCATATGACTGAGCATCGTAAACTGTGTTTACGATGCTTCAGTTTATGAATGGATAGGAGCCTCTGTCTCCTGTCCATTCATTTCCAGTGCAGCTGAGAAAGGGACTGGGGAATCTGTGTTCTTAGTCCCTTTCCCTGTCTCAAAGGTGAGATGTCAGGGGTCTGTTATGACCCCTGATATCTCACCAAAGCCCCCCAACAGGGCTAAGAAAAAAAAATGGCAATAAATAATAAAAATAATTAATTGTAAAAAATAATACATATTAAAATGAAAAACACACGGACACACACAACACCCCCTTCAAGAAAGCATTGTTAAAAAAAAATAGTGAACATTTTTAATTGTAAAATAAAAAAATACTGACACCTGACATTAAAAAAAAAAAAAAAAAAAAAAGTATCGGTATCGGCGAGTACTTGGGAAAAAAAAGTCTTAAAAAAGTGGTATCGGGACAACCCTACTGGTTACACTGTTGCATAATCTATCTTCTATCTATCTATCTATCTATATATAAAACTCAAGTGTGTGTGTGTGTGTATGTATGTATGTATGTTCCAGCATCACGTCCAAACGGCTAAAGATATTAACATGAAACTTGGCACACATGTTACTTATATGTCAGCAACAAACATAGGATAGGTGGTTTAACCCTTACCCACCCCCATTTGCCATGGTCAGGGTTTTTCTTTAAAGTCCCATTCAACTCTATGGGGAAATACATGTTACTTCATAACTTCCAAACGGCTGTAGATATTTCGATAACACTTGGTCACATGTTACTTATATGTCCACGTAAACTATAGGATAGTTAATTTATCCCTTAACTACCCCCATTTGTGAGGGTCGGGGTTTTTGTTTAAAGTCCCATGCAAATCAATGGGAAATGTATGTTCCCACATAACTTCTGTACGCCTGGAGATATTTCAATAATACCTGGTACACATATTACTTATATGCCAAATAAAAATATATGACAGTTAAATTAACCCTTACCTACACCCTTATATAAAAGATGGGTATATTTATATTACTATGATTACTATGACAGCTAGTTCTTTTCATATAATAATCATCTTTCTTTGGGCAGGTATACTGGCATTCCAGCGCACACATTATGGGAGAAGCTATGGAACGGGTGTATGGTGGATGCTTATGCTATGGCCCTCCTATTGAAAGTGGATTTTATTATGACATGTTTCTGGATGAAGGGTAAGATCTCTCTCCCTATTTTTTCTATGTACCTCAAGAGGAAAAAACCTGTTTACTCCATTAATTGGCCATCTATGGTTAGCATTTGTCCGTATAGCAGATTACACTCTCCTTTGCCTGTCTATAGAATTTTGCAATGTTTTCAGCATTTGTTTTGACCACTTTCCTACCGGCCAATTCTGACATTTCTGTCATACATATAAAAATCTGCAGGTTTTTTTTTTTTTTGCTAGAAAATTACATAGAACCCCCAAATACTGTATATACTTGAGTATAAGCCCACCGAATATAAGCCAAAGCACCTAATTTTACCACAAGAGACTGGGAAAACTTATTGCCTCGAGTATAAGCCTAAGGTGTCCATCTGCATGCCTCACTTTGTCTCACTGTACCCATGACTAGACTTACGTTTAACATGGGAGTCTATGGAAGGGGTGACCGGCTTTGAAAAATCTGTGCTCCCCGGCCGTAAGTCCCCCAGACAGCAAACTTTGCACACTTGTAGAGGAGAACTGGTGCTACATGTTTGCCAGGTTTAGGGTCCTGCGGCCGGTCAGTACTGGGTCCCCAAAGTTACCTGAGAAATTACCGTTTAACATGGGAGTCTATGAAAGGGGTGCCCGACTTTGAAAAATAGCCATAGGTCCCCCGGGTGAAAAACTTTGCACACTTGTACAGGAAGAGTGGGGCAAGTTTGGAGTCCAGGGGACCTACGGCCGGCCGGTACAGGGTCCCTAAAGTCCAGGAGATCAGGCGCAAAAAGGTGACTCGAGTATAAGCCGAGGGGGGCATTTTCAGCACAAAAAAACTCGGCTTATACTTGAGTATATACGGTATGTATTTTTTTTTTAATTTAAGCAGAGGCCCTAAAGAATTAAATTGTGGGTGTTGCAATTTTTTATGTCACACAGTATTTGAATTACAAATTATTTGAAAACTATACACCTTAATGAATTTTGGTGAACGCAAACCCAACATATTACCATTTTTTTGTAAAATATAAAAGATAATGTCGAGTAAACAGATAAGAAACGTTGCACTTAAAAATGTGCGTCCGCCCAACAACGGTGCGTACTACACTGCATTACATTATCAATAAGCGACACTTTCAAAGCCTTTTACAGTTACCAGTTTAGAAATACACAGGAGGTCTGGTGCTAGAATTATTGCTCTCACTCTGACGTTCTGGGTGATGCCGCACATGTATGGTGCGATCGCTGTTTACATATGAGTGCGGGACTGATACCTGCATTAACTTTTGCACTTGAGCATGGGAGGAAAAGGGAGCTTTAGAAATTTTATTGCAGATGTGATAGAGCCATGGCTGGAGATGGGATTTGTAGTTTCTTTTACAAAGTTTTTATTGGTAAAAAAGTAATTTGAACAGATTGGGGGATTTGTAGTTTCACCACAGCTTGAGTGCTGAGGTTGCCTACCCTTGCTGTAAACTGTCATTAATTGGAGATTTAGATAACTTGCCGTCTTGACACAACACCGGCAAGCGTGTACACTCTGGTGCACAAAGTCTTTGCTGTTTTGACACACCAGCGAGTAACGAGAAAAAAGTTGTCGCGGACGTTTTGTTGGTTAGTATCGGAGTGGACTACCAATCTCCACTCATAATCCCGTTTACCGGAGTGTATACGGTTGGCGGTGTTGTGTCCAAACCGCAATTTATCGAAATCTCCAATTTACTGATGGTTTTACAATAACCGGAATTGACGTAATTGGGGATCATGACGAATTGGCTTTTTTGACAGAACACCGGTTTCTGACGTCGCACAGTAGGAGGAACAACATCCGTTCCTCTCACTGTGTCCCAGTAACCAGATGCCGCCGATCACAACCTTACTTGGCTCCCCAAGCATTCAGAAGAGCTTGGTGAAAGTAGCGGTGGAAGGGGCACGCACCTCCTTCTGCCGCCTGTAAAATTAATCTATCGGCTGTCTGATTGGTATGAGCTGCAGGCACCCATAAGGTGATTGCACATTCCTGCAGCAGCTTTCAGCCCCTCCTGCTTTGCCCAGATGTAGAGCCATTCTAAAAGACAACGCTCTGACACTTCTGGCAGTGCCAACGTTTGCCCGCTCCATCTTGCCTCCTGCACACTCCTATTGGCCAGTGAGGTAGCCCATGGTGGCGGATGGCCAATAGAGATGTGGGTACCCTGACTACCTGGAAACGTCAGAGCTTTGCCTGCCAGAACTGCCCAGCACTCTGATGAAGCCAGGGGGGTACTGAAAGCTGCTGCAGGGATGTGCAGCCATCTCTGTACATCTTGAAATGATACCAGCAACCATTTTTTTTTTTTTTTCTTAAATCCCATCTCCAGGGAAAATCCTCTCTTGCAGTGGGGCTGTCCACACTCTTGCAGGGACTACTTACCCAATCCTGTGCTTCCCTGGCAGCCATACGCTCTGACTGTGGACTTTCCCACGGCGTCCTCACATCCACCGCGGGACTATGGGCTTGAGGATGTGCGACCGCTGAGGCATAGGGAAGAATAGGGTGCAGGGACCAGCTTTGCTGCCTGAAGGGAACCTACAGGAGATTGGGTAAGTAAAATGTGTATTGCACCTAGGGCTGCAACTAACGATTATTTTCATAATCGATTAGTTGGCCGATTATTGTTTCGATTAATCGGATAATAGCCTTAACCACTTCCTGCCCGGTCAATAGCAGATTGACGTCCGGGAAGTGGTTCTGAAATCTTGACTGGACGTCCTGCAGGATTTCATGCCAGGCGTGCAGCGATCACAATGTAAACCGGAAGAGCCGTTGATGGCTCTTCCTCACTCGCGTCTGACAGACGCGAGTAGAGGAGAGCCGATCGGTGGCTCTCCTGACAGGGGGGGGTTCACACTGATTGTTTATCAGCGCAGCCCCCCCTCGGTTCGCCACACTGGACCACCAGGGAAGGGCAAAAAAAAAAAAAAGGGGCAATAAAAAATAAAATAAATAAAAAGTAAAAAAAAAGAAAAAAAAAAGACAGTAAACAAGATGCCAATCAGTGCCCACAAATGGGCACTGACTGGCAACATGGAAACATCAGTGCCACCCCAGTGTCCATCAGTGCCACCCCACAGTGCCCATCCATGCCCAGTGCCCATCTGTGCCACCCATAAGTAACCATCAGTGCCACCTATGAGTGCCCATCAGTGCCGCATACCAGCGCCACCAATCAGTGCCACCTCATCGGTGCCCATCAGTGGCATCTCATCGGTGCCCATCAGTGCCACCATATCAGTGCCCGTAATTGAAAGAGAAAACTTACTTATTTACAAAAAAATTAACAGAAAAAAAATAAAAACGTAATTTTTTTCAAAAGTTTCAGTTTTTTTTTTTTTTTTTTTTTTTTTTTTGTTGTTGCGCAAAAAAAAAAAATCGCAGAGGTGATCAAATACCACCAAAAGAAAGCTCTATTTGTGGGGAAAAAAGGACGCCAATTTTGTTTGGGTACAGTGTAGCATGACCGCGCAATTGCCATTCAAAGTGCGACAGCGCTGAAAGGTGAAAATTGGCTTGGGCGGGAAGGTGCGTAAGTGCCTGGTATGGAAGTGGTTAAAAAAAATATATATTGCATTTTTACATTTTTTTTGGCCCAATTTGTTGTTGGGCAGATTACAAAACACAAATTGCTGCAAAAAACACATTCCATGCTTTTCTGCAGCTTCTCCATTGAAGTACATTGAACCCAAAAAAACAAAATAGCACCTTTTTGCGTTAAAAAGTCCTCACCCTTTCCAAATACGCAGCAGCTGAAAAAAAATCATGGATGAACATTTATATGAACTGTAGTGTGTTTCTGCGAAAAGGAGAAAAGGGGTGTGACCCCAGGCCTGAGATGTTTAGTAACATAATGGGGTTAAAAAAACAAAAATAAGTACAAAAAGAGCAAATAATCGCTACTGTAAGGGGTTCATTTTTTTACTGTGGGACAGTGAAAGTAATATTTACAGTAGCGATTTGCTTTTTTGTACCATAAAGGGCAAATTTTAGTTTTTTTTAACCCTATTATGTTAGTGGCAGATTAATCGATTATAAAAATTGTAATCGATTAATTTCATAATCGATTATTTGTCGATTAACCGATTAGTTGTTTCGGCCCAAATTGCACCCCTGACCCAAGCAAGCACTTAAAGGAGAAGTACTGCCAAAGCGTGGAGGATCAGGGCTTCTCTGTGCAAAACCATCACACAGGGCAGGTAAGTATTTTTTAAATTACAATCACTTTAAGGATGCACAATCCTCTTCCTGATGGTCAATCTCAAATCTCTTCCTATCTATATGTAGTTGTATGCACCTTCTGCTTCTGTTTAACAACTTGTCCTGTGTTTCTATCAGAGGGGTGTCCAGCAACGACTTCACCAGCTTGGAAAATCTGTGTAAAAAGATTATGAAGGAGAAGCAGCAGTTTGAGAGGTTGGAGATCTCCAAAGAAACTCTTCTAGAGATGTTTAAGGTAATACTGGAGCTCTGAGGGAAATCGTGTATCATTGAAGTGTTTCTACAGGAAAGATTAGGAAAAAGAAAATCCCAAACATATCATACTTGCCTGCTCTGTGTAATGTTTTGCACAGAGCGGTCCATTCCTCTTTCTTTTTTTGGGTGCCCCACCAGCGGTCCTGAGTATTGAACAGCAATTCCATTTATAATGAGGGGAGCAAGAAGAAAAAAAATCCCGGAAAGATACCTTCTGATAAGAAAAGAGAATCCAGCAGATGGGAATGCAAAGTGGACCAGCGAGGACAGAGAAATAATTTGCACAACCCCTCCACATCCTGCATTGGGAAATAAACCAGCTACTCTACTTATTTAACTATAGACAATTTAGGATTTACACATTCATTATAGGAAGTGAACTTGTATTGTATCCCTTATGGAGGAACTACACTGCATCTGAGCACCACAAACCAAAAACGCTATTTAATACATTTTTTTCTAGTTGTGGCCATCTTGAGTAACGGCAGATGATTTCATGTAGCATTTACCTGGAATCCATATGCTCTTAGCTCAGGCATGCAGGCAAGAGGGTGTGCTTAGCTGAGAAAACTCCTCCTCCTCCTCCTCCTCCTCCTCCTCCCCCCCCTTTAGACTCCTGTAATGTATGACATTGTTTGCCTAGGCATGGAAAGTAGGAAGGAAGTGAAAAAAGGGTTTAAAGTAGGGTTGTCCCGATACCACTTTTTTTGGGACCGAGTACAAGTACCGATACTTTTTTTTCAAGTACTCGCCGATACCGAATACCGATACTTTTTTTTTAACAGTGATTTTTTATTTAATTTTTTAAAGGGGGGGGGGGGTAGTGGATTGTCAGTGTTTTTCTTTATTATTATTATTTACATTTTATTTTTTTAAATTATTTATTACAATTTTTTTTTCATTTTTTTTTTTATCAGCCCTGTTGGGGGGGCTTTGGTGAGATATCAGGGGTCTTAACAGACCTCTGACATCTCCCCTTTAAGACAGAGAAAGGGACTAGGGACACAGATTCCCCAGTCCCTTTCTCTGCAGCCTCAGCTGAAATGAATGGAGGGAAGCTCCTCTCCATTCATAAACTGAAGCATCGTAAACACAGGTTACGATGCTCAGTTATGTGAATGGACAGAGTCAGTAATCACTGACTCTGTCCATTCGAAATAGGTAGGAGCCGGGTTTAGCGGCTCCTACCTCCGCTCTCCATCCTGACAGATTGGGGGGGGAGAGCGGCAGGGTGGGGGGGGAGAGCTGCACGGAGGGGGACAAGACAGCATGGGGGGGAGCTGCATGCAGGGGGACAAGACGGCACGGAGGGGGACAAGACGGCACGGAGGGGGACAAGACGGCACGGGGGGGAGAGCGGCATGGGGGACAAGACGGCATGGGAGGGAACAAGATGGCACGGGGGGGAGAAGACAACACGGCGAAGACTAGTAACTCCCCCCACCACCCGATACCTGACTGCCCAGGTATCGGGTGAAGCATCGGACCATTTCCCCCCGAGTACAAGTACTTGGGAAATGCTCGGTATCGGTACCGATACTAGTATCGGTATCGGGACATCCCTAGTTTAAAGCAATATACTCTCCGATGTGTTTCTTAATGCTGGCAGCAGGAGGATTACAAATAGTCAATGTTGATTGAGAGAGTGAAGTTCCACTTTAAGGCAGCCATACATGTTATCGAAATTCGGCCGGTCCCTGCTGAATTGGGGAAATTTTGATTCATGTATGGGCAGGTTGGTTGTACGAAATTTAATTTACTGAACGACTTGTGTCCAACCAGCCTGTTGGGTTTTTCCCTAAATGTTCAGTGTCAGGGCTATAACCGACAACACTAATCACTGTGTTCTGATGGTGAGGAAGACTCTCTGGGCTCCTTCAGCTCACCGGGGAGGATTCCCCCATCCAGATAGATTTTGTCAACTTTCATGATAACGTTCATTTTTTTTTTTTTATATATATTTTTTTCTTTGCTCTTTCAGTACAACAAGTTCAAGTGCAGAATCTTAAATGAGAAAGTGGACACTCCAACCACCACAGTATACAGGTATGCAGTTTTTGACTTTATGTCGATCTTGTTAGTTGAGACTTCATTAACCCCTTCCATACCGGGCATTTTCACCCCCTTCCTGCCCAGACCAATTTTTAGTTTTCAGCGCCGTTGCACTTTGAATGACAATTGCGCAGTCATGCAACACTGTACCCGAATGAAATCTTTATGTTCCCCCCCCCCCACAAAAAGAGCTTTCGTTTGGTGGTATTTGATTATCTCTGCGTTTTTGCGCTATAAACAAAAGAGCAAATTTTGAAGAAAAAAAACACTATTTTTTACTTTTTGATTTTATAAATATCACAATTTAAAAAAAATAACTTTTCCTCAGTTTAGACCGTTGCTTATTCTTCTACATATGTTTGGTAAAAAAATATCCGCAATAAGCGTATATTGATTGGTTTGCGCAAAAGTTATAGCATCTACAAAATAGGGGATAGATTTATGGCTTTTTTTTTTTACTAGTAATGACAGCGATCTGCGATTTTATTTTTATTGTGACCGTGACATTGCGGCGGACACACCGGACACTTTTGACACGTTTTTGGGACCATTCACATTTATACAACGATTAGTGCTATAATAACTGCACGATTACTGTGTAAATGTGACTGACAGGGAAGGGGTTAACACTAGGGGGTGCTGAAGGGGTTAATATGTTCCCTGGGAGTGATTCTAACTGTAGGGGAGGGGGACTCGCAAGGGGAGGAGACCGATGTGTGTTTCTCTGTACTGGGGACACACATCGGTCTCCTCACCCCTGACAGGAGCATGGATCTGTATGTTTACACACACAGATCCACACTCCTGCCGTGATCGGCGGCAATCGCAGGTACCCGGCGGTCATTACGGCCGTCGGGCACGCGCACCGGGTCACGAGCGGCCACCCTAGATGGCCTGGAAGAAAAGACGTCATATGATGTCCACCCGGAGGGAGGGAGGGTTCCTGCTGGCGTCATATTATAGCCCGGTAAGGAAGGTGGGTTACAGAAAATCAGTGCACTAGCAAATCCATCTTCTTAAAGCGACAATAACCCCCCAAACAAAAAAAAAAAAATTTTTATGCTTTTCTTTCCTTTGTGTAAGCTACAATTCTTAAATTTTTTGGTTTTGGGTTTAATACTGCTTTAGAGCAAACGTGTTTATTCTTTTACAATCATTGTATATGTACATAAATCTTGTTGTAAAAAAAATTATCCTTTTTTAATTTATTTTGTTCTCAGATGTGGCCCCTTAATCGATCTTTGCAGAGGACCCCATGTGAGGCATACTGGAAAGATTAAAGCTTTCAAGATACACAAGGTACCAGAAATGTATAATCCGTGGTGGAAGTACAACCTTACCTACAGATTTAGTTCTATATAATATTCCTATTATAAAGAACCACTTCAGGAGGGCATGCTGCTTAGCATAGTACGCAGGAGCTAGCGGTGATCACTGCAATAGTGGTGCCTACTACTGTGATTTCCATCTGACACAGGGATCGGCCAGGTATATACTGTGTATATATAGTACTTTGGTTCAAGGTAGGGTTGTCCCGTTACCGATACCAGTATCGGTATCGGGACCGATACCGAGTATTTGCGGGAGTACTCGTACTCCCGCAAATACCCCCGATACTGAAATAGAATACTTGTTCCCCCCCGCCGCCGCAAACCCGTCGTCGCAAACCGCAAAGCCGCCACGCGTTAATCAGCGTGTGGGGAACATTACAGCTTTTGTTTGAATAGCTGTATCCCCGCCGCGTATAGACACTCCCCCTTGCGCGGCATTTTCGGATGACCTGTCCAATCCCGAGCAAGGGGGAGTGTCTATACACGGCAGGGATACAGCTATTCAAACGAAAGCTGTAATGTTCCCCGCACGCTGATTAACGCGGCACGTGCGGCATCATCAAGGTATGTAGGACATGGCTGGAATATGTGGGGGACATGGCTGGAATATGTGGGGGACATGGCTGCATTATGTGGGGGACATGGCTGGAATATGTGGGGGGACATGGCTGGAATATGTGGGGGGACATGGCTGGAATATGTGGGGGGACATGGCTGGAATATGTGGGGGGACATGGCTGCATTTGGGGATACATTTAAAAAAAGTATCGGTACTCGTACTCAGTCCTAAAAAAGTGGCATCGGGACAACCCTAGTTCAAGGTTTTGTTTTTGTTTGTTTTTTGCTATCTGTGTGCCATCGGAGAGATTTTCCCTATCTTCCTGTCCCATTCCCAAAACAGCAATGGAGTAGAAATCTTCCCAAAGTAATGGAATCCCTGGTTATCACCAGAAGTGGCGTCCTCATTGGAAGATTTCCTCTCTATTACTGTTCTGGAGACAACCCAAATCACTTTGACTCTCAATTATAATGACAAACTGGGTAAATCCTCCCCTTGGATTGGGTTGTAAGATTCAACCCCCCTTTCCTGACCAGGCCATTTTTTTGCTTTTTGGCACTGTGTTATTTTAACTGACAATTGATCGTGCGACACTGTACCCAATAAAATATATATATTTTTTTTTTTACCACAAATAGAGCTTTTTTTGGTAATCACCACTGCGTTTTTCTATTTTTTGCGCTATAAACTAAAAAAGACCAATTAACCACTTCCCTACCGCTGTATTGTCATATGATGGCCACAGGAACCCTTCGTCCCTCCGAGCGGCCGTCATATGACGTCCTGGGATTCCTTGCTTTGTGGAGAGCTCACGCGCTCTGGGCGGCCGATTGCTCATCACAGAGCTGGGTTTACCCACACAGATCCACGTCCTGTCAGGTGAGAGGAGACCGTTCCGTGTATTCCCATTACAGAGGAACACCGATTGGTCTCCTCCCCTTGTGAGTCCCCTCCCCGCCACAGTTAAAATCACTCCCTAGGTAACATATTTAACCCCTTGATCGCCCCCTAGTGTTAAAGCAGAGGTTCACCCTAAAAAAACATGCATATACCAATTCATCCAGCATACTGCCGACATGTACAGTATGCTGGGTTTTTTTTTTTTACGCTGTACATACCGTTGTATAGGTATTTTCCCCCCGGCTTCCGGGTAGTGGCTCCCGCGGGAGTGGGCGTTCCTATTCAGAGACTAAGTGATTGACGTGATGACAAAAGCTTCCCCCCGGCGCATAATTCGCGTCACCAGTTTCCGAAAGAAGCCGAACGTTGGTGCGCAGGCACCGTATAGAGCCGACTCGCAGTTCGGCTCCTTCCGGAAACTGGTGACGCGCATTATTATGTGCCGGAGGGAAGCTTTTGTCATCGCGTCAATCACTTAGTCTCTGAATAGGAACGCCCACTCCCGCGGGCGGCACTACCCAGAAGCTGGGGGGGAAAATGGCTATACGAGGGTATGTACAGCGAAACAAAATAAAATACAGCATACTGTACATGTCGGCAGGATGGAATGGTATATGCATGTTTTAGGGTGAACCTCCGCTTTAACCTCTTCCCTGCCAGTCACATTTATACAGTAATCGGTGCAAAGTGCACTTGGAAGTGCAGTTGCTGTAAATCTAAGGGGTAGATCTGAAATGGGGGGGAAGCTCTGCTGATTTTATTATCCAATCATGTGCAAGCTAAAATTTTGTTTTTTATTTTCCTTGCATGTCCCCCTCAGATCTACAGCGACTGCACTTCCAAGTGCAATTTCAAGTGTAGTTTGCTCTTGTAGTGCAAAGTGACCCCCCCCCCCTTGTCACTTTGCCCTGAATGTCCTGATTGGGAAAACCTTCACACAAATTGGCACATCATAGATTATATAATCTTTAGTAAGATTGTTAAATTCATTTTTTTTTTCTGTTATATCACGTTGTATTTATTGTCTTTGTTTTGTTTGTAGAATTCTTCCACTTACTGGGAAGGGAAGGCTGATATGGAAACCCTGCAGAGAATTTATGGGATTTCATTCCCTGACCCAAAAATGCTAAAAGAATGGGAGAAGTTCCAGGAGGAGGCCAAGAACAGAGACCACCGGAAGATTGGCAGGGTAAGTTCTGATAGGGAAAGTTGGGCGTAGAGTACGAGAAGACTTGGCTGGGGAAATGGTGCTTCTAGTGTTCCTTTCCCGGCTCTGTGATAAAAGCGAAGTGTTCAAACTGAGGAAGGAACACATGAAGCTGTTGAGTTTGATTGGGGTGCTGAAGACTACTTCTTTTATAAAATCTGGTTCAGGTAATGTAAGGCCCCGTACACATGGGTGGAATGTCGGCCGGAATCGGCCATTACAGTAGAACCCAGCCGACTTTCAGCGCGTGTGTACAGCTGCTTGTCCGACAGAAGCCAATCTCACGACCAGCCTCTGTTGAATGACCATGCTAGAAAACTTTTGGGGGGAGCAAACAAACTGAAAAACAAAAGCCCATGAAACGCAGCTACTGTGCCCTATCAATTGGCGCTACTGTGCCCTATCAATTGGCGCTACTGTGCCCTATCAATTGGCGCTCTACTGTGCCCTATCAATTGGCGCTCTACTGTGCCCTATCAATTGGCGCTCTACTGTGCCCTATCAATTGGCGCTCTACTGTGCCCTATCAATTGGCGCTCTACTGTGCCCTATCAATTGGCACTGCCAGTGTGCCCCATTAATTGCCATTACTGTGCCCCATCAATTGCCGCTACGTGTGCTCAATGTCTTCTCCCATCCTCTGATTGGACGCCTGATAGGCATCCAATCACAGCGCCTGTCGTTTCAGCCAACCAGGTGACAGGTAACCAGACCCGAGCCCCTGATTGACTGAGAGGCGAGTCAGAGTTAGGGAATCGATTTATTTGCTTCCCTAACACAACACTAGGTGAACGCACAGCATTGCGCCCACCGTTTACCATTTTGGAAGCCTATGGCTCTAATCAGGACCCCTATTGGAGCCAACGGCTCTAATCAGGCGCTTCCAAAAAAACATCCCGCCGCTGTAATTCACGTGCCCGGCGCCCGACAAGGGGCAGGACACCTGAATAGGGGGTGGCAGTGGCGACCATAGATGGATTCATGCAATCCGTGAATCTATCTATGGTGATAGACCTGTGCAGGAGAGAGGGGGCGGCACTCCTGCGCCCTTTATGGACGCACCGCCACTGGCTTGCAGCCAATGGCAGTGAGCACTGACTGGTGTGTTCTGGCTGGCAGGGGGGGGGGGGGGGCAGTCACCTCATCAGAACACAATAACACAGCGGGGGAGATCGCTGTACTAACAGGCGAGATGAGCATCCAGATTCTCTGGGTTACAATGAAAATGCATTCCCAATTACAGACGCTCTTGAATTGCTGTCCGGCTTAGAACTTACACTTGTGTTTCCTTGAATACAGGACCAGGAGCTGTTTTTCTTTCATGAGCTGAGTCCCGGAAGTTGTTTCTTCCTTCCCAAGGGAGCGTTCATTTATAACCAGCTGATTAACTTCATCAGGGTGAGTACTTCAAGGGTATTTATCACCTCTGCCCATCGGCAACAGCCATTGTATAGTCTGTGTTTACAAGACCATATTACTGATAATTAGTCAGGAGGCTAAACCTGAATCCAGGAATATATTGCTCCTTGTTTTATTGCTGGTATCCAATGTTTGCATTCACAAACATTGGCTCTCCATGGAGGACCAATAAGCCAATGTTTGCAAAATTATATATTAAAAGGGTTTATTAAATGTGTATATTTGGACACAGTCATGATAATAAAAAAACATATTTTTGAATCTCCAGTCACAAGAATAAAAATACATACATACAGTTACAAACACAACATTGCAATTACAGTTGTACAAAACAAGGACATCTGTATATGTTGAATTACTGACGCGTTTCGATCCCTATTGCGGGATCTTCTTCAGAGGATTTATAGTTTGCTGTAATGGAATAAGTAATGAATTTAAATTCTATACCTAGGTATATGCCCAATGGTTAGAAAACAAGAATATATAGTTACCAATCAACTGTGTTGTAGGAACAGTGGTCCAGATTCACAAAGGAGATACGACGGCATATCTCCTGATAGAATCAGGTTACGCATAGCTAGCCCTAAGATCCGACAGGTGTAATTGAATTACACTGTCGGATCTTAGGCTGCAATTCTAGGCCGGCCGCTAGGTGGCGAGGCCATTGCGGTCGGCGTAAAATATGCAAATGACTAGTTACGGCGATTCCCGAACGTCCGCGCTGCTCGTCGATCTAACTTTACGTTGTTTCCGTTGAGATACGCCACGTAAAATTAGGGCTGAGCCCTAGGTGTTCTAAGCCATATTAAGTATGGCCGTCGTTCCCGCGTCGAAATTTAAAAAATCACGTCGTTTGCGTAAGTCGTCCGTGAATGGCGCTGGACGCCATTTACGTTAACGTCTAAACAAATGACGTCCGTGCGACGTCATTTAGCACAATGCACGTCAGGTAATTTTCCCGATGGAGCATGCGCAGTACGTTTGGCGCGGGAACGCGCCTAATTTAAATGGTGCCCGCATCATTTGAATTGGGCGGGCTTGCGCCGAGCGCATTTACGTTACACCGCCGCAAGTTTACAGGTAAGAGTTTTGAGAATCAGGCACTTACGCTGTAAACCTGCGGCGGTGTAACGTAAATGGGATACGTTACGCCGCCGCGGAGTAACGTAAATCTATGTGAATCTGGCCCAGTATTCGTAACTGGAGTCCCACCAAATACCTTTAAAGAGAGATCCCGGTGGTCTCCCGGCCGCTTAACCTCCCAGAACGCGGTGCCGCCAAGCCATGTGTGACTTGCAGAAAGTCATGCTAGGGAGAAAGGCACCCCTGGGGGCGCGCACGAGGCTACGATCGGCACCTATGGTGAAGCATCAAGGGCGTTTATTATAGGATGCATTATTGATGCTTCCATACAAATTATATTAGTTTGAAATGGTATATGGACGGACCAACAGTATACAAAAAGATGCCCTAAAATTAGTTCTATATATTGATATGTTGTAATAAAGAGGCTTTTGCCAATTGGTTAGTGTTAAAAAGGATAGCTTAGACCAAGGTTTCCATTAAAAATCGAATTCCCGAGGATCCCAGGTCAACCTTCCGCCAAGAGGGCGTCCAAGGAGGGACGAACAATAGGGGAGAAGTTACCAAGCGGCCTACAAGGAGTCAGATAATGGAGAAAGGGGTCCACATGATGGTCGGCATGGAGGGGAAGGGAAAGGGGGGGGGGGGGAGGGGGAAAAGAGGGAAGGGAGAGAAGGGGTTTCCCGCACCTAGGCCAAGTATATAATTAAGACATTTTTTATTCGATATTGAGATAATATCAATTGATATATTAATGTGTTACCAAGAGGGAGCGAGCAGAAAGGGTGTATCACAGAGAGAGTGTTACTGAAAGACTGAAGCACTTTGGGACCCTTTCCCAATTGAGGGCAGTACTTTTAGTACATAGGAGCTAGGTTAATCTGATGATGATCCCTAGCGTCTCTCTATGGACGACCAAATGAGTAGAAACAACGTATCTTTTCGTTCTTTTATCAAAAGAAAGAACTCTGGTGTGTAGATGAAGGAAGTTTAACCATTTAAAGACCAAACCTTTTTTGACATTATTGCTTACAAGTAAATCATTATTTTCTGCTGGAAAATTACTTGGAACACCCAAACATGTTCTATATTTTGTTTTAGAAGAGACCCTAGAGAAAAAAATGGTGGTTGTTACCAGGGCTGTGGAGTCGGAGTCGAGGAGTCGGAGTCGGGGGAAATTTTGGGTACCTGGAGTCGGAGTCGGCAAACAATGCACCAACTCCGACTCCTACTAAATTTAGATTGGAATAAAAAAAAAAAAGCAAGTTTAAATGTCCCAATTCACAAAAAGTTATAATTAATGACTTCTCTACTGTAAGAATAAAGACCAATGCATGCAGTGCCTCACGTAACCGCAAAACGAACACGTTAAGTGACCGTGAAGAAGCATGCTTTTCATGTGCTTCACTATATGGCACGCAACGCACAATTAGGAGCTGCAATACTTATACTTTCCATAGTGTTGTGTTCTGCTTTTACAGGGAACGCAGCGCCCATGTGTAACCTAGCCTCTCACTGATAAGGGATTAAATAAATATGTTTTTTGCAGGACTAGAGAGTGAGACACTTGTATAAGTGAAGGGAATGGAGGGCCAATAGTTCAAGACTGAAGCTGTAAACCATTGGAAAAACTGCTGTCATTTAGCTAAGGCTATAAAAACTTGTAAACTCCGATTGTTAGCTTAAACTTTAAACATGACTATGGGATTCTCCTAGGAAAATCATGTTTTAGAATAAATGCCCCTTCATGGATCCTCCCACTGCCCTATGTTTTTGTTTTTGTTGTAAAACAACCAAATAATGTGGTTTGTATTTTTGAACTGGTAAAGATCATGTTCCTGATGTTTATGCCTGCTGCTACTATCCAGCCACTTGATTGATTAAAGCGGGAGTTCACCCATAAAATTTTTTTCCCCTTAGATGGATGCTCGTTTTGTCTAGGGGAATCGGCTAGTTGTTTTAAAATATGAGCCGTACTTACCGTTTTCGAGATGCATCGTCTCCGTCGCTTCCGGGTATGGGTCTTCGGGAGCGGGCGTTCCTTCTTGATTGACAGTCTTCCGAGAGGCTTCCGACGGTCGCATCCATCGCGTCACTCGTAGCCGAAAGAACCCGAACGTCGGTGCGGCTCTATACTGCGCCTGCGCACCGACGTTCGGCTTCTTTCGGAAAATCGTGACGCGATGGATGCGACCGTCGGAAGACTGTCAATCAAAATAGGAACGCCCAGTCCCGCAGCCCATACCCGGAAGCGACGGAGAAGATGCATCTCGTAAACCGTAAGTACGGATCATATTTTAAAACAACTAGCCGATTCCCCTAGACAAAACGAGCATCCATCTAAGGGAAAAAAGTGTTATTTACGGGTGAACCTCCGCTTTAATAAAAAAAAATGAATAAAACGTTGTTTTCATTGTGTTTGTCTTTTGCTTAAACTGTGCAATACAGTAGACTGTTGGCTTCCCAGCCAGTAGTCCTGTGGTAGGTTGCGTTTCTTTCCCTCAAGGAATGTATAAAATACATTCGCATATTAATACAGAGGAGTCGGAAGTACATAAAACTGAGGAGTCGGAGTTGGAACATTTATCTACCGACTCCACAGCCCTGGTTGTTACAATATTTTATGTCACACTGTATTTGCGCAGTGTTTTTTCAAACACAATTTATTTTTGATAAAATACACTTTAATTAATAATAAAAAAAAAAAGATAAAGTTAGCCCAATTTTTTTGTATAATGTGAAAGAAGATATTGCACCACGAGAATCGTGATCTTGATTCTAAGCAAAAAAAATTGTGATTCTCATTTTAGCCAGAATCCTGCAGCAACTTTTTTTTTTTCAAATTTTCACATGATCACATTGAAATTGTTCATATCACATTAGAGTGTATGGCTCAGCATACGGGTACCATAAAGAACACCCATGAGCAGGCATTTAGAATCTAAATATGCAGCCTTAACTTATTCACCACCAGTGACCACACTGGGATGGATGAGCTCTCATGCCTAGTGTGGTCCGTTTGAGATAGGAAAGCCTAGGGACTGGCAGGATCACTAGGTATTTTACACAAAGGAAGCATTACAAAGGGAATAGGAGAATTGTTAACACAAGAACATGGTACAGCAGGCACTTATCAGGAATATGCGATGTCCGGGTAACATTTTCTTTAAAGTGATAGTTAACTTCCATCACTGACTTTTACCTATAGATAAGGCTTACCTATAGGTAGTGCAAATATCTCCTAGACGTGCACTGTTTAGGAGATATTTACTGTATATGCTGCCAGTGATATCACTGGTGCATACGCTCTGGAATGGCCACCCATGGCGTTCCTTCAAAGCCCTGAGCCTTAAAAGACAACTTCTGCCTGCATGCGCGTGAGTGACCTCATCGCAACTCCGGACAGTCACAAAGTCTGCAAACCTGGAAGAAAAGACAGGTGAAGATGGGAGTGGCCTTCAGCGATGACATCTCAGAGCTGGAAGGCTTTGTTTTAAGATAAGTTTAATGGACTTGCAGGGTAAAAAAAACTATATAATGTGCAGCGGTTTACAGCCGCTTTAATATTCTTGCATAAGCCCAAATATGGCTAGCTACCATAACCCCGGTATCCTCTTCTTCAGCGGTGCGGTCCACTACAAGATATAAGCGGTCTCTGCGGTGGATACGCCGCAAGATCACTTTTATCGGAGGCAGGAGAGGGGGCCCCTCCCGCTGCTTACCGGAGCCCTCTGCCGCTTACTGGAGCCAGTGGCAGAGGTGATGGGGTCCTGTCCCTGCCTGTGTATGGAGACGAGTGAGGGGAAGGTGGCCCCCACCCGTCTCCATATCATTGCAGGGCGGAGTCAACGTCAAAACATCACTTCCGCCCAATGCTCTTAAAGGGACATTTTTATTTTTTATTGCATTTTAGTTTAAATATGAGATCTGATTTTTTTATTTATTTTTTTCCCCAAATATCATATTTTTAAAGAGGGAGTTCACCCGAAAAACTATTTTTAACATTAGATTGATGCTCGTTTTGTCTAGGGGAATCGGGTGTTTTTTTTTAAATCGAAGCTGTACTTATCGTTTTAGAGAGAGAGATCTTCTCCGCCGCTTCCGGGTATGGGCTGCGGGACTGGGCGTTCCTATTTGATTGACAGCCTTCCGACAGTCGCATACATCGCGTCACGAGTAGCCGAAAGAAGCCGAACGTCGGTGCGGCTCTATACGGCGCCTGCGCACCGACGTTCGGCTACTTTCGGAAAATCGTGACGCGATGTATGCGACTGTCGCAAGCCTGTCGGAAGCCTGTCAATCAAATAGGAACGCCCAGTCCCGCAGCCCATACCCGGAAGCGGCGGAGAAGATGTATCTCTAAAACGGTAAGTACTGCTTCGATTTAAAAAAAAAACACCCGATTCCCCTAGACAAAATGAGCCTCAATCTAATGTTAAAAATTAAGTTTTTGGGTGAACCTCCACTTTAAGAGGACCTCTCATGCTTTTTCTATTACAAGGGATGTTTACATTCCTTGTAATGGGAATAAAAGTGACCCAATAAAAAAAATAATGTGTCAAAAGAAAGAAAATTCAAGTAAAATAAATAAGAAAAAAAATAATACATTTTTAAAGCGCCCCATCCCGACGAGCCCTCATGCAGAAGCGAACGCATATGTGAGCAGCGCCCGCATATGAAAACGGTGTTCAAACCACACATGTGAGGTATCGCCGTGTTCGTTAGAGCGAGAGCAATAATTCTATTACCAGACCTCCTCTGTAACTCAAAACATGCAACCTGTAGAATTTTTTAAATGTCGCCCATGGAGATTTTTAAGGGTAAAAGTTTGTCGCCATTCCACGAGCGGGTGCAACTTTGAAGCGTGACATGTTGGGTATCAATTTACTCAGCGTATTATTACATTATCTATCATATTATAAAAAAAAAATTGGGAAAACCTTACGGTTGTGTGTGTTTTTTTTTTTTTTTTTTTGAGCTTGTAAGACCGCTGCGCAACTACGGTGTGACAAAAGTATTGTCAAAAAAAAAAAGTATTGTGACAAAAGTATTTTATTCTCTAGGTGGTTGAAAAAAAAAAATATAAAGCCAGATTCAGAGAGACTTACGCCGACGTATCAGTAGATACTCCGTCGTAAGTCCGAATGTGCGCCGTCGTATCTATGCACTCATTCTTAAAATGAGATACGCCTGATTTTTGCCAAGATACGACTGACGTAAGTCTCCTACGCCATTGTATCTTGGGTGCATATTTACGCTGGCCGCAAGGGGCGCTTCCGTTGATTTACGCGTTGAATATGTAAATGAGCTAGATACGCCGATTCACCAACGTACTTGCGCCCGTTTTTCCGGCGTAAAGTTAAACCACCAAAAAGCTGGTCTAAGTCGTTTAGGGTATGGACGTCGGAAGTGCCGTCGGATTTTATGTCGTTTACATAAGTCGTACGTGAATGGGGCTGGGCGTTAGTTAGGTTCACGACGTACGCATTGAGTCGTCGTATCGTAGGGAGTATTTGCGACGTGATTCTGAGCATGCGCCGTTCGTTCGGCCATGCATTCACATGGGGTCACGATTCATTTGAATACAACACGCCCACTGCCTTGCTACTTTGAATTACGCGGGCTTACGCCGGCCCATTTACGTTACGCCGGCGTACATATGGGAGCAAGTGCTTTGTGAATACAGTACTTGCCTCTCAATGTTATGTCGGCGTAGCGCATATGAGATGCGCTACGCCAAACTAAAGATGCGCCCGTCTCTCTGAATCTGGCTAATAATGTTTGGGGGTTCTAAGTAATTTTCTAGCAAAAACATTTTTTTTTTTTAAACTTGTAAACACCAAATTTTAGAAAGAGGCTCTGGGTTAAGGTCCTGTCTGGAACTGTGCCGTACAACTGTCCAATACTTTGTTAGATGTATGAAATGAGTTTGTATGGTTTGTCCAAGGACACCTTGACTGCCAAACTGTGACCAGCTCAGAGTTGTATCTCAAGGCCTAATTTTACAGCAAACATGCATAGGACATTTTGGTATTTTACAATGTACAAAGGGCGATAAGCAGAAATTCTATTGCAGTTAAGACTGTCACTGACCTGATCTATTAAAGTATATCTAAAAGTACATTTTTCAAAAATGTTTAGATTAGGGGAGAGGTAAAACCTCAATCAGTTTTGTTTTTGCCATCTGTCTCCTTGCCAATATTTCCCTTTACTTCCTGTCCTGTAGACTCAACAGGAAGTGAAAGGATATCTTTCCAATGTGAGAAATATCCCCTCCTAGCTTCAAAGGAACAATTGTCCTCATTAGAAGTTTCCCCTCTATTTATGCTCTGATGGCAACTCAGATTGTTGGAATTACCCTCGCATTCATTCCCAGTGACATCTGTGACCAGAACACTTAAAGCGGAGTTATGCCGATTTTATTTATTTTTTCTTCAAAAGTCAGCAGCTACAAATACTGCAGCTGCTGACTTTTAAAATAAGGAGACTTGCCTGTCCAGGGCACCCGCGATGTCGGCACCCGAAGCTGATCTGTCGCTCGCCGCCATGTTCGGCCTTGCGGCTCACTTCCTGGTTCCCTTTCTGCGCATGAGCGACCCCACTGGTCCCTGCTGTCTTCTGGGACCTGTGTGTCTCCCAAAAGACAGCGAGGGGAAGGCGAAGGTGCCGGAAGTGGCGTAGATACCCATGGGTGGCTCTGGTATCCATGCCCAGAAGTATTGCACAGGTATCTGCCCCCCCCCCCCTGAAAGGTGCCAAAGGTGCCAATTATGACACTGGAGGGGGGAGGGTTATGAAAAGCGGAAGTTCCATTTTTGGGTGTAACTCCGCTTTAAAGAGACTGTGTCATCCTAACGGGGGGGGGGGGGGGGGGTTACAGACATCAACAAACCTGACAGAGGGTCTAACCCCTCACCACTCTATTAAAATGAAAAAAAATTGCCTTTTAGTTATATTGTAAAAAAAAAAATTAAAAACCCAACTGGTGTGCTCATACCGGCCAATCAGATTCTAGCTGTCACTTTCCTCACAAACAGCAGACAAATAAGAGAAAGGAGACGCAGGTCCATCATTACAGCTCAGCCTTGTGTCTGTAGGTGGTCACTTCTATGAGTTAGCAGGTTTCAATGTGCTGGGGTCTCCTCTTCCCACCAGGAATCTAAGTGGGGAATGTTCCACAATGCAAAATATACTGGTAGGATGATCGTCTTCTGATCAATGATCGTCTTTTGTTTTGATCACCTACTTTTTTTTGTATTATCAGGAAGAGTATAGGAAGAGGGGCTTCCAAGAGGTGGTCACCCCCAACGTGTATAACAGCAAGCTATGGCAGACATCCGGACACTGGCAACATTACAGTGAAAACATGTTCTCATTTGAAGTGGAGAAGGAAATCTTTGCACTGAAGCCCATGAACTGCCCAGGACATTGGTATGATATGCATAGTTTCCAAGTGTGACATATATTCTTGGTTATCTTGTATGTCTGCATGTAATGCAGAGCTCCCAGCTATAAAAAATAAATACAAATAAAAATGATGGTTAGTAGAAAAAATTTAAAAAAAGGCAGCCTTCCTTGGCTGCTATATTTACTTTTAGTTCAGAGCTGCCTGCAGTAATTCAATTCATCCACTAGATGTCACCAGTCTTCCAGGATGCATAAAGACCAGCTTCAACTAGTGGTAGTAAAGTCTTTTTGACTTGTAACTACAGCTAAGCATATAATAAAGCTTACCTGTAGGCAGGGCCATTTGAAGGAATTTGGGGGCCCCAAGCAAAATGGACATGGAGGTCCCCCCCCCCTCCCCATGCACGCACGCAAAGCCTACAAGAAACACAGCATAGCGATACAGTGTAAGTTCACCCACACTGTGCCATGCCATCAAATGCAGCCACTGTGCCATCAATTGCCACCACTCACTGTGCCCATTAATTGTCACCACTGTGCCATGCCATCAATTGTCACCACTGTGCCATGCCATCAATTGTCACCACTGTGCCATCAATTGTCGCCACTGTGCCCATCAATTGTCACCACTGTGCAATGCCAAACACAGCCACTGTGCCATCAAACGCAGCCACTATGCCATCAATTGTCGCCATTGTGCCCATGAGCTGCTGGCTCTGATGGGCACTTCCAAAGCCAACTAGCTGCCATTATTCAGATGGCCGGCGCTCACCAGGGGGCCGGCCATCTGAATAGTGGGCGGCAGCGACAATACATGGATTCATGCAATGCATGAATCTATGTATTGTTGATCAGTGGTGGTGCAGGAGAGAGAGGGGGCGGCGTTCCTGCGCCCTCTATGGATGCACCGCCACTGGTAGATATACTGTGTCCACTGTACAAGATGTTTATCCCTTATCCATGATTTATATGCCCAGCCATATGGGTGCTTTAAGATCTCATTGTTTACTGCCACATGATGCTTTCATGTTGGTGTGTACCACAGTGTACGTAACCCTCCTATTTTGGTTGTTCCACTCTGGAACAACCAAAATAGGAGGGTTACGTACACACCAACATGAAAGCATTGTGGCAGTAAACAATAAGGTCTTAAAGCACCCATATGGCTGGGCATATACATTATGGATACTAGGATAAACATTTTGTACAGTGGACACAGTGGGCCAGATTCACAGCGGAGATACGATGGAGTATCTCAGATACTCCGTCTTATCTCTCAGAGTATCTATGCGACTGATTCATAGAATCAGTTACGCATAGATAGCCAGAAGATCCGACAGGTGTAATTGTTTTACACTGTCGGATCTTAGGATGCAGTACCGCGGCCGCCGCTGGGCGGAGTTCGCGTCGTAAACCAGCGTCGGGTATGCAAATTAGGAGTTACGGCGATCCACGACGGTTTTTCGCGTTCGCTACGTCGCCGCTAGTCTAGTTTCCCATCGCAAATTTAGTCGTCGTTTTGGGTGCCCTAACTTTACACAGCACACGTATGTGCTGTATAAAGTATGGCCGTCGTTCCCACGTCGAAATTTAAAAATTCACGTCGTTTGCGTAAGACGTCCGGGAATACGGAAGTACGCTACGCACGTCGGCGTTCGAAAAAAATTACGTCACTTTGCGCAAAGCACGGCGGGAATTTCGAAACGGAGCATGTGCAGTAGGTCCAGCGCGGGAGCGCGCCTAATTTAAATGGCACACGCCCATTTAAATTACGCGGGCTTACGCCGGAGGCCGCCAGCGTAGGTTTTCATTGCAAGTGCTTTGTGAATCAGGCACTTGCGATGAAAACTTGCGGCGGTGTAACGTATCTACAATGCGTTACGCCGCCGCTAGTCTACGTGAATATGGCCCCAAATATCTAATGAGGAGAGCAAAAAATAAAGATTTACCATAGAAACAATAACCATAGCTTTCTTTCCGTTTTTCTTTCTTTTACCATCCCATTTCCATCTAAGAGTCCTTTCACACTGAGCCTCTCATAGCGTCGGCGGTAAAACTCCGCTATTTTTAACGCTGACGCTATGAGCGGATTTGCTAGCGCCTGAGGAAGGGTTAAGACCGCCCGCAATGCGCTGCTACAGCAGCGCATTGCCAGCGGTGTAGCTGCGCTGTCCCATTGATTTCGATGGGCAGCAGCGGTGAAGGAGCGGTAAACACACCCCTCCTTCTCCGCTCCAAAGATGCGGCTAGCAGGACTTTTTTTTTACACTTTTTTTTTATCGTCCTGCTGGCGCAATGCTCCAGTGTGAAAGCCCGAGGGCTTTCACACTGGAGCCAATTGAGCAGCTTCTTAAGGGCGGTTTGCAGGCGCTATTTTTAATATTATAGCGCCTGCAATACGTTCCAGTGTGAAAGGGGTCTTATTGCTTCTTTTTTGAATCGGGTAATATATACAAAACAATTACCAAAGATTTCTTTCCATTCTCTTTACCTTCCCATTTCCATTTTATAGCTTCTTTTTTGAATCGGGTCATATTTATTAAAGCTTTTTGAAAAAATGTACAACGCAGAGAAAAGACTCTACAGTAGAGTCTATTGTAGAGTCTTTTCTCTGCTTTGTACATTTTTGCAAAAAGCTTTAATAAATATGACCTGATTCAAAAAAGAAGCTATAAAATGGAAATGGGATGGTAAAGAGAATGGAAAGAAATCTATGGTAATTGTTTTGTCTCCCCCCCCCCGTTCTTTTTAACCCCCCTCCCTACAGTACCTCGTACCGCGCGGCAGCCGGCAGGAGATTCAGTTTGTTGTTGTTCCTGGTCGGCCGGACTGAAAGGAAGTGAGCACAGAGCACTCAGTGTGTGCACTTCCTGTCAGTCCGGCCGGGAACAGGAAACGGAATCTTCTGTTCCGCGCGGCCGACCGGACTGCAGGAGGAAGCAGCGGAGCGCCAAGGGCCCAGCCCTGCTGGGGCCCCTGGCCAGCTCTGGGCCCCAAGCAATTGCTTGGTTTGCCTGTCGGGTTCCGATGGGCCTGCCTGTAGGTACAGTGACTGTCTCCTAAACTTGCACTGTTTAGGAGATATTCACACTGCATGCATCCAGTGACGTCACCAGCGCATGTGTCTCTTCAGAGTTCTGTGACGTCATCGTCAATCAGACGGCTGGAGCTCTCAAACTCAAAAGGAAGACCTTGTGAAAATGGAATCGGTGACAGCGCGCCACTGGAGGGCTTCGTTCTAAGTTACGTTTTTTCATAATGTGCTAGTATGGGGTTTAAAAAAAAAAAAAAGTGCGGTTTACTACTGCTTCAATCCACTTACTCTGAATCCAGACTGTCATGGGCCTGGCCACTGGGGATGCCCCATGATGGCAGTCTGGACTGCACTACTGTATGAAAGTGATTGTAAAGCTTTATTTATGTTTTTTTAATAAAATAATAAACTTGTCATATTTACTTCCTCTGTGTAATGGTTTTGCATAGAGCATCCCCGATCCTCTTCTTATGGGGCTCCCCGCTGGTGTTCCTGGCTGCTCTTTGGCCAGTCCCCCTACAGAAACCTTAAGACTTTAGAAGCACTTTAACCACTTAAGGACCCCTTCACGCCGATATACGTCGGCAGAATGGCACGGCTGGGCACATCAACGTATATGTACGTTGCCCTTTAAGCCCAGCCGTGGGGTCGCGGGCGCGTGCCCGCGATTCGGTCCGAAGCCCTGTGACCGCGATCGCCGCAGGAGTCCCGCGATCGGTCCCCGGAGCTGAAGAACGGGGAGAGCCGTGTGTAAACGCAGCTTCCCCTTTCTTCACTGTGGCGCCGTCATTGATCGTGTGTTCCCTTATATAGGGAATCACAATCGATGAGGTCATACATACCCCATCAGCGCCCCCTGTGGTTAACTCCCAAACTGCAACTGTCATTTTCACAATAAACAATGCATTTCAAATGCATTTTTTGCTGTGAAAATGACAATGGTCCCAAAAATGTGTCAAAATTGTCCGAAGTGTCCGCCATAATGTCGCAGTCACGAAAAAAATCGCTGATCGCCGGCATTAGTAGTAAAAAAAAAAAAATAATAATAAAACTATCCCCTATTTTGTAAACGCTATAAATTTTGCGCAAACCAATCGATAAACGCTTATTGCGTTTTTTTTTTTTTTTACCAAAAATAGGTAGAAGAATACGTATCGGCCTAAACTGAGGGAAAAAAAAAAAATTATATGTTTTTGGGGGATATTTATTATAGCAAAAAGTAAAAAATATTGCATTTTTTTTCAAAATTGTCGCTCTGTTTTTGTTTATAGCGCAAAAAAAAAAAAAAAAACGCAGAGGTGATCAAATACCACCAAAAGAAAGCTCTATTTGTGGGGAAAAAAGGACGCCAATTTTGTTTGGGAGCCACGTCGCACGCCCGCGCAATTGTCTGTTAAAGCGACGCAGTGCCGAATTGTAAAAACCCCTTGGGTCATTTAGCAGCATATTGGTCCGGTCCTTAAGTGGTTAAAGCAGAACTTCAGTCTTTTTTTTTTTTTCATTTTTCCATCTATTAAATCTTCTGCCCTTCCTTCTATTTTAACTTTGGATAGCAAAACATTTCTTCTTCTGCCAATAAATACCTTATACTGCTCACTTCCTGTTTCTTGTCTGGTAAAAATCCTAGGCTAATGACCTCATTCTCTCTCTCTCTCTCTCTCTCTCTCTCTCTCTCTCTCTCTCTCTCTCTCTCTCTCTCTCTCTCTCTCTCTCTCTCTCTCTCTCTCTCGTGAGAGTTTGCCAGGAAGGGAGGAGGGATGAGTCCTAAGAGGGCCAATGAGAGCTGCAGAGCTGGAGGTGTGCCTCTGTGTAAATCCAGGAAGTGAACAGGCAGCAGCTTCAGCTGCCCACAGTTAAAATGGATGCAGCCAGACTCAGTGGAGGGAGAAAACAGCGCAAGGTGTTTTTTCACCTTAATGTATGGGATGCATTAAGGTGAAAACACACGTAAGTTTACAACCCCTTTTAAGATTTAGAGATTTTCCAAACTATGTTAATAATGGTTTTTGAGCAGCTATAACCTTATTCTTTCCATTGGTGATTAGTAGCCATTGGGTCATGATGATGAGAGATACTCTATTCTCTATTTTCAGTTTGATGTTTGACCACCGGCCTCGTTCCTGGAGGGAGCTACCACTGAGGATGGCAGACTTTGGAGTTCTTCACCGCAATGAACTGTCTGGTGCTCTCACAGGACTCACTCGAGTCAGGCGCTTCCAGCAAGACGATGCCCACATTTTCTGTGCCATGGAGCAGGTATGGCTTGGTTTTTGAACACTTGTTCTATGCACCCAAATTTATAGGTGCCCATATAGGGATGCACATGGTCAGCAATATTGGCAATCCGATACTTCTCAGTTGGTATTAACTACTTGCCGACCAGCCGCCGTTGTTTTTTACGGAGGCAGGTCGGCTCCCCTGTGCGAGAGCCCATAGCTCTACGTCGGCTCTCTCGCAGGCCACTAGGGGCGCTCGCTCCCGTGCGCGTGCCCGTCGGGCGCGATCGCCGCCGGGCAAACGCGATCGCTCGTTACAGAGCGGGGATCGGGAGCTGTGTGTGTAAACACATAGCTCCCTCCCCTGTCAGGGGGGGAAATGCTGATCTTCTGTTCCTACAATGTAGGAACAGAAGATCAGTGATTTTCCCTAGTGGGACACCCAGGGACATACTTGACCCCTTCCACGCCCCCTAGTGTTAACCCCTTCCCTGCCATTTGCATTTTTATAGTAATCCAATGAATTTTTATAGTACTGATCGCTATAAAAATGCCAATGGTCCCAAAAATGTGTCCGAAGTGTCCGCCATAATGTCGCAGTACCAAAAAAAAAATCGATGATTGCCGCCATTACTAGTAAAAAAAAATTTTTTGATAAAAATTCCATAAAAATACCCCCTATAACTTTTGCGCAAACCAATCAAATGCGTTTTTTTTTTTTTTTTTTAAGGAAAATATGTAGAAGAATACGTATCGGCCTAAACTGAGGAAAAAAATAATTTGTTTTATATATTTTTTTGGGGATATTTATTATAGCAAAAAGTAAAAAATATTATTTTTTTTCAAATTTGTCGCTCTATTTTTGTTTAACCACTTCCCTACCGGCCCATAGTCAAATGACGTCCACAAAGAACCTCTGCCGTTCAGAGTGGACGTCATATGACGTCCTGGGCTTTGTGGGGGGATATCTGAATGATGCCTGCAGCTAGAGGCATCATTCAGATATCCTTCTCTTGTGCCGGCGATTCTGCACAACGTAAGAACGATCATAGCGGCGATTCCGCCGCTAGATCGTTCTTACAGGCGGCGGGAGGGGACACCTCCCCCTCCCGCCGCCATCCGGTGCTTCTCCGGGCTCTCCCGTGCCATCGGGGGCCCGGAGAACGAATCGTCCGGCGCTCGCAGGAAGCATAGAGATGACTGGTGACCACCTGGTCACCAGTCATCTCTATGACCGTCAGAGGACCCGGGCGCGATGTGATGACGTCACGCCCGGGTCCCCGTAAGTAAACAGCCGCGATTGCGGCTGCTAAGCAACGGTAAACATGAGATCTGTGAATTTTTTTACACGATCTCATGCTTTCAGGCCTGGAGGAGAGATGTGGGGTCTTATTGACCACGCATCTCTCCATAAAGAGGACCTGTTACACACATTCCTATTACAAGGGATGTTTACATTCCTTGTAATTAGGAATAAAAGTGATAATAAAAAAAATAAAATAAAATAAAAAAGTGTAAAAAAAAGAAATAAATATGTAAAAAAAAAAAAAAGAAATACATTTTTTTTTTTAACGCCCCTGTCCCCAGTAGCTTGCGCGCAGAAGCGAACGCACACGCAAGTCCCGCCGGCATATGTAAACGCCGTTTAAACCACACATGTGAGGTATCGCCGCGTGCGCTAGAGTGCCAGCAACAATTCTAGCACTAGATCTCCTCTGTAAATCTAAACTGGTAACCTGTAAAAATTTTCAAAGCGTTGCCTATGGAGATTTTTAAGTACCGAAGTTTGGCGCCATTCCATGAGTGTGCGCAATTTTAAAGCGTGACATGTTAGGTATCTATTTACTCGGTGTAACATCATCTTTCATATTTTACAAAAAAATTGGGCTAACTTTACTGTTTTGTTATTTTTTTAATTCATGAAACAATTTTTTTCCAAAAAAAAGGCGTTTGAAAAATTATTGCGCAAATACCGTGCAGAATAAAAGGTTTCAATGACCGTCGTTTTATTCCCTAGGGTGTCTGCTAAAAAAACATATATAATGTTTGGGGGTTCTGCGTAATTTTCTAGCAAAAAAATGATGATTTGTACATGTAGGAAAGAAGTGCCAGAATAGGCCCGATATGGAGGTGTGTATAAAAGCCCTGTATGGAAGAGGTTAAAGCGCAAAAACTAAAAACTGCAGAGATGATCAAATACCACCAAAAGAAAGCTCTATTTGTGGGGAAAAAAGGACGCCAATTTTGTTTGGGAGCCACGTCGCACGACCGCGCAATTGTCAGTTAAAGCGACGCAGTGCCGAATCGCAAAAAGTGCTCTGGTCTTTGGGCAGCAATATGGTCCGGGGGTTAGGTGGTTGAGAGAATAAATTCAGGTGGCTAAAAGTTGACAAAAGTTGATTTAAGAATTGACTGAGCCAGGTGCAAAATGATCGGTCAAACAGTGACTGCATCTTGTCAAATGTTTGGGTGTTCATGACGCTGTGGGTTCTGCTACTGGCTGTGGAGATTCCTCCATCCATACTGTTAGTGATTCTAAAGCCCCGCCCTCTGCTCCCTCGTCACAGGAAGTGATGACAGCATTTGGAACCAATGGCTTCTGCTGCTCTCAGCTGAGCCTGTGAAAGCGAGGAGAGAAGAGAGAGCCACTGCAGACGGGCACTGCGCTGGATTGAGTGAGGTCTCAGGTAAGTATAAAGGGGGTCTGAGGGGGCAATACTTTAACCTAAAAAAATGTTTACCTTAAAGCTGATCTCACACGCAAATACATTTTTTTTTTTTTTTGAGGTAGTTAAATAGTTAATAGCATAGCTTAAATAAACTCACGTATTTGGTGTCCAACGTCGGCTCCTCTGTCATTCTGTCTGCTATTTACATTTATATTCCGCTCGCTGTGCCGTTGCCATTTTAACTGTGGGCATTGGAAGCTCACAAGCAGGCACTTCCTTGTTGCGGTGATGCTAATGTCCCAGCATCCACCGCTCGATCCCGCAAGGAATGCATTAAGGCAAAGAATGTTTAGGCTTTACAATCACAACCACCTTAACCACTTTAGTACCGCGATATAGCCAAAAGACGGCTACAGAACGGCACTATTGTTCTGGGAGGGCATCGGGCACACTCAGTGACCGCTGTGTCTTTTGGACACAGCTGATAACAGATCAAGGTAAAGGGTCAATCACAGCGGCACTTTACCATGTGATCAGCTGTGTCCAATCACAGCTGGTCACATGTTAACAGACTTGCTGGATATCGGCAGTCCTTGTGCGCTGTGTCTGTGTAAGGAAAGGAGTGCCGATAACTGGCAAGCCTGTCGGCACACAGTTTACACTAATAATCGGGGCACTGATTAACAGTGCAGCCCCATCAGTGCCCACTAGTGAAGAAGAAAAATTACTTAAAGCGGAGGTTCACCCTAAATCACATCTAATGTTTAATCGGACCGTCTTGGTGTGCATATCAACTAATCGCCATCCATTTTTTTTCCATATCAATTACAAACCTTGTATATGCAGTGTCTATCTCTCACTTCCTGGTTCTCCTCCTGCGAGAGGGGGCGTGTCCCTTTGTCTCTCTGTGCCGCAGTGTCTCCTGGGAGCTCAGCGTCCGGCTTCCCAGGAGATGATTCAGACGTCACATTGAGCAAATCTTGCGTGATTTTGATCGTCGCGTGACTCATGCAGCTGGTCACGTGACGAAGGTGGCTCTAATTCATTCACCGCATCCAGGAAGGATTTGCTTGTGGGCTTCAGAGTGCCCACAAGCAATATGGAAGCGTCCATCAATTATTTTTATAAATCCACTTTTGCGGCAGAATGACATTGTGGGGGGCGATGAAATAAGGACACGTGAGTACCATATTGACTAAGTGAAGAGCGGCCGATGCATATAAAAAAAATGTATTCCCGCAGAACCCCCGCTTTAAGCAGTTCAGTTTTGGGCACCAGTTCTCAAAAAGGATATCGGAGAACTGGAGAAAATGCAGAGAAGGGCAACCAAACTGATAAGAGGCATGGAGGAGCTCAGCTATGAGGAAAGATTAGAGGAACTGAATTTATTCTCTTCAGAAGAGGAGAATAAGGGGGGATATGATCAACATGTACAAATATATAAGGGGTCCATATAGTGAACTTGGTGTTGAGTTATTCACTTTACGGTCAACACTGAGGACAAGGGGGCACTCTTTACATCTAGAGGAAAAAAGATTTCATCTCCAAATACGGAAAGGTTTCTTCACAGTAAGAGCTGTGAAAATGTGGAACAGACTCCCTCCAGAGGTGGTTCTGGCCAGCTCAGTAGATTGCTTTAAGAAAGGTCTGGATTCTTTCCTAAATGTACAGAATATAACTGAGTACTGACATTTATAGGTAAAGTTGATCCAGGGAAAATCCGATTGCCTCTCGGGGGATCAGGAAGGAATTTTTTCCCCTGCTGTAGCAAATTGGATCATGCTCTGCTGGGGTTTTTCTCCTTCCTCTGGATCAACTGTGGGTTTAGAATTGTGTATATGGGATTGTAGGATATCATTTTTTTTTTATTATTATTATTATTTATTTTTATTGTTTAACTAGATGGACTTGTGTCTTTTTTCAACCTGACTAACTGGTGTTTTGTTTTTTTTACGAATTTTTATTTATTTATTTTTTGTCTTTTTTTCATTTGTTTAACAAAAAGGAAAGTACCCAATGGTGATTAAATACCACCAAAAAATTGCTCTGTCTGTCTCTAAGGCCTGGTTCACACCAATGCAGTTGATGCATATTCCAGGTGCATTTTGCCTTTTTCAATACACAATTTCGATCCATTGAAGTCTACAGCAGTCCTCAAGGTGCCCCAACAGGTCATGTTTTCAGGATTTCCATTATTTTGCACAGTTGATTTATCGTATTTATCAGCATATACCGCGGCCGGCGTATAGCGCGCACCCCAAGCTGAGAAGGGAAGTTTAGGGAAAAAAATTAAATTTTTCATGTCTTGCCCGGCGTCCATTGGCGGCCTTGTCCGTCTGGGGCCTTGAGCGGGGTCCGTCCAGCCTTGTCGGTGTCCATCTGCTGTCTTGCCCGGCGTCTGTCTGAGGCCTTGCGTGGGGTCCATCGAGCCTTGTGGGTGTCTGTCTGTGGCGGTGTCCGTCGAGCCTTGTGGGTGTCCGTCTGCGGGGTTGCAGCGTTGTGTGTTTGAATTTGGCACGCTGTGCAGAGCCGGATTTCCTGCGCACTCGGCTTCTCTCGGTTCCTCACGCGTGGCTGCGGGCGGAGCCAAGCGTGGCCGAGCCTAGCCGAGTGCGCTCAGCTCGGCTCGGACAATGTCGGAGACAGCAGGGATCGGCGTATATCGCGCACCCACGATTTCCCCCTGATTTTAAGGGAGAAAAAAGTGGGCGGTATACGCCGATAAATACGGTAATCCGTTTCACTGCCTTAGTAATTACCACAGCCGTTTCATCTGAGGGAAATCCTGAAAACATGACCTGTTGAGGTGCCTTGAGGACTGGAGTTGAGAAACACTGGTCTGGGGAACCAAAAACCAGAAAAAGGTCCCTGGCCCTTTCCATAAAATGCACAGATGTGAACTACATCCATAGGAAACCATGTTATATGGACTGTAGTGTGTTTCTGCAAAACTGAAAACGCACCAAAAAAATGCATAGGTGTGAACCAGGCCTAAAAAATGATAAAAATGTAGGGCCAGATTCATGTAGAATCGGGCAAATATGCGGCGGCGTAACGTATGACATTTACGTTATGCCGCCGCAAGTTTTACGGGCAAGTGCTTGATTCACAAAGCACTTGCCTGTAAAGTTGCGGCGGCGTAGCGTAAATCCCCCGGCGCAAGCCCGCCTAATTCAAATGATCCGTGTAGGGGGCGTGGATCATTTAAATTAGGAGCGTTGCCCCGCCGAACGTACTGCGCATGCGCCGTCCCTAAAATTTCCTGACGTACATTGCGCTAAATGACGTCGCAAGGAGGACGTCATTGGTTTCGACGTGAACGTAAATGGCGTCCAGCCCCATTCACGGACGAGTTACGCAAACGACGTAAAATTTTCAAATTTCGACACGGGAACGACGGCCATACTTAACATTGGATACGCCACCTAGGGGGCATGTTTATCTTTACGCCGCATATCTCTTACGGAAACGGCGTAAATTTACTGCGACGGGCAAGCGTACGTTGGTAGTCTCCAAATTTCTATAATAAAGGTGGCCATCTTTTTCCTCTCCTGACCTGCCATTGTAGATGTGTCACAACTCAAATCACAAATAACATTATTCCATCCCATACCGGTGCCCCCCAGGCAGGAAGTAAATGAAGTCTGTCTTTTAGCTTAATGATGACGCGATCACAGCGGCAGATTGTATTCTGTTGGATTCATTGATCCCAAGGGGAGGGAAAACCTATGAGTAATGGTGATGATTAATATTCAGGGATTTGACAAAGATCCACGCTTCTAATTACAGATTGAAGAAGAGATAAAGAGCTGTCTGGATTTCCTCCGCTACATCTACAATGCCTTTGGTTTTACCTTCAAATTAAACCTTTCCACCCGCCCAGAGAAGTTCCTCGGTGACATTGAAGTTTGGAATCAGGCTGAGAAGGTATGATTGGGTAGCTGAACCTGCTTTATAAACTGCGAAGCAAGAAAAATGCAGAAAGGCAATGCTATTGGCTAGCTAATAACGTGCATACAGTGGAACCTCGGATTACAAGCATAATCCGTTCCAGGAGAATGCTCATAATCCAAAGCACTCGTATATCAAAGCGAGTTTCCCCATTGAAGTCAATGGAAACTAAAATAATTTGTTCCGCATTGACTTCAATGGCATGCGATACCAGAGGTGGGGAGGGGGGGGTATCAGGGGGCAGAGAGCCTCGGGAACGTAGTATTTCCGAGTCTTTCCGAATGGTGACATCCGGCTCCCCCCCCCTACCTCAGGCCAAACGCAAAGCGCTCGTTAACTGCGTTACTCGCAATCCAAAGTCCACTGTACGTTGTACATGCCCAATCTCATATTATTTGTATTTATATTTTCTATGATTTTTCTTTGCATTAGGTTTAGTCACTAGGTTTTAACCACTTGCTTACTGGGCACATAAACCCCCTTCGTGCCCAGGCGAAATTTCAGCTTCCGGCACTGCGTCGCTTTAACTGACATTTGCGCGGTCGTGCGACGTGGCTCCCAAACAAAATTGACGTCCTTTTTTTTCCCCACAAATAGAACTCTCTTTTGGTGGTATTTGATCACCTCTGCGGTTTTTATTTTTTGCGCTATAAACAAAAAAAGAGCGACAATTTTAAAAAATATATATATTTTTTTTTTTACTTGTTGCTATAATAAATATCCCAATTTTTTTAAAAAAAAACTATTTTTTTTCTCAGTTAAGGCCGATACGTATTTTTCGACATATTTTTGTAAAAAAAAAAAAAAATCGCAATAAGCGACTGGTTTGCGCAAAAGTTATAGCGTCTACAAAATGGGGGATAGATTTTTTTATTTTTTTTTTACTTGTAATGGCAGCGATTTGCGTTTTTTTTTTTTTTTTTTTTTGTCAGGCCTCCGATATTACGGCGGACGTATCGGACAGTTTTGACACAATTTTGGGACCATTCACATTTATACAGCGATCAGTGCTATAAAAATGCACTAATTACTGTATAAATGTGACTGGCAGTGAAGGGGTTAACACTAGGGGGTGAGGAAGGGGTTAAATGTATTCCCTCATTGTGTTCTTACTGTGTGGGGGGAGGGGGGTGACTGGGGGAGGTGACCGATGCTGTGTCCCTATGTAAAGGGACACAGATCGGCCCCCTCTCTCCCTGACAGCACGTGGAGCTCTGTGTTTACACACAGAGCTCCACGTCCTGCTGTGTTACCGACGATCGCGAGTGTCTGGCGGACATCGCGGCCGCCAGGCACTCGCATCGGCTCCCGAACGATGCGCGGGGCACGTTGTTTCCCCGCTGCGCGCCCCCAGCGGCGCGCACAGGGAACAACAACAGGACGTCTTTCGACCATAGCGCGGATCTCAAGTGGTTAAAGAGCTGGATACAAATTTGGAATGCATATACTGTATGAAAATTATGCCCAAATGTTCCTAATTCTGGTCTTGTGATTCAGCACTCAGCCAATGGAGCCTCAGACTGCAGTAAAACTTGACAGGACTTTTAGTTCTTCCCCACTCTATCCAAAACTACAAAAAACTTGGCTGTAAATGTGCTTTTATCAATCATTTAATTTAACGTGATTGTAAAGTCTAATGCACTTTACAATCACACACGATCATTTTTCGGCATGAAAAAAAAAGTTTTTCCAACTTCATCATTAAAACGACGTTGCCCACACACCATCATTTTTAAAAAAATGCTCTAGCAAAGCGCGGTGACGTACAACACGTACGACGGCACTATAAAGGGGAAGTTCCATGCGGATGGCGCCACCCTTTGGGCTGCTTTAGCTGATTCCGTGTTAGTAAAAGACGATTTGCGCTTTTCTGTCTGTTACAGCGTGATGAATGTGCTTACTCCATTATGAACGGTAGTTTTACCAGAACGAGCGCTCCCGTCTCATAACTTGCTTCTGAGCATGCGTGGGTTTTAACGTCGTTTTAGCCCACACACGATCATTTTTTACAACCCGAAAAACGACATTGTTTAAAACGTTGTTAAAAAATGCAGCATGTTCGAATTTTTTTTTGTCGTTTTTCAAAACCTGAAAAATTATGTGAAGCCCACACACGATCATTTAAAATGACATTTTGTAAAAACAACGTTTTTTTTCATGCCGAAAAATGATCGTGTGTACGCGGCATAATTTTCTTGTTATTAAATAACAAAGTAGCTTATACTTACCGGCTCTGTGCAATGCTATTGCTCAGAGCTGCCCCCGAATCGCCTCTTCTGGAGTTCTCTGCTGGTGCTCTGGGCTCCTCCCTCTTTTGTATGTGCCAACAGAGTAGGCCACTTGGTATGGGGGCACATGGCTAGGCTCTCTCCCCAGCCGGCCTGTGCACATCTATAGACCCACACAGCCCGGCTTGACTCCACCCCCCACTTTCTGCTCACTGGATTTGACTGACGGAAGCAGGAGCCTATTGGCTCCCACTGTGTTAACAACGCGTGCGAGACTAGGAGGAGCGAAGAACTGAATAAGGGTTGGGTTCTGAGGGTTAGATTTAGGGTTTATATTTTGGTGAAGGTTAGGTTGGATAAGGCGAAATAAAACCAGCTGCTATGCCATGCAACACATTCAAAAACTCCTTTTCTTAACCCCTTCACGCTGACAGTACGCAAATATGCTTTTTTCCAGCACAGAGATTGGGGTCCCACCGAGAGCCCTGGGCCCCATTCTAGTGGCCGTTCCTGGTCACCTGATCGCTGTGATAGCATCTGATTGGCTATCAGAGTTATCACTGTGAAGCCCGCCCCTGTGTTTTCTGTCTCTGTGAATGGACGAGAGAGATGCAATGTATCATGCTCTGTCCTTGCAGGGATAGGAAAAAAAATTATAATAAAAAAAAAAAAAATGAAAAACAATTGATAATAAAATAAAAAAAAAATACCTAGATTGAGCTTTGATTTAGGTCAGATCTCACATTAAAGCGGTTCTGTCATGCTTTTTTTCTAATAAAAGGAATAGGAATAAAAGTGACCCGAAGTGATACCACATATGTATATGTTAGTTATTCTTTGTACCTGTAGTACAGCCCAAAATCAATAGTGCACATTTTGCTTTTTATTTTTTACATCCTATCTAAAACACTCTGTCCCGGATTCACAAAGCACTTGCGTCGACGTAACTCAAGATACGCCGTCGTAAGTACAAATGTGCGCCGTCGTATCTATGCGCCGACCCACAAACTAAGATACGCCTAAAAATAGGCTTCATCCGACCAACGTAACTTGCCTACGTCGGCATATCGTGGGCGCATATTTACGATGGACGCATGTGGCGCTCCCATTGATTTCCTATTCAAATATGGAAATGAGGAAGATACGCCGATTCACGAACGTACTTGCGCCCGGCGCATAATATACGCGGTTTGCGCAAGTCGTACGTACGGCGTAAAATTATTCCCCATATATGAGGCGCAACCCATGCAAAGTTATGGACCAGGGAACACAAGCCGTCGTATCTTTTGTCGTTTACGTTGTACATGAATATGACTAGGCGTAGGTTACGTTCACGTCGTGGGCAGTGATTCAACGTATCTTAGGGAGTAATTCCGACGTGATTCTGAGCATGCGCACTGGATGCGTCCACGGGACGGTGCATGCGCCGTTCGTTAAATTCGTATCTTTATGGCGCTCGGCCCATCATTTGCATGGGGTCACGCCTCATTAGCATGGCTCACGCCCACTTCCACTTACGACGACTTACGCAGATTTGGTGGCGAGTGCTTTGTGAATTCGGTGCTTGCCTCTCTGCGATGCGTCGGCGTAGCGTAAAGAAGATGCGCTACGGCAGCATAAATATGCGCCATGGTATGTGAATCCGGGCCCTTGACACTAATTAACTACTTAAGGACCAGGCCTATTTTTTTAAAAAAATTGGGGGAAAAAAATAAACCTTTTTAGGAGATATCTATTACCATTTACCACCAAATGAAAGCCCAGTTTGTCCTGGAAAAAAAATAAAAAATGCGGTATAATCCACCTGGATACACAAGTATTTTGCGATGATATGTACGGTTTTACAAACACATGTCAAAATTGCAAAATTGGGCTTAGGCATTTACATTTGTTTTACTGTTAGGCGTGAAGGGGGTAGAATAGCCCCTGGAGGTAGTTTAGAAGCAATTTGTAACACCATACATTACATTCATAGCCACAGGTATAATGAATCTTTGGTCAGCCCCACGATGGCGTCTGTAATCTCTGCATCAATCCCATTAAGCTCTGATTAGTGCTTTATGACAATATGATTGCTGCTTATTGATTTGGGCTCATGATGAGTGATCTGTAAGACGAGAGTAAACACAAGGAAGGCCATACATAATTGCTGGGCATTATACAGTCTGAGTTGTAGGCAGGCAGTTGAACTCTAAAGTGATTTCTGCAAAGCAGAGAACTGACGCTATGGCAGCTATAGATAAGCAAGTTGAAGGGTCTTGCCACTGAAAGCTGATGCACTATATAGCCAAAGGTCTGTAGAATTGGCCATCACACCTATATGCGCTAGTTTGACATCCAGTGGCGACTGGTGCTCAACATTTTGGGGGGGGCGCAAACAAACTGAAAAAAATAAAATCAAGCGCAGCCACTGTGCCCCATCAGTTGCCGCCACTGTGCCCCATCAGTTGCCGCCACTGTGCCCCATCAGTTGCCGCCACTGTGCCCCATCAGTTGCCGCCACTGTGCCCCATCAGTTGCCGCCACTGTGCCCCATCAGTTGCCGCCACTGTGCCCCATGAATTGCCGCCACTGTGCCCCATGAATTGCCGCCACTGTGCCCCATGAATTGCCGCCACTGTGCCCCATGAATTGCCGCCACTGTGCCCCAGAAATTGCCGCCACTGTGCCCCATCAGTTGCCGCCACTGCGCCCCATCAGCTGCCGCCAGTGTGCGCCCCCCCCCACCATACTTGCCTGTCTCGGCGCTGTCCTCCACGCTTCGAGTCCTCATGTCTTCTTCCGTTCCTCTTCCAGTCCTCTGCTATGATTGGACGTCCAATCGCAGCACCTGTCGCTTCAGCCAATCAGGTGACAGGGACGCCAATTCAAATCAGGACGCCAATTAGAGCCGACGGCTCTTATCGGGCGCTTCCAAAGAAAGAAACGCCGCTGTAATTCAGATGCCCGGCGCCCGACAAGGGACCAGACACCTGAATAGGGGGAGGCAGCATGAATCTATTGGTGATGGACAGGTGCAGGAGAGAGAGGGTGGCGCTCCTGCGCTCTTTATGGACTCACCGCCGCTGTTGACATCGCATTCCAAAATCATGGGCATTGATATGGAGTTGGCCATCCTTTGTAGCTAAAACAGCTTCCACTCTTCTGGGAAGGCTTGCCCCATATTTCGGAGTATGTCTCTGGTAATGTTTTGCCCCTTCAGACAGAGGAGCATTTGTGGTACTGATCTTTGATGAGAAGACCTGGCTCCAAATTACAATTCCTACGATACAGCGCTGCAATATTTATACATATACACCTATAATAATAATAATAACCATCAATGTTTGTTCATCTTTTTTAGGCCCCTTTCACACTGCCGCGATTTGAAAGTCACACAATTTTGCAGACGCGATTTTGATGTGATTTCAGGAAATGCCTGTGTAAACTTGAGGTCTATAGACCTCAACTCGCATCATAGTTGGACCAAAGTAGTACAGGGAATACTATGAAGTCGGTGCGACTTGAAGTCGCACAGATATGAATGGTACTCATTGGAAATCATGGGGTGCAACTTGTCATGTGACTTTGCAGTCCCAAGTCGCAGGACAAGTCACACAAGTGTGAAAGGGGCCTTGGTAATTTATAATAGTCCCATTTGTTTCCAATCCTGTGCTCCACACCAATCTTCTACTGTTAGTTACCACTTGTTCTCCACACCTTCATCACACCTTCACCACAATATGCTCACTTGGGGGTAGATCCACATACAAATACATTGGCGCAGCGTATGTGAGATACGCTACACCGCTGTAACTTACTTTTTGCTGGTTCGAATCCCCAAAGAATTTGCGCCGTAAGTTACGGCGGCGTAGTGTATCTCAAGCGGCGTAACGGCGCGGAATTCAAATCGGCGATTAGGGGGCGTGTTTCATTTAAATGAAGCACGTCCCCGCGCCGAATGAACTGCGCATGCGCCGTCCCTAAATTTCCTGCCGTGCTTTGCGCTAAATGATGTCGCAAGGACGTCATTTTTTTTTACCATAGACGTGACTTACGTACATTCCGATTCACGGACGACTTGCGCGAAAAAATAAATACGTTTCAAATTAAACGCGGGAACGACGGTCATACTTAACATGGCAAATCTAACTATACGCGACGAAATGCCAGCTTTAACTATACGCCGGAAAAAGGAGACGACGTAAAAAAATGAGCCGGCCACTCGTACGTTCGTGGATCGTTGGAAATAGCTAATTTGCATACCCGACGCGGGAAAACGACGTGAACGCCACCCAGCGGACGCCGAAGTATTGCATCTTAGATCCGAAGGCGTACGAAGACGTATACCTGTCGGATCTAACCCAGAAGCCGTCGTATCTTGTTTTGAAGATTCAAAACAACGATACAACGCGGGAAATTTGAAAGTATGCCGGCGTATCAGTAGATACACCGGCGTACTCGCTCTGTGGATCTACCCTATGGTGTTTTGACCTAATACAGATTTACAAATAGATCCGTATACTTGCTTCATAAACCCTGCTCTTTAAGATGAATTAAAAAATATGCAATTACAAAAAGCACTATGATGGTATAATCTTCTTTTGAGCAAGAGAGTAGCTCTTGTAATACACAGGGAGGAAACAAATCCCCCTACATAAGTTGTATCTGTCTATCTGAACCCCTCTCTTCACTACATCTGTTTAAAGTGCTAAATTATAAAGCTTGTATGAGAGTTCAGAATAAAGGGCGAGAGCTGAAGTCACACTCTGCAGTAGGGGGGTCTTCAAGCTATGGCCCTTCCGTTGTTCAGGAACTACAATTCCCATCATGTCTGAATGTCAGAGTTTTACAATGCCTAATGGGACGTGTAGTTCCGCAACAGCTGGAGGGCCGTGGTTTGGAGGTCCCTGCTCTGCAGAGCTCAGTGAGGAAAGCTCCGAGAGCTGATTGAAGGGGCTGCACCCCCCTACACACAGGAACAGAGCTGGATCTGTCAATCAGCTGGCACTCCCTCCCCTGTCACCATTTTTCTCTTGGTGTCAGGAAAACTTGTCAGAAGTGACTCCTGCTGATAGCAGAGGACTGAAGCTGCAGACAAAAGTGACACTTAGTGCCTTTATTTGAGACAAGTGCACACTATAGAGAGGGATATGCTTTGTTTATATTTAATGTCTGTGGTTTTTAACCACTGTAGGGTGTGGATGGAATGGCGCTCACTATATTTGCTCTAGCCTGCTAGGTCCGCACTGTCCCCTTAAATTGGAGGTTCCATCAAAAAAACAATTTTGCTTTAAACTGTAGCTTACGACTAAAAAAGGGAAAAAAAAATATTTTTTGTTTTTTTACTCATCTGGAAATGCCTGTTGCTATGCGGTCCCACGAAATCTGCCTTTGAAACCACCTAGGATTCTGACGACATCTCCCTCTAATGCTCCTGGGAAATGTGTGTCATCATTTCCCAGGATGCAGTGCGCTGTCCAATTATCACTCCCCATCCAAGACTTCCAGGAAGTAAGTGCTTGTAGGCTTCACAATGCCCACAAGCAAAATGACAACGGTGTAGATATAGTTTTATAAACTATCTTTTTTGAATATCTATGCGGATCGGCGGCGGGTTGTAAAATAGTAAGTGACCGGATTTATATTATAAAAACGCAGGATGAAAGGACATACATTTAAAGAATGCTAATTGTGGTTGGAACTCCGCTTTAAGCTGTGGATGGGCTCCGCTCACTGTATTTGCCGAGCAAGTTCCCTTCCTTCAGGCTTCCTGTTGCTGCATGTTTACGTCACCAGCTTCACCCTCTTACACGTTACACCCAAATCACATGGCTTTCTCAGAGGGTAGTCGGTGTTCTTATTCATCACAATAGTGTTCAGTAGGGTTGTGGTCAGGGCTCTGTGCAGGCCATCGGAGTTTCTCCACACCAAACCCTCATTCTGCATCTTTTTGGAGCGAGCTTTGTGCAAAATATTAATCCTAGACCAGAGAGGGGCCTTCCACAAATCCTTACCTGAAGGTTGTAAGTAAGAGTGCAAATTTCTCAAATGTCTTTTTTTATGCATTAACAATTCACTGGAAGCAACTGAATGTCATCATTTGGAGGAGAGTTCGGAGGGCTTGTTTTATTTATATTTTTATATATATATATATATATATATATATTTATTTATATTTTTATATATATATATATATTTATTTTTATATATATATATATTTATATATATATATATATATATATATATATATATATATATATATATATATATATATATTTTTTTTCTGTAATGGCAGTATTGAAAAGACCCAGTTTCTTTAGTTTTTAGTAATTGAAGGAAAATAATCATTAACTCCTTTTTTTTTTTTTTTCAGCAACTTGAGAACAGTTTGAATGAATTTGGAGAGAAGTGGGTGTTGAATCCTGGTGATGGAGCTTTCTATGGACCAAAGGTTGGTTTCTTTACTAAAACACAAAACAGCAGCAGAGTGTTGTGGTATTGTAGTATGTCGGCCATCAAAAAAATAGCAGTTTGGCTGTAGGGTGATGCCATTTATTGGCTAGCAAGATTGTAGCGATAGTTTTCAAAGCATGATGGACTCGAAAGCTTGAACTACATTCTAATGCCGCGTACACGCGACCGTTTTTTGGGGTTGTAAAAAATTACGTTTTTTTAAGTGGATGTAAACCCCCCCAAATTTTTTTTTTTTATGTCACAATGTAGAGTATAAGATTCCCTATCATCTGTGCCCAGTCTTGCCACACAGAGTTAATCCAGCTCTGAGCAATCCTCTTTTATTGTTCAGTGAAAATTAACAGACTTCCAGATAAAACCATGTCTAAATAACAAGTCCTTTCCTCTCTCCTTGCTTTGAGTGACAGGTTATTTACATATCTAGCTTGGACATGTTTATCATATGTTATGTTATGTTCAGGGCTTTTTTTCAGCGCAGTTCCGGCACCTCCAACACTGAATGTATATAATGGCAAGAGTGCTGGGGTGTGCTTCAGAGTCTATTAATGTTGGTTGCTGGGTAAACTATTGTTGCTGGAGGGGATCTATTATTTCTGGAAGAGATCTACTGTTGAGGGAGGGGGTCTTTTGTTGCTGGCTGCTGGAGAGTCAATTGTTGCTGGCTGCTGAGAGATATGTTGTTGTTCTGGGGGTACATTATTGCTGGGGGTCAATAAGTGATTTAGAAGGGGTTGTAGGCAGAAGTTTGACAACATTACCGAAACATTCGCTAAAAGTTTGCTATAACTTTAAAATATGCAGCCTATAAGCCACCTGGACCCTAAGTGCAATTATAAGAATGATGAATAGGGTAAGAGAAAAAAACTTGCATTAGTGACTGGTGAATTTAATTACTATAACCTATACACACACTGCAATTAACAATTACTGGCCAAATTTAAGTCTTTTTATTTTTCATATTAGTCGGCGCATTGCTCCTGTGCGCCAGCGAGTAGAGTGAAATTACAAATCCAGTTAGAGAGACTCACTCTCCTCTAGTTGAATCCCCCTGGTTCTACTTAGACCGCATCCCCACACAAGGGGTGTTCTTTACTTCACCTCTTGACCCAACCGGATCATTGTACATTTAGGATAGATTAGCGAGACTAAATCTATCCCCGGTTTTTCCCCTTCCCTTTCCTAAATACAATACCTGTTTGTCTTTTTTCGCCCCCTTACCACCCACCCTACCAAAGGGGTTATCCCCCTTTTTCTCTTTTTTTTTTTCTATATTCGCATAGACAGACAACAAAGCTATCGAGACACTGAATCTTATGATGCCTCCTGATAGCTCTAACAAAATGCAATCTATACCTCTATCACTGAAACTACTTTCAATCAATGCAAAAGGACTTAACATACCGGAAAAAAGGACCAAACTAATTAATGAAATTCATAAACAAAAAGCTAACATTACTCTTATTCAGGAAACCCATTTCAGATCGGACAAAATCCCAAAGCTAGGAGATAAACGATTCCAAGTAATCCTACATGCTACTAACCCAATAGGTAAAACAAAAGGAGTCTCGATACTGATATCCAGTCAGACCCCATTCCAGACAATAGACACCCTGATAGACCCTGAAGGGAGATACATTTTCCTGAAAGGGAAACTGGGCCAACACCCCATCACTATCGCTAACATTTATGCCCCAAATGTTAGACAGGTAGCCTTCTTCCGCAAAATTAAAGAACTACTGACAACTTTCGCATCTGGCACCCTCATTCTAGGAGGAGACTTCAACACTCCCCTAAATCCTCTCATCGATACCTCAAATGGAACTTCAAGTTTAACGTACAGGGCCTTGAAACAAATTAAGAACCAACTCCAGGAGCTAGCACTGCATGATGTCTGGAGAATTCTAAACCCTCAGACCAAAGACTATACCTACTTCTCTAATGTCCACCAAAAGTATTCTAGAATTGACTACTTTCTTCTCTCACAACCAGACCTTCCACTACTGACCAAATCAAAAATTGAGTCAATGACTTTGTCTGACCATCACCCAATCACCATGACGCTTACATTCCCAGATAGAAACAACATAACTAAAACATGGAGACTCAATACCACAGTACTGAAAGATCCAGTGGATATTTCAGAGTATAAGGACACATTGAATGATTATTTTCTGCGTAATGAAAATAAAGACACCTCATTCATAACACAATGGGAGGCGCACAAATGTGTCATTAGGGGAGAGTTTATTAGGAAATTGACAAGCATAAAAAAAGAACAACAGTCCAAAATAAAATCTCTACTAGAACGCATACATCAATTAGAACGAACACATAAAAGAACTGTGGCGGTTTCAACATTCGAGGAGCTAACTAAGACGAGAATGCTGTTGTCAGAAGAACTGAATCTGAAAGTTAAAAGGCAATATATCCTGAGACACAGAATATATTATGAACAGGGAAACAAGTGTGGTAAATTACTGGCAAAAGCTGTCCAAGCTAAGAGAACTGCTAACACTGTTCACCACATAAGAGACCAGCACGGCGAGTTGCGTTCTTCGAATGAGGAAATTGCTAAACAGTTTGAGTTATATTATCATGATCTATACAATATTCCATCTAATCCAAAATGCCCACAGGGATCAGACAAAAGAAACAAGCTCATCCAAGAATTTCTTGAAAAATATAGTCCACCCCATATTTCAGATAATATTGCCAAGGAACTTGAAAATCCCATCTCTAGCCCAGAATTTGATAGAGCCCTAAAAGAAATGAAAATAGGCAAAGCCCCGGGCCCAGATGGCCTACCCCTGCAATATTACAAGACTTTTACAGATATACTGAAACCAAGGTTTTTAAAAACATTCCACTCCCTGCATTCGGAGCAAACCCCCCTAAACAATCTCTAGAGGCCCACATCACGGTAATACCTAAAGAAGGAAAAGACGGGACACAGGTCAGCAATTACAGACCAATATCACTAATAAATGTCGACGTAAAGATATACGCCAAAATACTGGCAAACAGGATCCTCCCCCTGCTGACCTCTCTCGTGGCCTTAGACCAAGCGGGATTTATCCCGGGGAGGGAGGGACGTGATAACACAATAAAAGCACTCAACATAAATCACTGGCTAACATCAAAACAGAAACAAGGCTTTTTCTTATCCCTAGACGCCGAGAAGGCGTTCGACAGAGTGGCCTGGGACTTCATGGACGCAGTGTTAACTCACATTGGCTTTTTACCTCAAATGAGAGCATACATTAAAGTCCTATACTCTAATCCCACCGCCAGGGTCCGGGTCAACGGTCACCTGTCGGGCGCCTTCAATCTGCGCAATGGAACCAGACAGGGATGCCCTCTTTCCCCCCTATTATTTGTCTTAACACTTGAACCCCTATTAAATAAAATCAGATCAAACGACGATATCAAGGGAATTAAGATCCAGAATAATACATACAAATTGGCAGCCTTCGCAGACGACCTGCTCCTCTTCCTTTCAGAACCCCACATAACCATACCTAACCTCCTTAAAGACTTGGAACATTTTCATTTATTATCCAATCTAAAAATAAACCATTCCAAATCTAATGCCCTCAACATCTCAATGCCTCATAGTGTAATAGACCTATGTAAAAAAAACTTTTCATTTAATTGGGCAAACCGAAGCATCAAGTATCTGGGAATTGAAATCTCTTCTGATCTGAAAGATCTCTTCCATCTTAATTTCATCCCGGCAATGAAGGAAACACAAGAGGATCTTAAGAGATGGAATTCACTTAATATTTCTTGGTTCGGACGAGCTTCATTAATTAAAATGACTATCCTACCGCGGTTCCTCTACATCATGCAAACAATGCCTATCAAAATTCCCCTATCATTTTTCACTACTTTTCGCAAAGCTTGTTCCTCCTTTATATGGAGAGGTAGGCCTCTGAGAATTAGATATTCCAGATTGAATCTGCCCAGGAATAGGGGAGGCATAGCTCTACCTGATCTCAGAAAATACCATCAGGCTGCACTATTAACAAGGATTGTAGACTGGAACCTACATCACATGGTGAAAGATTGGGTGAACCTAGAACAAATACAATCCCCTCATGATCTAAAATATCTATCTTGGATTAATCCCAAGTATCACTCAAACTCTATCAAAACACATCCCATTATAGGCCCCACTCTAGAAATCTTCCGATACACTTTCAAAAGCATAAATTCTTCCCCTTGGCTAGGCCCTCTAACACCACTTCTGAGCAACCCAGACTTTCCTCCAGGTCTGGAAAAATCGTTCCCGATGCATAAGTGGCCACACGGTAATGTCCTATCAAAACACTTCTTTAAAAATGACAAGTTCCTATCTAGAGATGATCTACTCAAGACCATCAAGCCCTGTATCTTAACACACTGGAACTACATCCAAATCAAACATTTCTTAACCAAGAGAGAAAATATTCACCATTGGACAAGACCTTTGACAATGCTAGAGAAACTTTGCACCAAAAAAACTCCACAGAGACACATTATCTCGTCCCTTTACAACTCGCTATTTGAGGACTCCAACGACTTCTCCAGCTCATCATGTAGGGCCTGGGAGAGAGATTTAGACACTACCCTATCCACCGAAGACTGGGAGAAAATCTATATGTATGCCCAAAAAGGATCACTTAATGTAGCCACACAAGAAAGCTGTTTCAAGATCATAACCAGATGGTATAGAACCCCCTCTACCCTACACAAAATCTCACCTCAGGTATCTGATAGATGCTGGAGATGTAAACGCGAAGAAGGCTCGATGCTACATATTTGGTGGTCATGCCCTCTAATTCAATCTTTCTGGATATCGGTACACGAAACTATCACTCAGGTCACCTCGGAGAACCTGAGCTTCACGCCGCTTCAATATCTACTGCACTTTAACTCTATCCCTAAGAATCAATACTTGAAATCCCTCCCCATGATCATGATCAACGCGGCACGACAATGCATCCCTTGTCACTGGCGTTCCCCCCACGTACCAACGAAAGCTGAATGGTTTAGGAGAATTAATAACATAGAAAGAGTTGAGGAACTTATCAGCATCTCCCAAGAGAGAATTGTCAAATTTTCAGCGATTTGGTCCAACTGGACTTCATTTAAGGTTTCCCGAAATTATCAGCGAGTTATTACATAAAAGTTGTCTAAATACAGAAAAACACTCCAGTGTTTAGTATATATATACTCTTTCCGTTATCTAAGTATGTCACTAAGGTTAAAATGTCTGGGATCTTTTTTTTTTTTTTTTTTTTTTTTTTTTAATCTCTCCTCTCCCCCTTTCCCTACCCCTTTTACACGCACCAGTAAGAATATGCAACCACATGCGTATACGTATTCTCTGTTTTAGTTAGGAAAAAAAAAAAAAAACATCTTATGGTGATAGTTCTGCTATTAATACATTATTACCAAAGATACTGCCTGTAATGACTGTTTGGATGTATTCTTTCTATGCCAAAACTATTTTGCTGTCAAAATGCCTACTTATTGTATCTTGTACTATGTATGATACACTGTTATTCACCCAATAAAGAATTTGTGAAATAAAAAAAAAAAAAAAAAAAGAAGGGGAGAGTTCCTGCACCTATTCTCTGAGAAAAAAACCCCTGGTTATGTTTATCATAATATGAGGTGATCCACAGTTCATTGTATATTACCAGGATGTGTTATGTGGGGGAGGGGTGGATTTCTCACTTTTTATACTGTGGATCACCTCATATTATGATAAACATAACATAACATATGATAAACATGTCCAAGCTAGATATGTAAATAACCTGTCACTCAAAGCAAGGAGAGAGGAAATTACTTTTTATTTAGACAGGTTTTTATCTGGAAGTCTGTTAATTTTCACTGAACAATAAAAGAGGATTGCTCAGAGATGGATTAACTCTGTGCGGCAAGACTGGGCACAAATGATAGGAAATTGTATTCTCTACTTTGTGACATAAAAAAAATGTGGGTTTACATCCACTTTAAGGGTCTAGAAAAAACATGTTTTTTTTCAACCCGATCATTAAAACGATGTTGCCCACACACGATCGTGGAAAAAAAATGCTCTAGCAAAGCGCGGTGACGTACGACGGCACTATAAAGGGGAAGTTCCAAGCGGATGACGCCACACTTTGGGCTGCTTTAGCTGATTCCGTGTTTTAAAAGACGATTCGCGCTTTTCAGTCTGTTACAGCATGATGAATGTGCTTACTCCATTACAAACGCTAGTTTTACCAGAACGAGCGCCTCCCGTCTCATAACTTGTTTCTGAGCATGCGCGTTTTTTTCACGTCATTAAAGCCCACACACAACCATTTTTTACGACGTTAAAAACGATGTGAAAAATTAGAGCATGTTCTAAATTTTTAATGCCCATTTTTTACATTGTGAAAAATGCTCTGGAGCCCACACACAATCGTTTTTAATGGAAAAAAAAAAACCCGTCATTTTTTAGAACGCGAAAAACGGTCGTGTGTACGCGGCATAATTATTTAGCCAATAAATAAACCCAACTACAGCCAAATTTCTACAAAAAATACAGAAGAAATCAAGGGGTAGAGTAAGTAGGTAAACAATTTGATTTGCAAATATGGTACATTTGTATTGTCGTCACCAAATGATTTGTTACCGGGATTTGCAAAGGAGAGATAACACTTCTGCAAGCGGATCCTATTGAGCCATAGCTTTGCAGGACAGGATCAGGTTTTACATGCAACCAGGGCTTTTTTTTCAGGGGGAACTTGGGGGAGCTCAGTTCCACCACCTCTGGCTCAGACCCTTTGGTGCCTGCTCACCACAATCACTTGTAAACACAGAAGTCTGGTTTCTGTGTTTACAAGTGACAGCTCTACACTCTGTATGTAATGCAATCCTGGTATTTAATGCCCCTTTAAGACCCTTCTACCGTTTTTGAAATCTGAATGGGGTCGTGGTTGAGTTCCTGCACCTATTTTCTGAGAAAAAAAGCTCTGCATGCAACAGTTGGTAAATGTAGACACAAAGCAGATTTAAAAGGATGAAAAAGGAACCAGTGGTCATTATCGAGCATCTGTAGTGAATTAAACCCCTCCCAAAAGGGGACGTGCAGCTTTAAGGGCTCCTCCCCCGCTCTTGTTGAAAAATTGGCACTTTTGAGGAGCGGGTACCTGATTTTTACAGGTACTTGCTCCCACTTCTATTCCAACCACCTCAACAGTCAGAAACTGAAGTTCTCCTCCCTCCCTTCCCGCTGCAGTCTTCTGGGACACTGACAGGTCCCAGAAGACTGCATCGACCAGTCAGTGTGAAGCGCTACTCGCCAATGCGCAGTGGGCACCCAGCTGTCATAGCCAGGTGCCCATAGTGAAGATGCCGGTGCCTTGGAACGAAGATATCAGTTGCGACCGACTGGGGTGAGCACATAGATTGTGGGACAGGTGAGTGGCTGTTAAAAGTCAGCAGCTACAGTTTTTGTAGTGGCTGGCTTTTATTTTTTTCACAGGTGACTGGAATTCTCCTTCAAAGTGGAAGTAAACCCCCCTATCGTTTTTAGCCAAGGAAGCTGCCTTCTTTGCCTCTGTTTAATCTACAACCATGATGCTGCACATGTGATCAGTTATGACACCAGCCATTGGATGGCTTGACAGTTTGGTTGAGAGCGCAACCAAATGAGGGTGTTACATTTCCGGCACGTGCCAGAAATGTAATCTTTTTTTATGGATGGGTTTACTTTACTTCTTTAATGTTTAAGTATTTGTAGTTGTTGGCTTTTAATATTTTGGTCCTTGGGTGAAGAACCTCAAATTTTTTACTTTTATTTGTATTCATTCCCTGTCAGGTTGTAGTACCAACTATCTCCTGTCTGAATTCAGTGCTGATAAAGAACATTTAAAAAATGTCTTATAACAAATGTTTTATCAGGATTACATGACCCTTCTCCAGCAGTCTGGAGAGTACCGCATTTATCGGGGGTATAGCGCGCTCCCACGGATAGCGCGCACCCCTAAAGTTGCCCCCATTCCTGTGGAAAAAAATAGTTTTTTGTACTTACAGTTTTGGTGTCTTGCGCGGCGTCCATCGGCGAATCCGGCGTCCGTCTGCGGCTTCGGGTGTCCTCTTCGTCGGGTCCTTGCGTCCTCCCCGCTCGTTTCCCGCGCCGAGTTTTGAATACTGCGCCAGCATATACCGAGCGCAGTACACTCGGGCAGGCTCGGCAACTGTCGCGCTCACGTCCTGTACGTCCAGGACGTGACCGCGGAAGAAGCCGAGACCGGCCGACTATACCCGAGTGTACTGCGCTCGGTATATGTCGCGCAGTATTCAAAACTCGGCGCAGGTATCGGCGTATATCGAGCACCCACGATTTTGCCCTGATTTTCAGTGTAAAAAAAATTGCGATATACGCCGATAAATACGGTATGTCAAGTTTCGGCCCTGAGATCAGGCGGTAGACCGGTTAAAGTGATTGTAAATTCTGTTTGTTTTTTTTTCCCTATAAAAATAATAAACATGTTATACTTACCTGCTCTGTTGCAGTAGATTTGCACCGAGCAGCCCAGAATCCTCCTCTTCTTAGGTCCCTCTTTTGTGATCCTGGTCCCTCCCTCCTGTTCAGTGCCCCCACAGCAAGCAGCTTGCTATGGGGCAACCAAGCTAAGTCACAACTCCGTGTGTCTATTCAGACACGGAGCCCCGGCTTCGGCCCTGATTGGCTAGCTGACTTTAATTGGCAGCAGCGGGAGCCAATGGTGCCACTTACTGTGTCTCAGCCAATCAGGAAGGAGAATCTTGGATCACTGGACAGAGAGGGACCTCAGGTAAGTATTAGGGGTGCTTCTGCACAGAGAATGCATTAAGATAAACTTGCCTTTACAACCCCCTTAACCTTATGTGAGCCTTACAGTCTGACCCCTATGAAGGGGGAGTATACAAGTGCCCAACGGCATGAGCCCATAGAGGTACAGCTGAAATATTATAAAAACAAAAGATACGTTTTCAGATTCCCATATCCATAGAAGGATCACAAAAAATACAAAAAACGATAGGTTCCCTTTTAAATGTGACATTAATCTTCTTTCTTTCTTTTTTTTTTATGTTGCTTACTAGATTGATATCCAGATTAAAGATGCCATTGGCCGTTACCATCAATGTGCCACAATTCAGTTGGATTTCCAGCTCCCCATTAGGTTTGATCTGACCTATGTCAGGTGTGTGGAGCGCTCATGAATGAGACCGTGTGTGTGTTTGTGTAATGTGTGTGTGTTTCAAAGGTTCTCATATCTTCACCTCTTTCCTCTCCTTAGCCCTGATTGCGATGATAAGAAGAGGCCGGTTATCATTCACCGCGCTATTCTTGGATCTGTGGAACGCATGATTGCTATTCTGACAGAGAACTACGGAGGAAAATGGTAATTGTTTTAATAGATTTAGCATAATATTGTACATTTAAACCAGACCAGTAAAGATGGATCACAAATTTGAAAATCTGGACACTTCCTAAGCTTCCGATGGAAAGATAGAATCTCAACGGGTTCAGCAGGGAGCAGCCTAGATTCCATCCATCTATGGGCAGGCTGTTTGTACTGAAGTCGATCGATTCATCCATAGACTTCAGTACAACCAGGCTGTCAGATTTTTGTTCAAGCGATCACTGCTGGTGGTTATAGCCGCCAGCAATGACCATTATATTCTGCTGGCAGGGAAGGCTCCCCATGCCGTCAGAATATAATAGTGCTGCGGTAGGGAATTCCCGCCGTCATTGACTGTGTTGGTGGGAGACTCCAGCTTTTTTATTTCCTTCCACCTGTGGTGGATGGAAAGAACATTGCATAATCTAGGGCAGGGTTTGACAAATTTGCTTGGAATCTAGGAGCCAGCTAAAAAAGTTAGGAGGCAGAAAGCGCGCCCCGTCCCGACGAGCTTGCGCGCAGAAGCGAACACATACGTGAGCAGCGCCCGCATATGTAAACGGTGTTCAAACCACACATGTGAGGTATTGCCGCGATTGGTAGAGCGAGAGCCTATGAAGATTTTAAAGGGTAAAAGTTTCTCGCCATTCCACGAGCGGACGCAATTTTGAAGCGTGACATGTTGGCTATGAATTTACTCAAATACGGCGTGACAGAAAGTGTTGCAACGATTGCCATTTTATTCTCTAGGGTGTTAGGATAAAAAATATATATAATATTTGGGGGTTCTAATTAGAGGGAAAAAGATGGCAGTGAAAATAGTGAAAAATTACATTAGAATTGCTGTTTAACTTGTAATGCTTAACTTGTAATACCAACGGCCACCACCAGATGGCGCCAGCTTACACATCTGGTGGTAATAACTTGTAATACCAACGGCTCACCACCAGATGGCGCCAGCCCCCCTTCCAAGCCAAGTCGCCAGGACCCTATTTCTAGTCGCCATGGCGACCTGGCGCCCGGGATTTGTCAAGCCTTGATCTATGGGCTGCTTTAGTTTTGTCTAGAATACATGAGGGAAAGCCTGTGTAATGAGCTCACAGACATCACGAGCAACCTTACAGAGGTTCTAACCCTTCCACACTCTATACAAAACGATGGCCCCTTTCACACGGGTTGGGATCTGTTTTGATGGACACCTCTTGCTCAGCAGGGTTCGCTCCACTTATCAGGCAGATGGCCGTTCTGTTTTCCCCTCACTGTGCTGAGATGGACCTGTCTGAGTCCCGCTTTCCTGTATGGACAGCCTGTCCGTTTCTCATCCGATCCCATCCAATCCGACCCGCTGGACAGATAGTGAATGTATCGCTCTACGTCTGTTTTCAGTGGATTTTGTCTGATTGGATGGCCGCTGACATGCGCCTCCCCATAGAGGACAATACAGTCGGGTCCATAAATATTGGGACATCAACACAATTCTAATGTTTTTGGCTCTATACACGACCACAAGGGATTTGCAATGAAACAAACATTGCAGACTTCCAGCTTTAATTTGAGGGTATACATCCAAATCAGGTGAACGGTGTAGAAATTACACCAGTTTGTATATGTGCCTTATTATTCCTTTTATTCATAAACAATGATGGGGCACTATTCCTTCCACTAACACGATGAATGAGCACTATTCTTCCCACTGATACCAACGATGGGGCACTATTCCTTCCATTGAGAACAATGAATGAGCAGTATTATTCCCACTGATACCAATAATGGGACACTATTCCTCCCGCTGACACCAATGATGGGGCACTATACCGCCCACTGACACCAATGATGGGGCACTATACCGCCCACTGACACAAATGATGGGGCACTATACCGCCCACTGACACCAATGATGGGGCACTATACCTCCCACTGACACCAATGATGGGGCACTATACCTCCCACTGACACCAATGATGGGGCACTATACCTCCCACTGACACCAATGATGGGGCACTATACCTCCCACTGACACCAATGATGGGGCGCTATACCTCCCACTGACACCAATGATGGGGCACTATACCTCCCACTGACACCAATGATGGGGCACTATACCTCCCACTGACACCAATGATGGGGCACTATACCTCCCACTGACATCAATGATGGAGCACTATACCTCTCACTGACACCAATGATGGAGCACTATACCTCCCACTGACACCAATGATGGAGCACTATACCTCCCACTGACACCAATGATGGGGCACTATACCTCCCACTGACACCAATGATGGGGCACTATACCTCCCACTGACACCAATGATGGAGCACTATACCTCCCACTGACACCAATGATGGAGCACTATACCTCCCACTGACACCAATGATGGGGCACTATACCTCCCACTGACATCAATGATGGAGCACTATACCTCCCACTGACACCAACAACGCCACACTATTCCTCCAATAATACCAAAGAAGAGGCATTTTCCGCTCCCACTAGCCACAGCCCATCTCGCCTAATGTCAGGAGGACAGTAAACGGACCCTTTGTTTAGCACGTTCTTGAGACCCCTGGTCTAGAGAGGGGGGGGGGGGTAGAGGAAAAGACTTGTAATATTCACCTTACTCCTTTCTTGGGTATGCTTCCTCCACTCTGTACAACCAGTTCTCCCCAAAGCCTCATTTCTATGTTACTTTGGCCAGCGGTTGCACTGTGACATCATCACATACAATGCAGGACCAATAGCCATCCGTTGTATGTATGCAAGGAAGGCCCACAACCTGGAGAGTGCCAGCAACTGGGGGAGCGAGAAATAAGGGAAGTTTAAGGTTGGCCTTACATTATGCAATGTTCCCATTCAATTTCCTTTAGATTTGAACTTTCAACTATGTAGTTCAGGGGCCTGGCTGATTGCATACACATTGACCTCCATATTATATGGTTTTGGTAAATATAAAGGAACATTGTGCAAGGAAATTGTATAATGTATGGCCAACCTTTACAGGGTATTTCTCTACCCCTAGGCTTAACAAATGTTTAACCCTTGCAGGGGGGAGGGGGTGGTTGTGTGATTCCAGGGGTTCAGTCTTAATCCACACTGGAATTTACTATTAAATACATTCAGATATGTTTAAATATACAGCGGAACCTCGGATTGTGAGTAACCCGGTTTACGATCGTTTCGCAATACAAGCTATTTTTTTTTAATCCTGACTCTCTTTGCAAGCGTTGTCTTGCAAAATGAGCAGGATTCAAGCCACTGGAGTGTGCAGTACCGCATTGGCCAGAGGTGTGGAGGTGGCAGTGACGCTCGGACACTCAGAGACACTCCGTTCCTGAGTGTCTCTAAGCATCGTACGGTACATACGGTACTGCATACCCTGGCGCCCCCGCACCTCTGGCCACATGTGGTACTGCATACACCGGTGCCCCCGCACCTTTGGCCACATGCGGTACTGCATACACTGGCGCCCCCGCACCTCTGGCCATATGCCATACTGCATACACCGGCGCCCCCGCACCTCTGGCCACATGCCATACTGCAAACACCGGCGCCCCCGCACCTCTGGCCACATGCGGTACTGCATACACCAGCGCCCCCGCACCTCTGTCCACATGTGGTACTGCATACACTGGTGCCCCTGCATCTCTGGCCACATGTGGTACTGCATACACCAGCGCCCCCGTATCTCTGGCCACATGTGGTACTGCATACACCGGCGCCCCCGCACCTCTGGCCACATGTAATACTGCATAGACAAGCAGTGGCTGTGGAATGGATTATCTGAGTTATTATTTCCTATAGGGAAACTCACTTTGATATTCGAGTGCTTTGGGTTACAAGCATTCTTCTGGAACGGATTATGCTCGTAATCCAAGGTACCACTGTACTTCCATTCTGATTTTCCTGACTACAGAGTCAATGTGTGTTTGCGCTCAGCCACTTCAGAGAGATGAGCCTGTTTGTATTCTGATGACCACTTCTGCACAGCCCCACTAATCTGTTGTGATCTCTTCCCACAGGCCTCTGTGGCTTTCTCCGCTGCAAGTGATGGTGGTGCCCGTGGGGCCGACATGTGACGAGTACGCACAAAAGGTCATTTCATGCAATTTTTTGCTTCTTTTAAATGAATAGACTGCTTATATTTTAATTCCCATTTCTTATTATTGCAAAATCAGAATGATCTTATGAATGCTTTCTGTGATTCTACATATATGTTATCGGAGATGCAATGTCCCTCCGGTCTCCAGGCAGCTATCTGTTTTTTTTAAGCATGAGGGAGTTTAATAGGCAGGAAACCTAAGGTGACCTATCAACGCTTTTATTGTCCGGCATTAACCGCGGTAGTGACAGCAGCTGTTGTATGGTGTTATCTGCCTTTACCAGCCACTGGAATGCAAATTGCCGGGGAATATGTCAATACGTTTCCAAAGGAACAGCATTATAAAGAAAATGTGAAAGAAATGTCCAGGCATGACCCAAATCTATCCCCAGACCCCCCCCCCCCCCCCCCCCCCCCCCCTGTAAAGCACGTCCAGCATTATGTTATTTTTCTCTTTTTTTTTTACCTTGCTCCTCCAGCCAGAAACCTTTTATTACTCTTTGTGTCGTCCTCTCCAGGCTTGTATAGTTCTATCTGGGAGCTCAATTCTATTCCCCTACTAAATGAGGTGAAGCTTCACTTTACAAAGAGTACCCAATCACATGCAAGGGAAATAAAATAAAAAAAATATTTTTTTTGCATGCACATGATTGGACGATGGAAGTCGGCAGAGCTTCTGCTCACTTACTAAGCTCAGGAGAAACTGCTCTTGCAGGAGGCAACTGCTATAATTGCCTTTAGTAAATCGACCCCTTTGTGTCTGCAGGCTTTTGGGAATCAAAGCAGTGGTATGGTCCTTGTGTACAGGGACAGAGAGAGGTAGGGATAGGCAGAGTTCTGTGGTCCAGTAGACAGGCCTGACAACGCCGGTTGAGATTTCAGTACAGCAAAGGCACTGCGTTGTCAGCCCAAACAGCTAGCTAGGGGTACACTGGATTTCTGTCAGGACTGCAGTAATTTATCATATATATATTTATGTATATGTATATATGAGAGCTCTAGATAGAGAGATCTAGATCAGTGGTTCTCAACCTGGGGGTCGGGACCCCCTTGGGGGTCAAATGATGATTTTCCAGGGGCCACCAAATCCTTGGCTGTTCCTGAAGCCTGCATCTCTCTCCCAGCCTTTTTGCGGTCACAAAGCAGGGCTGTCCTTGGAGCCCGTGGCCACCCACTCAGCCTCTTTGCAGCCGCCCATTCAGTTCACAGCATGGCAGAGACTAGAGGTCAGCTGACTTGTGAGGAATGTGAAGTGGGAGGGGCTGAAGGAGACCCTATCTCCAGATTTCTGTAGAGGTGTCACTGCTGCGAGACACCACAAAGTCAGAGACACAGTGAAGCCAAAGACACGGTGAGTAACACTACCTGTGATTATAGTTCCCATTAAAAGTCCCCACTACAGTTCTCAGATCAGCAGATGACCTGTATCAAGAGCACCTAAGTTGGCTGATCAGAACTCCCCGCCAACATTGCCACCCATCCCAACTCCCCGCCAGCACTGCCACTGGTATAGGCAAGCAGCTTAAAGTTTTTTTTTTTTTTTTTTTACCTAAACGCAGATGTGTTATATTTTCATTTACCAAACGTTTACTGCCGGCGTATCTTCCCGGTCAATTACAGCAGCGGTTAAATTACAGCCATGAACTGACTGGAAGTGAATTTCCTATCCACAGCAATATAATTTTTTTACTTTTATTTTTTATAGTGCCACTAGGTGGCACTGCAGTCATTTAGTTTTTTTATTTGCCTTGAACTAGCTATTACTGGAGTTATATAGAGTAACATAACAGATCATTTTCCCTTTTTCACATAATTGGAAAAGTAGCATGAAATTATAGAGATGGGGCTGTTGAGGCTGCGAATATCCATAGAAATATGGCATAATGACAGGTTTCACCTCCTAGTTGTTGTTGTTTTTTTTATTTTTTTTATTTTTTTCTACTCTTCCGGTGACCCCATGTTTATTAATTTAGAGTACTTAAAGCGGATGTGCGCTGAAAAAAATATATTAAAAGCCAGCAGCTACAAACACTGCAGCTGCTGACTTTTAATATTCGGACACTTGCATGTCCTGGAGTCCAGCGACGTCCGCACCAGAGGACGAGTGATCGCTCGTCACTCTGCTGCCCCCCCCCCCCCGCCATCCTCGGTGAGGGAACCAGGAAGTGAAGCGCTCCGGCTTCACTGCCTGGTTCCCTACGGCGCATGCGCGAGACACGCTGCACCCGCCGATTGGCTCCCGCTGTGTGCTGGGAGCCGAGTGTTCCCAGCACACAACGGGGGGGTGCGACGGGATGTGATGCAATGCCCGTCTTTTGCCCGTGAATGCTGGGCCGGAAGTGGGTGCAAATACCTGTCTTTAGACAGGTATCTGCACCCCCCTCCCCCTGAAAGGTGTCAAATGTGACACCGGAGGGGGGGAGGGTTCCGATCAGCGTGAGTTCCACTTTAGGGTGGAGCTCCGCTTTAAAGAGGAACTGCACCCTGTAAGCAAAAAAATGTAGTACAAAAACTGTAGCTGCTGACTTTTAAAAAAACGCACACCTACCTGTCCCAGGATCCAGCGATGTTCTCGCCCGACCCGGCTCTTTGCTGGTCTTTGGGGCTGCGGGGGAAGGAGGAGAGGGCCGGTGTCTTGTCACATTCGGCTCCCCATCACAGATTGCTCCGGAAGTGATGTTCCGTCGCCGCCATCTTGTTACACCTCACACCATTGCACAGTAATGATAGAGTGAGAAGGGGGCAAGCGGACATCTTGTTACACCCACCGGAGTTTTAGATTTCACAGTTATTTTTTAACACAAAACGGAGCTTATGTGCTTAAATACAGTGTTTGGAAATCCAACGGACTGTTTACATGTTAAATGTGAAATTTAGAGGTGTTCTGTCACATTAGCAACCATGTAAGGTCATCAGTCCGTTGGATTTCCAAACACTGTATTTAAGCATATAAGCTCTGTTTTGTGTTGAAAAAAAAAGGTGAAATCGAAAACTCTGGTGGGTGTAACAAGATGTCCGCTTGCTCCCTTCTCACTCTATCATTACTGTGCAGGAGTGTGGGGTGTAGCAAGATGGTGGCGACGTCACTTCCGGAGCAATCTGTGATGGGGAGCCGAATGTGACAAGACACCGGACATCTGCTCAGATTGCCGGAAGTGGGAGCGGGTACCTGTCAAATTCAGGTACCCGCTGCCCCCCCGATGTGTTTGAACATAAATTATAACTACTACCATTTTAATCTACAGGGCCTCGTCTTTCAAAAAATATGTAATTGTTTGGGGGTTTTAAGTTATTAGCTAGAAAAATAATGCAGATTTTAAAGCGGAACTGTCAGCCAACGTAAAATATTTGTAATCCTTTTGCTGTTCGCATTAGTAAATAGATGGGAAGGTACTGGAAATGATGTTTAGAATTTTGGTGGTTTTGCAGCTAGGTGGCAGTGTTTTTAATTGTGTAAATAGCGCAGAGGTTATTAAGTGGGATTAAAACGGTGCCGGAAAAAAAACGTAAATTTAAAACATATGAAATGTATATATGCTTAAAAAAAATATAATATATATATATATTATAAATTAAATGGTTTACACATATCAAATATCAGGTCACATTAATTGATCACTGAAGTATATTGAGCAGATGGTTGTAGTGTCATATCTGATCCCAACATGTTTCGCCAATATTGGCTTTCTCGGGGGATTTTGAAGACCACTATTATTCAACCACCTATAACAAGGATACATACACATAAAATAATCAGTATATAACAAAACAACATAATACAATATACACTAATTCTTTTATGTAAATGTTTATTTCGTAAAGAAAATTCTACATCACACTTGCTCTGGTTACACCAACCCAAGCTACTAAATTATGTACCAATAGGGAGTAACCAAACCATCCACACCACCGTCAAAGGGGGACACCATGTGACCGCAGGAGGCACAATTGGTCTTCAAAGCCCCCTGAGAAAGCCATTATTGGCAAAACATGTTGGGATCAGATACAACACTACAACCATCTGCTCAATATACTTCAGTGACCAATCAATGTGACCTGACATTGGATAAGTGTAAACTGATTGATTTGTTTATATTTTTTTTATCATGTATTAATTAAATTTCATATGTTTTTATATTATTTGAGTGTTTTTTTTTTTTCGGCACCACTATTATCCCACTTGATACCCTCTATGGTAGTTGTATATTATATTTACTTCTTTTAAACTTTATATATATTTTGTTTGGGTGCAACGTCGCACGACCACGCAATTGTCAGTTAAAGCGACGCAGTGCCGAATCACAAAAAGTGCTCTGGTCAAGAAAGGGGTAAATCCTTCTGGGGCTGAAGTGGTTAAAACAAAAGATTAGATATTTTTTAATTTTTTTTTTGATCTTCTGCTTTTAAGGGTAAAGGAAAGATCTTATAGACCCCACATCTTTCTATAAAGAGGACCTTTCATGCTGTATAGACCCCAGATCTCTTTATAAAGAGGACCTGTCATGCTGTATAGACCCCAGATCTCTCTATAAAGAGGACCTGTCATGCTGGGTATTGGGTATTACTGCGAATGTTTGAGCGAGAGCAATAATTCTAGATCTCCTCTGTAACTCTAAACTGGTAACCTGTAGCACATTTTTAAGCATCGCCTATGGAGATTTTTAAGTCCATCTGATCATCCCCCACAGCTAACTACCCTTTGTTCCACTTGACCCTCCCTTCTAGATTGTAAGCTCTAACGAGCAGGGCCCTCTGATCCCTCCTGTATTGAATTGTATTGTGACTGTACTGTCTTCCCTTATGTAAAGCGCTGCGCAAACTGTTGGCGCTATATAAATCCTGTATAATAATAATAATATCTATTTACTCTTTGTAACATCTTTTATATGATAAAAAAAAAAATTGAGGTATATATTATTCTCTAGACAAAACATAAGGGGTAGTGGCACTGTAATCAGTATAAGTGATAATGAGTCCGTTTGATGAACGTCCTTTTTATGATATTTTAGAGTGTGTATCACACACTTGTTATTTGGAAAAATTAAGTGGGGAGAAGAAAATTGTTGAAAAAAACTAGTCCTATAGAAAAAAAATTATACAAAGTCCGTGTTCCAGGGCAAGCCTCCAGGGGGAAGATGAGAGCAGGCTCCAATATGCAAAAACAAGAAGAAAGAAGGCGCCACCAGGTAAGGAACAGTGCAATTTTTAATTTGACAATAAGTGCATTATCCACTTACATTTCAAATTCTGTACATACGGCATACAAGTGCTGACTGGCCCAGGTTGTGGCGATCATCTGCACTAGATGTTATCTGTATGTGATGTCTCTCAGTCCTCTGTATCTCCCTCTACTGTAGAACCAGGAACTCCGAGTGGTGTGAGCAGCAGGAACGCCTCCACGCTGTGTCCCAAGCCTCGTTCCTGCTGCTCACACCACTCGGAGTTCCTGGTTCTACAGTAGAGGGAGATACAGAGGACTGAGAGACATCACATACAGATAACATCTAGTTCAGATGATCGCCACAACCTGGGCCAGTCAGGACATGTGTGCCGAATGTACAGAATTTGAAATGTAAGTGGATAATGCACCTATTGTCAAATTAAAAATTGCACTGTTCCTTACCTGGTGGCGCCTTCTTTCTTCTTGTTTTATTCTCTAGGGTCTCTGCTAAAAAAAATGTTTGGGAGTTCTAAGTAATTTTCTAGCAAAAAAAATCAGATTTTTACATGTAAATAGGAATGGGCGTGTCAGGGATTCCACATGCCCAATCCCACCAGGAAGCGGACGGCTCATCACAGGCAGTGACACATTTTCTGGTCCACAGCTTCTCAGATCGGGAAATGTCTCACTGCCTGTGATTAGTTTCCTAGCGGGATCGGGCAGGTGGGATTCCGAATATTCTCGATCCCATCTCTACTTGTAATCAACAAATGTCAGAAAAAGGCTGGGTCCTGAAGTGGTTAGGTAGGGGTGGGCTTCCTCCAGGCTCACCTGCCCTCTATCTATCCATTATTATGCATGCGCTTCCACTATGGAGACTCTTATAAATGTATAGAGTTAGGACTGCAGATAATTCTGGGGTGCCATTATGTGGCTCTACAGCTTACGCATGTTTGTGCAAACTAAAACCCTGGGCCAGATTCAGATAGATCAGCGGATCTTTAGCTCCGCGTAATCTATCTGATTTAAAATCCGCTGCCGCAAGTTTTAGAGGCAAGTGGGTAGTTCACAAAACACTTGCCTCCAAACTTGTGGCGGCGGATCGTAAATCCCCCGGCGGAATTCAAATTCCGCGGCTAGGGGGGAGTGTAGTATTTAAATCAGGCGCGTCCCAGCGCCGATTTAAATGCGCATGCGCCGTCTGCGAATTTTCCCGGCGTGCATTGCTACCAATGACGTCGCTAGGACGTCATCGGTTTCGGCGTGAGCGTAACTTGCGTCCAGCGCTTTTGTGAATCGACGTACGCAAACGATGTAAAAAAAAAATAATTTGACGCGGGAACGACGGCCATACTTAACATTGGCTGCGCCTCATAGAAGCAGGGGTAAGTATACGCCAGGAAAACGCTTACGTAAACGACGTAAAGTGACTGCATCGGGCCCGCGTACGTTCATGAATTGGTGTATCTCGCTGATTTACATATCGTCGCCGTAAATCAGCGAGAACGCCCCCAGCGGCCATTTTTAAATTGCAGTTAAGATCGACGGTGTAACACAGTTACACCTGTCGGATCTTAGGCATATCTATGCGTAACTGATTCTATGAATCAGTCGCATAGATACGACCGGCCTAACTGAGATACGACGGCGTATCAGGAGATACACCGTCGTATCTCTTTGAGAATCTGGCCCCCTGTTTTTAACATAAACTTTTAGACGGGAGAATTTTTTTTTTTTTTTTTTCCAAGGCTGGTTGGGAATTTTCTTTGGTTTTGTCCCTGTTGATTTACCTGCATGGGTATAGCTCTGGGTTGTTTTATATGTAATGAGAATAGTAGCGCAGTGAGTGACCCATAGAAAGTTTATGTTGACATGTTGGACATGACGGAATACCATATGATTACACCATTATGTTAAAATGTGACTTGGCCCCAGGCCTGATGTACTTGCAGCCATTGGCAGAGCAGTCTGATTTCCCCCAGTTAGTGACATAATGTGAACTTCTAGTGGTGAATTGCAGGAGGTCAGACTGCGGATCACAGCTTCTCATGACAGTCTTGCGCTCTGTAGGAGTCTTTAGAATTATAAGCCTGTCTCTTAACTACTGTATACCATCATCTTCCTTCTCACTGGCTCTCATATGTCCACTTTATATCTCATTGTGAGTCTTCTTCTGTTCCAATCTGCAGGTCAAGGAGCAGTTCCACCATGCTGGGTTGATGGCAGACGTAGACCTTGATCCAGGCGCCACTCTCAATAAGAAGATCCGCAACGCACAGCTTGCGCAGTATAATTTTATTCTCGGTGAGAGAAATTAATTTGTTCTTTTAACAGGATTGCATTTGTCTGTAGGCTTTATTCAGAAACCGAATCAAATATGTTTCGTGTGTCTAAGTGGTTATTGCATATGGTCAAAAGTAGGGTTGTCCCGATACCACTTTTTTGAGACCGAGTACAAGTACCGATACTTTTTTTTCAAGTACTCGCCGATACCGATTACCGATACTTTTTTTTTTTACATTTTATTTTTATTTAAAAAAATAAAAATTGCAATAAATATTAAAAAAAAAAAAAAAACATTTTATTTTTATTTAAAAAAAAAATATTTATTGCAATTTTTTTTTTTTTTTTTAAATCGGCCCTTAACAGACCTCTGACATCTCCCCTTTAAGACAGAGAAAGGGACTAAGGACACAGATTACCCAGTTCCTTTCTCTGCAGCCTCAGCTGAAATGAATGGAGGGAAGCTCCTCTCCATTCATAAACTGAAGCATCGTAATCACAGGTTACGATGCTCAGTTATATGAATGGACAGAGTCAGTGATCACTGACTCTGTTCATTCTGAAAAGGTAGGAGCCGGGTTTAGATTGAGAATCCTGACAGATTGAGGTGGGAGAGAAGATGGGCACGGAGCGGGGGGAGAGAAGACGGGCACAGAGGGGGGGGGGGAGAAGAGACAGGCACGAAGCGGGGGGGGGGGAGAAGACGGGCACGGAGCGGGGGGGGAGAAGACGGGCACGGAGCGGGGGGAGAGAAGACGGGCACGGAGCGGGAAGACGGGCACGGAGCAGGGGGAGAGAAGACGGGCACGGAGCGGGGGGAGAGAAGACGGGCACGGAGCGGGGGGAGAGATGACAGGCACAGAGGGGGGGAGAGAAGACGGCACAGAGGGGGGGAGAGAAGACGGCACAGAGGGGGGGAGAGAAGACGGGCACAGAGGGGGGGAGAGAAGACGGGCACAGAGGGGGGGAGAGAAGACGGGCACAGAGGGGGGGAGAGAAGACGGGCACAGAGGGGGGGAGAGAAGACGGGCACGGAGCGGGGGAGAGAGAAGACGGGCACGGAGCGGGGGAGAGAGAAGACGGGCACGGAGCGGGGGAGAGAGAAGACGGGCACGGAGCGGGGGAGAGAGAAGACGGGCACGGAGCGGGGGAGAGAGAAGACGGGCACGGAGCGGGGGAGAGAGAAGACGGGCACGGAGCGGGGGAGAGAGAAGACGGGCACGGAGCGGGGGAGAGAGAAGACGGGCACGGAGCGGGGGAGAGAGAAGACGGACACAGAGCGGGGGGAGAGAAGACGAGCACGGGGGAAAGACAGCACGGGGGGAGAAGACTTGCAACTCCCCTGCCTGCCCAGGTATCGGGTGAGGCATCGGAGCATTTCCCCCGAGTACAAGTACTCGGGGAAATGCTCGGTATCGGTACCGATACTAGTATCGGTATCGGGACATCCCTTGTCAAAAGGTAGACAACGTAGTGAACCTGTCATAATATATGGCCTATAATATGGAAGGACACCTATGTGAGAGTCGACAAAGATGCACACCCCAAAAGTATACAGAAAGTGGAAGAGTTTCCCCAAGGGTTTCTTTAGCAGAAAAATATTTAAAAAAAGTTACTAGAACAAAAAATCCCCCTGAAGAAGACCAGAAATATAAGGGTCGAAATGCATTGGGGGATTCATGTGGATAGCAATGTTGTAATGTAATTGGCAAACCATGGTCTCCTTGGTGAATTGTTTGCCCTGAGTGACGGCTCATGTTGTTGTTTGTGTCACTAACCAGAGCTTATATCTTAAATTAATTGTATAATTGTACAGTATAACCTTGGTTTGCGAACATAATTCGCTCCAGAAAAATGCTTGTAATCCACGCATTTTTTTTATAGGGTATAAAATAGAAGAGAGGCACCTCCTAAGTGTAGCAATAATTTGCTAAATGTTGTACCTTCATTAAATGTAACCATATTGCTACACTTAGAGGCTCCTCTCTTCTTTTTTTATACATAGTTGTGACATGACGCTACTCTTATATCAAGACATCGCTTGTATATCAAGGCAAAATGCATGAACACATTTTGCTTGTCTTGCAAAACGCTCTCAAACCAAGGTTTTACTGTATTCACTTTTTGACAGAATAAAAGGTTTTTATTCAATTACCTTTTTATAAATATTTTGCTGCTAAAAAACCCTCGGGAAACTTCCATTTTTAATAATATATGGCCTTGCATTCTATGGTGAAACGCACCATCACAGCTCCTGTAGGCTAAATTGATTAAAGCACATTTGTGATGCGGTAACGAGCTGTAAAACGGGTGCATGCTGAGGTGTCATTCATTTTAAATAGCACCGCTGTGCATCAGCACTTCATGCATTGTGGTGAACTGTGCTGCAAAAAAAATAAGATGCAGCCTGCGCTTTATTTCATGTGTTGAGGAGCTTTGCAGCTAATTAATTTTATAGATTTTTTTTTATTATTATAGATGTATTGCTTCTGGTGGTCTGATTATGCCAAAAAGAGTTATGCCCGGCGATCGGTGGTCCGGTGTGTCGGTCTGACACACCGCTACACCAATCTCGGTAAAGAGCCCTAGACGGAGGCTCTTTACCACATGATCAGCCGTGTCCAATCATGGCTGATCATGATGTACACAGGAAGAGCCGTTGATCGGCTTTTCCTCACTCGCATCTGACAGACGCGTGTAGACAGCCGATCGACTGCTCTACTGACAGGGGGGTCTGTGCTGATTGTTTAGAGGATGCCCGCCCAGGACCACTTGGATGCCGGAATGGACCACCAGGTATGCCACCTAGACCACCAGGGAAATGCCAATCTGTGCCCAGGCAACTGCCAATTAGTGCCCATCCACAATGACTGCCGGTGCCACAAGGGATGCCTATCAGTGTCACCTCATTGGTGCTGCCTCATCGGTGCCACCTTATCAGTGCCCATCGGTGAAGGAGAAAACTTACTTGTTTACCAAATTTTATAACTGAAAAAAAAAAAATGTCGGTCTTTTTTTTTTATTTGTTTAGCAAAAAATAAAAAACGCAGCGGTGATCAAATACCACCAAAATAAATCTCTATTTGTGGGAACAAAATGTTAAAAATTCTGTTTGGGTACAGGGTAGCATGACCGCGCAATTGTCATTTAAACAGTGACAGCGCTGAAAATTGGCTTGGTCAGGAAGGGGGGGGGGTAAGTGCCTGGTATTAAAGTGGTTAAACAAGTGCCTGGTATTGAAGTGGTTAAACAAGTGCCTGGTATTAAATTGGTTAAACAAGTGCCTGGTATTGAAGTGGTTAAACTAAAAAAAAAAAATGATCAACATAGAGTTTTTTTTAGCATGTTGCTTTTTTAGTTTTCATTTAACGTGTACAAACATAACCGCTGCGCAAACCATGTTCCTTGTGCCATCTAACTGTCTTTGCCCTCTGGAAGCCCCTAAACGCCTGGTCCGACTTTCTAGGAATTTCAAATAATCAGAAAGAAATATTTTTTCCTGCACCGACAGTCAGAACACACTAGGGGTCGCTCTTCCCACACCATTACAGCTGTTTTCTTCTTGTATTTCAGTGGTCGGAGAGAAGGAGAAAACCAGCGGGACAGTAAACATCCGCACACGAGATAACAAGGTGCACGGCGAGCGCACAGTCGCAGAATCCATCCAGAGGCTCCTCCAGCTGAAAGAATCCAGATGTAAAAACGCAGAAGAGGAGTTTTAACCTTCCTTCCTTCCTCAGCTAGACCTTCGCAAGGAGGATGACCGCTATCATATGAAGTACTAGAAGATGAGCCAAACAAAACAAAGACCTCCATTCATTTATGTCTCGTGCTCATTGGGGATTTATCTCTCAGGGGACAGTTCTATTTTTATGCTCTGGATTTATGTAACTTTTTCACCTTCTAGATCTTAAATTTTCTTTTTTTTATATGGAATAATGTAAGATTTGTCATCCTTTTCGTTGTCTTCTTGATCTGGATACCTGACCTTCTTGGGTTCTTTCTGAGTGATTGTCCGGGCAAATGCTTCCCAGTAGGATCGGTCTTCATGAAGAGATTCAGAAGCTCGGCGAACAATGATTTGATAATGTTACACCGGTTAGAACAAATTCTCAATGGGAGATGTGTCTAGGCTCCAAATGTACTGCACACCTTTAATAAACAGGATAAATATCTAAGGATTGTGTCCGTCTTGACTGTTTTGTAAATTGTGCCTTGCTGAGAACCACCTCACGTAAAAAAAATTGTGTAAGGATGGTATGTGTTGTATTTGTTTTAAAGCGGGAGTTCGCCCATTTGTAAAAAAAAAAAAATTCTCCCCTTAGATTCCTGCTCGTTCGGTCTAGGGGAATCGGCTAGTTGTTTTAAAATATGATCCGTACTTACCCGTTTTCGAGCTGCATCTTCTTCCGTCGCTTCCGGGTATGGGTCTTCGGGAGCGGGCGTTCCTTCTTGATTGACAGTCTTCCGAGAGGCCTTCGACGGTCGCATCCATCGCGTCACTCGTAGCCGAAAGAAGCTGAACGTCGGTGCGGCTCTATACTGCGCCTGCGCACCGACGTTCGGCTTCTTTCGGAAAATCGTGACGCGTTGGATGCAACCGTCGGAAGCCTCTCGGAAGACTGTCAATCAAGAAGGAACGCCCATTCCCGAAGCCCATACCCGGAAGCGACGGAGAGGATGCATCTCGTAAACGGGTAAGTACTGCACATATTTTAAAATAAATAGCCGATTCCCCTAGAGAAAACGAGCAGGAATCTAAGGGGGAAAAGTGCCCTCTAAGGGTGAACCCCCGCTTTAACCACTTCAACCTCGGACCATTTGGGTGGTCAAGGACCAGGCCACTTTTTGCGCTTCGGCACTGTGTCGCTTTAACTGACAATTGCGCGGTGGTGCGACGTGGCTTCCAAACAAAATTGGCGTCCTTTTTTTCCCACAAATGGAGCTTTCTTTTGTTGGTATTTGATCACCTCTGCGGTTTTTATTTTTTGCGCTATAAACAAGAATAGAGCGACAATTTTGAAAAAAAATCTATTTTTTTCTTTTTGCTATAATAAATATCTCCCCCCAAAAAAAAAAAAAAATTATATATATATATATATATATATATATATATATATATAATTTTTTTTATTTTTTTTTTCTGTTTAGGCCGATACGTATTCTACATATTTTTGGTAAAAAAAAATTGCAATAAGCGTTAATTGATTGGTTTTAGCGCTTACAAAATAGGGGATAGTTTTATGGCATTTTTATTATTTTTTTTTTACTAGTAATGGCGACGATCTGCGTTTTTTTTTCGTGACTGTGACATTATGGCGGACACTTTTGACACATTTTTGGGACCATTGTCATTTTCACAGAGATCGGTGCTATAAAAATGCACTGATTACTGTGAAAATGACACTGGCAGTGAAGGGGTTAACCACTAGGTGGCGCTGTAGTGGTTAAGTGTGCCTAGCATAGTGATTCTTACTGTAGGGGGGATGGGCTCTGTGTCACATGACATTGATCTCCACCTCGAATACACGGAGCCGAGATCCATGTCATTCTCTTTAGGCAGAGCAAGGAGATGCTTGTTTACACAAGCATCTCCCCGCTCTATACCTCCGTGAGACGATCGCGGGGATACCTGCGGCGATCGAGTCTGACTCACGGGGAAGGCAGGGTCGCCTCTGTTTTTACCTTGTGATCTGGCCAGTAACGCACCTCCTGTAGGCTCAATACACATCAATGTATGTTGCTTTTGAGTGTTTCTGCAGTGATTTTTCCTGTGCTTTCCGCATTCTTTTACTACGTTTTTACCGCGGTTCGCATTTTTCCCTTTTTTTTTTTTTAATGTTTTTTTTGGGCAGATTTAACCAACCCAAAGACGTCACATGACGTCCTGGACTTTGAGTGGGGATATCATCTTTTTCGGACAGCAATTCCCTGCACCGTAAGAACAATCTTAGTGGCAGTTCAGCCACTTGATCTTTCTTACAGGCGGCGGGAGGGGACATCCTCCCCCTCCAGCCGCCCTCCGGTGCTTCTACCGGCAAGCCTGTGCGATTGGCGAGCCTGAGAATGAATTTGTCGCCGCTGGAAGTTGAGCATTGAGATTTCTGGTGACCAGATGGCCCCCTGTCATCTCTGATGCTGCGTACAAACGATCATTTTTCGGCATGTAGAAAAAACAAAGTTTTTCCAACTTCATCATTAAAACTACGAAAGTAAACTTTGCCAGGGATTCGGCTGGAATGGCCGAGACAGTTTATACATTTTTTTGATCTTTTCAGCCTAAAGGAGAGATGTGGGGTCTTTTAGACCCCACATCTCTCCATAAAGAGGACCTGTCACATAACATAATTCCTATTACAAGGGATGTTTTTTAATGAAAAAGTGTACAAATATAAGGAAAATGAACAATAATAATAAAAAAAATGTAGGCGCCGCGTGTTGGTGCACAGAAACGAATGCATACGTTAGTCGCGCACACATATGTAAACTGCATTCAAATCTCACATGTGATGTATCGCCACGTGCATTAGATCAAGAGCAACAATTCTAGCCCAAAACCCTATGCAATTCTAAACGAGTAACCTGTAAAAACATTTTTAAAGCTTCGCCTATGGAGATTTTGTAAGTACCAAAGTTTGGCGCCATTCCACATGTGTGTGCAATTTAAAACATCTCAGGATTGGATGGTTGATCTGTCTATCAAAGTGCCTGGACAAGGGGGATGGGCTGTATATGACACGCGCGTGGCAGGGAAGACCCAGCTATTGAAATGAAAGCTGTTCCCCAGCGCTTTAATCAACCAGGCGGCGGCTCTACTCTCTCTTCCCCTGCACAGGTAGGCTGCACGTGGGGGGGGGACGCAGGCTGCACTGGCAGACACAGACAGTATTAGTGGACATGGATAAAGTTGTTAATTTTTATTTTTATAACTTAATTCTGCATAAAACATTTGAGTGTAATTTTATGAGATAATTTATTAAAGGGCATGTTTAGGGGCGGGGTAGTGGTTGGGCGGGGCAACTGGTGGTGAGTAACCTTTGAGGCCTGGCTAGTAGCTCAGCACTTGACATTTTTAGCTGTGTGTGTGTGTGTGTGTGTGTGTGTGTGTGTAAGTGTATATTAACGCATTTCAAAAAAGTTATAATTTTGATTTGCAATTTAATGACTGAAATAAGTATTTGATCTCCTATCAATCGGCAAGATTTCTGGCTCCCAGGTGTCTTCTATACAGGTAACGAGCTGAGATTAGGAGCACTCTCTTAAAGGGAGTGCTTCTAATCTCAGCTCGTTGCCTGTATAAAAGACACTTGTTCACAAAAGCAATCAATCGGATTCCAATCTCTCCACCATGGCCAAGAACAAAGAGCTGTCCAAGGATGCCGGGGACAAGATTGTAGACCTACGCAAGACTGGAATGGGCTACAAGACCATCGCAAAGCAGCTTGGTGAGAGGTTGACCACAGTTGGTGCGATTATTTGCAAATGGAAGAAACACAAAATAACTGTCAATCTCCCTCTGTCTGGGGGCTCCATGCAGTATCAAACCTCGTGGAGTTTCAATGATCATGAGAATGGTGAGGAATCGGCCCAGAACTACACAGGAGGATCTTGTCAATGATCTCAAGGCAGCTGGGACCATCGTCACCAAGAAAACAATTGGTAACACTCTACGCCGTGAGGCACTGAAAGTACCGGCAAGGTCCCCCTGCTCAAGAAAGCACATGTACAGACCCGTCTGAAGTTTGATGATGAACATCTGAATGATTCAGAGGAGAACTGGGTGAAAGTGTTGTGGTCAGATGAAACTAAAATCGAACTCAACAGTCTGTGATGGGTACAGATCACGACTCTCCATTCAGAAAAGGCTTCATTCTGACAGATTCCCGGCCATGTTTGGAGGAAGAGGAATGCTGCCTATGACCCCAAGAACACCATCCCCACCGACAAACATGGAGGTGGAAACATTATGCTTTGGGGGGTGCTTTTCTGCTAAGGGGACAGGACAACGTGACCTCATCAAAGGGACGATGGACTGAGCCATGTACCGTCAAATCTTAGGCGAGAAACTCCTTCCCTCATGGATGGGTATTCCAGCATGACAATGACCCAGAACACACGCCCAAGGCAACAAAGGAGTGGCTCAAAAGCACATTAAGGTCCTGGAGCGGCCTAGCCAGTCTCCAGACCTTAATCCCATAGAAAATATGTAGAGGGAGCTGAAGGTTCAAGTTACCAAACGTCAGCCTCGAAACCTTAATGACTCGGAGAGGATCTGCAAAGAGGAGTGGGACAAAATTCATCCTGAGATGTGTGCAAACCTGGTGGCCAACTACAACAAATGTCTGACCTCTGTGATTGCCAACAAGGGTTTTGCCACCAAGTACTAAGTCATTTTTTTTGCAAAGGGGTCAAACACCTATTTCACTCATTAAAATGCAAATCAATTTATAACTTTTTTTGTAATGCATTTTTCTAGATATTTTTGTTGTTTTTCTGTCTCTCTGTTAAAATAAACCTACCAATAAAATTATTGACCGATCATTTCTTTGTCGGTGGGCAAATGTACAAAATCAGCAGAGGATCAAATACTTTTTTCGCCTCACTGTATGTATGTATGTATGTATGTATATGTATGTATGTGTATATACAACCCACACATATAGATAGCCTTTTAAAAAAACGACAGTTATTTACCTTATAGTGGAGTTCCCCCAAAAAGTGAAAGCTCCACTCATCTGCTTTTCCCCCCCCCCCCCCCTCCTCCTCCTCCAGTGCTTCATTTCGCACCTTTCAGAGGGGAGGGGGGAACGGGTACCTGTTTTTGACATCCCTCGGAAGTTCGGCCCCCTCCTCCCTCCACTGCCGGACCAGTTAGAAAGTGTAGCATGCTTCGCGCATGCACAGTAGGGAACCGGCTGTGAAGCCGTAAATACTTCACTACCGGTTTCCCTTAACATAAATGGTGGCGACAGCACTTGAGAGCCAGTCCGAAAAACGGGTGGGGTGCCGACATCTGGGGCTCCCTGGACAGGTAAGTATTCTTATATTAAAAGTCAGCAGCTACAGTATTTGAAAAAAAAAATTCCCCCAAAACACCTCTTTAACGATTCTTGCTGTGTACTGCTCTGTAGGGGGAGGCAGAGAGCACAGCACACACTGTGGGGTAGATTCACAAAGAGATACGACGGCGTATCTCCTGATACGCCGTCGTATCTCTGAGATCCAACGGTCGGATCTATGCGACTGATTCATAAGAATCAGTTACGCATAGATCTCCCTTAGATCCGACAGGTGTAAGTGACTTACACCATCGGATCTTAGGCTGCAATCTCTCGCCGGCCGCTAGGTGACGCTTTGTTTTTTTACGCGACGATTATGCAAAGTATGCCCGTCGTTCCTGTGCCGAGTTTTGATTTTTTACGTCGTTTGCGTAAGTCGGTCGCGAATACGGATGAACGTCATTGACGTTCACGCCGAAAACAATGATGTTCTAGCGACGTCATTTGGAGCATGCGCACTGGGAAAAATCGCGGCTAGCGCAGGCGCAGTACGATCGGCGCGGGGACGCACCTGATTTAATTGATACACTCCCCCTAGCCGCAGAATTTGAATTCCGCCGGGGGAGTTACGATCCGCCGGCGCAAATTTCGAGGTAAGTGCTTTTTGAATACTGCTCTAGCCTCGCAAAATTGCGCCGGCGGATCGTAAATCAGATAGATTACGCGGATCTAAAGATCGCTAATCTATGTGAATCTACCCCAGAGCTTTTACTTTAGGTGTAAACCGTGTTACCAGCTCCCACAGTGCTTGTACTCACGGCAGGACATGTCCGATGAAAACGGTCTGCAGAACGTTTCCATCGGACATGTCTGGCCGGGGACTGCCCGGGGACTTCTGTTCGATGGCTATACACACCATCGAACAGAAGTCCGCGCGTAAACAATACGCGGGGCGTGTCCGCGGTGTCGCCGCGACAATGACGCGGCGACGTGGGCGGCCTGCCTTTAAAATGCTTCCACGCATGCGTCGAAGTCATTCGACGCATGCGAGGGATGACGGGCGGCAGGACATGTACGGTAGGTCTGTCCGATCCGCCCGAAAATGGTCCGCTCGGGCCAACACACGGCCAAACATGTCTGCTGAAACTGGTCTGCGGACCAGTTTCAGCAGACATGTTTGGTCGTGAGTACGGGGCCTTACAGTTCTGCTGAGGATCGGGGAGCTCGGTCTCAGCTGCCCTTGCTGCTCTTCCTATCCAGCCATACAGGGGGCCCGCAGCCATGATGGTGACTCCTGTAGGCCTGCCCCTGGCAGGAGGAAAATGGAGAGATCGATTCCTTTATATGTTGCCACCCCCACAGCTCCTCCTATACAGCTTCTTTCTGCTGCCCCCCTGTGTGCTCTTCAGCCCCCCTGTGCTTTTTCCTGCCCCCTTGTCCCCACAGCTCTTCAGGGTTCTCCCCTCTCCCTCCGGCTCCTGCGTTGAATCTGTCAGGATGAAGCCTTTTCTGAATGGAGAGTCAGTGATCCGTACCCATCACTGACTGTTTATTCATAACCGAGTACTCAATCTCCTTTCGCTGTCTCAAAGGTGAAACATCAGAGGTCTGTTTAGATATCCCACCAAAGGCCTCAACAGAGCTCCTAAAAAATTGTCAAAAATATAAAAATAAATATTGTAAAAAAAAAAAAAATGGAATAGAACAAATGGTAGGGAAAAAAAAAAAAGACTGACACCAGTGGCAGAAATACCACACAACCATCGTACATGCGGCCCTGGCACTCCGCCTCCAGGCTCAAAACGAAGGGCCCCCGCGGGAGTCAGGGTGGTCCTTCATGGTTTCTTGCATCAGGGCCCTGAAGGCTCTAGTTACGCCACTGACAGTTGGTATACAATATTGTATTGTTCATGATCGTGGTCCTTTGTTAGCATTTCAATATGAAATACTAAATGTATCAAGTGATGATAATTTTATTGAATTACCTGGACTTTGTGTGTGGGGGAGTCTCACTGAGGCATACAGGTGGAACATTGAATAAAGTGTTCATGCATTTGCTGGATTTACATATCTGCGGCCCAGCAGGTTGAGACTCCCAGTGCTAGATCATTTGCTCTGGTGCCCTTGGGCGATTTCAGTTCGATGTTGAAAGAAAACACGTCTACATGCTTCACAGGAATCTGATTCTTTTCTCAGCATGTGGCTATTGTGTTCTGTGTCAGCCAAGATGTTCTGCATCATTGCTGTAAATCTTCACATTTTGACTCTCTAGTGGGTCACATCTGGGTGACTCTAAATTCTCTGAAATTCCTTTTTTTTTTTTCTTGGTTATTCTCTTTCAATATAATGACAGTGGAATTTTTTGGCAAAAGGTTAAATAAACAGTTCAAATACATATAATGTTTACAGTTTTACCTGCCAAGAAATTTGACAAGCCAATGAGTTTTGTGGTCTGTCGTATTCCCCCTTCTTTAGGCATGATTTTGCGGTAATTGCCGTCTGACAAATTGCAGCACTGCTTTTGGAAAACAGGCCTCCCATGTTTTTGTTTGTGCGATTTGTCAGATGACTGGGGTGCCATTGAAAGTAACAGGATCACAAACGTGTCACGCGTTTTGTGGCGATTTGGGAATCGCAGTAATTCCGCCCGTGATCCGGAACGCCTAGGTGTGATCGCAGCCTAAGCGTCTTCTATCAGTTGCGGAGTTCTTCTTCTATAGATTCTTGGGGAACATTTTCTTCCTCAAACATTCCACATATTGTCTTCATTCTTTATTACACCACTAATATATACTCCGCATTGACCTTGTATAGCACTTTTCTCTTTGAGGACTCCAATTATTGGAGATGGCGTTGGCCGGGAATCAAACCCGGTTCAGCTGCTTGGAAGGCAGCTATTCTCACCACTGCACCACCAGCGCAAGGTAACATGTCTTTGTAGTGTGGGAGGAAACCGGAGGACCCGGAGTAAACCCACACAAGCACAGAGAGAACATGCAGATAGTGTCCTGGTCAGGATTTGAACCAAGGACCCCAGTGCTGCAAGGCTAACCCCTAAGCCTTTGTGCTGCCCATATGCGACCTCTGTTATCTAAGGCCCGCCCCGGCTGAGAGGTGTACATCCGTTATGTCCACTCAAAACTCCTCCAGAAGAAATCCAAACTTAACCTAAACTACAATCATATAACACTCCAAAACACACATAACACATACCTCCACAACATATACAAACTTATCCTAATCTACAATATATAATACCCCTATAATAAAACATGCCTCAAAAACATACCGGCCTCCAACCTCCCCTCATAGCCGGTCCAATACACGTGTCAAAAACATACCGGCCTCCAACCTCCTCTCATAGCCGGTCTAACACACGTGTCAAAAACATACCGGCCTCCAACCTCCCCTCATAGCCAGTCAAACACATGCCTCAAAAACAATACCGCCTCCAACCTCCCCTCATAGCCGGTCCAACATACGCCTCAAAAACATACTGGCCTCTAAACTTCACAGCATAATCATTTACTTAATGTTGATCGACAATACATCGATCACACATCACCTGTAAAAAAAGTGACTGAGATGTTGGTAAACAACCTTCTAGGCCCGGGGGAACCAAGCCAAGTCCTCCAAAAGCTGCCTCATATCCAAGAGTTGCCAAGAGTGTAAATGTAGACATTAAGCTTTAAGGTTAATCAAAAATATCACATTCTAAAGGGAAAGGTAGAACAAGAGGGAGGGGGAGTATGGAAGCGGAAGAGAGGGAGGAAGTGGAAGGGAAGGTTGGAGGAAGAAAGCGGTGAGGGTTGGGGGGAACCCCCACTCCCCTTCCTTACCTCCAACCTCCCCTCATTTCCTCCCTCTCTCCCTCTTCCATACTCCCCCTCCCCCTTGTTCTACCTTTCCCTTTAGAATGTGATATTTTTGACTAACCTTTAAAGCTTAATGTCTACATTTACACTCTTGGCAACTTTTGTAAATGAGGCAGCTTTTTGAGGACTCGGTTTGGTTCCCCACGGGCCTAGCAGACTGTTTACCACCAACATCTCAGGCACTTTTTTTTACAGGTTATGTTTGAGCGATGCATTGTCGAGCTGCAGAAAACGAAATAGAGGGCTGATGGGAAGACCCTCCAGTTACAGGAGTGGCAGCAGCCACCAGTGTAGAGACCTGTGTTGGTACAGCCGTACCTGGTCCCTAGGAGGGTTCCTCAGACTTTTTGTTGAGTTCTTCTAGGAACAGACAATTGTCTTGTTTGTCCAACTGCATTGATAGTTGGTGATTCAGAAGCTGCTCATAAGAATCTTTCAAGAGATTGATGACGTAGTAGATTCTGGTCATGATGGCTTGAATTGAAGATCCTCTCCCTCAAATTCACTAGCAAATCGTCCTCAAATACCTCCTCCTCACCACTTAGTTTAAAATTTCTTCCAACATTTTGGCCATCTTCAATCCCAAGAAAACTGCACCCCTCCCATTTAAGTGCAATCCGTCACAACTATAAAGATGGTAACTGCCTGAAAAGTTAGCCCAGTTTGCCATGAAGCCAAACCCCTCCTCCATGCACCAGTTCCTCAGCGACTTGTTAAGAACCCTAAGCTCCAGCTGTCTCCCTGGTGTGGCTCCAGGTACAGGCAGTATTTCTGAAAATATTGCCTTCAGGGACCTCTTCTTCAATAAAGCCCCTAAGTCCCTGAAATGATTTTGTAGAGCGCTCCATCTTTCTCTAACTTTGTCATTGGTACCAATATATACCATGACAGCTGGGTCCTCTCCAGCGCCATCCAACAATCTGTCCATACAATCTGCAATATTCCGAACCCGAGCACCCATAAACAACATACTGTTTGGCGATAACGGTCTTTGTGACAGATTGCCCTCGGTATCTTTCCAATAACTAAATCCCCTACCACTAGAATGTGCCTATCCTTTCTTGTAACCTTTCCCCATCTTCGTCACATGCCGGTGGAATCTCGGTGTGAACATCATATGCTGATGGAGTCTCCGTGTGAACATCACATGCTGGTGAATTCCTTATGTGAATGTCACATGCTGGTGAATTCTCATTATGAATGTCACATTCTGGAGGAGACTCATTGTGATCGTGAAATTCTGGAGTAGTCTCATTGTGATTGTCACATTCTGGAGGATTCTCATTGTGAACGTCACATTCTGGAGGAGTCTCATTGTGAACGTCACATTCTGGATGGGTCTCATTATGAACATCACATTCTGGAGTAGACTCATTGTGAAAATCACATTCTGGAGGTGGCTCACTGTGAAAGTCACATTCTGGAGGTGACTCATTGTGAAAGTCACATTATGGAGGTGTCAGGAAAGGTTCCATCCGCTGGTAATATTTATTATTATTTGGCTTGCAGTACTGTGGTCCACCAGCAGGTGTCTCCTGGCAGTTTGGAACTGTCAGGAGAACTTCTCCCTGCTGGTGTTATATCATCTTTGGGACACAGTACTGGTCTCCACCAGCGGATGAATCCTGGCAGTGTGGAGTGTACTGCTCTTTCTGCGATCAGGTGTGACTTGAAGCCAATTACTGACATTCCTATTTATACCCGGCGAGTGTAAGCACACCTCGCCTTGGTATGTCTCTCCCTGACCTTGAGCCTGTGATCCTGATGTTGAGCCTGCATCTTCCTGACCCGATCCGACCTAATCCCAGTTTACCCAGCTTCCTACCAAATATTATTACCCAGTCTCTACTGGTTGCACCTATCCCGCCTTCAATCCACCTTCTTCTTCCCTTTCACCTGTAACAAGTCCACAAGAACCTCCTCCAGCCACTGTTCCCGTGTCTCTGCCAAATTCCAGTCCTTCCTCTTACTCAATTCCATCCTTTTCATACATCCCTCCCGTTCTTTACAAATCTGCAGTGAAAAAGCCTAAAAAGAAGCAAAAGTACTTTCCGACCCACACCATCTTGCCAGTAACCCAACCTGCCTCCACACCGACCAACCTGCTCCAGCCAGCGTTCATGCCAGTTGAACCTGATGACCCACCTAAATCTACCAACTCTGTCCCTGTTACCCAGCCTGACGTCCCAGTGCCTGTTACCCAGCCTGACGTCCCAGTGCCTGTTACCCAGCCTGACGTCCCAGTGCCTGTTACCCAGCCTGACGTCCCAGTGCCTGTTACCCAGCCTGACGTCCCAGTGCCAGCTACCCAGTCTGAAACTCCAGTGTTCCAGCCTGATGAGCCACTGTCTGGTGCCCAGCCTGATGAGCCACTGTCTGCTGCCCATGCCTGATGAGCCACCGTCTACTGCCCAGTCTGAGGTGTTCCTGTCTGCTGCCCAGCTTGAAGTGTCCATACCTTCTACCCAGCTTGATGTCCCGGTGTCTACCTTCCAGTCTGATGTGCCTGCCTTTCAGTGTGGTGTCCTGGTGTCTACCTTCCAGTCTGGTGTCCTGGTGCCAGCATTCAGCCCGGTGTTCTGTGCCAGCCTTCCAGCCCGGTGTCCTGGTGCCAGCCTTCCAGCCTGATGTCCTGGTGCCTGCCTTCTAGTCTGATGTCCTGGTGCCTGCCTTCCAGTCTGATGTCTCGGTGCCTGCTTTCCAGCCTGATTTGCCTGCTTTCCAGCCTGATGTTTCGGTGCCTGCTTTCTAGTCCGATGTGCCCGGTTTCCAGCCTGATGTGCCCGCTTTCCAACCTGATGTGTCCGCTTTCCAGCCTGATGTGCCTGCTGTCTGCCCAGATGTGCTGGCTTTCCAACCTGATGTGCCTGCTTTCCAGCCTGATGTGCCTGCTTTCCAGCCTGATGTGCCTGCTTTCCAGCCTGATGTGTCTGCTTTCCAGCCTGATGTGCCTGTCGCCTGCCCAGAGTGTTTGCTATGAGGGTAGTGGGGGAGGATGGTTTATTATGGGAGAATACAGAGATTGTCTACTCATTGCCTGGCTGTCAGTCTGATCCATTGCTTTCTCTCCGTTCTCCATCACTGATTGGGAAAAAGTTCTAAATGAACATGCAGTGATGCAGAAAGCATGGAAGCCAGAGTCAACTAGGGGTTTAGCATTTTCAGAAGGAGATCATCAATGGCAGCCTACATATTTCTCTCAGTATGGGTTCCCTTGTAACCATTTGGGGGAATTCTATTGGTCCCCGAAAACATTCATCCCTGGAAAGAGACTTTGCAATCCAAGATGGCCGCTGTGTGTACAGCAGATGATCCTCCCCCTATTTATTGCTCACTTCCTGCCTTTCTGACCCCAGAGGAAATGAGGGCTATATCTCCACTATGGGGACCCCATACAGTGATAAAGATCTAAACCACTCCCCCCATTTATTATCCATTATGATTGTATCTTTTCCATTGAAATCCACTTCTCAAAATGTGACATATTGATTGAATGGGTTGTCATCTATCGATCGATTATTCCTATTAAAGACGATCAATCAGAAAATAAATTAATCATTTATCAAAGTGATTATCGCCACCATTAGGGTTTAACCTCTTCAGCTCTGGAAGATTTACCCTCCTTCATGACCAGGCCATTTATTGCGATACGGTACTGCGTTACTTTAACTGACAATTGCGCAGTTGTACGACGCTTTACACAAATAAAATTTATGTCATTTTTTCCCACAAATAGAACTTTCTTTTGGTGGGATTTGATCACCTATAAAAAAAATGTAAAAAAAATAAAAAAATCTATATTTTTCACTTTTTGCTATAAAACATTGCAATAAAAAAAATGTAAAACAAAAAAAATATTCTTCATCAATTGAGGTTACTATGATGTCTGCTCCATGTTTTTGTTAAACAAATTCCCAATAAATGAATATTGATTTTGGTTCACAAAAGTTATACATCTACATATATAGGATATTTTTTTTTTTCTACTAGTAATGTCACTAAAGCCTCGTACACACGATCGGTCCATCCGATGAGAACGGTCTGAAGGACTTTTGTCATCGGTTAACCGATGAAGCTGACTGATGGTCCGTCGTGCCCACACACCATCGGTTAAATAACCGATCGTGTCAGAACGCGGTGACGTAAAACACAACGACGTGCTGAAAAAAAAATGAAGTTCAATGCATCCAAGCATGCGTCGACTTGATTCTGAGCATGCGTGGATTTTTAACCAATGGTTGTGCCTACTAGCGATCGGTTTTGACCTATCGATTAGGACTCCATCGGTTAAATTTAAAGCTAGTTGGCTTTTTTTAACCGATGGTTAAATAACCTATGGGGCCCACACACGATCGGTTTTGACTGATGAAAACGGTCCATCAGACTGTTGTCCTCTGTTTAACCTATTGTGTGTACGAGGCCTGATCAGAGACTTATAGCGGGACTGCGACATTGCGGCGGACAAATCGGACACTAAGTGACACTTTTGACACTTTTTGAGCATGTGCATACATTTGACATAAAAAATGAATCTGATGCTTGCTCCACTTTGAAGTACTAAAGGCTTTCCGATCTGTCTACTTGACCTTCCCCTCTAATAGCACAGTCCAGGAGGGTTGTCTCTTTTGCCTTACGTTTTATTCTATCTGTCTATCTATCTCGGCTTTTCTCAGCCAAGGTTCCGTAGAACTCCAGGGTTCCTCCACAGGTTGCTAGGGGTTCCTTGAACCATGGATGATTGACCTTCCATCTCTTGGTGCCTGCAAGGATCCAGGACCAATGCCACTTGGCAAAGCCAACAGCACTCTACCCACCTGAAGTTTGCCTTCTTTCCACTAACCATCAATGTAAAGTGCAATTTTTTCCCTTGGCCTCATGTGAATTGAGGAGACCTGAAAATCATTTTGTGGTTCCTCAGGGGTAAAAATGTTGAGAAAGCCTGATCTATATCATATCGATGAACTATATGTGATTGTACTTTACTTGTAATGTGCTTTTGTCTAGACTGTTCTCTTGCATAGTAATATAACATTTCATACTATTTATGAGCTGCTAATTTATTCATTTCCACCCCGTGATAGACAAGAGATTGCTTTTGTGCTCACAAGGCATCTCATGACATTATGGAGCACATCTTGTGCAATATTATACTTCTACTTTTTTACAATATTTTTAATGAGTCTTTTAATAAATACTGTAGGTAGAAATCACCAGTGACAAGTGACACTGCATCTGATTATAATGTTAATTTCATATCAAGAAAATGTATTCTGTGGGTTTATTCAAGTATTATTTTTATCAGTTTAACAAAAGTCATAATACAATAATGAGGCTGATTGCTATCAATTATTACAAGAGCATATAGCAGTTGTGATTAATTATTGATGGTAACTTGAATAAAATTATACTTTTGTGTTACGGATGTTCAGTTCAGCTGGATGGATTTAACATGGAAGACAGTATAAAGGATGAGTTAAACACATAAGCCTTGTTGATAACACTAAAAACAAAACACAGTGCAAAAGAAAATGTAAAGGGTGTATCAAGGCAAAGCCATATTGTATGCAGTGCATCTCTGCAATACATGCGCCTTTCCCTGTGCTTTATACCATTGAAGTCCCTGCAAGTACAGAAAAATACCTATTGATCTGCCAGAAACGCCCTGTTGTGGACTGACAAAACAGTCCACCACACTTGTTCAATTCTACAACTAGGAGTTCCCAGTGTTCTGGGCTGAATGCCACCCAGTTTTCTATCCTTCTTATATCTATTTTTTTATGTGTTGTACTGAACTGCATCAGGTTATTATTGTTTAGTAGTATGCTGACATCTAGTGGAGGTTTTGGGCCACTACAATGTGTTCACTATGTGATTTTGTTTTTTCCTTTTGTCTTCATTTCTTGTTTAGTGCTAGTTAGTTCAGTCCTTGCTAGATTCTCTCTACTTCTTCCATGTTTCAGCATAAGTACTTTTGCAGAGGCAGGACTTAGGAAAGTCATTGGGCTAGATTCAGATAGAATCGTCTATCTTTATGCCCGGCGTAACGTATCTCAGATACGTTACGCCGCCGTAATTTAGGGCGCAAGTTCTGTATTCAGAAAGAACTTGCGCCCTTAGTTACAGCGGCGTAACGTATCTGTGTCGGTGTAAGCCCGCCTAATTCAAATGTGGATGATGTGGGCTTGTTTTATGTATATTAACTGTGACCCCGCGTATTTGACGTTTTTTACGAACGGCGCATGCATGCACATGCCCGAAAATCCGCCGCAAAATGTCATTGCTTTCGACGTGAACGTAAATTACGTACATCCCTATACGCAAACGACGTAAAATTTTCAAAACTCGACGCGGGAACGACGGCCATACTTAACATAGGATACGCCTCATATAGCAGGGGTAACTATACGCCGAAAAAAGCCTAATGTAAACGACGTAAAAAAATGCGCCGGACGTACGTTTCTGAATCGGCGTATCTAGCTCATTTGCATATTCCTCGCTTAACTATACGGAAGCGCCACCTAGCGGCCAGCGTAAATATGCAGCCTAAGATACGACAGTGTAAAACACTTACGCCAGTCGTATCTTAGGGAAATCTATGCGTAACTGATTCTATGAATCAGGCGCATAGATACGACCGGACGGACTCAGAGATACGACGGCGTATCTGGAGATACGCCGGCGTATCTCCTCTCTGAATCTAGCCCATTGTGTTTATACACTTCAAAAGATTGGACAAAACATCCTCTAACTGCAGTTAGCATTAGAATCAACTTCTTTGTCTTACTGAAGAGTTATGCTGCCTTTGGATTATACCAAGTCAGCAGGGAACCACACTGTCCTGACAGACTGGGTTTAAAGTGGAGTTCCAGACAAAAATTGAACTTTAAGGGAAGGTGACCCCCTGACATGCCACATTTGGCATGTCATTTTTTGTAGGGTTCCAGCTCCCACTTCCTCCCGGGGCTCCGCGGCACGAAAAGGAAGTTCACCTCTCCCCTCCCTCTCGGGAATCATCTGGGACATGTCATAGGATGAATGACTCACCACCACTATTCCAGTCCCACACTGGGGTTTGGGGTTTCAGGGGTCCTAAAGAGGTTTTCACCATTCAGCATCTGTGGCCCAATCCCAAGCTTAGTCCACTCTGCTCTCTCAGGTATGTCCTGCTCTCTCTCTCTCCCACAGCCAGGTGCCAACCCATTCCTCTTACTTTGTGGACTCACACACAACCATGTTAACCCCTTCAGGATCAAATTCCTTGTAGTTAGGGTTTGGAAGTTCTCCCCACACAAATCTCTGAAATACTGGGTCCCTAAAAAAAGTACTTAGCAATCTAGAGAGTATTGGTCCCTAATAAGGATTAAGCAATCCAGAGAGCACAGAAAAAAATTCAGTCCTCTCCTCATCAAGCAGTAGACCCAGAACCCCTCATCTTGCATGGGTGAGAACCCCTGAGTACTCAACAATGATTTCAAACCGACCCCCATAAACAGACGACATATACCTGCCAGCCATGACCCATCCCTGACATCCTGTACAGCTTATTATTCACTTATTATTTTACTTCACTAGTAGAAAGATTTACTCCTCGAACATGTAGAGCCCCCTGCAGGAAATCTCCCACTAAGTAAAAAAAAAAGCTATGATCCCTCTCTAGAGGTCTGTGTATCCTCTACATCACTGCTGGCAGAATAAAAACTAGGGGTCAGATTCTCATAGAATCGGCGTTTGCATAGTGTAAGCCATTTACACTACGCCGCCGCAAATTACTGGAGCAAGTGCCGTATTCTCCAAGCACTTGCTCCGTAATTTGCGGCGGCGTAGTGTAAATGGCCCGGGGTAAGGCCGCGTAATTCAAAGGGGGCGGCTTGTATTTAAATTAAGCGCGCCCCCGCGACGATCGAACTGCGCATGCGCCGGGCATAAAAATAGCCCAGTGCGCATGCTTCAGCTCACGACGGAAAACGTCAATGACGCCGAGGTGAGCGTCATTGACGTAAAGTCGTATTCGCGAACGACTTACGAAAACGGCGTAAACGACGGAAAAAGACGACGCTGACCCGATGCCATACTTAACATGGCACACGACGGACCTTCGTAAACTTGCCCCTCATTATAGCAGGGGCAAGTTTACGCTTATGGAAACGTTGTAAATTCACTGCGTCGTCCGCACGTACGTTCGGGAATCGGCGTAAATAGCTAATTTGCATAGACGATGCGGAAAACGACGAGGCGACACCCAGCGGCGGGAAAAAAATTGCATGTAAGATCTGATAGCGTAAGAGCCTTACGCCTGTCAGATCTAAGGGATATCTATGCGTAACTGATTCTAAGAATCAGTCGCATAGATACGCCAGGCGAGATTAGGACTTACGACGGCGCAAATAGCTTTGCGCCGTCGTAAACCTTTTAAGAATCTGGCCCATGGCTTACTATGGCCTTTTATACTGCAGACACGGACCTAAATGTAATCATAAAACAAAGATGTTTTTCTGCCATAGATAACACAGCGAGTGCTAAATAAGCTACATTAAATACATTGCAAGGCGCCCCAGTTGTTTTTTCTATCTGTTTTATCTCTAGCATAGAGCAGGGATCATGTAATTGTTTATGTCATTTTCCAAGTTATCTGTTGTGCTGGAGTGCTGAGTGGGATAAAAGTGGATGAGAATAAGTAGAATAATCAAAATGCTTCTCTCTGCAAAGCTCTTCTGGTCTTTTATGCACATTATAGGTGGCCATTTTTTTGTCAGCACCAAGATTCGCCCTTCATTCTAAACAGAAGTCAGTATACAGTGTGAGGGGTTAGCTCGGTAGCGGGGTGTTTGACCCCTTGGTTGGGTTCACCACACACTGAATTTATACAGACTGACAGTCGAAGACAGTTGAAAAATAACGTTTTTGGTTTATTTTTCCATCTTGCTGGAAAATAATTGCAAGCATCCAAACAGCATAAACAAAATCAAACATAAAAATAAATCCTAGCCACTCTGGGCGTCTACCTTCCACACAGGGACCTATCTATGGAGCCTGGCTCAGCCTAGCGCTGGGCAGCCAGTGCTGATCATACAACAGAAAACAATAGTCTTCGTGATTTTGTTCACACAGAAAAATCAATCCTCTCCTCACCTCCTCAGGAGACTTTCAGGGCTGCTCTCCTACTCACAAAGCCTTAGGAATGAGGCAGCAACAAAGTGGTAATTCTCTGGCTACTTATAAAGGCCTTGATTACTTCATTCTGAACAGCTGAAGCTTTTCAATGGCCTTTAGCCTTCCGTTGGCTACGTTTGTAGCCGACGCCCGATAACAATCTGTGTATCGTCTAAACAAGGCAGAAATGTATGTCCCATCAGTGACAACACCCACAGATTTACCTGACTTCCTGTCACAACAGTTATGGCATTACCTATTGTTTTATTTTATTTTTTATTTTATTTTTCTCTTTTTTAAAGTGTATTTTGTGCGTGTACTCGAGAGAGGAGCCGGACTGCAGGAGTTGGGAGTAGGCAGGCCTCCCCGGGTGGGAGGCCTGCCACCTTTCTCCATGCCCCGGGTGGCAATGGTGGGTGTGTGAGGGGGTCCTCCCACACAGCCCGCCCTACCTGCTCCGCTTTGAAGCCCAACGGGGCAGAGGGACTCCCTATAAGGGAGTGAGAGGATCTAGCCCGCTCAACCAGCCCCGTTAGTCCTTCGCCTCTCTTTTTAGAGACTGCGTGGTCAAAGTGCGTGCATGTTAACCCAATTTCGAGTGCGTGTAAGTGTGGTGGTTTTTGTGGGAGGGGCGTGGGCGTACTAAGCACAGGCTTACCTCGCATAGCACACCCACCGGGAGTCGAGCTGAGACCACCAAACTCAATTCACATGTAGCTGAGACCGGGATCCGAACCCCTAGCTGCAGAGGTGAATGGCTTGTTAGCGCAGTGCCAATCGCGTTGAGCCACCGCAGCTCCCGCATTACCTATTGTGACGTCACCACGTACATCAGCCGCCGGCTAGAAAGACTGTATTGCAGAGGATTTATCTGCAGCTGATACAACATTGAACTACAAATAGGGGAGTGCAATATTTTTTGATTTTATAATAAATCTGGTAGATATTACACTATTACCGGGTACAGACGATCGGACATTTCGACAACAAAACCGTGGATTTTTTTCCGACGGATGTTTGCTCAAACTTGTCTTGCATACACACACAGCGTGGCTCTTCTGCTTGATTCCGAGCATGCATGGAATTTTGTGCGTCAGAACTGTGTACACACGCTCAGAATTTCCAACAACATGTTTTGTTGTTGGAAAATTTGAGAACCAGCTCTCAAACATTTGTTGTCGGAAATTCCGACAGCAAATGTCCGATGGAGCATACACACGGTCAAATTTTCCGACAACAAGCTCACATCGAACATTTGTTGTTGGAAATTCTGACCGTGTGTACGCGGCATAAGAGTTTTTTAAAGTGATACTAAAGTCTTCTTTAAAAAAAATAACAAACATGCCTGAAAACGTTTGCTGCCCTGCAGGAGAAGGCTCAGCTTCCTTCTCGGGGATCCTTCCGTTACCTCCAGATCTCTCATTTTGTTCAGACAATCATACGTTCGCACTCATCCCTCGCCAGTCTTTCTCTTTACAAAGGTATATGCAACTCTGATCCGCATGCCCCAGGTATTATTTCACGTTTCTATAATCATTTCACGTCCCTTTTGGCCAGCATGCCCTCCTATACGGCACAATGATCTAGAGACCTGGAGATTGACCTGGAGGCGGAGGATTGGGAAGATATCTGGGCAACTACCAAATCTTCCTTGGACATTTTAATGCTCTTAACTTTGTGGAAACAGTTTGGGGAAGTCCCTTTCCTGTTCCAACATGACTGCACAAAGCAAGATCCATAAAGACATGGATGATCGAGTTTGGGGTGGAGGAACTTGGCTGGCTTACAACCCGATAGAACACCTTTGGGATGAATTAGAGCGGAGACTGCGAGCCAGATCTTCTCACCCAACATCAATGCCTGATCTCACAAATGCTCTTCTGGAAGAATGGTCAAACACTCCCATAGACACACTCCTAAACCTTGTGGACAGCGTTCCCAGAAGAGATGAAGTTGTAATAGCTGCAAAGGGTGGGCCAACCCAATATTGAACCCTACAGGCTAAGGCTGGGATGCCAATATAGGTCATGTGGGTGTACAGGCAGAAGTCCCAATACATTTGGTAATATAGTGTATATGCGCCAAATACTAAAGGAGCTGAAGTATACTTTGTTGATCAGTATGTCTAATGCCGCATACACATGATCGGACAGTCCGACAACAGACAGAATGTTGGCTCAAACTTGTCTTGCATACACACGGTCACACAAATCTTGTTGGAAATTCCGAACGTCAAGAACCTGGTGACGTACAACTCTACGACGAGCCGAGAAAAAAATTAAGTTCAATGATTCCGAGCATGCGTTGAATTGATTTTGAGCATGCATAGTATTTTTGTGCGTCGGAATTGGCTGCAGACGATCGGAATTTCCAACAAGAACTTTTGTTGTCCGAAAAATGAAGAACCAGCTCTCAAACATTTGTTGTCGGAAATTCCAACAGCAAATGTCTGATGGAGCATACACACTGTCGGATTTTCTGACAACAAGCTCACATATATGTATATATGTGTGTACGACTGTGTGTCCCAAGCGTGTCAAGATCCTATGGGGTAAAATGACCGCACCAGCCAGGAAGACACTGGCTGCAAAAAGCGCCGAGAGGCGATTCAGTTCGCATGTGTAACTCTATACAAGTCATTCATTCATTCACATCGAACATTTGTTGTTGGAAATTCTGTCCGTGTGTACGCGGCATTACAATGCAAATATTTGTGTGATAACAGACAAAGGCAAATGTTGAATTTCAAAAGTAATGTATCGCTAGGACACTCTTTTTAGTTTGTGGGAAAGAGGGAGGAAGGGTAACCAAACTGTATTGGTCCTGTTTACATTTGTAATGTGAAAAATGTTCGATAAAAACTTTATTCAAAATGAAATTGTCAAATTTATCATCTTCCAAAATAAAAAAATATATAATATGTTTATTTTAATAGTTAATTTAAAACAGACGTGAATTATTCTGTAGGTGCTATTGTAATAGAGCAGCACAATACAACTGCCCTCATTTTTAGAAATCTGCATACATTCATGACTTTCCACTGACATCTATTAGCTGGATTCAGTAAGACTTACGACGGCGTATCAGTAGATACGCCGTCGTAAGTCCGAATGCGCGCCGTCGTATATTTAAGCATATTCTGGAAACCAGATATGCTTAAATTTGGCCAAGATACGACCGGCCTAAGTCTCCTACGCCATCGTATCTTGGCTGCATATTTACGCTGGCCGGTAGGGGCGTGTACGCGGATTTACGCGTTGAATATGCAAATGACCTAGATACGCCGATTCACGAACTTACTTGTGCCCGATACGCTGTTTACGTAAGGCGTTTTTCCGGCGTAAAGATAAACCACCAAAAAGATGGCGCAGCCCATGCAAGGTATGGACGACGGAACAGCCGTCGTATTTTACGTCGTTTGCGTAAGCGTACGTGAATGGGGCTGGGCGTAGGTTACGTTCACGTCGAAAGCAATTAGTATTTGCGACGTGATTCTGGGCATGCGCGCGCATGCGCCGTACCAACAGCCCTCATTTACATGGGGTCACGGTTAATTTAAATGAAGCCCGCCCACTACATGCCTACTTTGAATTAGGCGGGGTTACGCCGGGCCATTTGCGCTACGCCGACGTAACTTAGGGAGCAAGTGCTTTGTGAATACAGTACGTGCCTCACTATGTTACGTCGGCGTAGTGCAAATGGGCATAAAGATACGCCGCCATACGTGAATCTGGCTATATGTGTACAAGCAGAGCTTTTTTTCTCAGAAAATAGGTGCAGGAACTCAACCACGACCCCGTTCAGATTTCACAAACAGTAGAAGGGTCTTAAAGGGGCATTAAATACCAGAATTGCATTACATACAGAGTGCAGAGTTCAGGGGGTTACAAAGCTGTCACTTGTAAACACAGAAACCAGACTTCTGTGTTTACAAGTGATTGTGGTGAGCAGGCACCAAAGGGTCTGGGCCAGAGGTGGTGGAACTGACTTCCCCCAAGTTCCCCCTGAAAAAAAGCCCTACAAGTCCCAGCATTGTGTGCTTCATTTTGTTGCCAATTTGTTGAGAACAAGCCATTATTCTTATTGTGTGCAGCCAGGTATTAGAATTGTCATGTACATTAATACAGTGTATACAATAATTATATGTATGGGAGTACAGATATGTCAGTATGAAATAGAAATGTTTTTTTTCAGTGTTACAACCGCTCAGCAGGATTGCAAAATATTTCTCATTAAACCAAAATGTATTGAGCCAATTTTAATAAAAATGTATAATCTAGAAAAGCAGGCTTTTGTGTATTTACGACCCACTGGGCCTGCAACTTGTATAGCCAACTGAGACAATTTTGCACAGGTCAGTGATAGAAGTTCCCACTGTAGATTAGGAATATTTCACTCAAATCCCACAAGGTTGGGCCAGGTTTTATATTGTTACTGGTCAGTGGGAAGAAGAGCATTGTGGCGTTCTATCACCCGGCATGGTTCCGTAGTCCTCCATGTGGTCACGCCCAATTTGTAGGGTTGCCAGCTGTGCCTTATTATTATGGACATTCTTTGTAAGTAAACCATATGCCATATTATACCTAAATTATATTAAACCCCCAATTTCAAGCACTTTCAGCAGCTTATTTGTTATTTGTTGAGTGTGCAGCTTCTTATCTTGTAATCCTTCTCTATTAGGCTGGTGTAATAATTGTTGCTTCAGGTTTCCTGTTTCAGGGTGGCTCCTTTCTCTTGCAGCATCCTATGGAGCCACCCTTGCATGCACAGGCTACAGCCGTGTCTACCTACACTGTGTGCATCAATAGAAACACACAGCCCCACACTCCTCCCTCCTCCTGCCCCCCCGCCCCTCTCCATGCTAACAGACTAACTCCAGACTGCACTGTCCACTGTTTGATTTTGTCCAGTGAAGACCATATGTTCAGGGATGCAGCACTGAGAGAGCGAGAGTCACCACATTGAAATTTGTTAACTACTAATGCTGGGGTAATACAGGTCCCTCATAGGTGATTTATCCTCCAGAGTATATATACAGGTCTTCCCAGGAGGATTCTTTTACTCAGGCTACAGGGATACATGTTACATACAAGTAGCCTATTCTCATCACTCCTCTGCCCAGACTCCTCCCATTCCAGAATATTCAGGGATGCACAACTCCAACCGCCAGGTCAACCCAAGAAACAGACCTCACTATAAGGGGGGAGTGTCCCTGGCCAGCTTGGCTGGAGATGGCGGTGAATCAGTGCTGCTAATTTACAGGAACAATTTACGTTATATAATAATGTACATATATGTATCAAGGCACCTGTCATTCAAAAATGAGAAGTCCCGAAGAAGCGACAATTGCTGCGAAACCCGTCGATAGTTGGAGTTATGACAATTGCCATTGACATTTTATACATAATTATCTGTATATGGTGATATTACTTTGGTGTTATGCCCCGTGTAGATACTTTTAAATAATTTTTGTAAAAAAACGAAATACTTTTTAAAATTCTGGTGTGATATATACCGTATTTATCGGCGTATACCACGCACATTTTTGGGTGCGCGATATACGTCGATACCCGCGCTGTGTTTGAACGCTGCCACCAACATATACCGAGCGCAGTACACTCAGGTACACTCGGCCATGTTCGGCTCCACTCGCGGTCACGCCCTGTGCCGCCTCCTAGCCTTTATGCGAGAAGAGCCGAGCGTGCCTGAGTGTACTGCGCTCGGTATATGTCGTCGGCGGCGTTCAAACACAGCGCGGGATGCGGGGATCGGCTCAAAAACAGCGCAGGAGAAGCGGGGAGGACACCACCGAGGCCGCAGATGGACGCCGGACTGGACAAGGCCGCCGATGGACGCCGGGTAAGACACCGACGAGGGGCATTCAAACTGTAAGTATTTTCTTTTTTTCCTGAAATTTCCCTTCTAGGTTGGGGGTGCGCGCTATACGCCGGTGCGTGCTATATGAAGATAAATACGGTAGTTTAAAGAGGAGATAAACCCTTTAAAACATTTGCTAAAAAAAAAAAAATGCAAGAGAGAGGCATAATGAGCTTACCTAAGATCGAAGCTACCGCAGCGACCCTTGTTCCTCTCCTTCACCGCTGCCATGATACTCGGAGTGACTTCTGGGTATTGCTGCTCCGGCGTTGTGACTGGCCGGAGCGAGGATGATGTCACTCCCGCGCATGCGCGCGGGAGCCGCTAGTGACGGCACGATCGCCTTCACCAACTGCACGCTCAGTGCACCTGCTCCGTAGACATTGGTGCAGTTTTTTTCTGCAAATATTTCTTGCACCTACAGGTAAGCCTTAATCTAGGTCTGTAAGGTCTAGATCTGTGGTCTGTAAGGGTTTAAATACCAGTCGGTCTTCCTTGAGCGCCCATTTTCTTTTTCTCTTATTTTCTTTCAATTGCCAGTTAAAGTAGCACAGTGCTGAATAGCAAAAAATGCCCTGGTTATGAAGGCGGTAAAACTTTTCCAGAGGTGAAGGGGGTAATATAGGATAAAGGAAGTAAAATTGTTAAACAAGACGGTAAACATTTATATTTGACATAAATTTATTGTTGAAAGAATCTGAAAGCAGAATATATCTAATGGTTGCATCTGTTCAGATGGTTTGTGTAAGCCACTTAAAATTGTGTCTCATTTAGCACAACCATACCCGTCTCTTACAAAAATAATTTTTTTTTGTTCACTAAGCTTTTGCAAATGCCATTATGTAATCATCTCCTGGTCATTTTAGATAATACATTTGTGCTGTAACAAGGTGGGTGGTTTGCTGCAAGCCATCAGAACCATTGGGATGATTGGCTGTTTTCTTCTTTTCAGCGAACAGGCATAAAGCAGCCCGCCATTGTCCTTTCCACATTAATTTTATCTAACTACCTCGTTATCTACAGCAGAGCATCTCCAAAGTTGTGCATTGTTTCGTGTTTCCTAATGTGATTATTATATGGAGGAATTGTGAATGTAAATGAATTCCCAAGTGAAATGCTGGCTGTGGAGTCCTGCTACCCATCATTCATGACTCTCATCCAGTAAAGGTCACACATTCCCATGTCATGCTGCTACAAAGGCAACAAGTAACAAAAAGTTTAATGCATACACAAATATAAATTACTTAGTAGTTCGGTATGTTGTTAACTAGCCAAAGATCTAAATAAAGTTGGATTTGTTTTCTTACACACACAATTTTTAAAGTAATGCATATACCCTTGTGGCCCTCTCACCCCTGCTGTACATAGAATAAGAAGCCTGAAAACACAATTTATTGCCTGCATCAATCACCTTGCAGGTGCGCCTTGCGCATATTGGGAGACTTCCGCTTTCCTGGGGGAGTGTCCTAAGCATGGCGGAGAGAGGACGCTGGAGAGGAGAGCTTAGCGGTACCGTGGTGCACCCTCTCAGCAGACTGCCAGTATTGGAAGCCCCATACAGCCTCACACGGCTCATGTCGCGGCGGGGAAAGAGCACAGGAAGGAGTACAGGGGTGCCGTATACTCCCAGTCACTCCATCCGATACCTCAAGGTGAAAAATAAAAATATATCAGGAAGGGGGCAAATACTTTTTCACAGCACTGTATATATTTCTTATCTGAAAAATGTTTGGCTTTAATACCACTTTAAAACCAGTACATTAAAACCTGGAATTCTACTTTAATATCTGGATTGCTCCATTGGGTAAAAAGTGACCAGATCTCTCAAGGCAGTTGGGTAGGTCTACCTACCTTTTGTTCCTTGTTTCCCTATATTATAGAGAGGAGGGCTATCACACATTGTGGAGGAGTCGAGTACAGAGAATCCATAATTTTCTATAATATGGTTTCTTTGGATTTTAATATTAATGGGGGACATGGCAGAAAAGCAAGATCCGGAGCAAAGAATGAGTCCAGAGAAGGGCAACAAAAATAGTGAAAGGTCCAGGGGATAAAACATGTCAGAGTCTTGGAGTCTTATGAAGCGGGGGCCTCTGTTGGTTTCTGCAGTCTAATAGGTACACAAATTCTTTTAATCCCAATTTCTACTAAAGCTCTTTTTCCTTTCCTCTCCCATTATTAATTTTCTTTTTCCTTTTCCCTCAATATTTGCTAATCTATTATTTACTTTTGTATATTTTCAATGCTCTGTGTCCTGATAGATCTTTTCTTGATCGTCTGGGACTGCTGCTTTTTGAGGATTATTTCTTGGTCGCCTCCTTATTTTTTACTCCTTTCTATACCAAGTAGAGTAAGTTGTTTCAGAGCCTATTGGCCGTATACATATATTTTGTTTTAATTTTATTTTCGGAACATAGCATTTCTTTATGCTTTTTGTTCTCTTTAGCTGGGTCTTTTTGTATCCCCTGTGCCTGAACACGGCTATCTCGTCCAATCGGCCCTTATTTGGACAGGTTACCATACACTCCATGTGGGGCTCCACATGTGACCTCCCTCTGTCTTGGGTGAAGGTGGGTATCTTGATGGCCTGCTCGCTGGCTGATGACAGAACAGCACACACTAATGTGGCAATATAACCCTTTTTTTATGTTTCTTTGAATGTACTTATACTTTGTCTCTGTTTATTTTTATGTTGGAGCTGATTTTTGGATGTGTGGTCCCAGTTTAATCCCCTGAGGAAGCCCATATTAGCGAAATATGTAGGGATGGGATATCTCCTGTTACCACTACCCCATACTATTTGGGAACACCAGTGACACACAAACTTCCATGTTTGCTTGAATAATTGGTTTTATTGAACCTTTTTTCTGTATAAAAAAAATTATTTATGTGTATGTTATCTTAATAAAAATATATATATTTTTATATAATATCTGTTTAACTTGAATATATTGGGCCAAATCCTCAAAAGAGATACGACGGAGTAACTGCTGTTACTCCGTCGTATCCCTGGTCCTAACTGTGGAACTGATCCACAGAATCAGTTTCCCATAGTTAGGACGAAGATCCGACATGTGTAATTGAATTACACTGTCGGATCTTAGAATGCAGTACCGCATCCGCCGCTGGGGGCATTTTGCGTCGAAATGCCGCCTCGGGTATGCAAATTAGGACTTACGGAGATCCACAAAGCTTTTCAGCTTCGTTTTTTCTCCGTAAGTTTTATTTTGCAAACGCAAAATTAGGGCTGCTTTTACAAGGTGTAAACTGTTTACACCTTGTATAAAAACAGACCTTTCTTGCTCGCGACGCGATTTTTTTTAAATTTCAATTTTTTTTTTTGGCGCCGTATCTTTTTTTTTACCCGACGCAACTTTATTGTCCCGTCGCAATCCACAAAGCTCGACGTAACGTAATTTCGCGCTATGCACGTCGGGAAAATGACGTCACGAGCATGCGCAGTACGGCCGGCGTGGGAGCGCGCCTCATTTAAATGGTAATCGCCCCCTGGAGAAGAGGAACGCCTTGCGCCGGACGGATTTAAGTTACACCGCTCAAAATTTCTAGGTAAGTGCTTTGTGGATCGGGCACTTAGTTAGAGATTTTGCGGCGGTGTAACTTAAATGGAAAAAGTTACGTTGCGCCAGGTTTTTGAGGATTAGGCCCATTGTTCTTAGCACAGTTACAAGCCCACTCTCCTCTGCTTTTTCTACATTTTTTTAATATGTGCAGTATTGAGGGAAGAAGGGAAAGGGGAGACATCATTGAAACCTTTAAATACACGAAGAAGGGCGGTATTTTAATAGGAAGACAAGATCAAGAAAACAGGGGCATGACCTCAAACTGATCTTAGAAAGTATGATTTTACCAAAAGAGTTGTTGATGCTTGGAATAGACTTCCAGTAGGCGTAATGAGTCCGCCAACAGTAAGTGGATTTAAAGTTAAACATGCTTGGGACAAACATAGATATATACTCAGATAATGAAAGTTAAATAAAATGGAGCAAACTTGATGGACTTTTTAGTCTTATGCCCCTTATACACGATCGGATTTTCCGTCGGAAAAACCTTGGATGGTTTTTCAGATGGAATTCCGTTCAAGCTTGGCTTGCATACACACGGTCACACAAAAGTTCTCTGAACTTTCGACCATCAAGAATTCAGTGACATACAACACTATGACGAGCCAAGAAAATGAAGTCCAATGCTTCCGAGCATGCTTGAATTGTTTCAGAGCATGCGTCGGAATTTTGCACGTCGCAATTGCTACAGACGATCGGATTTTTCGTCAGAAAATATAAGAACCAGCTCTCAATCTTTTGCTGGTGGAAATTCTGACAGCAAAAGTCGGATGGAGCATATACACGGTCGGAATTTGCGTTCAAAAGCTCACATCGGACTTTTGCTGTCGGAATTTCCGATCTTGTGTACGGAGCATAATGCCGCGTACACACGATCATTTTTGAAACTTTGTTTTTGATCATGTGTGGGCTTCACATCATTTTTCAGGTTCTGAAAAACGACCAAAAAAAAATTCCAACATGCTGCATTTTTTAACGTTGTTTTAAACTATGTTGTTTTACGGGTTGTAAAAAATTACCGCGTGTGCGCTAAAACGATGTAAAAAACCTGCGCATGCTCAGAAGCAAGTTATGAGACGGGAGCGCTCGTTCTGGTAAAACTACCGTTCATAATGGAGTAAGCACATTCATCACGCTGTAACAGACAAAAAAGCGCAAATCGTCTTTTACTAACACGGAATCAGCTAAAGCAGCCCAAAGGCGAATGGAACTTCCCCTTTATAGTCCTTTCGTACGTGTTGTACATTACCGCGCTTTGCTAGATCATTTTTTAAAACGATGGTGTGTGGGCAACATCGTTTTAATGATGAAGTTGGGAAAACTTCGTTTTTTTCGACATGCTGAAAAACAACGTTTTTCATGCTGAAAAATGATCGTGTGTACGCGGCATCAGTCTTTTTCTGTCTTCGCTCACATATCTGTCTATCTGCTCTCAGGCCCCATACACACGAGAGAATTTATCCGCGGATACGGTCCAGCGGACCGTTTCCACGGATAAATCCTCTCAAAGATTTCGGCGGATTTCTATGCGATGGAGTGTACTCACCATCGCATTGAAATCCGCGCGGAAATCCTCTGGCGATGACGTGTCGCGCCGTCGCCGCGATTATGACGTGGCGACGGGCGCGACGCTGTCATATAAGGAATTCCACGCATGCGTCAAATCATTACGACGCGTGCGGGGAATCCCTTTGGACGGATGGATCCGGTGAGTCTGTACAGACGAGCGGATCCATCCGTTGGGATGGATTCCAGCAGATGGATTTGTTCTGCATGTCAGCGAATATCCATCTGCTGGAAATCCATCCCAGGGGAGATTTGTCCGCGGATAAATATCCGCTGGCGTGTACACACCATAGGATCTATCCGCTGAAACCCATTTGATGGGATTTATCTGCGGATAGATTCTATCGTGTGTATGGGGCCTCAGGAGGACAAGAATAGAACTCAACTGCCAGAAACCACAGGTTTACTTTCATTTCCAATTCTGACTGCATTGCATCTTTACATTAATATTCAAAACAATAACATTTAATTACCTCAAACCCCTCTTCTCTGTCAAGAATAGCTTATTCATGCTAGGATTGTTCCTAGGCTTATCACATACAAGATCAGTGCATTGTATTAGCATAACTTCATTAAAGCTGTAAACTTAGATAAGTTTAAGCATACTAAAACATGTGGTCATAGAACATTCAGAATTTGGAGGAAAGATTTCAAACAGAATGCATACATGTAAGGTTGTCATGGGATCGTTATCGTCCATTGGCAGACTATGCAGCTTGTGTTGTTTCATAGTGATATGTAATAAGATAATAACAGAAAGCAAATAAAAAAACAGTCTTCTGAAATTCCTAGGGGCACCATTACAACTCACATATGAAAACTGTTCCTCCACCCCAAACTCACTCAGCCATGTCTTTATGGATCTTACTTTGTATACAGGAGCATAAAATTGTCCAAAATGTCTTGGTATGCTGACACCTTAAAATTTAATCCCCCTCCACCAAATTATTTGGACCAGTGCATAAACAAGGTCCATAAAGAAATTAATGAGTGAGTTTGGGGTGGAGGAACTTGACTGGCCAGCAGAGTCCTGACCTCAACCTGATATCCGAACACCTTTGGGATGGATTAAAGAGGAGACAGCGAGCCAGGCCTTCTCGTCCACATCACTGCCTAACCTCACAAATGTGCTTCTGGAAGAATGGTCAAACTTTCCCATAGACACACTCCTAAACCTTGTGGACAGCCTTCTCAGAAGAGTTGAAGCTGTTATAGCTGCAAAGGCTGGGCCAAGCACCTACAAAGGGCATGTGAGCATCAGAACTGGACCAAGGAGCAATGGAAGAAGGTGTCTTCAAGGTGTTGACTTTTCCTCCAAATTCTCCAGATCTCAATCCAATTGTGCATCTGTGGGATGTGCTGGTAAAACAGTCCCAAAAAATGGAGGCTCCACCAGGACTTAAGGATCTGCTACTGATAGGTTGGTTCCAGATACCACAGCATAATTTCAGAGGTCTAGTAGGAGTCCATGCCCCAACAGTGGACCTATTCAGTATTGGGTGGGTGGTCATGGTATGCTGGGTGGTAATACTGTTATGGCTTATTGGTATGATTGGTATGGCTGATTGGTATAATATATTGAGTTGGCCCACACTTTGCAGCTATAACAGCTTCAACTCTTCTGGGAATGCTGTCCACAAGGTTTAGGAGTGTGTCTATGGGAATGTTAGACCTTTTTTCCAGAAGCGCATTTGTGAGTTCAGACATTAATGTTGGTCGAGAAGGCCAAACTCTCTCATCCATGTCTTTATGGACCTTTCTGTGTCCTGGCTTGCATTTGAACCAAGGACTGGTGGTACAAGGCAGGAGTGAGAATTGGAAATGTCTATATTGCATAACTTATAAAGAAAAACATGTTATGCATAAAAAAATTTCAGCTATCGAGTTTTGCATTGCCTGAAGTTCCAATTGTCTGCAATATAAAAAACTATCTTCACAGTGCTATATGTTCTATCTAGACAATAGCGTACTGTTGAGGAATGACTAGTGTCAGTGCTGTGACCTCCCAGGATAGATGGATACTGCAGTAACTTTACAGCTTTAACATCAAACTATGTGGATATAAATAGCAGATGACCCCTATTAGGGAACAACAGACAGGTGTAATAGTGTGAAACTGTCATTGTTCATGTCAGACATACCACAAAATACAGAGTTACCTTTATAAAGGGCACATATAGTGTTTATATATATATATATATATATATATATATATATATATATACATACAGAGTATATATACATCTCTCTCTCTCTCTCTCTCTCTCTATATATATATATATATATATATATATATATATATATATATATATATATAGATAGATAGATAGATAGATAGATAGATGTGTTCTCTTAAATAATTCATACTTACATTTTCAGGCACACAGAGTTCAAGGTTAATTATTGCTTATTTACCAAGCAAGCCTATTTATAGAGCTCAGTAGCTCAAGCTAAAATTTAGATACATGATAGAAAGGTGATTAATGTCCTATAATGACATAACCACAGTGCACAGTGGGGGACCAGGAAGTTTATAGTCTGAAGAATCACATTTTGTGGAATTTTCAGGCACAAGGGGAGTAGAGAGGGGGGTACGAATTTCCCCACAGAACGTCTGTCCACAGCACAGGTTTGTGGCCACTAGGATGCAAAGGTGTACTGACAGGGTGGATAAAGATGTAGACCACGTGTAGGGCATCCCATTCATTTCAATGGGCTGCTCTATGCGCTAGAAATGCGGAAGAAAGTCCCTAACACACGGTTCCACAGCACATGTCAGCAGATGCGTGAGGGTGTCATTAAAAATTATTGGCACTGCTGTGTATCTGCTAAAGCGCAGCACATTTCTGTGGTGTCAAGAAAGCGATTTTGCATGCATTCCCGACACACACAAATGTGAACACAGGCTAAATGTCTCAGTTATATTCAGTGCCGATCCTGACCTCCCTGGGGCCCTAAGTAAAATGACATGTCACATTAAAGTTGAGAAGCAAGGGGGGGGGCTGCCGACAGTGACATGTCACATTAAAGCGGGAGTTCACCCATTTCTAAAAAAAAAATTTTTCTCCCCTTAGATTCCTGCTCGTTTGGTCTAGGGGAATCGGCTATTTGTATTAAAATATGAGCAGTACTTACCCGTTTTCGAGCTGCATCTTCTTCCGTCGCTTCCGGGTATGGGTCTTCGGGAGCGGGCGTTCCTGCTTGATTGACAGGCTTCCGACGGTCACATACATCGCGTCACTCGTAGCCGAAAGAAGCCGAACGTCGGTGCGGCTGTATACTGCGCCTGCGCACCGACGCTCGGCTTCTTTCGGAAAATCGCGATGGATGCGACCGTCGGAAGCCTTTCGGAAGACTGTCAATCAAGAAGGAACGCCCATTCCCGCAGCCCATACCCGAAGGCGACGGAGAGGATGCATCTCGTAAACGGGTAAGTACTGCACATATTTTAAAACAAATTGCCGATTCCCCTAGAGAAAACGAGCAGGAATCTAAGGGGAAAAAGTGCCCTCTAAGGGTGAACCCCCGCTTTAAAGATTAAAGTTGAGAAGCCGGGGGAGGGGGTGTTCTGCTGTCAGAAATGACATCTTACATTAAAGTGAGAAGCGGGAGGTGTTGACTTCTTACCTCTTCTCCCATGCAGCCAGCAAGTTGAGGGGCCGAAAATGACTTCTCACCAGGCGGGGCCTCTAGTAATTTGGGTGCCCTCCGCAGCTTTGCGGGGCCCTAAGCGACTTGCATAGTGAGCCTATAGGGTAGATCGGCCCTGGTTATATTGGTGGTCAGTGTAAATCTTCTCATTACATTGGGGCTTGGTGTACAATCCTTTCATTCACACTAGTGGCCAGTGTGAAGGTCCCCCTTACATTGGTGGTTACTGTGAATGCTTCTATTACATTAGTGCTCAGTGTAAACCCCCATTACATTGGTGGTCAGTGTTAAAACTCCTATTTATATTGGTAGTCTATAAAACAAATCTGTACTGCCATTGATCACACCCTCCCCTCCCCTTCACCCAGCACTGCCACTGATCCCAAGAGTCCTAGGATCCCTAGGGGTTTTCTGTCTATTGAAGGGTCCCATCACCACCCCAGTCCATGGTGTGTAGACAGCGAGGAGATGATGTGCTGTAACCTCTAGCAACCAATCAGTGAGCAGTAATGATGTGCAGTAACCTCTAGCAACCAATCAGTGAGCAGTAATGATGTGCAGTAACCTCTAGCAACCAACCAGTGAGCAGTATTGATGTACAGTAATCTCTAGCAACCAATCAACAAGTAGAAATCATGTTCTGTAACCTCTAGCAACTAACCAGTGAGCCGTAATGTGTGCTGTAACCTCTAGCAACCATTCAGTAAGCTGTAATTATATACTGTAAACTCTGGCAACCAATCGCAATCACTGCCTGATCTGATTCAGTAAACTGATCCAACCTGATGGAGCTTGAAAGTTCCTGCTAAGAATAATGGGAGGAACTGCCCAAAAATAGGTGTGCCAAGCTTGTAGCCTCATACTCGAGGCTGTAATTGGTGCCAAAGGTGCTTCAACAAAATATAAAGCAAACGCTGTGTTTTTTATTTAATTTTTAATTTTTAATAAATTTGCAAAGATTTCACGTTGTCATTATGGGTTATTGTTTGTAGAATTTAATCAATTTTGGAATAAGGCTGTAACATAACAAAATGTGGAAAAAGTGAAGCACTGTGAGTATTTTCCAGATGCACTGTATACCCTATTGTGTCCAATTCTTTTTTTTTTTTGCTCCATTGTTTTTTCCTTTTTTATTTTATTTGCTCGTATTGCATTCATACCACTATGCTCCAGTTGCACATACTGGTCAAATGATTCTAAAATCCCCCTCATCTCTTCAAGCATTTCTACTCTTCTTTTCCAGCAGGGAAAAAGATCTGGTTTCATAATGCACAGAGCACAGCACACATCTAGTTTCCACACTGGGTTTCTCCTGGTTTTTACACGGGCGTGTGCGTAGTCTGCATCCGCCTGCCCCACTGAGCAGGCGGATGACAGGTCCGTGTCTGCTATGCAGAGCGGACACGGACAATGCTCCACTGTTCTCTATGGGGCTATTAGATGGAAACAGACCTCCTGTCCGCCTCCATCCGACTGTCATCGGATCTGATCTGCTGTTTTTGTCAGACAGGATCGGATGTCGGCTGACATCCTCTGCTCCATAAAGAGCTATACATGGTCAGATCAGGTCCGCCTGAAAAACTGATAAGCGGACCTGATCGGACCACAGTGTGAAACTAGCCCTAACTAGCACTCATAAATAGGATGGTACCCTGACTACTCATAGAAGTGGGGAAAGTGGAGATTTATATGACTTTAACTGCCGATATATCTAAAGATAACTTCTGCTTATGCATGCTTTCGTAAAATTTTCAGTTTCTTTGTCAATAATTGATTATTTTAGATTATTTTTGATCTAAAGAGAAGAACTTTGCATATAATAAGCCAAGCTGTAGAGGGTCTGTCATCTTGGGTCACGTTAGTTGATTCCTCAAACTGAATTGCTTGCTCTGGCTTCCAGACATCTATGAGATTAATTGAAATACAATTTGTTGGCCCAGGTCCCCGATTCAGTATCTTGATGTAGTCTTTTAACTTGTCAGAAACACTCTGTATTGATCTCCCTTTTAAAGACAATCAGGGGGCAAAGGAAATGTGATCTGTAAGCGATTTCCTATCTTCAAAGTACTTTTAAAGGGCTTGTTTCAAGTCCCAGCTGCTTGACGTTACTTTACTTTTTTTGCTGATTAGAGGATCTCAGCATCAATTCCTTCGCAAGAATACAGATAAAACATCAAACTGCATTTCTTGGCTGCCCATTGGACTATTTCCTCTTAAAAAAAAATGAATGCAAAATGAATTGGGTTGTGCATATAGGCAAATTAGGCATGCTTTTTGGCGCATTTATGTTGCTTTTGAGATCAGTTTTTAAATGTTTCACAGGTGCAGTTGACCTTATTCAGACTAGCAGTTGACCTCCTTCTAAAATGTCTTTGATAGCAAGGGCCTGGAAAAAAACCGACTGTCTCGTTTGCAGAGGTGAAGAGCATCTTAACGACTCTCATGTTTAATGAGAAGATGTCTAGTATTCTTTATGACTCTCACGCCAAATTCCTTAAGGTGTGGGGCCTGCGGTGGTCCTACGCTCTTCCCACTTTGCATCCGACCAGCCTAGGCCTCGCTATCTGACCTCCTCTACCCTTCTGACCTGGGGGAACCCTTTTTCCTACCCAATCTTCCTGCTCTGCACCCCCTTCCTCCTCCGTCTTTCCTTCTCATCTCTTGTGTCCCCCCTTCACCATCTGCCCCACTCCCCCCTTTTTTTTCTCTAATTTGTGTTTTCCCATTTCCCATTTGTTTGTTTTTCTGTGTTTTCAAATTTTTGTTCTTTGTTCGTATGACCCCGATTATAGTTTTACTTTCCACAATTTTTGTGGACTACTCCACGCCTTAACCCCTGAGCAATTAAGCTCAGTCACCCTATGTCGACCCCCTGGCCTTGGCCGGAGGGCTGTTGATGTTTGACAATGCCTACTATTAAATATGCTTTCAAAGTGCATTATTAAGCTATGCTGTGCTATGCTTATTTGTTCTATCCCCTGCTTGGGATAATTACAGTTCTAACTTCTCATATATTTTAATAAAAAAAGATTATACCAGAAAATAAAATAAAGTGGAGTACTAAAATGTACCGTATTTATCATGGTATAACGCGCTCCCGCGTATACCGCGCACCCCTAAAGTGACCCCCAATCCTGTGGAAAAAAAGTTATTTTTGTACTTACAGTTTTGGTGTCTTGCGCGGCGTCCATCAGCGGCCTCGTCGGGTCCGGCGTCCTTCTGCGGCTTCTGGTGTCCTCTTCGGCGGGTCCGGCGTCCTTCTGCGGCTTCGGGTGTCCTTCTGCGGCTTTGGGTGTCCTTCTGCGGCGGGTCCGGTGTCCTCTTCGGCGGGTCCGGTGTCCTCTTCGGCAGGTGCGGCGTCCATCAGCGGCCTCGTCGGGTCCGGCGTCCTTCTGCGGCTTCTGGTGTCCTCTTCGGTGGGTCCGGCGTCCTTCTGCGGCTTCGGGTGTCCTTCTGCGGCTTCGGGTGTCCTTCTGCGGCGGGTCCGGTGTCCTCTTCGGCGGGTCCGGTGTCCTCTTCGGCAGGTACGGCGTCCTTCTGCGGCATCCTCGCGTCCCCCCCGCTCGTTTCCCGCGCCGAGTTTTGAATACTGCGCCAGCATATACCGAGCGCAGTACACTCGGGCAGGCTCGGCAACTGTCGCGCTCACGTCCTGTACGTCCAGGACGTGACCGCGGAAGAAGCCGAGACTGGCCGACTATACCCGAGTGTACTGCGCTCAGTATATGTCGGCGCAGTATTCCAAATTCGGCGCGGGAAAGCGGGTATCGGCGTATATCGCGCAGCCACGATTTTGCCCTGATTTTCAGGGCAAAAAAGTTTGCGATATACGCCGATAAATACGGTATTTGAGATCAGTTTGAGACCTTTCGATGATTGTTCAAAATGTATTTACTAACTTTTTTTTACTTGTGTTTGACCTTAGCTGCTTCAAGCTGCTCTAGCATTCCATTTTAACTTGCATGGCCATGTGTTAGGGTTAGCTTAATTATGGTTTATTAAGATTTGGGGGGGAGGAGAGTTAAGTCTTGACCAATGTTAATTTCATCTATGAAAATATTTTCGTTAAAGCGGGGGTTCACCCCAAAAAAAAATTCCAACATTACATTGAGCCGAGTTGTGATAATGACATTATGCTGACCTTTTAAATTTTATTGCCGTACATACCGTTTTATCTATATTTTCACCGCGGCTTCTGGGTATGTAATCTGCGGGACTGGGAGTTCCTATTCACATGTTAATTGATTGACATGCTTCCGACCGGCGCATACAGCGCGTTACGAGTTGCCGAAAGAAGCCGGACTGCGAGTCCGCTCTATACGGCGCCTGAGCACCGACGTTCGGCTTCTTTTGGCAACTCGTGACGCTCTGTATGCGCCGGTCGGAAGCATGTCAATCAATTAGCATGTGAATAGGAACGCCCAGTCCCGCAGATTACATACCCGGAAGCCGCGGTGAAAATATAGATAAAAAACGGTATGTACAGCAATAAAATTAAAAAGGTCAGCATAATGTCATTATCACAACTCGGCTCAATGTAATGTTAGAATTTTTTTTTGGGGGTGAACCCCCGCTTTAAACTAAATTAACACTGGTACATGTACATCGCTCTAAAGCAGTTTCTCTTAACCTGCTGCTCCAAAAAGCTGTAGTTCACCTTTGTATTGAATAAAGAAATTGCACAGATGTTGCGGCCGTCCAGACTTCTTTTCTTCTAAATTAACACTGGTACTAAAGAATTTATTCAACTAAAATACAACAAAAACTAAAATGGCATTTAAGTCAAAAGACTATGACTAATACAAAATAAAAACTTGACGTCAAAATTATCACTCCTCTGCTGGCCATTTCTAAATCGACAACACAATTTCATCATCAGCCTACAATTATAGCACATCAAAGTTTAAACATTTAATTCACTATTGCACTAGCACATAAGAATAAGTAGGGGGCATCTACTAAGCTGCTGAAAAAAAACCCAGAGTAAGGCCTAATATTTAAAATGGAAGTAAACCCATCCATAAAACGTATTTATTTATGGCACGTGCCAGAAATGTAACACTCCCATTGGTTGTGCTCTCAACCAAACTGTCAAACCATCCAATGGCTGGTGTCTAAACTGATCACATGTGCAGCATCATGGCAGTTGTAGATTAAGCAGAGGCAAAGATGGTAGCTTCCTTGGTGGAAAAAACGATAGGGGGGGTTTACTTACACTTTAATGTTTAGTAATATTTTCAACAAGTAATATGTGCAATAGCATTGCAGCCAATAGAGTTTACTTTATATATATATATATATATATATATATATATATATATATATATATATATATATTTTTTTTTTTTTTTTTTAAAGTCACACTTCTGTTTATTCAAAAAGCAATATTTATGTTTCTGTGCATGTTCAAACCTTAATACTATAAATAATAACATGTTATTATATTTTAATTCCAGGAGTATATGAGTTTGGAAATTCTATAGAAATGCTTAAATAATGCATTACAGTCTAATAAGTCCATTAGATTTTAGTTGACTAAAATTTACTGGAGATTTGTATTGACTAAAATACAACTAAAACTAAAACAAATGAGATAACTAAAATACGACTAAATCTAAAATGACATTTTAGTCAAAAGACTATGACTAATACAAAATTAAATTTGACATCAAAATTAACACTGGTCTTGGCAGAGGCCATTTGGTGTTAAAGCAATATTAAAGCCTTGTTTTTTTTAAAATAACAAACATGTTATACTTACCTGGTTTGCGCAGTGGTTGAATGAAGGTAAAAAAAATCTTGTGCCTTTACAACCACTTTAACCACTTGCCGACCAGCCGCTGCAGTTTTACTGCGGCAACATGGCTCGGCTGGGCGAAACAACTTTATGTTACGTCGCTTCGCCCTGTGGCCACTAGAGGCATGTGCGCGCCGCCGGAGGCATGCTCCCGCTGCTCACCCCTGGAGCCGATGCGAGTGCCCGGTAGGCGCGATATCCGCCGGGCACCCGCGATCGCTCGTGTCAAAGCGAGAACTGGGAGCTGTGTGGTTCCCGGTTCTTTCAGGGGGACAATTCCATTTAAAATTCAGTAGTACAGCTTCGAACACACAGATATTTCCGGTCATGATCGCGACCGGAAGTGACGACAGCTGGCTCCTCCCTGACACGTTGCATCACTGAACACGTGATTTAATCAAAGAATCCCAATAAAATACATTTACGTTTTTGGTTAACATGATAAAATGTGGAAAATCTCAAGGGGTTTGAATACCTTTTCGAGGCACTGTATAAACATAAGATTTGGTGGACAGTACCGAAAGGAAAAGAAGACCATCTAGTCAATTATAGTATTCATAATAGTGAACCGTATATCCCATTGTGCATTGGAAATTGGCATAGAATCAAAAATCTTATGAAATATTTTTTTCTGTAAGCATAATGGCATCAATCCTGTCTTTAATTTGTGAGAAGGGTACAGAAAGATTCTTCCAATTAGGTGCAATGTCCCGTACAGATGCCACAGAAAATGTATGAATGTATGTATGAACTGTAAAGATGTGGAAGATATTCTTATTATTGGGGCAAATATTAAACACATTGAAGGAGAAAGGGTAAAAGAACTAGATATGATTCGTGAGGCCAGTGTAGATTCTTTTGCCAAATTGGTTGAATGACTTCACAGCTCCAAAACATATGAAGATATGAGCCTTTTGTTTCACAACCCCTAAAATTTTCTGAAGAATCAGCAAACATATTATGAGGAACTTGCTGTTCTTTAAGCTGTTTACCTGTTTAAAACACTGAACCTCTGTCCCTGCGTTAAGGTAACTGTAAGACCTCGTACACACGACCGTTTTTTCTCGTCAGAATCCATCAAGAAACTTGGTGGCAGAGCTTTTTTGCCGAGGAAAACGGTCGTGTGTATGTTTTTCATTGAGAAAACTGTCAAGGAACTCAACGAGAAAAAAAGAGAACAAGTTCTCTTTTTCCTCGTCGGGAGTCTCAATTTCTTTGTTGTGTTCCTCGTCGGGCTGGTTTTCGTCGAGAAACACGTTCGTGTGTATGCTTAGAAACCCGCGCATGCTCAGAATAAAGTATGAGACGGGAGCGCACCTTCGGTAAAAGTAGCGTTTGTAATGGAGATAGCACATTTGTCACGCTGTAACAGACTGAAAAGCGCGAATCGTCTCTTACCAAACTTTTACTTAACACGCAGTAACATGAGATTAGCAAAAGCAGCCCCAAGGGTGGCGTCAGTGGAATCAAACTTCCCCTGCCGTCGAATGTGTTGTACGTCACCGCGTTTGAGAACAACAAGATTTGGTCTTGACAGTGTGTACGCAAAGAAAGCTTGTCAAGTTTCTCGACAAGCCAAACAAGGAACTCGTCGAGGAAAACGATGTTTCATTTACGACGAGTTCCTCCCTCGTGTGTATGAGGCCTCAGTCTGCATTTCCATTCGGTATATTCATAATGGGCCCATTACCGTATGTAGCTTGATGTTTTCTTAAACAGATTTATGCCTTGATGTAAAAACTGAGTATCTCGGATTTAATGCAGTGCACGTGTTCCTGTTCATTTGCAGCACTCTTCTATAAATCATTAATTTAAGTCATAATAGTAGTACTTGGCAGATCCTCACTTCACCCCACTCCAGCACTTCAAATGCAATTATGTCTCTGCAACAGTATTTTATTAAACAGAAACACAATTTCTGTGACAGTCACTAAGCATCTGTAACCTTTAATAATTTAGAGAAGGGTCCTGTGGGAATAAAGCAGCAAGTCTGCAAATATCAGGTGTTACTGGAATTCATAGTACAATGGCCAGAACAGCAAAGGAATATTCATTAATTATCTAGTGACCTAATCCTAATGTCTTCTCCCAACAGGAGTTGTATCACTAAATATATAGGATTACGACTGTGATGGATTAAAACTTTACTAGACGCCAATTATTATAAATAAAATTACAGTATCTCACAAATGTGAGTACACCCAACAAATTCAGTGAGCATGTATCACAGAAAGAAGGAAAAAAGGAAGATATAATAAGGCAACATCTCGATCTCCATGTTATTATAGTCCAGGGCCTGGCTACAACAAAAGTGAGTAGTACACCCCTAAGTGAATGTCCAAATTGGGCCCAAAGTGTCAATATTTTGTGTGGCCACCATTATTTTACTGCACTGCCTTAACCCTCTTGGGCATGGAGTTCACCAGAGCTTCACAGGTTGCCACTGGAGTCCTCTTCTACTCCTTGATGATAGCACCACGGAGCTGGTGGATGTTAGAGACCTTGCGCTCCTCCACCTTCTGTTTGAGGATGCCCCACAGATGCTTAATAATGTTTTTTGTCTGGAGACATGCTTGGCCAGTCCATCACCTTTACCCTCAGCTTCTTTAGCAAGGCAGTGGTCATCTTTAATATGGGGTAGTCTTTAATATGGATTCTTGGCTGGCTACCATTGGGGCCCTTTATACGGTTGGTGCACTTGGTAAGGGCCTACTTTAAAACCTATAGGCAATGAGTATGCAGGCAATACCAGCTGGTTTTAGTGCAGTCCTCAAACTCTGCAGTTAGCAGTTGTAGTTTAACATCCCTGCAGTACAGACACTTTGGTGTAGGTGTAAGGCAATGTCAATAGAAGGGAGACAGGGACGGCATGGGTTTCTGCTGTGTAGATATTCTGCTTCCAGTGGATCTTGTATATAACAACAAGAAAACATGGGCCCCCAGAGTTCTCACTGACTCCTTGACTGCGTTCTGCTCTGGCAAACTAAGGGGCCCCTCAGTTCTACAATTAGTGCGCAATAATCCAGCGATCTGTAGCAGTGGGCTTGCACACCTGCACTATCTTCGTACTGCTGAAGGAGAAGCTGTGTGCTCGACAGGGTTGCTCTCATTCTAGTCCAGTGTTAACTTTGTAGACAAAAATATTTTCATCTACAAAATTAACACTATTTTAGTTGACTAAACTACAACTAAAATTAGAACAATTCAGATGACCAAAATATGACTAAACCTAAAATGGCATTTTAGTCAAAAGACTATGATTAAAACAAAAATGAAATTTGGAAAAATTGCCTGGTTCTACTGTATAGTATATCCATGTCTCCTGGCATATAATTGTGATATTCTAAATATTAAATTTTCTTAAGGATTCTGAATTATTTTTTCTTCATTCCATTTATTGCGTTAAAGATGCCTTTAATGAAGTGTGAAAAAGTATGCATCGTGACAGAAGAAGGAAAAGCACCAACTTCAGGTAAGGTAAAGGTAGCAATTGAGGGCCAGCAGACCACTGTTGTGGATGATAGAGGCAATTTTTATCTTTCCTGTCCTCAAATTGTGATATTTTGTGTGCTAAACATGCTAAAAAAAGAGTGGGGTAGATTCAGAGAGCAATTACGCCGGTGTATCCATAGATACGCTGCGTAATTGCTAAGTTGCGCCGGAGTCTACTTTCTGTATTCAGAAAGCTAGATACGCCGACTGTAGCCTAAGATACGACTGGCATAAGTCTCTTACGCCGTCGTATCTTAGGGTGCATTCTGACGCTGGCCGCTAGGTGGCGCTCCCGTAGTTGTCAGCGTAGAGTATGCAAATTGCATACTTACGCCGATTCACAAACGTACGTGCGGCCGGCGGTCATTTTTTACGTTGTTTGCGTACGTCGTTTCGCCGTAAGGCTGCTCCTGCTATTAGGAGGCGCAGCCAATGTTAGGTATGGACGTCGTTCCCGCATCGCGATTTGAAAATTTTACGTCATTTGCGTAAGTCGTCCGTGAATGGCGCTGGACGCCATTTACGTTCACGTTGAAACCAATGACGTCCTTGTGACGTCATTTACCGCAATGCACATCGGGAAATTTTAGGGACGGCGCATGCGCAGTATGTTCGGCGCGGGACCGCGCCTAACTTAAATGATCCACGCCCCCTATGGGATCATTTGAATTACGTGCGTTTACGCCGGCCCCTTTTACGCTATGCCGCCGCAACTTTACAGGCAAGTGCTTTGTGCATCAAGCACTTGCCCGTAAAACTTGCGGCCGCGTAACGTAAATGTCATACGTTACGCCGCCGCAGTTTTGCGTGCCCCTACCTGAATCCACCCCAGTGACTTTGAAGCAGGGGCATTCCTAGGATTGCGAAGGACCCTTGAGCAATGTGATAAGAGCAATGGTGTTTTTTTCAGGCTTTATTGTGATGGTAACGGAGATCTCCTGATTTTTTTTTTAATAAAAAAAACTGACCCAAAATGGTAACAAAATCATTTTTTTAAATTTAGCTGCCTATTTCTTGCTATTACTATAATTAACCACAACCAACACGCTGGCCAGGAGTGTAACAGTAGCTAAGTGATGGGCAGTGGGGAGGCCAATATATAGCACTCCCCTGTGCCACTAGATGTGGCCAAACAGGCAGCGCCAAGCTGCAGCCTAGTATCGATGATGTTGCTAGGCACTGTCTGTGAGAGCGGAGGGTTGCTGCCAGAGCCTGGTCTGTTTCCCAACAACCAACATGCTGGCCAGGAGTGTAACAGCAGCAAAGCAACGGACAGTGGGAAGGTAAAGACAGGTGCAACAAGAGAGCGTATAACACACACCCCTAACATAAAGGAACCAGTTCGTCATCAGTGGAAAGCACTTGTTGATGAAAGAAATAATATACATGTCTTCTGGAATATAATTGTGACATTCTAAATATTAAATATTCTTAATGATTCTGAATTCTATTCTCTTCATTGCATTTATTGCATAAAAGATGCCTTTACTTAAAGTGGAGGTTCACCCAAAAAATACATTTTTAACATTGACAATCGGCTGTTTTTTTTTTTTTTTTTTTGTACATACCGTATTTCACCGCCGCTTCCGGGTATTTCTTCTGCGGGACTGGGCGTTCCTATCTGATTGACAGGCCTCCGACCGTCGCATACTACGCGTCACGAGTTGCCGAAAGAAGCCGAACGTCGGTGCGCAGGCGCCGTATAGAGCTGCACCGATGTTCGGCTTCTTTCAGCAACTCGTGATGCGCTGTATGCGACGGTCGGAAGCCTATCAATCAGTAAGGAACGCCCAGTCTCGCAGAAGACATACCCGGAAGTGGCGGTGAAATACGGTATGTACGGGAAAAAACAGCCGATATTTTTGGGTGAACCCCCGCTTTAGTGAAAAAGTACACATCGTGACAGAAGAAGGAAAAGCACCAACTTCAGGTAAGGTAAAGGTAGCCAGCAGACCACTGTTATGCATGATAGAGGCAATTTCTATCTTTCCTGACATCAAATTGTAATATTTTATGTGCTAAATGTGCAAAAAATGTGTGACTTTGAACCAGGGGCATTCCTAGGATTGCGAATGACCCTTGAGCAATGATGTGGAACACACTACTACAATTGGTGGGTGCAGCCCAATTGATTAACGAGAGGGGCCTAATGGGGTATGATTAATTAAAACCTGAGCCTACTCACTGTATACGCTGCACACATACATCCTTGTTCACACAAAATTAGCTTAACATACTGAGCCACAAGTGAGATTCAGACACATATAAACCTCAGTACAATAATTGAGAATAAATATAGTATTCATAGCAATAGAAGCTGAAATAACAGTATTTGTATAGTATAAAAAGATGCAATAAAGCATTCTGAAAGCAATATTTGGTATATAATAAGTGGGGGAAGCGTTTCAAAGCATTTCTTCACTACAAACACATAAAAGCTTGCCCTTGGACACATTTATAGCACACTTTTCCCCTATTTCCCCCTAATGTTTTTCCACTTACTGTGATAACACATTGGACATCACATTGGACATCACATTGGACATCACATTGTTCCCTACCTCCAAACATATTTTGCCCTTTAAACACAAAAGGGAAAAATGTTTGGCTTTTTGCACAATACTTTCTCAGTAAGTATGATGGAATATGATAGCACATCACTATAGAAGAGAAAAAATGCTAAAACATTAAGATATTTATAATGCATTAGATCAACTTTGGAATGTTAGATTATTATAAATCCTATGTAAGTATGTACAGCCAGAGCTTTTTTTCTCAGAAAGTAGGTGCAGGAACTCAACCACGACCCCGTTTAGTTTTTACAAACAGTAGAAGGGTCTTAACAGGGCATTAAATACCAGGATTGCATAACATACAGAGTGTAGAGATGTCACTTGTAAACACAAAAAACGGACTTCTGTGTTTACAAGTGATTGTGGTGAGCAGGCACCAAAGGGTCTGAGCCAGAGGTGGTGGAACTGAGTTCCCCCAAGTTCCCCCTGAAAAAAAGCCCTGTGTACAGCTAGCAGAAAATTAACATCTTACAGCATTGTTCAGGTATCGTAACCACAAGGGAATCACAGGCTTATCCCCCAGTAGGACTGGAGTGTTGCTTTGTTTTTGAAGATGTGTCAGGTTTGTATCGACATGGGGGTTAATTTACTAAAACTAGAGAGTGAAACATCTGGTGCAGCTTTTCATAGAAAACAATCAGCTTCCATTGTTTTTGTCAAAGCTTTACTGAGCATGCTGAAGTTAGAAGCTGATTGCCCACCATGCTCAGCTGCACCAGATTTTGCACTCTTCAGTTTCAGTAAATCAACCCTACAGACTTCTATTAAGGTTGCAAAAAAAGAGAAAAAGCAGCGCCCCCCTAAGCGTAGTAATCTCGTAACTCGTATCCGGAAGTGACGTTTCATCGATGTGCTCCACGGAACGATGTCCCCCTCTTCCCAGCACCGGAGGTACACCATCTCTCTACCGTGGCTGACAGAAGTGTGGAATACATAGCGACGCCTGTCCAAGATCACCAGGACCAGCAGAACACTTACATTCCAGATGCTTGAACGGATGACAAAACCTACAGATAAGCCCATGTTTTTAATTTCTTTGTGAATGACACCTTCATATGAATTACCTGGTTTTTAAAATAAAACGAGATTACTACGCTTAGAGGATGCTGCTTTTTTTCTCTTTTTTTGCTATTTCAAATTTTCTTCTACCTGTAAGCTGGCAGCCCTCCTTGCTAGAGTATAGTTTTATCTCTTATATGGACTTGTTCTAATGGACTAATATATACAGTTCTGTGATCTTTCATGGTTTAAAGATCAGTGTCTTTTCTTCTCTCTTATCCCCCCTTCACCCTTTCCCAATCTTCCCAGATTTTTTAACTAGTTGTTTGCTACTATATCCAGAGAGCGCTTGATCAACCCCTGGTTTGTGTATATTAAGGTTGCACATGCTATATTGAGGAAAAAATGGCTGTCTCTCAGATGCCAGAAGACTGCAGTGGCATCATGAAAAGAGGTCCCAGCAAGACTGGTAGACAGCAGGTCGTGTCCTTGATGTTGGATACTCAATTATGACACCCAAAGGGAAGCCCTCCATATAGTTACTTAACATTGGACTCTGTTGTGTAAAAAAAGGCATTCAAGTGTTTTGTTGAATTTGGGCATGAGTGGTAAGGGAACAAGTGGCAACATCTTCCCTAAGGTGGACTTTATAGTATCACTATAGCAAAAATAAGGTATTCTGGTATATGTATGTTGTTAATCCCTGTAATGATAATATTCACTGTATGATTATTATTATTATTATTATTATTATTATTTTTAATTTCTGTGCTTTTATCTTTATTGTTCTCCATATGTACATACAGGCCAAGCTGTCCAGCAAAAGTGGCAGTTACAAGGGGTTGGGAGACACAATATAACACTTATAATGAATGACCATCTTTTACCCATAAGGTTACAAAAATGTTTTTTAAAAAAAGAAAAACATCCTGTTACTGTAACTGCTTTAAATTTGTAAGCTAGAGTTAGGCTTACATTTGATTATCTAATGTCCATCTAAGACAGGGGTCTGCAAACTTTTCGGGAACAGAGGTTGCATTGCATATCTTGCAAATACAAAAATCAGTCTAATAAATAAATTAGTCGCAACTTGCATCCCCATCACAGTTTTTCATTTATATCAGGGTCACCATTACCTTAGTGTCACCTTCAGAGTCCCCCCTTACCTTAGGGTCACCTTCAGAGTCCCCCCTTACCTTAGGGTCACCTTCAGAGTCTCCCCTTACCTTAGGGCTCCCATCAGAGTGCTCCCCAACATTAAGGTTCCTGTTAGAGTCTCTGTTACTACTGGAAGTCTTACAGTCTGCCTGTAGCAACTGCACGGGAGCTGGGAGCCAGAGCAAGTCTGGATGGAAGACTTTCTTAGTGGTCCCAGCAACCAACAATTGAGATGATGAAAATCTAGCAGGGGAAATGTAGGGGTTTGGCAGTGTAGACCACAGGCAGCCTGAAACCACAATCTCTGCACATTGAGGATATGCCATTGACCATAGCTACAGGCCCTACAAAAACCTGTAAAGGGTCATAGTTTGGAGACCCCTACTCTATACCAACCTTTTTCCCTAAGGTTCATCTAAGGGTTGCTAGGGGTTCCTTGAGCAATGCACAATTTTGCGTCTCAGGTAAGTAACCACCAAAACAAATGACCTTTTTATCTGTCTGTAAGAAGGGGCATTCTTTCCACTATCTAACAGCATAAAAAGCATTCTTTCAGTTAACCACCATGCCAATGTTCTTTAAACTGTAGATGTAATTAATTATTGTCAGGGGTTTATTTTCTATAGAGAATCATGTAGGCTGTGTGGATCACCCACAAGGTGACCTAGCTGACTTCCTAGGGCCCAGCGTATGTCCAGGTGGCCTGACTTGACCTCATCTTCAGTTTCAAAAAGTGCCTCTGTGGAATGTTCAGTAGCAGAGCTGGAGGGCCACCACATCTAACAGACAAAGCAGGTCTGGAGGAGTTGGTTGAAGCCATTGATGATGCCTCCAGCAGATTCCCATCCTCGACAGTGTTTCTGAGCAGGGAACACTGCACATGCAGACAAAATGTTTATGTCTATGTGTTTGTAAGCAGTAGAGAGGGGAAGCTTGCTTGATAAGCATCAAGAAGGATCAGGGACTCTAAAGACTGGACCAGGAAACCATGGACAATCTGATCACCTACAGCCTGCACAAAGACAGAACCTTCTATGTGGTCTTGGGTCAGGATCCCAAAATGTTGTCATCGCCTCCGTGCCCAATACAGGCCACTCGCTACTTTTGCATGGTTGCCCCCCTTTCTACACAACAGTCCAGCCAGTTTGCATTAAGTTACTTTGTTACATTAGGGTCAGGACACATGATAGGCATCATGTGAAGTTCAGAGAAATGTCCCAGTTTCCCCAACTTGCAGCTCTGTAGAAGTTCTATCTCTGCTGATTTATAGAATAGTTGCTTTAGTTGTGTTTAGAAGAAACTTTTCTTACTGTCTGCTGAAGAAAACAGGTAAACACAAAAGCCGTAAAAATTATGCAGCGCTTATTATCTGCCGAGTCAGGAAGATTAACAATACAATTCCTATTACAGGCAGCTGTTGTTCATTTCATTATTCTGTAAGCTACAGAGATAGAGCTGAGTACATTATCATCGGAAAATAGCTCTGACTCCATTGTGGACATCCATGTCCACTGGAACATCCTGTACAAATACGTACAACGGCTTCTCAATTATAATGACAGCAGATAATGACTGATTAAACAGTAGGTAGAAGAAGAGAAAATTCTATTCTCTGTCTTGAACAATAAATGCTGTTTATCATAATGTAATAGCAACATAGGTAAAGTATGCAAAAGGGATTTGTCAGCAATTCACAACAATTGAAACGATCAACCTGCACTTTGCAAGGTATGGCATTTTTCTGTATGTATAGTGTATTAAGAAGTCAAGTGTCCAGCAAATTTCCAGATTTACAATTAGTAAAGGCAAACTCCAAAAAATAAATAGATAGGTCAGCTCCACTTTTTAAAGAGAAGGAACCAAGGAACCAAGTTAAAATGCAGGCTACCAATGCTGACCTGTCCTAAATATTTCAATGTTCTTCTTCTGCCAGATATTCACAGCAACGCTTGTGCACAGTTGCAGTAGTTTAAGAGCATGTGATCAGGTAAATTTCCTACTAATCACTAATACAGGGCTAGGGTGCACTTTGCTTCCTCCTGCATGAGTAATGGGGGCTTATTTTATGCCAGCGAAAAAATAAGAGAAAAAATTTGGGATTGTACCCTTACAAATGTTACGTTTGCGGACTAGACAGACTCCCCAGGGCAAGGTTGGATGAACTCACTGCCTCTCCTTGCTCCTGCTGCCTCTCCGGTTAGGGTCCCTCCAACTGCCTCCTGTGGTGAGATCCTTCCAGGCCAGCCTCCCGAGATCCAGCCCGAGGTAAGACCCCTCCCCTGCAGGGGTCCCTCAATGGCCACGACAGCTTCCCCTCAGCACTGTTTCTCCATCTTTCACCAGCTCACCAACTCCCCTGCTGTTATGGCTCATGTCTATTTAAGGGCTCCTTAATTCCCTGCCAGGCCCCCAACCTGGTGATTGGCTAAGGGCCCCTAAATATTCAAGGCAACTCCTCCTGGCCTCCGCCCACTATCTTCCAGAATGTTCTCCAACATCACTGCTGCATTTACAAGGTATAATCTAGGTTTGAAAAGACGTATGGTTCACACAAAGTGAGTTATTGTCCTTTGTGTCTATTGAGGGATACATTTATATGAAGATTTTTGTGCATAGAGTTCAGCTTTAAGTTATGGGGGAAGGGGGTCTTCAGGTATGGAATAAAATCCAAAGATTATGACGTGGGCTAAAGTGCAAGAGAAATAAAAGTTAGAATGTATTGAATTGAAGGGTTTTCAGTTAAATGAACACAGCAAAATTGTTTCTGCATATATGATAAATTTACATACCTTGTAGACTACATTGTTCCCATAATAACAATCATTATATATGTATTCTATAAGAAAAAAGCCTTTAGGTCTAAAAGACAGACATAGTTCTTCATAAAATGTAACATTTATTTTTATTTCACAGTTATAATTTTATCAGTACAATAGGCTGTCTTTTTTTATTCAAGGGCATAATTTATATGCATTATACATTGGAGTACACCACTGAGAATCACACTTTAATTACACCCTGACACATGAGGTTTCTGACTAAGCACCACATGTATAGAAAAAAATAAATCTTCGATAATAATTTGCTTTTTATACAGTATTTAATTTAAAGGGTCAGTCCACACAAAATGTATCTATTATTTTGTGGTATTGAATCACCCACCAGACTCTGGCTTGTGATGTCATGTGTTCCCAACTCCTCCTCCCCCATGTCAGGGCTATGACAAAGGGACCTCACTGTTTCTGGAAATTTTTGAGTGCTCATTTCTTGCATAGCACTTCCAATACTGACTTAAAGGAAATCTACAGTGCATCCGGAAAGTCTTCACAGCGCTTTACTTTTCCCACATTTTGATATGTTACAGTCTTATTCCAAAATTGATTCAATTCATTATTTTCCTCTAAATTCTACAAACAATACCCCATAGTGACAACGTGAAAGAAGTTTGTTTAAAATCTTTGCAAATTTATTAAGAATAAAAAATGAAAATATCACATGTACATAAGTATTCACAGCCTTTGCCATGACACTCAAAATTGAGCTCAGGTGCATCCTGTTTCCACTGATCATCCTTGAGATGTTTCTACAACTTGATTGGAGTCCACCCATGGTATATTCAGTTGATTGGACATGATTTGTAAAGGCACACACCTGTCTATATAAAGTGCCACAGTTAACAGTGCATGTCAGAGCACAAACCAAGCCATGAAGTTCAAGGAATTGTCTGTAGACCTCTGAGACAGGATTGTAGGGAGGCACCTATCTGGGGAAGGGTACAGAAATATGTCTGCAGCATTTAAGGTCCCAATGAGCACAGTGACCTCCATCATCTGTAAATGTAAGGAGTTTGGAATCACCAGGACCAAGAACCAGATGGTCACTCTGACAGAGCTCCAGCATTTCTCTGTGGAAAGAGGAGAACCTTCCAGAAGAACAACCATCTCTGCAGTACTCCACCAATCCGGCCTGTATGGTAGAGTGGCCCGACAGAAGCCACTCCTCAGTAAAAGGCACATGACATGTCTGGAGTTTGCCAAAAGGCAGCTGAAGGACTCTCAGACCATAAGAAACAAAATTCTCTAGTCTGATGAAACAAAGATTGAACTCTTTGGCCTGAATGGCAAGTGCCATGTCTGGAGGAAACCAGGCAACGCTCATCACCTGGCCAATACCATCCCTACAATAAAGCATGGTGGTGGCAGTATCATGCTGTGGGAATGTTTTTCAGCAGCAGGAACTGGGAGACTAGTCAGGATTGAGGGAAAGATGAATGCAGCAATGTACAGAGACATCCTTTGACGAAAACCTGCTTAAGAGCACTCTGTACCTCAGACTGGGGCGAAGGTTCCTCTTCAAACAGGACAATGACCCCAAACAAACAGCCAAGATAACAAAGAAGTGGCTTTTTGGACAGCTCTGTGAATGTTCTTGAGTGGCCCAGCCAGAGGACTGACTTGAGCCCCATTGAACATTTATGGAGAGATCTCCATCCAACCTGATGGAGATTGAGAGGTCCTGCAAAGAAGAATGGGAGAAACTGCCTAAAAATAGGTGTGCCAAGCTTGAAGCATCATACTCAAAAAGACTTGATGTAATTGGTGACAAAGGTGCTTCAACAAAGTATTGAGCAAAGGCTGTGAATACTTATGTACATGGAATTTTTTTCGCTTTTTATTTTTAATAAATTTGCAAAGATTTCAAACAAACTTCTTTCATGTTTTCATTATGGGGTATTGTTTGTAGAATTTTGAGGAAAATAATGAATTTAATCCATTTTGGAATAAGGTTGTAACATAACAGAATGTGGAAAACGTCTTTACATAATCTGTTTCTATTTATATTGTTTAATTATAATTATGTACACAGGGGAAGCCAAATTTGCTCATTATATATACCGGTACATGCCATTCTTCTTAAGGACTCAAATACTTGTCTTCGGTCCATTTAGCAGTCCTTAGCTAAACTATAGAAATTGAGTTCTGAAGTTTTTCCAGGGAGAATGGCAAACTTAATTTCCACTTTAAAGTTGAACTCCACCCAAAAATAAAGAGACGGTCAGCATCATTCGACCCAATTCCTTAAACCCAGGTCATCCCGGACTCACTCCCAGCCTATGACTGGACAGTGAAAAGAGAAACAGCACAGTGATGTGCTCACCTCTCTGTCACTCTGCTCCCCCTCCTGCTATCAGCATGCTTTTTGTCAGCAGATAAACTGATTGGCTCCTTGTGCTGCTTCAGTTTAGGCCAATATGTATTCTGCTACATATTTTTATTAAAAAAATTAGAGTATATTCACAGATACATCGGTTTGCGCAGCTGTGCCGCCTTGTCACAGAATTTATGTGGAAGGCGGTCAGAAAATGGATAAAGTCCAGCCTTTGTGACAACCATGGCTGTCACCATAGACACAGTGGAGGGGGGGTGAGCATAGCCACCCAGGGACAGGAAGTGTGTTATTTACAGGATTGCCAGGTGAAATAAAGAGAAAAAAAAAGCTTGAAAAAAGAAAATGAATGCAGATAATACATCTAAAGATTGGTAAACTATATTTGAATTTTATGAGTTTAATTTCTGCCAAAAATACTGTTTACATATACTGTATGTATAAAAAAAAATCTATTTTGTTTTATTATATACTGTACCTTCTGTGCCAATAGGTAATATACAGTATACCTCAGTATATATTACAGAATTTTAGCACAACAATATATTTCATGTCAGCAAATGAAGTATAATCTTTGGTTTTAAAACTTACCATTATAATAAAGATTTTAGCACCATTTAAAAATGTATACTCACAAGTAGAGATAAGGGAACACGTGCACTGGAACTAATATGAGGTTGCTAATGAGCTGATTCATGGATAATCATTGATCCCAATGTCACTGACTACCTCTGTCAATACATTTTTCTTTTAATCATGCATCTTTATAAGGTATGTTAGTATTATTCTTCAAAATATTTATCAATGAGCTGGTGCTTCAGATCACCAGGTCCACCCGCCCACCCCTACGAAACAATCCCCCCACCACCAAACAAAACAAACTACTCAAATATCATCCACATAAGTTTTTTTGCTTGCGTCAAAAAGGTGATGGAGGAATAAAAGCTGCTGTTGTGCCAGTGAAGGCCCAAATATTTCTTCTCCCTTCCCCAGGTCAACTGGAAGACAATGTTATATCTTATCATTATTTCGAATCACTAGCTATAGAAAAAAAAATAAAAAATAAGCAACAACAGCACATTATGTTTTCTTTACAATTACACTTTCTGTCCTGGAGGTACCACTGGGGCCAAAAAGTACGGGGAGATGTCTCCAAAGTCACCAGAACAGGCATCCCAATGGCCTTCATTTGGGACAACTGTACCAGGACAATCAGAGAGGGTAAAGCCTAATACAAACACGCCGAATGTTGGGCGACATCGGCCAGTTCAATAGAAACTGGCTGACATTCGGCCCGTGTGTATGGCAACTGGTTACCATAAGACGGGGTGAATAGAAAAGGGATCTCTTGGACACCTTTACCAGTCTATCAGGAAGGTGGTGGTAATGGTGGCACATAACTCCTCACTGTGATTGCCAATGACTTTTTGGAACAATGTTGGTGTAAAATACATCCCCCACCCTCCCTGAAGGATCCATCCAAAGCAGAAGGCTATATGGGTTGGTATTGATCTTGTAGGAAGCTCACAATCTCATGGCTTCAGTGCTATGAAGATATCAGACTGAATGCCTTTTGTGTGAAGCCGGTGTTGGATGAAGGAGGTACACTCTTTATAAATGTATACCAAATACACTATGACATTTTTTAATTAATTGGCAGATCTGTTAATCAGATGGCATGAGCCTATGAGGTAAACAGCATTGAAGTGGATTCTAAAATGTCAAGCATCTCTTCTTACAAAGTAATGTTTTTCAATATGTAGACAGTCATAGGTGATGTCACAGCAATATTGACTATACAACGAATAGCACCATTAGGAAATAGCACCTCCTGTGTACAAACACTCAATGTATGAAAACATGTTACACAAATGCTATGTCTTCTTTGAGTACGAAAAATAATTGTATATGAGAAATTGATGGGTTTTATCAAGGTAAACATCGGAAATAACAACTTTCCATATCTTTGAAGGACACTTGTAATTTTTCAACAAACACACAGCAAAAAAGAAGGTAAATAAGATAGGCAGTGAGTATCTAAAAAATTCAGTTATGAAGGTTTTACATGAATCTTTGGTTTGTAATGCAGAGCCTCACCACTTGTACTAATTAAGGCACCTAATTTTTATGTTTCCATAGTAATAGTGGTGCAGCTATCACATTTAGGCTTTTGCAAAATATACTGTAAGTCAGGACTGCTACATGTCAATCCTGTACCCTCTTAAGACTTATAAATCTCCTATCCCTCTCCCCCCCCTGCTGCCAACATGCCCACCCCATTATCCCCTATACCCACAAATCTCAACCTCTATAACTCTCCTCCACACTTAACCTCTTCAACTGCGAATAGTATGTTTCCTCTCTTCCTGGAGAAGTGATTTAGCTGCACACTTGCCGAGAGTGGTGGAGATGGATATGGCCTATGTATGGCTTAAGTATAGCCTAGACATCTACTTGAGGTCTGGCAACAACTTCAACCACTGCTACCCCTATTCCAATGCCATTGCATTGGAATAGGGGTAGCAGGGCTCAAAGTGCTTGTTTACACTAGCAGCAACCCTTGCAATCCCTCTTAAAAATTATCCATAGTTGATGCTTTTCAGAAAGTGGTTGACAGGTGGTCAAGAAGCAACATATGGCCACCCCACCTCCTGTTTAAACCTTGAAAAGCCTGCACCACTGCACCGCAACTGTGTGTATTGCACCAATTTCAGGATGGCTGTGGCACAGTACTGGCTGCCAAATGCTACAGGGGGGTATAGTTTTTGCATAGCGGCATGTGTACAATCCCCTCCGGTGGCTGTGTTGGGTTAAGGATGGGGGGTGGTAGAACCGTAACTCCACTGCTTATTTTTACTGCCCCATGCTAGAAGTGTAAATAAGCCCTAAGGATGCCATTCTCTGGAAATATTTTTGGAAAAAGAACACTAGGCATTTGAAAAATGGAAGAAGTATTAACTCAATTTTTTTGCAGAACTATCTATAGTTTGGTGTAACCGTGATGTACCAAGATACTAAATGCCATTTAAGCCTAGCTTTCTAGACTAGCCTAATCTCTTAGCAGTGCTATAGTGACTGGAAATTGGATTGAGCCACACAGAACCACAGCAGACCTTTAGGAATGATAATTCTAAAATTAATAACCAAACCTTCCTATTACAGTGCTTACCCCTCCTATTCCTTGCTATCACAGCATTGTGTCTACTACAACACCACATTACAGGTGTACTTGAAGGCAACTCAAATTTTAATTAAAACAGCAATAGGGGGGTCTGGAGGATGAAAGTGTACTTTTTAAATTGCATTTATCTCCATTTAGAGCAATCCCATATTCCTCAAGCAGCAAGTCCACTTCCAGGGCTGTATCTCCCCAGTACTAAGTGCTGGCCTCCTGAGGATTTGCAAAATCTAATCAAAAGTCCTAGAGCTGGATAACATTGGAACTTACAAAAAGTAGATCAGGGTAATGAAAAGGAATATCTGCGATTTTTATTGGTACTGCGACCTTATGGTGGACACTTTTGACACATTTTTGGGACCATTGGCATTTTTATAGCGATCAGTGCTATAAAAATGCATTGATTACTGTAAAAATGCCACTGGCAGGGAAGGGGTTAACACTAGGCGGGCGAGGAAGTGGTTAATTATGTTCCCTGGGTGTGTTCTAACTGAAGGGGGGGTGGGACTGACTAGGGGAAATGACAGATCGATGTTCATACATTGTATGAACAGACGAATAGGGTTGAGCGAACCCGAACTGTAAAGTTTGGGTTCGGTACGGACTTTGGGTTTTTCCCGAACCCGGACCCGAACCCGAATAATTTAAAAAAGTTCGGGTCCGGGATCGGAGTTCGGGAAAAAAAATGTGCGGAGGTCCCCACAAATTCAATAACCAGACCCTTTATGTCTGGTATGGATATTCAGGGGAACCCCGCCGTCAATTTAAAACAAAAATGACGTGCGGTTCCCCCTAAATATCCATAACCAGACCCGTTATCCGAGCACGTTGACCTGGCCGGCCGCAGAAAAGAGGGGGGACAGAGTGCACCCCCCCCTCTCCTGAACTGTACCAGGCCACATGCCCTCAACATGGGGAGGATGTCCCCAAGGGTTGTGGGGATGAGACCCTTGTCCCTATCAACATGGGGACATCCTCCCCATGTTGAGGGCATGTGGCCTGGTGCGGTTCAGGAGAGGGGGGGGCCGCACTCTGTCCCCCCCTCTTTTCTGCGGCCGGCCAGGTCAACGTGCTCGGATAACGGGTCTGGTTATGGATATTTAGGGGGAACCGCACGTCACTTTTGTTTTAAATTGACGGCGGGGTTCCCCTGAATATCCATACCAGACCTGAAGGGTCTGGTTATGGATATTTAGGGGGAACCGCACGTCATTTTTTTTTTAAATTGACGGCGGGGTTCCCCTTAATATCCATACCAGACCTAAAGGGTCTGGTTATTGAATTTGCGGGGACCTCCGCACATTTTTTTGTTTCTAAAAGTCTGTGTCCCATTGACTACAATGGGGTTAGGTGTTCGGGTTCGGGTTCCCGAACCCAAACTTTTTTTTTAAAGTTCGGGTTTGGACCCGAACCCGAACATCCAGGTGTCCGCTCAACTCTAAAGATGAACGGTCATTTCTCCCCCTGGCAGGACCGGGAGCTGTGTGTTTACACACACAGCTCCCGGTTCTCGCTTTGTAATGAGCGATCGCGGGTGCCCGGCGGTGATCGCATCCACCGGGCACGCGCGTCGGCACCAGGGATGAGCAGGGGGCGTGCGCGCCCCTAATGGCTGCAATGCGAAGTGACGTATAGCTACGTGATTTCGTTGTGGCATTGCGGAGAGGAATCATGGGTCTCTCTGAGGCTCCTTTTTCTTCACACCTGATATTGTCATCTGGAAATGGACATTATAATATCGCTATAGTTCTGAAACCCATAGGAGTGAAATTTTACTACTCACTAGTAAGGGATAGAAAAACTATTATTGACCTTTGTGAACCTTTTCACAATTCTGTAGTTGCCGCCCACATTTGACAATGGGAATTTTTGCACTTTGCATTCAGCTAGGGATCCTGGACTCCTTTAGCTGGAGTATGGTTGTGTTTTGCATAAGCTAGAGTTGCCAATGTCAACTATGGTTCCATGGAACCCTGGGGTTCCTCTAGAGCAGGGTTTCTCAACCAGGGCCTAGATTCACGTAGGGCGGCGTAAGTATGGGCGGGCGTAGCGTATCGTATTTACGCTACGCCACCGCAACTTAGAGAGGCAAGTGCTGTATTCACAAAGCACTTGCGTCCTAAGTTACGGCGACGTAGCGTAAATGTGCCGGCGTGAGCGCGCCTAATTCAAATTGTGAAGAGGTGGGCGTGTTTTAATGTAAATAAAGCATGACCCCACGTAAATTAAGTTTTGAACAAACGGCGCATGCGCCGCCCGTGGACGTATCCCAGTGCGCATGCGTCGGATAGAATGGCTAAGATACGTTGAACACTGCCTACGACGTGAACGTAACTTACGCACAGCCCTATTCTCGTACGACTTACACAAACAACGTAAAAATTTACGCTTGTTCCGACGTCCATACTTTGCATGGGCTACGCCAGTGGTCATCAACCCTGCCCTACAGGGCCCACTAACAGGCCAGGTTTGCAAGATAACGGAAATACATCACAGGTGATATCATTTGCTGCTCAGTGATTGCAGTATTCTAGACTGCATCTCCCCAAGGTAATACATAAAACCTGGCCTGTTAGTGGGCCCTGTAGGGCAAGGTTGATGACCACTGGGCTACGCCACCTAGAGACCTGCTTTATCTTTACGTCGACGTATGTCTTACGTAAACGGCGTAACTAATTGCGACGGGCGTACGTACGTTCGTGAATCGGCGTATCTTGCTCATTTACATATTCAACGCGAAAATCAACGGAAGCGCCACCTAGCGGCCAGCGTAAATATGCACCCCAAGATACGACGGCGTAGGAGACTTACGCCGCTCGTATCTTGGCCAAACCTATGCGTAACTGATTCTATGAATCAGGCGCATAGATACGACGGCGGCCATTCGGACTTACGACGGCGCATCTGGAGATACGCCATCGTAAGTCTTTGTGAATCTGGGCCCAGGTTTTTTTCCAGCTGTTTCTAGAGGTTCCTTAGGCAATGAGCAATTTCTGTCTCTCAGATAAACTCCCACTGACACAGTTGATCTTTTTAGCTTTCTGTAAGGGGCAAATTCTTCCTAATGCCCACATGTGTAAGGTGCATTCTTCCCACTGACCATCACACTACTGTATCATGAATTGTAGATATAGTGGGGTAGATTCAGAGAGTAAATACGCCGGCGTATCCATAGATACGCCGCGTAATTGCTAAGTTGCACCGGCATATGTACTTTCTGTATTCAGAAAGCTAGATACGCCGACTGTAGCCTAAGATACGACTGGCATAAGTCTCTTACGCCGTCGTATCTTAGGGTGCATTCTGACGCTGGCCGCTAGGTGGCGCTCCCGTAGTTGTCAGCGTAGAGTATGCAAATTGCATACTTAAGCCGATTCACAAACGTACGTGCGGCCGGCGGTCGTTTTTACGTTGTTTGCGTACGTAGTTTTCGCCGTAAGGCTGCTCCTGCTATTAGGAGGCGCAGCCAATGTTAAGTATGGACGTCGTTCCCGCGTTGCGATTTGAAAATTTTACGTTGTTTGCGTAAGTCATCCGTGAATGGCGCTGGACGCCATTTAAGTTCACGTCGAAACCAATGACGTCCTTGCGACGTCATTTACCGCAATGCACGTTGGGAAATTTTAGGGACAGCGCATGCGCAGTAGGTTCGGCGCGGGAACGCGCCTAATTTAAATGATCCACGCCCCCTACGGGATCATTTGAATTACGCGCGCTTACGCCGGCCCCTTTTACGCTACGCCGCCGCAACTTTACAGGCAAGTGCTTTGTGAATCAAGCACTTGCCCGTAAAACTTGCGGCCGCGTAACGTAAATGTCATATGTTACGCCACCGCAGTTTTGCGAGCCCCTACCTGAATCCACCCCAGTAATTTTTACCAGGGGTTCCCCAAGCCTGAAAAGTTATTTAAGAAGTTCTTCTCTGTTAAAAGGGTTGAGAAAAGTTGCTAAGGTTTCCTTGAGCAAGGAGCAATTAATACCTCTCAGATAAGTAACCACTGACACCAGTGATCTCTTTAAAGCCTAGTACACACAGTGAGATTATTAGACAAATTATCGTCCGTTTTTATTTGGATGCTAATCTCCATATCAAAAACGAATAGGTTACTAAAGTTCGAAAATTCTCGTACGACAGAATACAAATTTGCAAGTGATGTAATGTGTTGTAGTGTATTTGTATTGTATTTTCAGACAAAAACTGTAATGATTAAATGAAAATTGTATAATTTGGTATCATAGGAAAAAAACAGTTTGTCCCTTCCTACCACTGACCACAAGTGTAAGGAGGCTTCTTCCTATTGACCATTACTCTAAAGTACAATGAGCTTTAGATATAGTAATTATTAACAAGGGTTCCCTGAGAACAGAAAGGTTTTGAAGGGTTCCTCCACATTAAAAACTTTGAGAAATGCCGGGCTAGAGTGATACATGTCTTCCTAGGATACCTTATCACTACATCTGAAATTTACTTTAAACAGTACTTTTGTTTTTTCAGAGTAAAACGAATGACCATATTTGATGTTGGCGTAAATACAGTTTTTCAATAATATTAAAGGTATGCATTCATATCTATTTATGACCTGTATGATCCTCAATGATATAACATTTTATTATATTATTGTATTGAAAGTAGGGCACCATAAAGATTTTTTTTATACTTTCAATACTTAACCGCTTTTGCATTTTTGACTTATAAACACTTCTGAGCATGGATAAAATGCAAAGCTGATACATTTTTCCCAGAGATTGGTGCAGCACTGAACTGTTCGTATTATTGGTCATCGGCAGTTGCAATACTTAGCAGTGCTTTTGCTTTATGTTGATTCATAGGCACCACTGTGCTTGTCAAGAGTCCAGATTCTCCAATGATATCTCTACAATTTGGGAATAAAACCTTGGGGTAAGGTCCAGCTGGTCCCCAAATAATGAGTTCAGGTCCTGTGCTGAGAAATAGGTAACTTGGTTCTGTTTTTGGATGGCATTCATTGATTTTGTTTTAGAATGTTATATCCTCAGTTCATTTATTGCAGTAGATGGAGAATGAACCAGCCTGATGAAGCAGATGACAGACTCAGCCTCCTTGTAGAGACTCTTCTTGCCTGGTACACGTGAAGCAGCACTGAGACTGAATGGCTTTCAACGAACACTTCCCAATAGACTTCACGGTATTGCAGAAATTAATTGACAGCTTGTCTTTCTTACACAATGGAACATCTGCAACGAAATAAAAACAAACAAATCTGTCATGCAGGTATTTTGCCAGGAATATTTCTACTTACTAAAGTTTGGAAATTATGTTTTGGAGGGGTTGTTGTTGGTCTTTATTTTGTTCTGCACTAAATATCTAGAGAAGAAGGATTTTCAGCATTGGGCTTAATTGGAGCGTCTCATGTGTATTAGTTAATGGAAACCAGAGCAAAAGTGGAAATACAAAACTACAATGGTCTTAACACCCAATCAAATTTCCTTGGTGCCCTTCCATGCTTCTTCATTCCTGTGCCATGAACTGTGATATACATCAGCCAAACTCTGCAGCAGAAGCATACACAGTCCTGATGGTCTGCAAGGTGATCCAGAAGAGCCTGGATGTCCTCAGGCAGTAGACAACACCAGACTGTCTGAAACTCTCCCTCCTCATTGGAGACAGCAGCGGGGCACCATTGGCCCCCCTGTTGTCAAACTCAGTGAGGAGAAAGAGGGGATAGGGCCAAGCCATGGCTCCATGTCTGAATGTCTAAAAGTGATCTTGCGCTAAAAGTGTAAAATCAATACAAACAGATTTCAAAATGGTGCAAATATGTGATAAAGTGCTATCTATGTAATACCAAATGGCTCATATAAAATAAAAAAATAAACAAACAATGAGCCAAAAAATGACAAAAAGTGCAAAGCTGCAAAAAATGCAGACATATTTATTTACGTGTACAGTAAACACCATTAGATCTAGCAGCTTCTGTCTCTTAGACTTCCCCAAATTCATATCTACTCACTAGTAGCGTGAGAGACTTTTTACTCCATGTCTAAATGGACACACTGAGCAGCGGTTCTTCTCGGGTGCCTCCAGAGCCGAGCCACTACTCTGTGTGTCTATTCAGACAAGCTTTTTTATCTTTTTTAGGTACTTATATAGCGCTTTCAATGTACGCAGTGCTTTACATATATATTGTACATTCACATCGGTCTCTGCCCTTAATGAGCTTACATTCTAGAGTCCCCAACTCACATTTATACCTACACATACAACACCAGCCAATTAACCTACTACGCTTTGGAGTCTGGGAGAAAACCAGGGTACCCAAAGGAAACCCAGAGAGAACATGCAAGCTCCAGGTAGATACTGCTATGGTTGGGATTCAAACTGACAACCCTAGTGCTGCTTAGCGAAGGCACTAAGCACTTAGTCACTGGTTATGAAGTCATTGCCTTAGGATGCTTGCTGAAATTATTTTGTTGATCACCATCTCAAATTTATTAGCTCCCCTCTTCCTGTCTGCTGTGTTTAGATGGGCCAAATTCAATTTAAATCAGAGTATGAAACGATTGCTCACTCTTAGCACAAAACACCTAGCACTCTACAAATGATGTAATGAGTGTACCATGTATTCAATTTTTTATTGCAAAACAAAGATTTTTTTAAATATTTTTATTAACCACTTCAATACCCACCCAGTGGTAGTGGTAGTTACATAACGTCCATAGGAGTGATCTCCCATCCTGGGTGGATGTTATATGGCACCCTGGGCTTCCAAGCTTTCTAGGGGGTGCTAGACGTCTGGGAAGCCCAGGACGTCATATGACGCATCGCTCGGGACACGGTGCGCGCGCCCGGCGTCTGTGATGTCCGCCGGGCACCCGTGATTGCCCGTGATCACGGCAGGACCGTGGATCTGTGTGTGTAAACACACAGATCCACGTCCTGTCATAGGTGAGGAGACCGATGTGTGTTCCCAGGACAGAGGAACACAGATTGGTCTCCTCCCCTAGTGAGTCCCCGCCCCCTACAGTTAGAATCGCTCCCTAGGGAACATATTTAACCCCTTGATTGCCCCCTAGTGTTAACCCCTTCTCTGCCAGTCCCATTTACATAGTAATCAGTGCTGTTTTATAGCACTAATCGCTGTATAAATGTGAATGGTCCCAAAAATGTGTTAAAAGTATCCGATATGTCTGTCGCAATGTCACAGTCACAATAAAAATCGCAGATCCCCGCCATTATTAGTAAAAAAAAAATGCAATAAATCTATCCCCCATTTTGTAGACACTTTAACTTTTGCGCAAACCAATGAATATATGCTTATTGCAATTTTTTTTTACCAAAAAAATGTAGAAGAATACACATCGGCCTAAACTGAGGAAAAAATATGTTTTAAAAAAATATATATATATTTATTAAATCAAAAAGTATTTTTTTTTTCAAAATTGTTACTCTTCTTTTGTTTATAGCGCCAAAAATAAAAACCGCAGAGATGATCAAATACCACCAAACGAAAGCTATATTTGCGGGGAAAAAAACAAAGATTTTATTTGTGTACAGTGTTGCATGACCGCACAATTGTCATTCAAAGTGCAACAGTGCTGAAAAATAAAAATTGGTCTGGGAAGGAAAATGCCCTGTATTGAAGTGGTTAAATAACATAACATATACACTATACAAGGAATTATTGTTATATTATTATTATTATTATTTATTAAAATAATATTAAATTAAAATTAAATTAGAATTAAAAATCTTCTAGACATAAAACGTATTTTGATCCTGTCTCTTTTAAAAAAAATCCCTTTAAAAAGATTACAGTCACCTTACTATTTATCAAGAATGGAGTAACTTTACAGGTTTTGTGCCACAAGGATCAAACAAATGGAAACAGAATTCCAATCATGTTCATTTGCAAAGCAGCAAAAAGAAGATAAAGTCACCATAATTTAGCTCACTATAATACGGAAAGAAACCAGCTGCTCGAACAAATTAACATCAAAGATCTCTGAAACCATGTATGAAACTGACTGTGAAATGTCCAACGTTATTTCTGTCCTACAAGCAAAAGAAACTTCAAACACAAGAGGCAAAGTTTCAGACGTAATTAAAGATAAATCACAATTTGCAATATTGATCTTTTATATCGCAGGAATTCGTATTGATCAGTAGAGTCAGTAGAAGACGCACAAAGCCCCTGGGAGATGTATAGAACAGCCAAGCATGGTGAGGAGGAAAGTTTCTTCCCTGTGTTTTAAAGTTTTTAACTATCAAGAGTCTTTTCTGACAATCTTTTAATGCTATGATTTCTGTACCGTTGATTTAGCAGTAGCAAAGTAATCTTCTGACAACCAAGATACTACACATTTTCAAAATCGAAATAACACCACAACTGGATATCGAGGAAGCAGCAGACTGTAGCAGGGTATAGGGATGAAGATCAAGTACTATCAAGAACAACATGCAGAAAATGGCTCTTCCAAGACCCTGGTACTTGGAGCACTTGTCCTATGTCTTCTACTGAATACTCCAGTTTCCCTAGCAGTAGTTGTTGCTGTCCTTTCCCATTATGATCCCAAAGACAACTATATAAATCAGTATTCTTTGATGTACTTTAGGTTTTCTTTGTATCTTAAAAATCTATTGTTACACCATCACTAGTAACTGCATTTACTCTTCACAATTTCTTAGAAATATTTTGTCCAAGCCCAGAAAAAGCTGCAGCACAGTACCGCCAGCCAGTGGAAAACTTCAGGGGACCCCGGTGAAGGAGTCAACCGGGTGTCCGCGGGTCTCAGCTGACTGCAAGACATTCCCTAGCAAGAGAAGACAGCGTCGGGGGCACGAGTCTTTGCCAAGCGCTTCTGTTGTTGCCTCTGGGCGACCAAATGCATTCTGTCCCACGACCCAATCTACTCAACGGTGCGAGATCGGTGCACACCAGGCCCAACAAGGGTCCAGGTCCAATAAAAGTTCACAGAAGAAAGGAGTGAGAGTACAGACAGCGGAACCAAACAAGAAGGTCTCTTTAAAGAAGTTTCCTGCCAAGTTAGTGGGGCCTTCCCCAGTGGTTTCAGTTACAGGGTCTCCTGGATACTGGAGCCCAAGTAACTCTTCTATATAGGGACTTCTATGATAGACACCTTAAGCACTTACCACTACGAGCACTGGAAGAGCTGGAGATCTAGGGAATCGGAACCCAAAACTTCCCCTACGATGGATATCTGCCAATTTAGTTGACCATTGACCCTTCAGTGGCAGGGGAAGCTGAAACCTTCGACACCCTGGCAATAGTCTGTCCTCGCCCCCCGGGAGTCGGGAAGAGTTCCCTTATCATAGGAACTAACACAGACTTAGTTCAGAGGCTCTTGGCACCTTAAGCTCAAGAGAAGTATAACCCACCCACAAGAGTGCACCCAATGCTGAGGCAGGCCTACCAGCATCTAGTCTTGGGGAAGAAGGCTCCCACAGAAGGATTCGGCAAAATCTGGCAGCTGGATAAAAGGGAAAGAATACTGCAGCCAGGAGAGGTGACCTGCCTGAAGGCCTCTGTCAAGCTCACCTGGGAGCAGCCGGGCCCCTTTGTTGTCCTCAAAGCCGATCCACAGAGGAAAGGAGGGATAGACTTTTGGGATAATCTGAACTAGGGCTTGGTCTGATCAACCAAACAACATTAGTCAGGTGTGTTATCTAAAGACTGCCTATTTAGTTATTATAGACTGTTAATGTCCATCTTTATGCTCTTTAACTGAGTAGTTGGTAATATTACACTGTGTAGTATTGTCAATAGTGAGAGCTGGGTGAGGCTTGGCAAGGAGGTGCTTCAGTGTGGATGCCTTATTGAGTGAATCTCCTTGCTGCGTGCTTACACAGGTCTGCATAGCCATTATAATTCATTGTGAATTTATTTGTTATCACTGTTTCTGACTCTTGCAGGGATCTGCAAGAAGTCTTTAACCTTTGTATTACCTTTGTTCCTTTTGCTTTATCCTATCCAGTAAAGAGTTACACTGGTTAAGTTAAAATTTGTGTCCAGTCTATCTGTTATCCTGTGGGACTGATACAACTCAAGGTAACCACTAATTTACATAATTTATTGTGGTGTGACAAGATATTGTGTCCTTCAAAAAGTTATTGGGGTTCACAATTCCCATTATACCAGTTGTGCCAAGGGAGGGTTTGAGACAATTTCAGGGGTTGATAGCCAGAGCGTAGACCCAAAACAAACCAGCAGCTCCTTCGGGGGTAGTGCTACACTTATATATCCCAGGGACTCTATTGCTGAGAGTTCTGCGCTAATTCTTGGGTCTACACACTTGCTCTGGCTATTACGAAAGGTTCCTATACTCCTTGCTGTAAGCACTGGAATTTGCAAAGAGGTCTAGGCTCCATTTCTAATGAAAACCACTTCTGGACCGATTGACCCTTTAATATGCCCTTTATTTAATTTGTTAAGGTTGTAAGGTATGTAGGTAAAAGTGGAACTATGCTTTCTATGGTTCTCTTCCACCTACTCTAATTATGAAATTTTTAAGCGTGATTATATAATTGTGCTAATCTGCTACAAAATCAGAGATTGTTTTGAACGCTTCATAACAGTTTTTACTATTATGCAGAACACATATTGATTGTGGGCGGCTGAAGTGGGTTTTTAAACCTCTAATCTGGTTGAATAGTGTCTGATTGCTACTCTGTAAGGAAGTCTTGTTATGGGTTTGACTTACTTTTTTTTATTTTCCCAAGATTCAAGTGATCAGTGTGACAAAGCTTTATTTTTAGGTATTTTTTTTCTGAACTGTGTAGATTTGAGTACCAATTTGAAGATAACCCACGAGCATACAAATAAACAATTAAAAACTATCAACTTATTTTTAAACCTATTGCTGGTAATAGGATAATGGCGCTGCAATTGAAATTCCACTGAATTGATTCCAAGTACTATGCAAAATAACAAGTGTTGGGTAATCCAGTTCAGGGGTAGATCCAATATAGTGAACCTCCCCTATTAGTGAACGCAAATGGATTTCTGTTACCCTGTTTGCTGGTGCCAAAAAGTATATGGCTGCCACTTGAGTGGCGGGTGGAGAAAAAAAGGGGGAAGAGACCCTAACTGAGTCCTTACAATCGTCTGGTACCCCAGTAGTGTGGGCGTTCGTGATGGGTGTTATTACAAGTGATTGATAATGTGCCAAAATCGTATGAACAAAAAAATATATATTAAAAAATAAAAATATAAAACATGAATAAGTGTCTGTTAGAGACTCGACCCTGTGTGGGTATCCTACGGATCACCAGTGATATATGCACTATGTTAATTTATGAGGTAAAAATGCATTGAAGGTATGTGCATTGGCATGCACCGCACATTGAATCGATCGTGCGCAATAAGTGGTCCCTGAGTGCTAAGGGGTGTCCAAGGGGTGTAGCACACCAAAGTGTGAATCCCTAATTATTTTCCTAAACGGTGCCTTATAATTAAGTGTAGCTAAGCCGTAAGAAGTATATAAATATATAAGTGAATATCAATACAAAACGAATTATTTATAAGAGTGTGAATCCTACTGTCCCTCCTGGGACTAGAAGATCTGTAGCAAAAAATGTGTCACAAATCACACAACATAAAAAAAGAGAATAAAGAGAGACACAAGTCCCAATAATTCAGTGCTAATAGCAGGTGTAGTAATTAACATCCACTCTAGAGTCCGGTCAATCAAGAGCGGTGTTTGGACTAATTGCATAGGAACTCAACAGAGTCTATCAAAGCAGTTTTCTTCCTTTAAGATGTTATTCCTGCATACGAGTTAACAGATTCAAACTGGTGACTTTAGGGTGTCGCTACATTTGGTTAAGGCGGTGACATCTGTGCTCCCCCACATAGGTCCCCACTCACCGAATGTCGTCACCCCCCAGGGGGCAAAAAGCGGATGGTAGTGGTACCTCGATGCCTGTGGTGTCACGACCTGTTGTCCCAAATCCTCAGCTATCTCCTTGTCCGGGGGCTGCAAGTTGAATGTGATCCTTTCCAGGTTGTCCTCCAAAGTCACTCAGTGGTTAAAACGGAAAAAACAAAGGGAACCACATAGTGTAATATGTTTTTGGAGTTTAATTGGGTAGCACCCAAAAACTATATTTATTTAAAAATGACAAGGGCAATAATATGCCTCCACTGGAAGCCCTGCACAGAGGGGGGCTCCAATGAGCCAATATATAAAAAATAATAACGTGCACAAGAAAAATAAAAAATATATGTAATAAAAATAATAAAACACAAGGTAGAGAGACACGCTGCACTGGCCTATGGGTCTCACACTGAATAGTGTGGCTGCTGCTGCTAGCGCCGTATAAAATCCTCCTTCAGCGCTGTCGGTTCTAAAGCAGGGAAAACAGCTGAGACAGGTAGGCGTGCTGGCGATTAGCGTGTGTCTCACTGAATGATCTGTGTGTAGGTCACCTGACGCGTTTCGTCATGTGACTTTTTCAAAAGAAAAAGTCACATGACGAAACGCGTCAGGTGACCTACACACAGATCATTCAGTGAGACACACGCTAATCGCCAGCACGCCTACCTGTCTCAGCTGTTTTCCCTGCTTTAGAACCGACAGCGCCGAAGGAGGATTTTATACGGCGCTAGCAGCAGCAGCCACACTATTCAGTGTGAGACCCATAGGCCAGTGCAGCGTGTCTCTCTACCTTGTGTTTTATTATTTTTATTACATATATTTTTTATTTTTCTTGTGCACGTTATTATTTTTTATATATTGGCTCATTGGAGCCCCCCTCTGTGCAGGGCTTCCAGTGGAGGCATATTATTGCCCTTGTCATTTTTAAATAAATATAGTTTTTGGGTGCTACCCAATTAAACTCCAAAAACATATTACACTATGTGGTTCCCTTTGTTTTTTCCGTTTTAACCACTGAGTGACTTTGGAGGACAACCTGGAAAGGATCACATTCAACTTGCAGCCCCCGGACAAGGAGATAGCTGAGGATTTGGGACAACAGGTCGTGACACCACAGGCATCGAGGTACCACTACCATCCGCTTTTTGCCCCCTGGGGGGTGACGACATTCGGTGAGTGGGGACCTATGTGGGGGAGCACAGATGTCACCGCCTTAACCAAATGTAGCGACACCCTAAAGTCACCAGTTTGAATCTGTTAACTCGTATGCAGGAATAACATCTTAAAGGAAGAAAACTGCTTTGATAGACTCTGTTGAGTTCCTATGCAATTAGTCCAAACACCGCTCTTGATTGACCGGACTCTAGAGTGGATGTTAATTACTACACCTGCTATTAGCACTGAATTATTGGGACTTGTGTCTCTCTTTATTCTCTTTTTTTATGTTGTGTGATTTGTGACACATTTTTTGCTACAGATCTTCTAGTCCCAGGAGGGACAGTAGGATTCACACTCTTATAAATAATTTGTTTTGTATTGATATTCACTTATATATTTATATACTTCTTACGGCTTAGCTACACTTAATTATAAGGCACCGTTTAGGAAAATAATTAGGGATTCACACTTTGGTGTGCTACACCCCTTGGACACCCCTTAGCACTCAGGGACCACTTATTGCGCACGATCGATTCAACGTGCGGTGCATGCCAATGCACATACCTTCAATGCATTTTTACCTCATAAATTAACATAGTGCATATATCACTGGTGATCCGTAGGATACCCACACAGGGTCGAGTCTCTAACAGACACTTATTCATGTTTTATATTTTTATTTTTTAATATATATTTTTTTGTTCATACGATTTTGGCACATTATCAATCACTTGTAATAACACCCATCACGAACGCCCACACTACTGGGGTACCAGACGATTGTAAGGACTCAGTTAGGGTCTCTTCCCCCTTTTTTTCTCCACCCGCCACTCAAGTGGCAGCCATATACTTTTTGGCACCAGCAAACAGGGTAACAGAAATCCATTTGCGTTCACTAATAGGGGAGGTTCACTATATTGGATCTACCCCTGAACTGGATTACCCAACACTTGTTATTTTGCATAGTACTTGGAATCAATTCAGTGGAATTTCAATTGCAGCGCCATTATCCTATTACCAGCACTAGTTAACATTAATCGCACTTTGTGATTACCTAAGGAGGCAGCAGCAAACATATTAAATCCTAAGCGCGGATAGATCCCCTCTTTATTTGCTTTTATTTTTAAACCTGCTTCCGGGGGAAGGAGAGACAAATTGCTGCAGATGCTTGCTAGAGGTGGCCATTACAGAAAAATTTGAGATAGTGTTCCAGGTATGTACCTTTAGCTGTCTGCACTTCATACCAACAGCAATGTATCTCCCCCTCCAAGTGACAGATTATCTTTAAAGCAAAACTTCAGCCTCAAATAAGATGAAAATGAACAGCTCTTTAAAAGATAAAATGTACTGCAATATTTACCTTTAATCCTGAGATTTTCCCCAAAGTACTTCTGTCTTCTACTAGATGTCCTCAGTCTGGTAGCTAGCATTATTCAAACAACTTCTACTGAGCCCAGGTCACCCTAGACCCGCCCCAGATTATGACTGGACAGTGAAAGGAGAAGCAGCATAGTGATGAGCTCATCTCTCTGTCGCTCTGCTGTTAATAGCTGCCTCCAATTGGCATGCTTTTTGTAGTAGTTAATAGCTTAGCCTATTTCTTTCAAATCATCTTACTTATTTATGTATTCTTCATCACTTTTATCTTATTACGGTTTTTTTTTATTTCCTCTAATGTTTTACAATGGATTTTACAGAGAGAAAAATCAAATGTAGCACAGGTTCATTTTAAGAGGGCTGTAAGGAGCACCAATGTGGAAGTACTGATATGCAAAGGGACATTGATTTCTAGCAGTCTTATGTTATATGTCCCCTAGCTATGATGTCTGAAATGTCTGCTTTCTCCAATAACCCCTATAGCGCATTACCCAAACTCATTTCATTCACGCATACATTACGATGTGTCAAAATCATGAGTTCTTTTTATATATCTCTTTAGAACAAAAATCCCCCTGAAGAAGACCACGACTATATGGGTCGAAATGCATTGGGGTATCAATATGGATGGCAATTTTGTAATGTAACAATTTGTTCCTCTGTATGATTTCACCATGTATGATGGAATATGTCCTTTAAGTCTGTAACCAGAGCTCATATTTTCAACCAATTCATGAATTTGAATTCCACTTTGGCATAATAAAAAGATTTTACCAAATCATAAATTTTTGACCAAATTACTTTGCTGCTAAAAAAAACCCCAGGGGGGAATCGTCCCATATTGCAATTTCTTGGGGTGTCCAGCCCCATTCTCTCTCATATATGTGTTTTTCTATTTCTCCCAGAGACACTGAACATGGCATATTTAGTAGAACAGGGCCTGTAAGCACACATAGGGGTAAGGTGAAGGGAACGAAAGGCCACCACAAAGGGGTAACTAAGCATAAGAGTTGGTGGGGAAGTGTGTAGTTGCTATGGGTAACCATGAACCGGCGGGAATGTAATAGGAGCCAGACAGCAGAGAGCGATGCCAAGCATGGGTGACAGGTTTTCCAGTAGTGAAGAGGTTGATGCTCCAGTTCCCCAAATACAATTGGGACCAAACCCATGGTATAGAGACCCCGTGGACCTAGCCGCGTTGGAGAGAAGAGGAAGTTAAGTAAGTGCACGTATGAGGACCGCGCTTAATGCACAGCGGGACCCATTCTGTCACTGGGAGTGAGGTGGCTAAGGAAAGCTGAAATGGTGGAGCAGGACACAAGCTCAGCGATGTCCCCCTTTAAATGCTACATTCTGGAAGACAAGGTGTGCAGCGATATCAAACAGAGCGCTTCTCAGTAAGAATGCTCAAGTTGTGACACAGCTGCACAAGGTGTGCGGCTCACTTCTAAGTTGGGGTTCTGCCCTAATGATGAGTTCACATGACCGCAGCCCCACCTGGTTCTGAGCATTGAGTGCGTACGCAAGAAGAGGCACCCTCCACGTGCAGGGTGAGCAGGCGCCGGCTACAAATGGATCTCTTTATTCATCAATATTTCCTTAAATGTATTATTTTAAATGCAAAAAGTAGCTGAATTTTACTTGTTATCAGCCTCTTGCAAACCCCTGTACAGCAGAACTCAAACATGGATAGGGATAAGCAGCACAAGGAACCAATTAGTTGGGCTGCAATGCTCACGTGCAAACAATGAATATGTTGACAGGTTAAGAGAGCAGAGTGACACTTTAAACACTTGCCACCCAAGCTTATTCTGGCATTTCTCTCCTACATGTCAAAATCATGGCCCGGATTCACATACATTGGCGCATATTTATGCCGCCGTAGCGTATCTAATATACGCTACGCCGACGCAGCGCACAGAGGCAAGCACTGGATTCACAAAGCACTCGCTCCCACTCGCTCTTAAAGATACACTGGGTTTCCTTGGCGTAAGCCAGCGTAGGTGGAAGTGGGCGTGAGCCATGCTAATGAGGCGTGACCCCATGCAAATGATGGGGCAAGCGCCATAGAAGTACTTAAAATGAACGGCGCATGCGCCGTCCCGTGGTCGCATCCCAGTGCGCATGCGCAGAATCACTACTACTACTCCCTAAGATACGCCTAGTCATATTCACTTACAGCGTAAACGACAAAAGATACGACGGCTTGTGTTCCCTGGTCCATACCTTTGCATGGGTTGCGCCTCCTATATGGGGAATAACTTTACGCCAGACGTACGACTTACGCAAACCGCTTATATTATGCGCCGGGCGCAAAGACGTTTGTGAATCGGCGTATCTCCCTCATTTGCATATGTGCATAGAAAATCAATGGGAGCGGCAAATGCGCCCAGCGTAAATATGCCCACGATACGCCGGCGTAGGAAAGTTACGTCGGTCGGATGAAGCCTATTTTCAGGCGTACAGTGGGTGACCGCGATATTGTGTCAATCTTGCTCCCTTTCTCGGCGAGATTGACCACCTACGAACCCCATCGCGGGAGCCAGCGCCGAGCTGGCCAGCCACGATGGAGACAAAGCCGTCATAGAAGCGACGGGAGATCCGACTTGGATTCCCGCCAATTCTAGCGTCGGCATTTGGTATGCATTCCTGAGGGAGAACTCCACGCCAATTTTTAAATAAAAAACCGACATGGGTTCCCCCCCCCAGGAGCATACCAGGCCCTTAGGTCTGGTATGGGTTGTAAGGAGACCCCCCTACGCCGAAAAACCGACGTAGGGGGACCCCCTACAATCCATACCAGACCCGTATCCAAAGCGCGCTACCCGGCCGGCCAGGAAGGGAGTGGGGACGAGCGAGCGCCCCCCCTCCTGAGCCGTACCATGCTGCATGCCCTCAACATGGGGGGGTCGGGTGCTCTGGGGCAGGGGGACGCACTGCGGGGCCCCCCCACCCCAGAGCACCCTGTCCACATGTTGATAAGGACAGGGCCTCTTCCCGACAACCCTGGCCGTTGGTTGTCGGGGTCTGCGGGTGGGGGGCTTATCGGAATCTCGGAGCCCCCTCAAATAAGGGGGCCCCCAGATACCGGCCCCCCACCCTAGCTAGGACAGCGGGAGGAAGAACCAGGGTGCGCCGAGTCAACAGCGGAGAGCGGCGAACATAGAAGAAGACTCCTGGAGAGCGGAGAAGACCCCCGGAGAGCAGAAGGAGAGCGGAGGAGACCCCCCGGACAGCGGGAGAAGAAGCCCCCCCGGAGAGCGGAAGAGAACCAGACAGAGGTGAAGAAGAAGCCCCCCCTGCTTAAAGAGCAAAAGAAGACAGGGGGGGCCTCCGGAGCAGACTAATAAATTATTTTAAAAGCCCTGTGTTGTGTGTTTATTTACTTTAACACTTTGCCTCCAGGTGAATGGGTAGGGGTACGATGTACCCCATATCTATTCACTTAGGGTGGGGGGCCGGTATCTGGGGGCCCCCTTATTTGAGGGGGCTCCCAGATTCCGATAAGCCCCCCACCCGCAGACCCCAACAACCAACAGCCAGGGTTGTCGGGAAGAGGCCCTGTCCTTATCAACATGGGGACAGGGAGCTCTGGGTGCAGTGCGCCCCCCTGCCCCAGAGCACCCGACCCCCCCATGTTGAGGGCATGCAGCCTGGTACGGCTCAGGAGGGGTGGGGCCACTCGCTCGTCCCCACTCCCTTCCTGGCCAGCCGGGTAGCGTGCTTTGGATACGGGTCTGGTATGGATTGTAGGGTGACCCCCTATGTCGGTTTTTCGGCGTAGGGGGGTCTCCTTACAACCTATACCAGACCTAAGGGCCTGGTATGCTCCTGGGGGGGAACCCATGCCATTTTTTTATTTAAAAATGCTGTCATGCTAAAAACACAATATCGCAGTCACCCACTGTATCTCAGTTTATGGGCACGGCGCATAGATACGACGGCGCATACTTACACTTACGTGGTGTATCTCGAGATACGTTGGCGTAAGTGCTTTGTGAATCCGGGCCCATATTTTTTTTTGCTAGAAAGTTACTCAGAACCCCCAAACAATATATATTTATATATTTTCAAGCAGAGACCATAGGGAATAAAATGGTAATTGTTGCATTTTTTTAATGCCCGCATATTTATTGTTTGTTTTATTTTTATTTTTGACACTTTCCCTGTATTTTTTTATTTTTAAAACACTTTTATTCCCAATAGAAATAGGGCCTGAGAGAGCCTTTTTACGGAAAGATCTGGGGTCTATAAGTCCTCACATCTCTCCTCTATGCTGAAAATAATCAAGAGATCAAAAAAAGAAAAACAATCTTAGGCTTTCCAGCAAAAAAAAAAAAATGGCTTTCCAGCAAAAAAATGGCAGTGTTTACATCTGCCCGCACCGAAAGTGACATCATGACGTAAATTTCGGCCTCCGAGGGTCATAGAGATGGTCGGAGATGGCTAGCTCTATGGTAAACTGCTGCCGCCAGCGGATTTATTCTCCGGCTCCCCGATCCCAAGGGAGAGACCGAAGAAGCACTGGAGGTCAGGAAACCTCCCCTCCTGCCACTTGTAAAAGCAATCAAGCTGCTAAACAGCCGCTATGATGGCTTTTACATTGCAGGGAATCGTGGGCAAAAAAAACCTCCATATCTTAATGATGCCTGTAGCTACAGCCATCATCCAGATAGCTCTACTTCAAGTCCCCAACGTCATATGACGTCAACCTGGGGGAAGTGGTTAAAGCCTTTACAGGTTATCAGATTGGAGTTAAAGGTGTTGTAAAGGCAGACGTTTTTTTATCTTAATGCATTCTATACATTAAGATAAAAAGCTTTCTTTGCGCAGCAGCCCTCCTCAGCTCCCCCCTAATATTTACCTGAGCCCCACCTCAGCCCAGCGATGTGCACGAATGCCTTCCAGGCCAAGGCATTCTCCCTCCTGATTGGCTAAGACACAGCAGTGGCACCATTGGCTCCATTGTCAATTACAGTCAGTTAGCCAATGAGCAGAGAGAGGGGGTGGGGCCGAACCACACTCCATGTCTGAATGGACAAAAGGAGTTGTGGCTCGGCTCAGTGCCCCTATAGTAAGCTGCTTGCTGTGGGGGCACTCAACAGGAGGGAGGGACCAGGAGCACTGAAGAGGGACCCAAAAAAAAGAGGATCTGGGCTGCTCTGTGCAAATCTATTGCACAGGGCAGGTAAGTATAACATGTTTATTATTTTCAAAGAAAAAAAACAAGACTTTAGTATCACTTTAACTGTGGACTGTGGCCCAAGAATTATTACCCTCAATTCGACATTCACAACGAGACCTCCCATGTGCGGTGTAATTGATGTTTACATACATGTGCTTGCCCTACGCCTGCTTTTTATAGTATGTGTCGGCAGGGGTGGTTCAAGGATTTTTGACACCCTAGGAGAAACCTCATTTTGCCGCCCCTCCCCCCGGCTCCACCCCTGACCCCACCCCCCTTTCCCTGCCCATGTATACCCCACCTTTTTAATGAAGCGCCCAAATGCAGCCGACCAGCACCCCTCAAATGCAGCCTCATCAGCGCCCATCAAATGCAGCCTCACCAGAACCCATCAAATGCAACCTCACCAGCGCCCATCACTGCAGCCTCACAATTGCCCATCAAATGCAGCTTTAGAAGCACACATGAATGTAGTCCGCCAGCGCCCATCAAATGCAGCCTCACCAACGCCCATCAAATGCAGTCTCACCTGCGCCCATCAATGCAGCCTACCAGTGCCCATCAATGAATGTTTGTTTGCTTCCATTCATTCGGGAGTCGGGACAAAAACACAGTCTTCCGCCGCCGCTGCGCCTCTGACACTGTGTGCGAACAGAGTGGCCACTGCCTGCTAATGCTAAGACTTGGTTGCTTGCTTCAGAGAGAAGAGAGTAGAAACACCAACTAGTGGTAGCACCGGCCCTGTGTGTCGGGGTGACTGTGTGCGTTAAATTTTTTTTTGGTAATTATTTAATTTTATATAATTCATTTTTTCACCTATTTAACAGCATAGACAGGTGACAGGTACTCTTTACGGAGACATTGGGGGTTATTTAGGAAAGGCAAATCCACTTTGCACTACAAGTGCACTTTCAAGTGCAGTTGCTGTAGATCTGAGGGGGAAAATACAAAACAGCATTTTTTTTGCACATGATTGGATGATAAAATCAGCAGAGCTTCCCCTTATTTCAGATCTACCACTCAGATCTACAGCGACTGCACTTACAAGTGCACTTTCATGAGCACTTACAGTGCACTTGTAGTGTAGAGTGGATTTCCCTTTAGTAAATGACCCCCATTGCCTCCCCTGCCCTCTGATGCAGCTATTCAAACACAGAAGCAGTGGTGATGTGTCCATAGTGGGCGCTGAAGCGCCGCCCCTCTCTCCTGCACCCGTCACTCAATGCATCTATTGTCGCCACTGCCACCCACTATTCAGGTGTCCAGCCCCCGCCGGCCATCTGAATTACAGTGGTGGGTGTGTTTTGGAAGTGCATGATTAGAGACATCTGGTCTAATAGGCTTCCTGAATAGAGCCTGTGGGCTCTAATCAGCTTCCAAATGGTTAAACAGTGGGCGCACTGCTGCATTTGATGGGGAAACTGGCTGCATTTGAGGGGAAACTGGCTGCATTTGATGGGGAAACTGGCTGCATTTGAGGGGAAACTGGCTGCATTTGATGGGGAAACTGGCTGCATTTGATGGGGGAACTGGCTGCATTTGAGGGGAAAGAGGCTGCATTTGATGGGGAACTGACTGCATTTGAGGGGAAACTGGCTGCATTTGATGGGGGAACTGGCTGCATTTGAGGGGAAACTGGCTGCATGTAATGGGGGAACTGGCTGCATTTGATGGGGAAACTGGCTGCATTTGAGGGGAAACTGGCTGCATTTGATGGGGGAACTGGCTGCATTTGATGGAGAAACTGGATGCATTTGAGGGGAAACTGGATGCATTTGAGGGCAAACTGGCTGCATTTGATGGGGAAACTAGATTAATTTGAGGGGAAACTGGCTGTATTTAATGGGGGAACTGGCTGCATTTGAGGAGAAACTGGCTGCATTTGATGGGGGAACTGGCTGCATTTGAGGGGAAACTGGCTGCATTTGATGGGGGAACTGGCTGCATTTGATGGGGGAACTGGCTGCATTTGATGGGGGAATTGGCTGTATTTGATGGGGGAATTGGCTGCATTTTAGGGGGGAACTGGCTGCATTTGATGGGGGAATTGGCTGCATTTGATGGGGGAATTTGCTGCATTTGAGGGGAAACTGGCTGCATTTGATGGGGAAACTGGCTGCATTTGATGGGGAAACTGGCTGAATTTGATGGGGAAACTGGCTGCATTTGATGGGGAAACTGGCATCATTTGAGGGGGCAAACATGCATCATTTGAGGGGGCAAACTGGCGGGGTTTGATGGGGCTAACTGGCGGTAATTTATGGGCACAGTGGCTGCAATTTATGTTTTTTTTTTAGTTTGTTGGCGCCCCCCAAACATTTTGAGCATCAGCGCCACTGCACAGAAGCAGCTGTGAGCTTGATTTAACCAGTTGTCTGCCATGCCGTTTATAAACATACCTTTTTACCAGCTATTCATTTATTTGCTTCCTATTACATAAGGATTTCATTTTCCACCTATTTTTTTTTTTTTTTTTATGCATTAGCGTTTCTGAACAGATAGGTCCAGTGGGGCGAAAAGGTCATCTTGACATGGCTGAAAAGATCTATGTACGTTTATAAAATTGGTAATTTATTGCAATAACTCATGCACAAAGGGAATCATGTTTTCCTCCGGAACAGGTGGATTTTTACAACAGCCTTAGGACAAGAATCAAATCTGATATCCAACGTCCTGCATCTGTCATGTTGTGTCTAATTAGGACAAGAGGATGCCAGTTCCATACAGAGCCTGGCATTCTTCGAATAGTCATCCTAATACATACTCTGATAAACCCAGAGATATATAAAAGGCTACAGAAGAAGGCAAACTTTTCTAAAGAAAATCTAGGAGATCTCAGACAAAGCTTACATTATTCCTCATATTTTAAAGATAGAAAAGAAAAAGGATACAGTCCAAGCCCAAAAAATCCCTGTGGATGACTACAAATGCTGTAGAAAGAATAGGATTATAGAACAGGATCCCCTGACATTGGGGCACGTTTCTCTTCTTTATATTTAAAGTGGACCTTCAATTTCATCTTCAACATTCCCAAATGTTATTTTGTACCCGCTCTTTTGGCAGAATCACATTTTTTCTTATGTTTGGTAAATACCTTTTTTTTGTACCCGTGCTTCCGTATTTCTGGCCTAGGTGAACATAATGTTGAGCGAGTTTGTGGTGGAGGAACTTGACTGACCTGTACAGAGTCCTGACCTCAACCCAATAGACCACCTTTGGGATAAATTAGAGCAGAGACTGCAAGCCAGGCCTTCTCTTCCAACTTCAGTGCCTGAGCACACAAATGTGCTTCTGGAAGAATGGTCAAACATTCCCTTAGAGCCCATTCACACCTAGGCGTTTTGTCGCCTGTAGCGCGACGCTCACAAACGCCAGAGGGACCAAAATACATGAAAGTCTATGGGGATGGTTCACATCTGAACGCTGATGCGCCTGACGCCCATCGCCTGTAGCCAAAAAAAGTTCCGGACCCTTTTTTGTCGCGCGTATCGGGCGGTTTGGGCGTATTTGAGCGTTTCCATTTCCCATAGAAAGTAATGGAAACGCTCGATTCAAGCGACTTGCGCGACAACGGGCGTTTTGTCGCTTTAATCAATAGAACTTGTCGCCCATGCAGAAGATTAAAAAAATCTACCAACATAGCAACAAGTGATGAAAAGATGATAGTTTTTCCTATTGGCTAAAATAAAAAACGTCAAAGTACAAAAACGTCGGACAACGCTGTATGCAAACGCGCAAATAAGCATGAATACACGCGACAAAACGCCGGAAAAAAACGCCAAAAAAAACGCCGAAAAAAAACGCCGAACGCTCAGGTGTGAATGCAGCCTTAAGCCTCGTACACACGATCAGTCCATCCGATGAGAACGGGCCGATGGACCATTTTTATCGGTTAACCGATGAGGCTGACTGATGGTCAGTCGTGCCTACACACCATCGGTTAAAAAAACGATCGTGTCAGAACGCGGTGACGTGAAATACAACGAAGTGCTGAAAAAAAAAACGAAGTTCAATGCTTCCAAGCATGCGTCGACTTGATTCTGAGCATGCGTGTATTTTTAACCGATGGTTGTGCCTACTAACGCTCATTTTTTTCCCATCGGTTAGGAATCCATCGGTTAAATTCAAAGCAAGTTGGCTTTTTTTTTAACCGATGGTTAACTAACCTATGGGGCCCACACACGATCGGTTTTGACCAATGAAAACGGTCCATCAGACCGTTATCCTCTGGTTAACCTATCGTGTGTACGAAGCCATAGACCCACTCCTAAACCTTGTGGACGGCCTTCCCAGAAGAGTTGAAGCTTTTATAGCTGCAAAGGGTGGGCTAACTCAATATTGAACCCTACGGACTAAGATTGGGATGCCATTAAAGAGGAACTGCAGTCTGCTCACATAATTTGTAATAAAAAAATCTTTGCCATTCTGAAGCCTCCCTCCAACCACTTTGCATATCATTTTATATATACTGTGATTCTGTACTTGCCAAATATGCTGCAGAAATCTATGCTACAACCATTTTAACTGTGGGCAGCTGAAGTTGCTGCCTGTTAACTTCCTGGATTTACACAGAGGCTCACCTCCAGCTCTGCAGCCCTTCAGCTCTCCTTGGCCCTCTTATGACTCATCCCCCCTCCCTTCCTGGCAAACTCTCACAAGAGTGAGAAAGAGCTATGCATGATGTCATAAGCCTAGGCCAATGATCAAACAAGAAACAGGTAGTGGGCTGTATAAGGTATTTACTGGCAGAACAAAAAAAATAACTGAAGGGCCGCTTTAAAGTTTTTATATGTGTGTACATAGTTACATAGTAGGCGAGGTTGAAAAAAGACACAAGTCCATCAAGTCCAACCTATGTGGTGTGATTATATGTCAGTATTACCTTGTGTAAAGGCAAGCGTCCCAATACTTTTGGTAATATAGTATATATATATATATATATATATGTACAGTCATGGCTGAAATCTTTCTTGATCTACCTGACCTTGGCTTGGTATCAAGAGATTCCCAAATTTCCCACTTCTTAGTAAGTGATTAAACAGTACTGACTGGCATATTCAAGGCTTTTGGTATCTTTTTATATAATTTTCTATTAAAGTTTCATTACCTTGTTATGCAGGTCTTTTGACTGTTCTTTTCTACCTCCTCATGGCTCAGTGTCTAGCCTGCTTAGGGTATCCATGTGAGAGCTAACAAACGCATTGACTATTTATACACAGACCCTAATTGTGATGTAAAAAGCCATAAATGTACGAAATTAACCTTTAACCACTTCGTTACCGGGCCTATTTTGGCACTTTTCTCCTTTATGTAAAAATCAAAATTTTTTTGCTAGAAAATTAATCAGAACCCCCAAACATTATATATTTTTTTTAGCAGACACCCTAGGGAATAAAATGGCAGCCATTGCAACTTTTTTTCTCGCATGGTATTTGCGCAATAATTTTTCAAACGCCTTTTTTTAGGGAAAAAAACAGTTTCATGAATTAAAAAATAACAAAACAGTAAAGTTAGCCCAATTTGTTTGTATAATGTGAAAGATGATGTTACGCCGAGTAAATAGATACCTAACATGTCACGCTTTAAAATTGCGCACACTCATGGAATGGCGCCAAACTTCGGTACTTAAAAATCTCCATAGGCAACGCTTTAAATTTTTTTTACAGGTTACTATTTTTGAGTTACAGAGTATGTCTAGTGCTAGAATTGTTGCACACGCTCTAACGCACGCGACGATACCTCACTTGTGGGGTTTGAACGGTGTTTACATATGTGAGCGGGACTTGCATGCGCGTTCGCTTCTGCACGCGAGCGACCGGGACAGGGGCGTTTTAAAAATTTTTTTTTATTATTTTTTTTATTTTTTTACTTAATTTTTTTTATTTTTACACTTTTTTTGACATTTTTTTTTTTGATCACTTTTATTCCTATTACAAGGAATGTAAACATCCCTTGTAATAGGAATCAGTGTGACAGGTCCTCTTTATGGAGAGATGTGGGGTCAATAAGACCCCACATCTCTCCTACAGGCTTACAAGCATGAAATCGGTGAAAAACATTTCACCGATTACATGCCGACAGCCGCGGTAGCGGCTTTGTTTACTTCCGGGTACCGGGCGTGACGTCATAACGTCGCGCCCGGCCCTCCGACGGTCATAGAGATGACTGTGACCGTCTGGTCACCAGGCATCTCTATGGTTTAACAACAAGCGCCGGCCGATTCGCTCTCCGGGCCCCCGATGGCACGGGAGAGCCCGGAGAAGCACCGGATGGCGGCGGGAGGGGGGGGACGTCCCCTCCCGCTGCCTAGAAGAACGATCGAGTGGCGGAACCGCCGCTTTGATTGTTCTTCTAGTGCACAGAATCGCCGGCTGAAGACGGCGATATCTGAATGATGCCTGCAGCTGCAGGCATCATTCAGATATCACCGCTCAAAGTCCAGGACGTCCCAGGACGTCCTACGGATCTGAAGTGGTTAATTGCCATTTTAACCTGTGTGTGCCACCTTCTGTGTCTGTACCAAGGCCAAACATTCCAGGGTATGTAATATTTTTATCAGGACCATCTGGGTGAATTCTGTTATTATTATGATTTAAAAAGAATCCAAACAACTATGTGATAATACATGGCTTCATGTGATCACTATCCTTAAATAAAATACATTTTTTTGGCATGATCAGTCATATTTTTATTATTAATGCCAAAATTTCACAATTTCGGTCAGGGTTTGCAAACTTTTGAGCACAACTGTATATGTATATATATATATATATATATAGGGCTTTTTTTCTCAGACAATAGGTGCAGGAACTCCCTCTTTCCGAGTCACCCCTTTTCTCTGCCCCCTACCCACCTCCCAGTACCCCCCCTTTTAGACAATATAGAACCAAGTATCATTTTGTGGAATTTGGTAATGATATCAAGAAAAGCAGTGAAATAGATCCCCTGCAGCCAGCAACAATAGATCCACCTAACAACAATGGACCACCCACAACAAAATTTCCCCGCCAGCAACAATAGACTCACGGCAGCATCAACAGATCTCCATACAGCCAGCATCAATAGACTCTCTGGCTGCCATCAACAATAGACCCCTCCCCCAACAGTAGATCTCTTTCAGCAACAACTGACCCCCCAACAACATAAGACCCCCCTAGAAATAATAGGTCCCCCACCAGCAACAATAGACCCCCCTGCAAAAATAGATCCACAGCAGTGAGCATCAATACCCTGCAGCGCACCCCAGCATCCCTTGCCATTGCATACATTCAGTTCAGAAGGTGCCGGAACTGCGTTCCCCCGCGTTCCAGCTGAAAAAAACCCATATATATATATATATATATATATATATATATACATACATACCCCACTTTTAAGTACACAATGGGGTTTATTTACTATAGCTGGAGAGTGCAAAATCAGGCTAATTTCTGCATTTCTGCACAGAAACCAATGAGCTTCCAGGTTTTATTACCAAAGCTTAATTGAACAAGCTGGGGCTAGAAGCTCATTGGTTTCTATGCAGAAGTGAGCTTGATTTTTGCACTCTCCAGCTATAGTAAATAAACCCCATTGTGTACTAAAAAGTGGGGTATGTATATATATATATATATATATATATATATATAAAAAAAACACAACACACACAGACACAGCCCCTGCTCTCAATTTGACATCCATGTGGATGCAGGTGTATGTGAGTGTGAGCCCCTGAATGCACACCGTCTGCAAATTTTTTGTTTTTTTACCCTTTTTACAGTTAAAATAAAACGTAAAAAAAAATATTAAATGCCAATAAATGAAAACTCTGTTTTAAAAAAAAGATATAAAACCCATTAGGGCAGTGTTGCATAATGGAGCCATTGACAGTCAAACTATCACAGCACTGATAATAATTTTTTTTTTTTCACTTCTCACAATATAGGGGAACTTGATTCCCCTTCTATTATATAGTTCTTTTTTTTTTTTTTTTTTTTACACACTCTTAGTATATACACAATAAGGGGAAAGTATTCCCCCTATAATAATTTTTTCTTTTCTTTACAAAACTTCTCCTCCTTTTATATAGTCCCTTTTTTTTTTTTTTGTGTGTGTTTGCACTTCAATAATATTCACAATAAGGGAAAATGATTTCCCCTATAATAGATTGGTTTCCCCCCCTTTTTTTTTTACACCTTAGTATATACACAATAAGGGGAAATTATTCCCCCTATAATTCTTTTTTTTTTCTTTTTTTTCCACTTTTCACAACATAGGGGAACCTGATCCTCCTATTATTTTCTTTACAAAATTCCCCCTTCTATTATAGTCTTTTCTTTCTTTTTTTTTTCCCCTCCTCTCCGGGTCTCTGTGCCCTGTCCCTGTATCCCCTCCCCCCTGAGAATATGTAGGAAGAATAGGCCTGGGGGCGAAACAGGCGAAACGGGAGTGAGAAAACTCAGAAGTAGTAATGGTAGAAGTTGTCTCCTTTTTCTTTTTATTCTAGTAGTAAGGGGTACTTATTGAGACCATTTATGTTGTATGTTTGTATGGGGATTTTATGTTGTATTTATTGTACTGTTGGAAAAAAATTAATAAAATAATTTTGTAAAAAAAAAAAAAATGGCCTGGTCATAGAAGGGTGCTCAAGTGGTTAAATATCAGATGTTTCAAAAATAGACCCCCATTATTATTAGCATGGCAACAATTTAATTAGTCTGTCAGCTGTTATTGTATTATACTCAGATACTCAATAGAGCTATGTCGTCACTGCCCTTACTCTTTACCCTGGTGGTAATTATTACGCCTGGTTGGGAAATGCACTATTGCTAACTGTGTCTCCTGTACTTTAGTGGCAACTGACACATTACATATTATTCAAGATAATTGCAAAAGGTCTTTTCAATGACTAAAGGTCTTTTTCAGGAAAAAGACATACAAACCTATTTAGTGCTATAGGCTTTAATTACATCAGGTCTTGCATTGTTACTGTATTCATAGCAGGATGCTTCGATAACACAGTTATGTGTTCAGGTGAAGATGTCACACTAATTACAGCTGTCTAGAAGACCTTTGGCAATGCTTAATTCTTATGAACAGCTGATGAATGTGAACTGCGAAAATTATAGAGAATTATTTTCGCAGTAACTATGAAGTCACTGCTATACATTACAAGGTCTGTAATTTATTGCAAGTTTTCCCATTTTTATTAATACTTATTAACCACTTCAATAACGGGCATTTTCACCCCCTTCCTGCCCAGGCCAATTTTCTTTTTTCAGCTCTGTAACATTTTGAATGACAATTGCGCAGTCATGCTACACTGTACCCAAAATAAACCAAATCATTATCATTAACATTTTTTTCCCCACAAATAGAGATTTCTTTCGGTGGTATTTGATCACCTCTGCGGTTTTTATTTTTTGCGCTATAAACAAAAGAAGAGCGTCAAGTTTGAAAAAAATGAATATTTTTTACTTTTTGCTATAATAAATATCCCCAAAAATATACATTTTTGCTATAATAAATATTCAAATGTAAAAAGAAAAACAAATGTTTTCCTCAGTTTAGGCCGATTCACCCACTGAATCTCCTGACGGATCTCAAACTTACTGAATAACATATCGGTATGGATGTCACACCACTTTCTCAAAATTAATCTTTCTAAATCTGAGCTTGTTATATTTTCTCCTTCCCGGCCCTCCCCCCCCCCCATGACTTTACCATTAAGATCAAAAGCACAACCATTGGTTCCTCCACACATGTTAGGGTGCTGGGTGTAATCCTTGACTGTGACCTCTCCTTCAGCCCCCACATCCAATCACAGGCTAAAAATATCTCCAGAATTCGACTAATGACACGACAAAGCAATTTATTCACTCCTTGATTCTTTCCAGCCTTGACTACAGCAACTATCTCCTTAATGGCCTACCCTTATGCGGGCTATCCCCCATTCAGTCTAGTATGAATGCTGCTGCTAGACTAATGCACCTTACTAACCGACCCATGACTTCTGCTCCACTCTCTGCCAATCCCTTCACTTGCTTCCCCTACCCCACTGTATAAAATTCAAAATGCTAACCACAACATACAAAGCCATCCACAACATCGCCCCCAGCCACATCACCAACTTCATCTGCAGATATCGCCAAAATTGTCCCCTCTGCTCATCCCATGGCCTCCTGCTCTCTAGCTCCTTTGTTACCTGCTCTCATGCTCGCCTTCAAGGACTTCTCCAGAGCCTCTCCCATCCTCTGGAACTCCCTGCCCCAGAAGTCTGATCAGCCTCTATCCTCTCCACCTTTAGGGGATGCCTGAAAACTCATTTATTTAGGGAAGCCTATCCCACACACACCTAACAGAAGAAAAGAAGGCGCCACCAGGTCAGGAACAATGTGATTTTAATTTGACAATAGGTGCATATTCCACCTACATTTAAAATTCATGAATTCGGCATACAAGTCCTTACTGGCCCATAGGTGGCGATCATCCGCTACAGATGTAAGCTGTGATGTCTCTCGGTCCTCTGAATCTTCATCTGCTGGAGAACCAGGAATTCCAGGTGATGCTTGAAAAAGGAGCGCGCCTAGTAATCTACGGCGCATGCTCCGAAACGTTGTCGCTCTGACGCTGCCCGTGACGTCATCGCGCTTCCACGCTGCTTGTGTCTCAAGCCTCATTCTTGCTGTCCACATCACCTGGACTTCCTGGTTCTCCAGCAGACGAAGATTCAGAGGACCGAGAGACATCACAGCTTACATCTGTAGCGGATGATCGCCACCTATGGGCCAGTAAGGACTTGTATGCCAAATTCATGAATTTTAAATGTAAGTGGATTATGCACCTATTGTCAAATTAAAATCACATTGTTCCTGACCTGGTGGCGCCTTCTTTTCTTCTGTTTTGCATATTGTAGCCTGCTCTCATCTCCCCCCTGGAGGCTTGCCCTGGAACACAGACTCTGTACTATTTTAATCTATAGGACTTTTTCCCATTTTTTCCATTCCCCATTCCAACTTCTCCCACTCCTACTGTGTGACACACACATTATAATATAATAAAAGGACTTTCATTTAACGGACATATTACTTCTTAGATCTCGTACACACGACCGAGTTTCTCGGCAAAAACCAGCAAGAAACTTGCTGGGAGATATTTTTTTGGCCGAGGAAACCGGTCGTGTGTACATTTTCGACGAGGAAACTGTCGAGAAACTCGACAAGCCAAAAAGAGAGCAAGTTCTCTATTTCCTCGACGGGAATAGAGAAACTTGCTTTGTCGAGTTCCTCGAGAGCCTAACAAGGAACTCGACGAGGAAAACGATGTGTTTCGCCCGTCGAGTTCCTTGATCGTGTGTACGAGGATTTATACCAATTACAGCGCCACTACCCCCATTGTTTTGTCACACACACGTAACAACTGTCCCCGAGCCACCCCATTAAATCATTCCCCGCAGTTATTACCTTTTGTACCACCCCCCTCCCTTTAGAATGTAAGCTCTACAAGCAGGGCCCTCCTGTCCCTTCTGTATTAAACTGTACTGTAATTGTGCTGTCCCCCCTCTACAATGTAAAGTGCTGCGTAAACTGTTGGCGCTATATAAATCGTGTATAATAACAATAAATAATAATGTTACACTCTACTTTTCTTGTGGCAAAATGTGAAATGGTACCGCTGACCCTTAACATCTACGTTTATTTATACAGCTGCACTCAAAGCGAGTGAGGGGGAGAGCCTTGATTCTTTTATTTTGCATAGAGCTGTCTGTCTAACACAAGGAACATGTTTACAGGAGGGGGAAACAAACGGACCACTCACAAATGTACTTTTGCTCCTTTAATGACCAACCAGCAAGAGTTGACAGCTATAGTTTCCTAATTTCTAGTAGAGAAAATGGTATCATACTGACTATGCTGTGTAGTAACAATGAGTAAATCACAGTAATAGCTGAAGAGAATCACTGGCACTCATAGAATAGTTTGTAATTATGTATGTCAACCATGTGTTGAGCTGTAGAGTAATTTTATTGTCAGTTATTTTAAATATACTTTTTAAGTTTGTTTTATAAAATGGTTTCATTATTAGACACATAAGTAAAACATAAAAAGGAGTTAAAAACAACTTGACACACAAATATTAAAGATGCAATTACTGTAAATGCAATCCTTCTGAATACAGAGAAATGACATCAAAGACCTTACGTTCCAATGTTACAGCCATTTATCTTCTTCTATTTACACCAACACGGACATACAATAAGCTTTGCTGGATAATAGTTTATTCAGAACCTACATGCACTTTATTTCACAGTAATGACAGACATATCCAATACAAATGAACTCCATCTACGTTGCCATTACTCATTAGTGAAATGAAGCCCGAAAGCTGACCCCGCATAATTAGCTGGAGAACATTTTGTACTAATTTAATCTCATCATAAAACATCCTGAATATGTTTTTATAAGAAATGGATTAGATTATTCATAGTTATTCAAAATGTGCTACACTGAAGGTATTCAGTAAATGAAAACTAGCCGGTTCCATTTGTCTCTTGGAAACAGAACAATTTTCAGACCTTTCATTGCTGCCAATTAAAAAAATTGCTTTAAATGGAAAAGGAAAACAATGAACAATGGAAGGAAGGAAAAAAAGTGAGGGAGGGATGAAGGAAGGAAGGAAGGAAAAAAAGGATGTAGGGAAAAAGAAAGGGAGCAAGGAAAAAAGGAAGGGAAGAGGAAAGGAAGGAAGGAAGGAAGGAAGAAAGCAAAGAAAAGAGGGAGAAGAAAGAAAGGAAAGAAGGAATCGAAGAAGGAAGAGAGAGAGAGAGAGAGAGAGAGAGAGAGAGAGAGAGAGAGAGAGAGAGAGAAGAAAAAAGGAAGGGAGGGAAGAAAGAGGATGGGAAGAAGGAAGAGAGGAAGGAATGAAGCAAGGAAGGATTAAAGAGAAAAGTATGGAAGAAAAAGAAAGGAAAAGAAAGGAAACTGATGAGAAGACGGAGGAGGAAACGAAGGACCAAAGGAAAGGAAGCAAATAAGGAAGGAAGGAAGGAAGGAAGAAAGGAAAGAGGAAAGGATAGATCTCTGATATAAGCTCACATATGTAAAGAAAAGCTTCAATACGCACATGGGTAACATTTCAATAGGTTTTGACATCATCATTCCAGATAATTAAAAAAAATCTGTTAAGAATGTATTAATGAATACAGAACCGTGTTAATTTAGTCTTTTTATGTCTGCCTGGAGTCCAGCTTTAAGTTTTCATACAGCAGAGAGCACTAAGCTGATATAAATTCTAAGGAGGAAACCATTGTACTCATTAAAGCAATTCACTTTCAGAATATATAAACCTAGCTACAGTATAAGCATTTGTTCCAAATGCCTATAGATGTGACAGATCAATAACCACATGCATCAACATTCAAAAAATCTATACTGCAGGCTATATTTGTGCCTTTTTGTAGAAATAAAATAAGCCTTGGGAATGAAGCCTTCGTGAGATTTAGACAGCGATGACTGCATGCAATGAGACCGTCTGAAAGGCTAAAGTCATCTGTGCAAACTCAGCATATTGCACAAGTCAACGTGATTGAATGGGGCTACAATTTAGTGTTATTATATTGACTTGGCTCTCAATGGGTAAATGTAGAATAAGCATTTTAATCCCAGCAGCTACATTTTAATATTTTCTAGAAGTTATTCTTTGAAAGACTCAGGAGCCCCATCACAAGGATAATAGGCAGCCACATGGAAGGCATGAAAAGAGAGAGTTTGTAGGTTATGCACGTACTCTAAGGCAGGCATTTCAAACTCAAGTTCAAAGATGAGCCGAAAGGCAGTTTCACCTTTGTTCATGGCCTGGACTTTGACATATATAAATGGTAATTTGAAATATTTTAAATATAAAGTTTTAATAACAGTTATTTTATTTTGGAAACATTGCAACGTAAAAACTTTGCTGAATTCTGCCAGCTTCTGCAGTTCAAATTCACTGACCACCATTCTTTCCCCCTTAGGCCTCATACACACGACCGTTTTCCTCGACATATCCATCAAGAAACTTGGTGACAGAGCTTTTTTGCCAAGGAAACCGGTCGTGTGTATGTTTTTCATCGAGGAAACTGTCGAGGAACTCGACGAGGAAAAAAGCTCTCTTTTTCCTCAACGGGAGTCTCAATTTCCTCGTCATGTTCCTCGTCGGGCTGGTTTTCGATGAGAAACACGATCGTGTGTATGCTAAGAAACCCGAGCATGCTCAGAATAAAGTATGAGACGGGAGCGCACCTTCGGTAAAAGTAGCGTTTGTAATGAAGATAGCACATTTGTCATGCTGTAACAGTCTGAAAAGTGCAAATTGTCTCTGACCAAACCTTTACTTAACACGCAGTAACATGAGATTAGCAAAAGTAGCCCCAAGGGTTGTGTCAGTGGAATCGAACTTCCTCTGCCGTTGTATGTGTTCTACGTCACCGCGTTTGAGAACGAGGAGATTTGGTCTTGACAGTGTGTACGCAAAGAAAGATTGCAAGTTTCTCCACAAGCCTGACAAGGAACTCGTCGAGGAAAACGATATGTCTATTCCGACGGGTTCCTCGGTCGTGTGTACAAGGCCATAGATTCACCACTCACCACCTTCTTCAACTCAAATTCACTGCCCACCACATTCTTCACCTCACATTCATCACCCACCACCTTCTTCAGCTTAGATTTACAAACCACCAACTTCTTCCACTCATATTCACTAGACATGTGCACACGGAAATATTTTGTTTCGGAATTTCGTTTTAGTCCGAAAATGAAATTTATTAAGTTACTCCCAAAATTTGTTTTTATCTATTTTGTTTAGTTAAAAAAAGCATTCGTCCAAAAATCCGAATTAATTAAGGTCGAATCTGTCAATTGAAGGCTTATGGTGTCCGTCGAATGTTCTAAGAAGATTCGACGAAGCAGCTAAACTGTACGACGCCGCAATCGTACATTTCCAGTCAAAATGCTCCGTCCAAAAGCTATAGAAGAATTCTAATGTTGTATGACTAGTAATAATTATATTTATTAATTATTATTACTAGTCAACCAACATTAAAATTCTTCTATAGCCTCTGGGCGGAGCATTTGACCATAAATGTCCGCTTGTGGCGATCAAATGTTTTTAGCTGTTTTGTCGAATCTTCATGTCTCTATAATGTGGAATCTTTTCTCTTGAAAAATCTTGGACTAATAGAGTTAGGTTAGGTACATTCGACCGCAGGTTCGATAGACACAGATCGCTATTGTCACCATCATGTCGAATCTCCTATCTATATCGAACTGTTGTCGCAACGAAAATAAAGCATTTTTTATGTTGGATCTTTCGGATTTCGGATTCTGCACATTCGTTATTGTTTGTTAATACGAACATGAAAATCCCTGAAATTCGGACGAAAACAAATGCACATGTCTAATATTCACTGCCCTCCACCTTCTTTGACGAAATTCACTGCCCACCACCTTCTTCAGTTTGGAGTCACTGCCCACCACCTTCTTTAGCTTAAAGTGGTTATAAAGGCAGAAGGTTTTTTCCCCTTAATGCATTCTTTGCATTAAGGGAAAAAACCTTCTTTATGCAGCCTCCCTTATACTTGCCTGCACCCGATCTCGATCTAGTGCTGTGTCCAAGAGCAGCGTCTCTCTCCTCTCACCAATTCTTCACTGGACATGGAGACAGCAGCTATTGGCTCTTGCTGCTGTCAATCACAGCAAGTGAGCAGAGAGCGGGGGGTGGGGCCGAGTCACGCTGCGTGTGTCTATAAACACACACAGTGTGGCTCAGGATTGAGCCCACATGAGTCCCCCATAGCAAGTAGCTTGGCTTGCTATAGGGGCACTTGGCAGGGGGATGAACCAGTAGACCACAGAAGATAAGGATTTGGGCTGATCTGTGCAAAACCATTGCACAAAGCAGGTAAGTATAATATGTTTGTTATTTAAAAAAATTACATTTACAGTCACTTTAAATTCAGTCTCCACCACCTTATTCAGCTTAGATTCACGGCCCACCACCTTTTCAGCTCAAATGTATTGTCCATCACCTGTCCAGCTGCACCTTGCCACAGACTTAACTGGCTGCCTGAAGCAGGGCTAAATAGCTGCACTTGTCCCTCCTGGGCATGCTAAAACACTAGAAGGGGCACACTGCAGCTGTTAAATGTGTGAACCTGTGTACAAGGGCTCATATTCACCTGCCTGCTATCAAATGTATTGCCCAACACACTCCTCAGGTACACATTTTCCACCAACCACCTTCTTCAGTGCAGATTTACTGCACCTATATTCTGGTTTAGATTAACCACTTGACCACTGGGCACTTAAACCCCCTTCCTAACCAGACCAATTTTCAGCTTTCGGTGCTCTCACAATTTGAATGACAATTACTCAGTCATACAACATTGTGCCAATCTGAAATTTTTGTCCTTTTTTTTCCCACAAATAGAGCTTTCTTTTGGTGGTATTTGATCACCTCTGGGTTTTTTATTTTTTGCGCTATAAAAGAAAAAACACAGAAAATTCGGTAAAAAAATAAATAAAAATCTAGTTTCTGTCATATTAGCAGGTATTGCAGAGTATTGGGGGTATTGTAGAGTATTGGGGGTATTGCAGAGTATTGGGGGTATTGCAGAGTATTGGTGGTATTGCAGAGTATGGGTGGTATTGCAGAGTATGGGTGGTATTGCAGAGTATGGGGGGTATTGCAGAGTATGGGGGGTATTGCAGAGTATGGGTGGTATTGCAGAGTATGGGTGGTATTGCAGAGTATGGGGGGTATTGCAGAGTATGGGGGGTATTGCAGAGTATGGGGGGTATTGCAGAGTATTGGTGTTATTGCAGAGTATTGCGCAGGGAGGGATGGCTGGATCTGTGACTGCATTTGTCACAGATCCAGCCCACAGCAGCTGCTGCTGCTTCCGTTCTCCCCCTCTCCTCTCACACTGTACCGATCGGTACAGAGAGGAGAGGGAGGAACCGGCGTCATCACATGACCCCGGTTTGTTTACAAGTGATCGCTCCGTCATTTGACGGATCGATCACGTGGTAAACGGCCGCTATCAGCGGCAATTTCCCGCGATCTGTGATGCGCCGGGTCTTCTAGACCCGGCGCTCACAGATGATTCCGGGAGCGCACCCCAGGGGGCGCGCGAGAGGAGGATTCTGGGAGGACGTCCCAGGGACGTCCTCCCAGAACAACTCGACCGCGCTGTAGACGTCTTTTGTCTATGGCGCGGTGACAAAGAGGTTAAAGGAGTTGTAAAGGAATAATTGTTTTGCTGAAATGACTGTTTACAGGGTATAGAGACATAATAGTTGATTCCTTTTAAAAATGATTAAAAATAGATAAAAATCAATCATATAATGTACCTACAGTTTCAGTTTCGTTTTTGCATGTTTCCTGCTACTCTGCTGCACAGAGCCAATACAGGGCAGTGATGGTTTGGAAAACGAAACTGATTGGTGTTGAGGGGGTTTTAGACACACAGTAATCACACCTCCTTCATTAGTGACCACAGAGAGAAAGCTCCCATTACTTTTTTCATCAGGAAACAGACAACCAGGAAGTGTTCAGAACAGAGAAGGATTAGAGCAAAAAAGAAAAATGAGGACATAAAACCAGCACTGCAGTAAGGTAAAGGAAGCTATTTAGCTAAAAAAAATATTCCTTTAGTGACCCTTTAACTGCCCACCATCAAATTCACTGCCCAGCAGTACCAGCACCTTTTTTAAATCAGATTTACTGCCTTCCAACTTCTTTATCTCAGATTCACTGTCCTTAATCTTGTTCAGCTTAAATTCACTGCTCCTACCTTTTTCACTTTAAATTCACTGCTAACCAACTTCTTCACATCAAATATATTGGTCACCACCTTTATCAGCTCCGATTTACTGCCCACCACCTTTTTTGGCTCAAATTCACTACCCACCACTGTGCATTCCTTTATGCCTTTATGCCCTGTACACACGATCGGTTCATCCGATGAAAACGGTCTGATGGATTTTTTCATCAGATATCCGATGAAGCTGACTTTCATCAGTCGTGCCTATACACCATCGGTTGAAAAAAAACTATCGTTTCAGAACGCGGTGACGTAAAACACAATGACGTGCTGAGAAAAATGAAGTTCAATGCTTCTGAGCATGCGTCGACTTGATTCTGAGCATGCATGGATTTTTAACCGATGGACGTACCCACAGGCGATCGTTTTTTTTCTATTGTTTTTTTAACCATCAGATGATTTTAAAACAAGTTCCTAGTCCATCAGACCGTTTTCATCAGACTAACCGATTGTGTGTACGCGGCATTGTGCTTTGCTACAGCAGGAATGTGGTCGGAGTCTGTAAAATATGTTGCTAGAGGTATCTGAAGCTCTAACCCTCTTTCCCTGTGAGTCTGGAGCAAATAAAACATCTGGAGAAAGACAAAAAGTGATTGGCGACCAAAGTTATAATGATCCTCCACTGTGCCCATGAATCCCTGGGATAGGTCAGTCTTCCCTGGCACTTTTCTTTTTCATAGGGAAACATATGCAATATGCAATACGCAAAATATTAAAGTCACAGCAACATTTATATCCACGTGAACCCGCACTTTGCAAGGCAAAGCAGCAGGTTCACTTTAAAGAGACCCCATCACTAACCTATAAAATTGCAGGTAAAATTTCAGAAAAGTCAAGACTTTTAAATGCTTGTAGTTTTTTCTTTTCCATAAAGTTTATATACACGTGCAATGTACCTTTGAACTTGTTAAATAATTTGACTGCTCCAAGAAGAGCAAATGGCCTAGCACAACCCTATTCTTGCTTATATATCAGAGTTCTCTTACTGTCTGGAAGTGACCCAGCATCTCCGCTTCGCTCTTTACCTCCCTGTGTAGCACCTTTCAGTGTAGAGTGCTAGCTGTAAATAGTTAGTGTTTAGTGTAGGTAACATTTTGCCTGGATGAGAGCCAGACTGGGTTGTACCTGGGTCAGGGTTAGTGACTCAAGGAGGCTGGGTGACTCATCAGGCAGCACCTCTGTTACCTCCCCCTACTTGCTGTAATCTTGGAAAAGCTTCCAGAAGAATGGGAGGGAGGTTAGGAGGAGCTGCCTGTAGTGTTCTGAAGAGCCCCAGCAAGTGGGCAGGCAGGGGAGGGCCCCTCTTAAATACTCTGAGTCATGCTAGCAGGGGCAGTCGGGTGGAAGCTGGAGATGGAGTGCTGAAGAGGCAGTCAGTGGCCCTTGAGGGTGCCCCTAGTCTAGGGGTGGCCTTGGGCCTGAGGCTTTCATACTGGAGGGATACTCTACAACACATGGAGGAATCCCGTCCTGGATGCACAGGACCAGGTGTGAGGACAGTGGGAGAGAATCAGCATGTCCAGGAGATCTCCAGGGAGAAGTCAGCCAGGCAGCTGGTGAGTGTGCAGTCAGAGAGGACTGTCGAAAAGTAGCCGGGTGGGCTGGTGTAAGAGGCAGCTGCAGCTGGGCAGTGCCCAAGGAGGTGGTGCTGGGATCAGTAGCCATGGGGATGTAAGCTGGAGACTGCATTTCTACACAGCCCAAGTGGCCCAGGGTCCCTGCCTGTAAAGTGTCTTTGCTATAAGATGTGTTGCCTTTTTGCCAGATCAGTGTGCCAGCTAGGTTCTGCAAGAAAGTGGTCTTGAGGAAGCTGAGACGTGTGTATATAGACTGTATATAGAAGAGTTGTCCCTGAAGAGTTCTTGAAAGTCAAGTGGACATCCAATAATATCCATATTCCCTATCCAAGTTTCAACCCCCCCAAAACAATGCGAAAAAAAAAAGCACTGGACTGTTCCCTGACCCTGGGAGCCTGTGAAGATTTGGTGTGCCTGGCTGTGCAGGGTGGGGGATTCCTTTTAACCAGTGGCTTCTACATGGGGTGCACTACACCTGCATAAGGCTCTGTTCACAACGCGAACACACCAGGATAAGGATGCTTATTTTTTTTTTATTTTTAAAGTGACAGTTATTTCAATTGCGTTCAATGAGTTTTGAAAAATAAAGTCACCTGGCTAAAGAAGAGTACCTTATCCTTGTGTTAAAGATCTGTGAATTAAGCCTATAACAATCTATGCAGCAGCTGGTGGAGAAGCAAAGAGAAAATACTATAGAGTGTCAATAAAGTGAATGTTCTGAGTCTGCTCTAAATGCTGACATCACATTCAAAATGACGGTGCGCAGCAGTCTCAAGTGTTTTGGGAGGCTTTTATGGGCAAATAACATGCAATTTTTTATTTTATGTTTATAAATAGTCTGGTGAAGGATCTCTTTTATGCTGGTTCTTCAGCAGCACATGGCTACTTCCCCTTTGCTTTCCTGCCAATACACATGTACCACTTTAATTTCTATGCAGTCTTTATGAGTATGGAGAATGCTAATGTATACATATGTGAGTTAAATGAATTAAAACATCTTGGAAGTTGTGTATGATTCATCCTGTATGTTACCTGTGCTCTTTATGCACTCCTGGGTCTGGCATTCCTTTGTGTCCTCAGGTTTTGGCTCCTTCTCACACAGGCTCATGTTTATGGTTCTGTTATTGTCAGTATCTATGCACCAGATGGTTCTTTGTTGGACACCTTCTCCACAAGACGCGGAACACTGAAATAAACAAGTAACTATTATATTGTGTGTAAAGCCCCATACACACTATTACATTTTCTGAGGATTTTGTCTTCAGATTTACCAAAACCATGTAGTGCAAGTGCCTGCCTGATTGCATACAAATTCAAACTCTTAAAGCGATTGTAAAGCTTACACTATTTTTTTTTTTTTAAATAAAAAACATGTCATACTTACCTCCACTGTGCAGTTCCTTTTGCACAGAGTGGCCCCAAACACCGACTTCTGGGGTCCCACGACGACTCTCGCGGCTTCTCCCTGCATCAGATAACCCCCTGGGAGAAGCTCTCTCCCGGGGGGTTACCTTGTGGGCGCACTACCGAGTCAACTATTCGGTGTCCATAGCCGCCAAATATAGGACTCGGTCCCACCCCATGGTGCCCACGCCATTGGATTTGATTGACAGCAGCAGGAGGAAATGGCTACGCTGCTATCAGTATATCCAATCAAGAGCCAGGACCCTCGTTCCCACCGAGTGAAATTCGGGGTTCAGGTAAGTAAAACGGCAGGGGGGGGGGGGGCTGGAGGGCCGGTGACTGCCAGGTGTTTTTTCACCTTAATACATAGCTCCGTGAACTGCGAGGGCGCACCGGCAAATTTGCCCGGCGTAGGCGCGCGCAAGTTAAATGATCCCGCCGGGGGCGGGAATCATTTAAATTAGGCGCGCTCCCGCGCCGAGCGTACAGCGCATGCTCCGTCGGGAAACTTTCCTGACGTGCATTGCGGCAAATGACGTCGCAAGGACGTCATTTGCTTCAAAGTGAACGTGAATGGCGTCCAGCGCCATTCACGAATCACTTACGCAAACGGCGTGAAATTCAAATTTCACGGCGCGGGAAGGCCGGCTATACTTTAGCATTGGCTGCCCCTACTATTAGAAGGGGCAACCTTGCGCTAAAGTTGCAGTACGGAAACTCCGTACTTAGCTTGCGCAGGGCCCGCGCAAGCTTGTGAATCAGTGGTAGTATGCAATTTGCATACTACACGCTGATCACAATGGGAGCGCCCCCTAGCGGGAAGCACAAGAATGCAGCCTAAAATCTGCGAGGCATAAGTGCCTTATGTCGCGTACACACCATCACTTTATGTGATGAAAAAAAACGACACTTTCTGTGAAGTAAAAAATGACGTTTTTGAAACTTCAATTTTCAAAGACGAAGTTGCCTACACACCATCGTTTTCTCACAATGATCTTGCAAAGTGAGGTTACGTTCCACCACGTTTTACCATTGAAGCTCGCTTCATAAGTAGCTTCTGGGCATGCGTGGATGAAAAAACGTCTTAGAAAACGACGTTTTTTTGCTACACACGGTCAATTTCTGTGAAGTAAAAAGTGCACTTTTGAAAAACGACACATAAAATTGAAGCATGCTTCAATTTTTTTTGGTCGTTTTTTACAAGACATAAAACGACGTTTTCCCCCACACACAGTCAATTAACCTCCCTGGCGGTCTTCCCGAGACTGACACGGGGTTAGATTTTCTTGCTACTATCGGTAACCCCGTGTCAGTCACGGGCTTGCCTCGCTAGATCCACAGGCACTTTTTACTTACCTTGTCCCTGGATCCAGCGATGCCACCGCGCTGTGTGAGCGAGCGGGACCTCGCTCGATTCACATAGTGCCTCCGTGTGACGCCGATCTCCGTTCCCTGCGACGTTACGACGCACGGGGACGGAGAACGGCGCCAAATTCAAAAACGTAAACAAACACTATACACACAGTATACTGTAATCTTATAGATTACAGTACTGTATGTAAAAAATACACACACCCCTTGTCCCTAGTGGTCTGCCCAGTGTCCTGCATGTCATTTTATATAATAAAAACTTTTTTTTCTCCCTGCAAACTGTAGATTGTCCATAGCAACCAAAAGTGTCCCTTTATGTCAAAAATAGTTTTAGATCAGCTAAAAAACAGCGATAATAAATTATAATCACTTGCAGAATTGTGCGATAGCGATTTGTGGGGAAATTCGTCATAAAAAAATAAAAGTAATGACAGCGACAATTCTGCAACTGAGCAAATTTCAGTGATTTTGATTTGATTACATTATTGAATAATTTTTATTATAATTATATTATTATTTGTTATAATTATTTATAATTATTTATTATATTATAATTTATAATTTTGTTTTTAAAAAAATGTAATACACGGGATGCCTATTAGAATCTTGTTTGGTCAGATTTAAGTGAGTTATTTCTAAAAATTACAGACCTACAATATAAAACGCCAAATTTCCTTGCAAATAATGGTACCGCTTTTAGCATGTTTTTTCTGAAAGAATCATACCGCCAGGGAGGTTAAAGTGACGTTTTTAAAAACGTCATTTTTTTTCATCACATAAAGTGATGGTGTGTACGCGGCATTAGGCTAGATTTTAGGCTGCAGTCGGTGTAACGAGGTTCCTGAATCAGGAGCACTCGTTACACCGGAGCAAGTAAGCAATTGCGCCGTGTAACTTATGGTTACACGGGCGCAATTGCTTCTTGAATCTGGGCCACTGTCCCCGGACCAAGTCTGTTCCTGGTTTTGTCCCCGGATTGGATTTAAACAGAGGCTGGGGCAATTTCAAAGACAGTGGGCTAGATTCACGTAGCTGCGCCCCTTCTTACGGCGGCACAGCGTATCGTATTTACGCTACGCCGCCGCAACTTACAGGAGCAAGTGCTGTATTCACAAAGCACTTGCTCCATAAGTTGCGGCGGCGTAGCGTAAATGGGGTCGGCGTAAGCCCGCGTAATTCAAATGTGGAAGGGGGGGCGTGTTTTATGCTAATATGTGATGACCTGACGTGATTGACGTGATTTACGAATGGCGTATGCGCCATCCGTGTACATATCCCAGTGTGCATTGCTTCAAATGACGTTGCAAGAACGTCATTGGTTTCGACGTGAACGTAAATGACGTCCAGCCCTATTCGCGAACGACTTACGCAAACAAAGCAAACAAATCAAATTTCGAAGCGGGAACGACGTCCATACTTAACATTGGCTGCGCCACCTAATAGCAGGAGCAACGTTACGCCGAAAACGACTTACGCAAACAACGTAAAAAACTACCGCTGGGCGCACGTACGTTTGTGAATCGGCGTAACTAGGTAATTTGCATAATCTATGTCGAAAACGACGGGAGCGCCACCTAGCGGCCAGCGTGAGAATGCACCCTAAGGTACGACGGCGTAAGAGACTTATGCCAGTCGTATCTTAGGCTAATGTCGGCGTATCTTGCTTTCTGAATACAGAAAGAAGATACGCCGGCGCAGATTTGAATTTACGCGGCGTATCTATAGATACCCTGGCGTAAATTCTCTCTGAATCTAGCCCAGTCAGTGCAGAATTAAAACAATTCAGAATTACACACCCCCCACTGCTCCTACTACCTTAGGGGGTGTGATTTTTTCCATTATCTTTGCCCCTTTTTGATGATCATGTGCTGGTCGGAGAGGAGGGAATATTTCTTCACTTTCGTGTGCATGCCCATTCCCAGGCAGAGTGATATTCCTCCGCTGCCCACCCAGTAGTAGCTGGGGCCCAGAGAGTAAGACTTGACAGGCTGTGAGGTGGGCGGCGACGGGAAGAGAGTCGCTGATTGCCGCCATTACTAGTTAAAAAAAAATTCCCCAGATTTTATTTAAAAAATCTGGTCACCTTATGCTAACTCTGCCACCATCTGATGTTTCAACTGCCTGTCTGTGGACTTGCACCGCTCTAGTATCTGACCTGTTTGTCGAACACTGCTGCAATCCTCTATTGTAAGGGGAAGCAACCTCAACACTCCAACTGTTATGAAATTACAGGTCCCATGAGGCATTGCAAGATTCAGGCATGGCTCTCAGGCAGAGACATAATGGGATTTGTAGCTTTATCACAGGTGGAGTGCCAAGGGTGCTTACCCCTGCCCTATTGAATTATTTATAAGGATTCATGGAGAAGGATTAGGCAGTTGACACAAGTAGCTCTAATGCAAAGCCACACTTTTTGTTGGTTACAGATTGAGTTTATCTAGTGCTGCTGAACCAGATAACAGTAAAAACACACCAAGAGCACTTATTCTATTCCAAGTGCACATATTAATATTGTGTACAGCTGCCTTTTAACCACTTACAGGCCACACGATTTTCCCCCTTAAGGACCAGGCCATTTTTTTGCGATTCACAAACAAATTTAAAGTCCTTTTTTCCCACGAATAGAGATTTATTTTGGTGGTATTTGATCACCTCTGTGGTTTTTATTTTTTGCGCTATAAACAAAAAAAGACCGACAATTTTGAAAAAAATTAATATTTTTTACTTTTTGCTTCAATAAATATCAAAAACAAAATAAAAAACAAATTTCCTCATCAGTTCAGGCCGATATGTAATCTTCTACATATTTTTGGTTAACAAAATCGCAATAGGCATATATTGATTGATTTGTGCAAAATAGATAGATTTATGGCATTTTTTTTTTTTTTTTTGTTACTAGCATTGGCAGTGATCGCCAATTTTCAGCAGGACTGCGACATTGCGGTGTACAGATCGGACACTTTTGACACTTTTTTGGGACCATTGACAATCATACAGCGATCAGTGCTATAAAAATGCACTGATTACTGTTCAAATGTCACTGGCAGGGAAGGGGTTAACACTAGGGAACTATGAAGGGGTTAAATGTGTTTCCTGGGAGGTGTTTCTAACTTATAATTGTAATAGTTTGTATGTAGAATTGTTACTGTTTAGTAAAAGCACATTAACCACTTGTTGACCGCCCTATACCACTTTTACAGGGTGACAGCTGTGTGCAGGATCACGAATATACAGTGCTTTGAAAAAGTATTCACACCCCTTGAAATGTTCCACATTTTATCATGTTACAACCAAAAACATAAATGTATTTTATTGGGATTTTATGTGATAGACCAACACAAAGTGGCACATAATTGTGAAGTGGAAGGAAAATGATAAATGGTTTTCAATTTTCTTTACAAATAAATATGTGAAAAGCATAGCTCCCAACTGTCCCTGATTTGGAGGGACTGTCCCTGATTTGGAATAATGTCCCTCATTTTGATCTGATCTATATAGTTCTTTTTAAAATACACTTTTTATCTTTTTAAAAAGTGTTTCCCAATTTCTAAATTGCTCTAAATTTGTAGATTTTAAAAGCCAATATAAAAGGAATACTAGTGGTAAAAAAAGCCCTTGTGGGTTTAATTAACCATTTGTTTTTTGGTTAATTCTCCTTTAAGGGTGTGTGGCATAGGGGGGGTATACTATGCCTACATACGTTTGCTAGTGGGTGTCCCTCATTGCCATCTCAAAATGTTGGGAGGTATGGAAAAGCGTGGGGTACATTTGTATTCAGCCCCCTGGAGTCAATACTTTGTAGAATCACCTTTCGCTGCCAATTACAGCTGCAAGTCTTTTTAGGGATGTCTCTACCAGCTTTGCACATCTAGAGAGTGACATTTTTGTCCATTCTTCTTTTAAAAATAGCTCAAGCTCTGTCAGATTGGATGGAAAGCATCTGTGAACAGCAAAGTTTTGGGACAATGAGGAAAATTTCAAGGGGTATAAATACTTTTTCAAGGCACTTTATATATGTGATTCTTCACTTCCACCTGCCGGGGGCGTGCACATAATTCACAGCAGAAGCTGATCTGCAGGTCCTGGGGATTTAATGTCCTCTGGCACCCGGCATTTGTTAGTAAAACACAGAGAACTGAGAGATGCCTATGGAAACAAGGCTTAGCTCAGTTCTGATACGGGAGAAAGGACGATCCTGTGTCTCCACAAAGCAGAGACTAGAGGTGATCTCTTCCCTTAGAGAAAGCAGCATACTGTTTACACAAAAACTGGCTAGGCACACAGTTAACCCTTTGATCGCCCAAGATGTCTAACCCCATTCCCAGCCAGTGTCTGAGCAGTGAGCACTGTATTATGCCTTGTTTCCACTGAACGGTTCGGGTCAGTTAGTTTGGAATGGTTTCGAATGGACCGGTCTATTCTTGTGAGCGTTTCCACTGCAAATTGGACCGTCGGGGACCATACAGGATTTAGAAAAAATGCCTAGCGCGTCCACCAATCAGTGGAATGTATTGCATCTCCTCCCCTAATGGAACCGTTCCATTTTCTATTGCCCCACATCTGAAGCAGGACCCAGAATGGTCCGGTACGGTTCGGTTTAATGGCACACTTTCATAATGGAAACACCCAAAATAGCGTACCGAACCGAACCGTACCGAACCGATCCGCTCAGTGGAAACGAGGCATTAGTGTCTCTGGTTCCTGCAAAGTGTCACACGTGTCAGTTCGTGTTGGATAGTCCACTGCAATATCGGAGTCCCTCTATATGTCACTGATTGCCGCCATTACTAGTATATAAAAAAAACATCCATACGTGTATCCCATAGTTTGTAGATGCTATAATATTCACGTAAACCAAACAATATACGCTTATTGGGATTTTTTGTTTTACCAAAAGCATGTAGCAGAATACATATTGGCCTAAATTTATGAAGAAATTAGATTTTTTTTAATTGTTTTGATTGGATATGTTTTATAGCAGAAAGTAAAAAAAAATATTTTTTAATTGTCTGCCTTTTTTTGTTTATGGCGCAAAAAATAAACAACACAGGGGTAGTCAAATACCACCAAAAGAAAGCTCTATTTGTGGGAATAAATGGCATACTGTACATTTTTTTGGGGTACAGAGTTGCAATTATCAGTTAATATAACGCAGTGCCATATCTCAAAAAATTGCCTGGTTATGAGGGGGGGGGGGGGGGTAAATCTTATGGAGGTCAAGTGGTTAATACACTACAAGGATTTCTAAGCTTCCTTGCGTTATTGCAAAGTGACCTTGAGCCCAGGTTCACACTGGGCTGCGGGAGTCAAGCCAAGCGAACCCGCACGATTTAACTCCCGCTTGTCATTCGGCCTTGATTACAGAGACATCTGTGCAGGTTTCAATGTAAATCGCAGGCCGAAATCGCAAAAAGTAGTACAGAAACTACTTTTTGAAATCGGTGCAGTGCCGCAGATATGGTGTCGCACCGATTAGGACGGTGCCATTGCCGGCAATTGCTGGGAAATGCCGCCGATTTGACATGTCAAATCTCATGTCAAATTGCACCAGTGTGAACCAGGGCTACAGGACGTAAAGCGAAACATTAATAGCATTTTATTATAATGCACACAGGACCTCTGGAGTGTCTTTGTTTTGCATACAAATACCTTGTTCCTCTACCTTTATGCTCATTACAGAGACACCTACAGGTGCCAGACAGCAAGAGCATGGGTTAGAGCTGGGGGGGGGGGGGGGGGTATATTTTTGGACAAGACAACATATGGGGTAAATACAACTACTGAGAAGACCGGGCAGACAAGAAGAAATGGCAAAAAGCACAGGCAAAGTGAATCCAGGAATGAGCATGTAGAAAGCATGGAAGTATGAGCACAGCCACTGAGTCAGAGGACACATAATTGGAAACCAATGCTAACGCAATCTATCTGTATCTACAATTTGCTATATACTTTACCTCTGTCCAGTTATTTGTCCTCCAGCTGACACATGGCTCTTCTTGGCTGCAGTTTATTATAATTACCGGAATCTTTTTGAGATCGCAGCGATTCTCCTTTGGACAAATGACGTCTCTTTTGCGGACTCCGCTCCCGCATGTCTTTGAACACTGAGAAAATGTAACACAAATGGCACAGGGAACAATCATGAACACAAAATACTGTAATTTCTGAAGACCCGTTTTAAGACCTTACCCCCACACACACAGTATCCGTATTGTCAAGAAGCAGAAATATAAAAGCGAGGAGGCAAACTGTCACCAACACGAAAGCTTTAATTGCAGCTAACGCCACAACAACACTCGTTATCCTCTTCATTCCACTACAATTATTTGTTCTCTGACAGAGAACCATCCATCACATCAAACACATACAGTAAATAATAATTTCTCGGAAATCTGTGAAATAAGATATTCTGTTTTATTTATGGTCTCCTTTTGTAGATCTGTCTTACCTTACTAGAGTGTATGCGGCAAAACTCTCCTTGCTATAAATTTACAAAAGGATTCACATAACTGGGAGATTTATCACTTGTCAACCCCTTAAAGAAATTCCCAATAAAAACACGCAAGGGGAGATTTACTAAAACTGGTGCATTCAGAATCAGGTGCAGCTGTGCATGGTAACCAATCAGCTTCTAACTTTAGCTTGTTACATAGTTAGTCTGATTGAAAAAAATCTAGTTCAACCAAAAAAAATTAAAAAAATGTCTTTACAATTTTTTATACACAATCCTATACTAGGGTGTGTTAGAAGCGTATGAGTATGAGGATGAATGTGAGGCAATTATGGCCTTCAAAGGTACCATCCCATATAAAACAATTACCAATTGAGAACAAAAATGTGGTGGGAATTTACATGTACCTTGCATGGTCTAATAAATACACATACCAAAAAGGATTAAAAAATATACAAATCTTTCATTTCCATATACAAATGATTAGATTTTAAAAAGTTTAATACAACTGGTTAAAACCACAGTTACTGTAAGGCCCCGTACACACGGTTGGTTTGGTCCGATGAGAATGAACTGAAGTTCATTCAGTTTTCCTTCAGTCCAAAATTTTAAAACATGCTTTAAAACCAAACCGCTGGACCGCTGCCCCTTCGGACCAAACCGATGGTTAGTACAGAAAAGCATCGGTTCAAAACCCGCGCATGGTCAGAATCAAGTCGACGCATGCTTGGAAGCATTGAACTTTGTTTTATTCAGCACGTCGTGTGTTTTACGTCACCGCGTTCTGACCCGATTTTGAACTGATGGTGTGTACACACATCAGGCCGTACGGCCACTTCAGAGGTGAACCGATGAAAACGGTCCGTCGGACCATTCTCATCGGTTTTGTCCGACCGTGTGTACGGGGCCTAAGTGTATCCAGGATGTGCTGGTCCTGGCTGAAGAATTGAGAAAACTGGCCCATCCTAGGGTGACCACATGTCTTTGATTATACAAAAATAAAGCTGCGCTGTGAAAACCTAAAAAATATATATGAATTATAACAACACATGTGATGGTGAAACCAATAATGTGATTGGTAAAGGTAAATAGTTCAATAGTTGTCAATCCACAACTGGTTAACGGAAAAACATCTAGATGTAGGTGAAAATAATTAAATGAAGAAAGTCCATGAGTGAAAAAATCACCAAGGAATATTCAAAGTGATCCGATAAACACCAGGTTGAATAGTGCACCACCACCGTATGAATTGAAGGCTTACCAGAAGCAAGCTATAATGAGCCTGCGGCTATAACCCAGCCAGGGTCCTTTGTCCAAGGAAGTGACAGCAACACATCAAATAGTCCAAGGGAGTAAACCAACAGCGAACCAGCAGATGGATGCTCACGGATACTCAGGGCCCAGATAGTGAGTTACCTCCTCTGCTGCAAGTTCTAGCAATGTCTCCTCTCTACTTCCTCCTGCCACATTGCTGGAACTGCCAGCAGAGGAGGTAACTCACTATCTGGGCCCTGAGTATCTGTGAGCGTCCATCTGCTGGTTCTCTGTTGGTTTACTCCCTTGGACTATTTGATGTGTTGCTGCCACTTCCTTGGACAAAATACCCTGGCTGGGTTGTAGCCGCAGACTCGTTATAGCTTGCTTCAGGTGGCCAGGAAAAGTTCTGTCAGTGAGTAAAGTGGCCCAGCCTTTTTTGGGGGCCTGATCAGTGCTCCCGGTTAGAGAGCGCAACCGCCGCCCCAGGTGTGCTGTGATTCGTGACAGCACAAGCTGCTTTTTGGGAAGGGGGAGGTCCCTGAATGGCAATTTGGAAATGGAATCACCCTATCCTGAACCCACAGTTCATCCAAAGAAAGGCAAAAACACACCCGCAAAGCATGATCCAATTTTCTCCAGCAGGGGAAAAAAATCCTTCCTGATCCCCCGAGAGGCAATCGGATATACAGTGGTGACCTATCCATAGGGGGTGCCGCCCCCCTAATCCATGCGCCAGGCCCCTAATCTACATACAGGGTGCCTGACAATGTCTAGTCACCATAAGGCTACAAAGGGGGAATCAGCAATTCTGAGGAACGAGGTGTTGGCCATGAAGTGGAGGAATAGGACAGAATTGTACGTCGTGTCCACCATCTTAATGGAAGATGCAGTGCTTTCAAAAGTCTGGGTGTATCCACGATTACAATCAGTTCATGGGGGGAGTGGGTGAATTTAAACAATCAAATGATACAGCCCTATTTATCAACACGAAAGTGCCTCTTCTAGTAATAAAAGTTGCAATACATTTTTTCCATATGGCCATTTTTAACACATATGTCACCTATGAAAAGTCAACGGAAAGACCCTCAAATTTATCAAAGAAATTGTCATTGCCCTGATCTACCAGCAAGGATCCCCCTAGAAAGCATTCGCTCCGGTTGCATCAGCAGACTTCATGAGCGCCATTTTCCTGACAATATTCCACCAACAGAAACTAGAAGAAGTCGCCAAAAAAAGAGCTAGAAAAGACCAATTTTCATTGTCCCCAATGTCCCTCCCAACCAGGCTTATGCATCGGGGGATGCTTAAGATGAAATCACACTTCCCTAAAATATTAGCCCATATTTATAACAGCCTGCCATTTCCTCATTTTCAATATCTGTGCTGATTATTTGCCTGCTGCCTCAACCAACCATGCCACTACCTTCCACATGAACTGAAGCTGGCCTGTTTATCCAATAGGCCTCTGCCTGCTGTCTGCATTGTTCACCCACCATGTTTCTGCCTTTCTCCTGAACTGACCTTGGACTGTTTATTAACTATGCCTCTGTCTGCCGTCTGAATTATTAACCATGTTTCTACATGTTTTTACCTTGCCGCTTGGACTGATCTTTTGCCCTGCTACTGTAGGAGTGGGATTAAAGATAACATAGGGGTCTCACATATGTGAGGGGCTTCAGAATAGTGTTCTGTGAAGAGAATTTTTTTTGGTTTTCTCTGGTTTTTGCAATTCTCAGAACAGGGTCTGAGGACCGGAGGTTTTAAAGAGATTTGGGTGGGAGAAGCCTCTACCTATGTGAGTGAGTGAGTGAATTACTTATAATGCGAACTGAATCACCTCAAGGCACTTGGCATCCATTTTCCTTCAGTTTAACCCTCAGAATAGATGGGTCTTTAGTTTTTTTCTGAAGGTCAGGTGATCAATTTCCATTTGGATATTAGTTGGTAAAGCGTTCCATAGTCGAGGTCCTTGAACTGAAAAACTATGTTCTCCTTTGGTCTTAAATCGGGCTTTGGGAATTTGTAATAATTTTTGGTTAGTTGATCTAATCTCTGCCTGCACTGATCCAGGACTTTTAATGGACCATTTTGCTGTTGCCTAGACCAATACTTTGGCTGTACTGACCCTAACTCTGCTTGCTGCCTGTACTGACTATGGGCAGTATTCCTGCCTGCTTCCTGGACAATCCTTTTGCTGCTGCTCACCATGTCCCAGCCTGCTACCTGGACCATTGCTTTGGCTGTGCTGACAGTATCTTTGCCTGTACTGACTATGCACAGTATTCCTGCCTGCTGCCTGGATGATCCTTTTGCTGTTGCTGACCACGCCCCTGCCTGCTGCCTGGACCAATGCTCTCCTCTTTGGACCACTGCACTACTAAAACCACAGGAAATCTTTTGTTTACCCTTTGCTCAGCAGAATGTATTTTGGCATGTAATTGGTATGTACATGCTATGTGTTAGAAATATGAAGGGCCTTAAAAATGTGATAGGTGGTCAGAAATGTATGTCCCTAGAACACCTGAAAGTGCTCCTTGGATGTTGGGCCTCTGTATGTGGCCAGGCTGTGTAAAAGCCTCACACATGTGATATCACCATGCTCAGGAGGTGACTTTGTGTAAAAAAAATACGTTTACATTTTCTTTCCACAATTTCCAAAAACTTGTGGGAAAAAATAACATGTTCAAAAGACTTATAATGCCTCATAGAATATGCATTAGGGTGTTTGCTTTCCAAAATGGGGTCATTTTATAGGCATTTATATTGTTCTGGTGCTCCAGAGCCTTTAAAAGTGTGATAGGTAGTCAGGAAATTAAAAGTGTAATTTATTCTCCTAGAACACATGAAGGTGCTACTTGAATGTTCGGCCTCTGTATGTGGCCAGGCTGTGTAAAAGTCTCACACACGTGGTATCGCCATACTCAGGAGGCGTAGCAGAATGTATTTTGGGGTGTGATTTATGGTATGTACATGCCATTATTTGGAAATATTTTATAAATTGACAACTTTGTGTACAAAAAAACTTTTTCTTTTTTTTTTCTTTCCACATTTTCCAAAAACTTGTGGAAAAAAATAACATGTTCAAAAGACTCACAATGCTTCATAGAATACACGTTGGGGTGTTTTCTTTCAGAAATGGGGCCATTATGTGGGTAATTCCACTGTCCTGGTGCTTTAGGCCCTTCAAAAATGTGATAGGTAGTCAGGAAATTAGATGTGTAATTTATGTCCCTAGAACGCCTAAAGGTGCTACTTGGATGTCGGGCCTCTGTATGTGGCCAGGGTGTGTAAAAGTCTCACACATGTGGTATTGTTATACTCATGAGGAGTAGCAGAATGTATTTTACAGTGTAACTGCAAGAATGCATATGTTGTGTGTGAGAAATTTTGTGTCTCTGTTGTGTGACCCACTGGGAGCGGCTGTCCTTCTTCCTTACATGCAGAATCTCAGATCCTTTTCTGTGGGAAAGACATAAAACAATGGATGCCCTAAACAAAAGATTGAACAGGGAATTCTTCCATGCATACCCTATTGGTCTGCACAACGAAGACCTTAGATGAGCGGATAGGTAAATATAAGACTTGGGAATAGTGCTGGTGAGAAGGTTACTTAAGGAATAACTACTTGTGCCCAGTATATGCACATACTGGTCATAGGGAATGGACATTATCTGTGATTTTTGTTATGTACGCATAGTCTCTCTCTTCCATTATCACCATAATAATCCTCTTATGATGGTTTCATTATGTCCGAGACATGTCTCAATGATCTGTGTGCTATTTTGATTGGCTAAAGTCAAAAGCAGTTTTATAGCATGCTGTGTTGTATTTCTTCATGTTTAACTCGCAATTACTTTTGCTCCATTACAGCTTTATTTCCCAGCAGGAGAGCCCTAAGTAGCTTTCGTAGAATGAATAAATCGCAACCTAATCTAGTTGTTGCTCTTTGTGTGTCCGGTCATTTCATTTTGCTCACAGCACATTTCATAGATCGACCTGCCGTCTTCCCAGAATCCAGATAATTATTAATACAGACATGTGGAATGAAGATTATCAAGCTAAATCACAAACGTGAACTATGTATCTATGTTCTGCGGATTGTTGCTGTTCAGCTTCAGGGTCGGTTTTATTTGCAGATCTTCTAATTTGCAGGATATTAAAAGAGAATTGATGGTACGTTTTTAAAAATACCTCCACTCAAAACTGTTATGCCGGGTACACACAAGAGGATTTATCCGCGGATACGGTCCTCCGGACCGTTTCCGCGGATAAATCCTCTGAGGATTTTGATCCGATGGAGTGTACATCCCATCGGATCGAAATCCGCGCCGAATTCCCATCGCGATGACGTGTCGCGCCGTCGCCGCGATGATGACGCGGCGACGTGCGCGACGCTGTCATATAAGGAATTCCACGCATGCGTCGAATCATTACGACGCATGCGAGGGATGGGTTCGGACGGATCGATCCGGTGAGTCTGTACAGACCATTGTCTTTTTCTCGGGCCGACCGATTTCCAGCGGATAAAAATTTCTTAGCATGCTAAGAAATCTATCCGCTGGAATCGGCTCCAGCGGATGGATCCGGTGGTCTGTACAGACTCACCGGATCGATCCGTCCGAAACCATCCCTCGCATGCGTTGTAATGATTCGACGCATGCGTGGAATTGCTTATATGACAGCGTCGCGCACGTCGCCGCGTCATCATCGCGGCCACGGCGCGACACGTCACCGCGGTGTGAATTCGGCGCGGATTTCGATCCGGTGGTGAGTACAATCCAGCGGATCGAAATCCTCAGAGGATTTATCCGCGCAAACGGTCCGGAGGACCGTTTCCGCGGATAAATCCTCTCGTGTGTACCCGGCATTAGAGTGAACCTCTACTCAAACAGTTGCAACAGATAAATAAAAATGGCTACAATTCTCTTCCAGGAGAAAATATTGCTTGTGGCACCCTCCAGTGATGCTTCGCCTAAAACCAAAAGGTACATGCTCACATGATTTCTGATGAAGAAGAGGATCAGCAAGTTTAAGTTCTGATCCTCTCCTTCAACAAAAACCATGCAACCAAATGCCTAAGATTTTGGTTATGTGACCGACCAGCACTTGAGTGGACCTGGAGGAAGGTTTACTCCAGTAAACATAAGTATTTTAGCACCTATGTTTCAATCTTAATAAGAATGTTAACATTGATTATAATAAACATTTGAGTACATTAGAGGTCCACAATAAAGGCCTAACAAGTATCAGTATAAAATGAGCTATCAAATTTTACATTACAGGCAAATATTTTCACAGCCACCTGATTAAAAGCCTGTTCATGTATTTTTATCAACACGAGTTGCTAATTATTGGAGGGTGTCAACAGCTGAGCTCTATCTGTGTATCAAAATTACACATGGACTCATTTTTTTAAATGCAATAAATCAAAATGCAACTATATATATTAGGGCTGCGCATCTTCACCGGTCTCACGATTCGATGCGATTACGATTATTAAGTCCACGATTCGATTCGATTCGATTCCGCGATGCATCACGATGCATCAAGATTATTGCGCTCGGTTTTCATCCAAAAAAATTCAAGCAGTCAGAAGAACTAAATTTTTTTATTTCATCCGTTATTTCAAAAAAAACAAAAAAACAACACTCCGCGCATGTAGCAAAGCGTAAACACAGCAGACTGCCCCAAAACACTACAAGAGAGGGTCAGAGGCTGCAGACATGACACAGGAGAGGGTCAGAGCCTGCGGACATGACACAAGAGAGGGTCAGAGGCTGCAGACATGACACAGGAGAGGGTCAGAGGCTGCAGCCATGACACAGGAGAGGGTCAGAGCCTGCGGACATGACACAAGAGAGGGTCAGAGGCTGCAGACATGACACAGGAGAGGGTCAGAGGCTGCAGCCATGACACAGGAGAGGGTCAGAGCCTGCAGACATGACACAAGAGAGGGTCAGAGACTGCAGACATGACACAAGAGAGGGTCAGAGCCTGCGGACATGACACAAGAGAGGGTCAGAGACTGCAGACATGACGCAGGAGAGGGTCAGAGCCTGCGGACATGACACAAGAGAGGGTCAGAGACTGCAGACATGACACAGGAGAGGGTCAGAGACTGCAGACATGACACAAGAGAGGGTCAGAGCCTGCGGACATGACACAAGAGAGGGTCAGAGGCTGCAGACATGACACAAGAGAGGGTCAGAGGCTGCAGACATGACACAGGAGAGGGTCAGAGACTGCAGACATGACACAAGAGATGGTCAGAGGCTGCGGACATGATACAGGAGAGGGTCAGAGTCTGCGGACATGATACAGGAGAGGGTCAGAGTCTGCGGACATGACACAGGAGAGGCCCCCGCATTATACACACCCCCCATTTTAGTGAAGACCACCACAGTATAGATACCCCCCCCATTTAGTGCATACCACTGCAGTATAGACAGTCACTCCCTATCCCACTTGGTGCAAACCCCCATAAGTAAGTATAGACACCCCTCTTAGTCCAGACCCCTGCATTATACACCCCCCCCCCCCGCCATATAGACACCCTCATCTCACTTGGTGCAGACCCCCATCAGCATAGGCACCTCTCTCCCACACGTCCATCTACATAAAGTTTATGGTACAGACCTCAGAACAGCGTGTCCCCCCTCAGGAACCTCCTCCTCACTGGATGTAAACAGGGAGGAGGAGGAGGCATCGGCGGCTTCAGTCCCCATTGACACACACGAGTGAGTGTAGAGCAGCGGGCGGTTTAAGCTGTACCGCAACACCGCTGCAGTTGGCCAGGGAGAGCAGAGGAAACCTCTCGACTTCCGCGTTGCAGGAGCTTCGGTCACCTGACCAGCCGCATCACACCCTCACACAGGCTCCTGTGAACACTGGCTGGGGAGGAAAAGAGGGCGCGGCTACCGCCCACGGCTCAGTGTGGACTGTGGAGACTAAGGTACGGTAGGGCTCACGGCTCAACTTTAAGCTCCGTTCGAAATGGCGCGGCGGAGCGGGGCATAGCGCGGCGCTCAGATAGATGATCAGGTCATCCCCAAATAATCGATTATTAGCTGTAGCAGCATCGATGCCGAATCGAACGCGGTCGAATCGCGATGCATCGATTCTACGATTATATTTGACACCCCTAATATATATACAGTCTACACTGTACATCTACGTAAATGCCTAGATTTTTTCATTAGACTCTCGGAGGGATATTTTGCACTGCACTTAAGCTGCCCTAAGTGGCCTAGTAAATGCTGAAGAAATCTTGAGACATTTTGCTTTTATCCAGGGTCATGATGTCATCATGGTGCACTCAAAATGACATCATCATTATCTGCAGTAACCAATGCCAGGTATTAACTACAGAAAGCTCACATCCTTTGTTGACCAAAGTAAAATCCCTCTACTGGGTCACATCTATTGCTTAGAACATCCAGATTCTTGATTTACTGGTCCTAACCTGGTTTACAATATGTAAAAAGGTGTACTCCTTATCTTTTTCTTTACTTTTGCTAACAATGGAAACATTTATGTATAGCTAATACCTCTGCATGGAACAGCCACCTATTGGTCTTTGCTACCTATAGGCACATACTTAGGCCTCATGCCTTATAAATTTACCTAAGCTGTATTTTTTCAAACCAGTTTAGCAGAGTTTGGAGTTTGGGTGTTTATTTATTAAATTGGCCAGAATTTGAATTTATTCTGGCCATTGAAATAAATAAATGCTAAACATGTCTAGCGTTTAGGTGCTTTTTACAAAGTTAACAGTGTTTTTTGTGGTCAAAATTTCCTCTCCTGAATGCGCCTTTGGGGCGGTCAGAAAACATAGTTACATAGTTACATTACTAAAATCTTGTATATAGTCCCTTATCATCCCCTCCAAGAGCTTACATACTATTGATGTTAGGCAAACTGGTCTGTAATTCCCAGGGATGTATTTTGGGCCCTTTTTAAATATTGGTGCTACATTGGCCTTTCTCCAATTAGCTGGTGCCATTCCGGTCAGTAGACTGTCAGTAAAAATTAGGAACAATGGTCTGGCAATTACTTGACTGAGTTCCTTAAGTACCCTCAAGTGCAAGCCATCTGGTCCCGGTGATTTATTAATGTTAAGTTTCCCAAGTCTAATTAAAACGTCCTCTAAACTCCTCTGCTACTAAACTGCAAAAAAAATTCCCTGTGTGCACATAGGATAACAGGGGAGAAAAAAAATTTGAAAAAAATTGACTCACAAAAATTTGATTTTAATAGCAGCAGTGTGCACAAGGCCTTACTGTGCCCAAAAGTACATTTGACCCAACGTGTACTTTTATTACTAATACATTTGTAATACGGCAGTATTGGTACTCTACCTCGCTCCAAGGTTTGGCAAGCCACGACAAGCAGGGCTCAGGGTTGCAGGATATGTTCTGCACAGGGTTGTATCCTGGGGATTGGCAATGAAATGGTCTGAGAGGTCGATTTTCTCGTGTATCCATACATTGTACTTCCCTGGTCATGAATCCACCACCGCAGCTTGTGGAGCACTGTGAACCGAATAAGAAAAGAGGATTACTGTGACTATTTGGATTTGAGCACAGATATTTTTGTTTCTACAGTTCTATTATACAGGTGACAACCCTTGTTCTGTGGAGCCCTAGAGTCCCACTAAAAGTCATTAGGGGTTTCTTGAGCAGTGGCAGATTGACCTACTCTCTGAAGGTTCCTGCATAGTTTTGGCACCAACATCACTTGGCAGAGCTATTTGCATGGGACCAGGGGATCCTCTCACTTGGTTTCTCATTGAAATTTTGTTGAACAGGTTTTCGTTAATTTAGATGATTCTGAATTAATGAATTTGTCAAAAAAATTTTTTTTCATGGTAAATAGTTAAGTAGAGCTGAAATAGAAGATATTAATTATATGAATTAGTGTGGAGTCTGCACACCAGGCCTTCTCGTCTACATCAGTGCATGACCTCACAAATGCTCTTCTGGAAGAATGGTCAAACTTTCCCATAGACACACTAAACCTTGTGGACGGCCTTCCCAGAAGAGTTGAAGCTGTTATAGCTGCAAAGGGTGGGCCAACTTAATCTCAAACCCTACGAACTAAGAGTGGGATGCCATTAAAGTTCATGTGCGTGTAAAGGCAGGCGTCTCAATACTTTTGGTAATATAGGGCCAGATTCACAGAGACTTACGACGGCGTATCAGTAGATACGCCGTCGTAAATCCGAATATGCGCCGTCGTATCTTTAAGCGTATTCTGGAAACCAGATACGCCTGAATTTGGCCAAGATACAACCGACCTAAGTCTCCTACGCCGTCGTATCTTGGGTGCATATTTACGCTGGCCGCAAGGGGCGCTTCCGTTGATTTACGCATCGAATATGTAAATGAGCTAGATACGCCGATTCACGAACGTACGTACGCCCGTCGCAGTAAGCTACGCTGTTTATGTAAGATATACGCCGGCGTAAAGATAAAACACCTCTATAGGTGGCGCAGCCCATGCAAGGTATTGACATCGGAACTGCTGTCGGCTTTTACGTCGTTTACGTAAGTCGTACGTGAATGGAGCTGGGCGTAAGTGAGGTTTCACGTCGTACGCATTGTGACGTTGTATCGTAGGGAGTATTTGCGACGTGATTCTGAGCATGCGCGCGCATGCGCGCGCATGCGCCGTTCGTTCGTCCATGCATTCACATGGGGTCACGATTCATTCGAATACAACATGCCCACTGCCTTGCTACTTTGAATTACGCGGGCTTACGCCGGCCCATTTACGTTACGCCGGCATTTATATGGGAGCAAGTGCTTTGTGAATACAGTACTTGCCTCTCAATGTTACGTTGGCGTAGCGCATATGAGATGCGATACGCCTAACTAAAGATGCGCCCGTCTCTGTGAATCTGGCCCATAGTGTATATCTGATCTTTCACTTCGTTTTAGAGAGGGAAAGAGTAAGCAACCCTGTTGGTTTCGTTTTGCTGTGTGTGTCCCCACTGTGGTGGATATGAAATCCCTCTATTAGTCCTGGTGACTTTTGTTACTAAGATAAAAAATTGATAGGAAATGTCTTAAAATGTTTACTAGAACAGAAGGTGGGGGGGGGGGGGTCTTCCACTGGGCACACTGGTTCCAATAACAACTGCCTAAGATTAGATTTCTCCTTACTTCTGTATTTCCAGGTTAGGAAGTGAAGGAATATCTCCCTGATGGGACACAGACAGCAAAAAACTCCCAAAAAACTGACCGGGGTTGTAGGTATTACCAACTCTATCTAACTCTATACATATACAGAACTTTATAGGGAAACTATAATTTTACACAGTTCCAATTAAAAAAAGTTTTTTCTATATTTTTACATAAATTGATAAAAACATAGGGCCAGATCCACATACATTTAGATGGGCGCAGCGTATGTGAGATACGCTACGCCGCTGTAACTTACTTTTTAAATCTTTGAATCCACAAAGAATTTGCGCCGTAAGTTACGGCGGCGTAGTGTATCTCTCGGCGCGTAATTCAAATCGGCGAGTAGGGGGCATGTTTTAATTTAAATGAAGCACGTCCCCGCGCCGAATGAACTGCGCATGCACCGTCCCTAAATTTCCCGCCGTGCATTGCGCTAAATGACGTCGCAACGGCGTCATTTTTTTAACTTAGACGTGAATTACGTCCATCCCTATTCACGGATGACTTACGCAAAAAAAAAAAAAAATTAAAATTTTGACGCGGGAACGACGGCCATACTTAACATGGCAAGTCTAACTATACGCCGCAAAATACCAGCTTTAACTATACGCCGAAAAAAGCCGACTAGAGACGACGTAAGAGAATGCGACGGCCGCGTGTACGTTCGGGGATCGTCAGAAAAAGCTAATTTGCATACCCGACGCGGAAAACGACACGAACTCCACCCAGCGGACGCCGAAGTATTGCATCTACGATCCGAAGGCGTACGAAGCCGTACGCCTGTCGGATCGAACCCAGATGCCATCGTATCTTGGTTTGAGGATTCAAACTAAAGATACAACGCAGGAAATTTGAAAGTACGCCGGCGTATCAGTAGATACGCCGGCATACTCTCTCTGTGGATCTGGCCCATATTTTTTCTCCCTCTTCAATCCCTCCTCTCAGCTCACCCTGAAGCGCACTGTAGCTTCGAACATAGGGGGTTTGAAAAGAGTTTTCACTCTCCATGGACAATGTAAATGAAAAACAAAAGTAAAAAAATAAATGCTAAAGGATTTTAGAAAGAAAAAAGACTTTAATCTTTCCTTGTTAACCACTTCCCATCCACCCCATTGCAGTTTTACTGCTACGGGGCGGCTCTTCTGTATATATACATCATTCTGCACTTCTGCCTGTAGGGCAGTGGTTCTCAACCTGGGGGTCGGGACCCCCTTGGGGGTCAAATGGCAATTTGCCAGGGGTCACCGAATCCTGGGCTGTTCCTGAAGCCCGCACCACTCTCCCAGGCTTTTTGCGGAAGCCCAGCCGGGCTGTCCCTGGAGCCTTTGGCCACCCACTCAGCTTCTTCGCAGCCGCCCATTCAGTTCACGGCATGGGTGGGGGGCAGAGACTAGAGGTCAGCTGACTGGTGAGGAATATGAAGTGGCAGGGGCTGGGGAGACCCTATCTCCTGATTACGGCATAGGTGACCTTGATCAAGAGCACCTAAGTTGCCTGATCCGAACTAAGCCCAGTGCTGCCTCTGATCCCACCCCCCACCAGCACTGCCACTCATCCCATTCCCTCCACCAAGGAGTAAGAGAAGGAATAAAAAAAGAGAATACATGGAAGGGAGAGGAAAAGAGGGGGAAGAACAAAGAATAAGAGAAAGAACAAGAAAAACAGCTAGAGCGAGGGATGGGAACAAGAAATGAGGATAGAGAGAGATAAAAGGGAAAGAAAGGAAAACAAAAAAGAGTGGTACATCCCAAAATGTACCATAAGGGGTTTTACTGTATGAGTGGAAGGGACTCAGGGAGAGCTAAATGTCCGTGGTTTAGGGGCGCAAATTACTTGTCTTGGGTGCCGACAACCCACGCTACGAAATTAATTTTACTGTTAGGGGTCCCCACAACAAGGGAAATTTTATCAAGGGGTCACGGCACTAGTAAGGTTGAGAACCACTGCTGTAGGGGATGTGCACGTTTGCTACCGGTGGACTGCTTTCATGTAAATATTCACAGCAGAAGCCAATCTGCAGATGCCGTGAACTCAATGTCCTCCGACACCCGCTAATCATCGATAATACACACAGAACGGGGATCTGCCTATGTAAACAAGGCAGATCGTCCTACTGACAGGGGGAAGGGATGGATTCTGTGTTCCTGCAAAGCAGGGACTCCAAGTCATCTCTTTCCCTAATAAAAGCAGCACATACAGTAAACATAAACACTGGCTAGGCACACAGTTAACCCATTGATTGCCCCAGATGTTTAACCCCTTCCTAGCCCCTTCCTAGCCAGTACCATTAGTACACAGACAGTGCATATTTTTAGCAAGTGTCAGTTAGTGTCCGATTTCCACCGCAATATTGCAGTCCCGCTATAAATATATATAAATATATCCCATTGTTTTTAGACGCTATAACGTTTGCATAAATCAATCAATATACTGTACACTTATTGGGATTTAGCAGAATACCTATTAGCCTTAATTTATGAAGAATTTATTTTATTTTTTTATTCAATGTTTTTTATAGCAGAACATAAAAAATATAGTTATTTTTTTCAAAATTGTCGATCTTTTTTTTTATAGTGCAAAAAAATAAAAACGCAGAGGTGATCAAATACCACCAAAAGAAAGCTCTATCTGTGGGGAAAAAATGAAATACATTTTATTTGGGCACAGCGTCATATGGCTGCGCAATTGTCAGTTAAAGTAACGCAGTGCCGTATCGCAAAAAATGGTCTGGTCATGAAAAGGGGAAAATCTTCCAGAGGTCAAGTGGTTAAACAAAACTCTACATGCACACATATACAAACCCTTATAAGTGCACATGCACAGTACAGTGGAACCCCCGTATTGCGAGTAACGTGGTTAACAAGCGTTTCGCAATATGAGCAATTTTTTTTTTAAATCCTGACTCAAATTACGGGAGCGCTGATGAATCGCGGAGCCATTCGGAAATACTCGGAAACATTAGGAAATACTCCATTCCTGAGTCTTTCCGATCGGTCTCCGAGTATTTCTGCGTCTCTCCGGCGCCCCCCACCTCTGGCCACATGCGGTTGTGCGTGCAATAGAAGTCAATGTGGAACGAATTATCTTCGTTTCCATTGACTTCTATGGGGAAACTTGCTTTGATATGCGAGTGCTTTGGATTACAAGCATTCTCCTAGAACGGATTTTGCTCCATTCAAAGTTCTACTGTATAAACTTTTATAATTTCCAAAAATTGTATATCCATCTTTTAAGACTGTAATATTACCTTGCTCCAGTTTCCAGTTTTCCAGCTCGCACATGGGCGCAAGTGACATCTTCTTGCGGGATCAGGCTTTTTAATATGTCCACAGTCTTCGTCAGTTTCTGTGCTGCATTCAACGTTTCTCCAAAAAGCCCCAAGACCACAGGTTGTGGAACACTGCGGGGACAGAGGATCCATCAATCAGTCACATCACACTGCAGCAACAGATGCAAACCTTTCAACATAGTACATTAACCTACTGTACATATTATTCTTATTATTTATTACGTCATTTATATAGCACCAACAACTAACGCAATGCTTTACATATTGTACATTCACATTATTCCCTGTCCTCAAGGCCCTTACAATCTAAGGTTCTTATCTCATATGCATAAATACACATGCAGGGCCGGCCTTTGGGGTGTGCTATCTGTGCGGCCGCACAGGGCGCCATGGGCATCAGGGGCGCCGTCCGGCCATCACAGCTCGCAGAATGTGAGTCGCAGTCAGTTACTCACATGATCATCACAGGAGTCCGACTCCTTCGAGTCACAGCAGCAGGCGCTGCCAGGTCCCCCTGCCCTGGGACTGGGTGAAGAGAAACGCATCGGCTGCGGCACTTGAAAATAAAAATGGCTGCTGCCGGCCCCGACAGGCACACTGCGCATGCGCCGCCGCTGCTCGGGAAAGCCCGAAAACGCTTGGTTATTCTCGGGCAGACGGCGCATGTGCAGTGGCGCCATTTTTAAATGCAAAGTCGCACCGTCCACCGAAAGGTAAGTCACACTGAGCCCCTGGCCCTGCATGCATCTACTTTTTCAGATAAAAATAAAAAATAAAAAATATTTACTTTTTATAGCCAGCCTACACACAGAAGGGGGGGAGGATATAAGGGACTTAACATAAGAAAAGTAATGTATGAATGTATGTAATTGCCATTACCAATGCAATTATGTAATAAACATATTATTATTTTTATTAATTATTTTATTGTATTTTACTCCTTTGTTATTTGTCTTAGGTTAACCACTTCTTGACCGGAAGATTATGCTGCTTAATGACCAGGCCCTATTTTTCGATTCGGCACTGCGTTAATTTAATGGACAATTGCGTGGTCGTGCGACGCCGTACCCAAACAAAATTGATGTCCTTTTTTCCCCACAAATAGAGCTTTCTTTTGGTGGTATTTGATCACCTGTGCGATTTTTATTATGGAACTCCTTACCCCAATCTGTCCGATTATCTCTGCAGAGGCGCATTGCGGGCGGTATTACCGCGGTTTCCCATTGTTTTAAATGGGAAGGAGCGGTATACACACCGCTCCTCTCACCGCTCCAAAGATGCTGCTTGCAGGAGATTTATTGAGAAGGCTGGGCAGGAGTATTTTGGCACTATTTTTAGATCTGTACCGCCTGAAAAACTCCTCAGTGTGAAAGGGGCCTTACTAACACGGCCCTCTGATTCTGTCAGGGCTCAGCCTTTCCTTCTCTGAGCTGGCCGCTCAGCTGTCAGCTAATTGCCAGCTCCTATGTCTCCACAGTGACTCACCTGTTGATGATCCTGCCCGTCAGTCCTGCCTACTTAAAGTGGATGTAAACCCAAATATTTTTTTTTTTTTGATGTCACAATGTACAGTATAAGATTTCCTATCATCTGTGCCCAGTTTTGCCACAAAGAGTTAATCCAGCTCTGAGCAATACACTATTATTGTTCAGTGAAATAAAACAGACTTACAGAGAAAAACCTTAGTCCGTTCCGCCCCCTTGCTGTGAGTGACAGGTTATTTACATATCTCATGCACTAGCCTGGATTTTGACTGGATGTTGGTGATCATAGCAGAATATAGTGTAAGGAATACACAGGAAAAAATGCATGTTGACAAGGGGAGTGTAGAGGTGGGCGGGGAGTCTACTGACATCACAGAGCTCCAGACAACAGATCCACCCACAGAATCTGCAGTTTTTCAGTTCTTATAACAGACAGAGGGGAAACATTTGACAGGTAAGGATACATGCAGGAGGCATCTATATCCTTATAGATCAGCACTATGACAGTAGTTTAGAAAGGATGAGAGTGGTTTACATCCACTTTAAGCCTTCCAGCTCAGTTGCTCTCTGCCTTCACCTTGGTCAACATCACAGAGACTATTTCCTGCGTTCCTGTTGAAGACTTGCTTGGCTGACGATTCCTTCTGGCTCCAGATCCTGCTTGCTGTTCCACTGACTCTCTGACTTGCTGACATTTGGCCTGTTCCTGAACTCTGGCTATGTTTTGACTATGTTTATCTTTTTATTATTATTAATAAACAAGTGTGATTTAACTGTACTTCTGTCTCGATCTGACTCATGGTTTCTGACATGTTCTGACACATGGTTTCTGACAGATTCCTCCTAATTGAATTGTATTGTAACTGTACTGTTTGCCCCAATTGTAAAGCACTGCACAAACTGTTGGCGCTATATCAAGCCTGGAATCCTATAATAATAATAACAATAATTACACAAAGCGATAATTAAAATTTCCAGGCCACTTCATTGGCCCCTGGGGTAGCTCCAAATGGTCTGGCCCTCGACCCAAACACAACGGGCCAGATTCTCGTAGATATCCGGCGGCGTAACGTATCTCCTTTACGTTACTCCGCCGCAAGTTTAACGGGCAAGTGCCTGATTCCCAAACCACTTACCTGTAAACTTGCGGCGGCGTAGCGTAAAGTCCACCCGCGCAAGCACTCCTAATTCAAATGATCCTGGTAGGGGACGTGGATCATTTAAATTAGGCGCGCTCCCGCGCCGATCGTACTGTGCATGCTCCGTCGGGTAAATTACCCGACGTGCATTGCGCTAAATGACGTCGCAAGGACGTCATTTGTTTTGACGGTAACGTAAATGGCGTCCAGCGCCATTCACAGACGACTTACGCAAACGATGTTAAATTTTCAAATTGCGACACGGGAACGACGGCCATACTTAACATTGAGTACGCCACCTAGGGGGCATGTTTATCTTTACGCCGCGTATCGCTTACGGAAATGACGTAAAAACACTACGACGGGCAAGCGTACGTTCGTGAATCGGCGTGACTAGTCATTTGCATATTCTACGCTGACCGCAAAGGAAACGCCACCTAGCGGTCAGCATAGATATTGCAGCCTAAGACACAACGGCGCTGGCCGTCGTATCTTAGGCATGTTTAAGTGTATCTCAGTTTGAGAATACACTTAAACATACGACGGCCTTAGATTCGGACTTACGTTGGCGTATCTGCTGATACACCGGCGTAATTCTTTGAGAATATGGCCCACCATTCTGAGCATGTAATTAGACATGCGATTGGGCCATTACTAGGCACCCTAAAGTCACCTCCTTTTAACAGGGAGATAAGATGAGATAACTTGTATATGGAAAAAAAAAAATGATATATATATATATATATATATATATATATATATATTCTGTGGATTGATAGATAGATAGATAGATAGATAGATAGATAGATAGATAGATAGATAGATAAGACGTGCCCTTTAAAAGCGGGTAGATTAAAAAAAAAATGTATATATATATATATATATATATATATATATATATATATATATATATATATATATATAATATTTTCAATAAATAAGGTAAGTTAACAGTTAAGGAGTTGAAAAAAATCACCTTACATTCAATTATTTCTGTACCACATAACTGAAAATTACATACTTGCCCTTCCTATAATGTCAGCATATTGCAAACATAAAAATCTGGTATCATTTTACAGAAACACATCTGAAAAGATCATGGGTTCATGGAAGTTTAAATTGGGTTATGAGAATGCAGAGTTTTATCTGCCAATTACATCATTCATCGCACTCAGCAGAGGAAGCAGGAAATATAGGACGGTTCCGTTATATTATTCCACTCTATAAAACCACCTCTCCAATCATTTGTGTGAGAGCCGGCGGCTCCGTTCTATCTGGCTGAATGAACTTTCTTGTCTCCTGTTCTCACCTCCGCGTGAGTCTGTCCCACAGCACATTAACAGTAATATGACCTTGCAAACTCTTTTTTATTTAAGATTTTCAAAATTAATGCCATTGAAGGTTTGAAATGAATAGGAGAGCCAGAACAATGCTTCTAAAAATGTAACAATAGGATATTAAGCATAATTGTGTAAACTCGCCCCATCAAATTGCACTCTTTGATCTTTTTTTGGAACCACACCACCTGTTCTTTTTCAATTTTCCCATGTATAGACCTCAAAATGTATAATTTAAAGGAGTTGTAAAGGAAAACATTTTTTTTGCTGAAATGACTGTTTACAGGGTATAGAGACATAATAGTTAACTGATTCCTTTTAAAAATGATTAAAAATAGATAAAAATCAATCATATAATGTACCTACAGTTTCAGTTTAGTTTTTGCATGTTTCCTGCTTCTCTGCTGCACAGAGCCAAAACAGGGCAGTGATGGTTTGGAAAACGAAACTGATTGGTGCTGTGGGGTTTTAGACACACAGTAATCACACTTCCTTCTATAGTGACCACAGAGTGAAAGCTCCCATGACTTTTTTCATCAGGAAACAGACAACCAGGAAGTGTTCAGAACAGAGAAGGATTAGAGCAAAAACGAACAATGAGGACATGAAACCAGGACTGCAGTAAGGTAAAGGAAGCTATTTAGCTAAAAAAAAAAATTCCTTTAGTGACCCTTTAACTAACAAAAATGTTAATCTACACAAAAGTTCTATTTATTTTTCTAGCGGTACTGAACTCCCCCCACTTACATAGCACCATCAATTTACACAGTGCTTTACATATATATTGTACATTCACATCAGTCCCTGACCTCAAGAAGGTTACAATCTAAGGACCCTAACATAAATTCATACATACACATACTCGGGCCAAATTAGACAGGAGCCAATTAACCTACCAGCATATCTTGGGAACGTGGGAGGAAAACCACACAGGGAGAACTTGTAAACTCCAGGCAGGTAGTGCCGTGGTTGGGATTTGAATCGGTGACCCTAGAGCTCCCAAGCGGAAGTTCTAACTACTTACCCACTGTGCAGCCCACCTATGTTTTTTCCACTTATCTGTAGTGCTTTTCAAAGTAGGTACTCATGCACACAGTTAATCCAGTATTGTGCCACTGCAATCCACTGTTCAGGTGTCATCCCTTGCTGCCATCTTGGTCCACTTCAGCTGGCTGCCTCTTCTAGGTGCGGGCAGCCAGCTCCAATGATACCCTGGCCTGCCCTACAGACCGCTGCTCAGTGTGCTGATCCTGCATCGTCCTGAGACATGTGATGTAAGTATCCCAGGGGGCCTGCAGGACCAGATATATGCCATTTTGGCCTAGGCCAGAATAGCGGCTGTGGGCAGGGGCTAAAAATCAGTCCTCGCAATTCTGCGTGGGGAAGGGGGGATGTTAAAGTGAGACTAACTCCCTTTTATGAGTGTCATGGCGTGGACTCAGGCTCAGAGGCCAGTATCTATAGCAGTAGAGTGGCACCCACTGACCAGCTTGATAAGTACAGATGCAGGGCACCCAAGCCTAGGGGATGACATGGGCTCATCTGAGGTGTGTAGTCTAAGTACTAACCAGTGTTCAAGTTTTGAAGAGCAACCTCTGGGAGTCGCACATCTATGTTGTCCTACTGAGATGAATAGAGTGCCAACCTCAGCCTGGAACTCATGCGTATGGGGAGAATTTAAGCATCATCGGTAGTCACTTGTTAAGTGTGAAGAGGTAGCAGGTGTATGCGATTCATTGTGATAGGTGTTTGTGTGAAGGAATAAATCTATCAGTGCAATTTAACCTAGAGTGCTACTCTCTCTCTCTCTCTCTCTTGCTACTAACCAGTGTTCACTAGGGCTCCTGATGGTGGAGATGGGTTTTGCTGCATGTTAATACCAGGTAGTGATCCGGGCTGTCTCCGGTGGACACAGGTGAAGCTCTGCGCTGGATTGACATCTCATCACTGGATCCTGGACTTGGATGAAGAGGAGATCTTCTCATCGCTGGACCTCGGAGAGGAGATCACCAATCGCAGGATACCGACAGCATTGGAGCGGAGACCAAGAGTGGATTGCCACCGCTGGAATCTTTTTTTTTAATTTTTATTTTTTTATTTTTAATAAAGAACTTTCCCAACGGTGTCTTTTTTTTTACAATTGTGGGGTCACAGATCCCCAAAGCATACCCCCAATGTTGAGGGCATGTGGCCTGGTACGGTTCAGGAGGGGGGCGCTCTCTCGTCCCCTCTCTTTTCCTGCGGCCTGCCAGGTTGCGTGCTCGGATAAGGGGTCTGGTATGGATTTTTGGGGGGGGGGGGGAAATCCACGCCATTTTTTTTTAATTTCGGGTGGAGTTCCCCTTAAAATCCATACCAGACCTGAAGTATCTGGAATGGATATTTGGGGGGAACCTCACGTCATTTTTTTTTTATTTGACGCAGGGTTCCCCTTAATATCCATACCAGACCTAAGGGGCCTGGCAATTGAATTTGGGGGGACCCCCACGCATTTTTTAAATTTTTATGAATGACTTTTCTCTGTCTTGCCGGGAGCTGACAAATCATTATAGCCGCAAGTGATTTTAAATGACTTTTTTTCCTTCAGAAATTACATTTTGTGCAGGGACTGTTCTAAACATGGGAAACAAGCGCTACTTCACAGGCATACTATACACCCCCCCCCCCCCCCAGGTACGAAATTTAAAGGAATATTTCACTTTTATTGTTTCACTTTAAGCATTATGAAAATCACTGCTCATGAAATAACGTCAGTTTTTAAAACTTTTTTTTGCATTGATACATGTCCCCTGGGGCAGGACCCGGGTACCCAAACACTTTTTAGGACAATAACTTGCATATTAGCCTTTAAAATGAGCACTTTAGATTTCAAATGTTCGAGTCCTATAGACTTTACCGGGATTCTAAAGTTCACACAAACTTTTGGTCTGTTCGCAATTTCCAGGGGGGGGGGGGGTGTTCGGCTCATCCCTAGTCTAAAATCCGACGGATTTTTTCATCGGAATTCCCTTTCAAGCTGTCTTGCATACACACACTGTCAGACCAAATTCCGAACGTCCAAAAGGCGGTGACGTAAAACACTACGATGCATCAACTTAATTCTGAGCATGCGTGGATTTTTTTTTCCATCGGAAGCATTTAAAACATGTTCTATTTTTTTAATCCGATGGAAAAAAGTCAGATGGGGCCCACACACAATCGTAATTTCTGATGAAACAAATCCATCTGACTTTTTTCATCAGAAAATCCGATCGTGTGTACAAGGCATTAGCTTTACTGAATGGTTATTTGAACTGTCCATGTATGTGAAATGTTTGTTTTTTATGTAGATACATACCTTTTTTCCAGGGGTCTTTTGCCTGGTTGTGCAATGCCACAGATCCTTTTCTTACTCAGCATTCTTCAGCTGTGGGCAGATCATATAAATGCTGCAGAGGAAGCAATGTAATAATATGGTGCTGCTCCCTGTAGCATTCTCCCGTGAGCCTAGAGAGGCTTAAAAATGCACCCCCAGGGGGCAGACACTTGTGGGTTGACTTACTAAAGGCAAACTGACTGTGCACTTTGCAAAGTGCAGTTGCACGCTGCAAGAGCAGTTGCTGCAGAGCTTAGTAAATGAGGATTGATCCACTTTGCAAAGAATACCAAATCACACACAAGGAAAAAATATATATATATTTTTGCTTGCACAGCAGAGCTTCCCCTCATTTATTAAATACTGGAGCAACTGCATTTGCAGAGTGCAACTGCACTTTGCAAAGTGCACAGTCTTTTTCCCCTCTAGTTAAAGTGGTTGTAAAGGTTTGTTTTCTTTTTTTAAAAATAACAAACATGCCATACTTACCTCCACTGTGCAGTTCGTTTTGCACAGAGTGGCCCCGATCATCCTCTTCTGGGGTCCCACGGCAGATCTTCCCCGCAATAGATAACTCCCTCTCGGAAGCTCTCTCCAAAGGACGTTACCTTGCGGGCGCGCTCCCGTGTCATACACTCGGCGTCCATAGCCGCCGAGTGTATGACTTGGCCCCGCCCACAGGCAGCCACGTCATTGGATTTGATTGACAGCAGCGGGAACCAATGGCTGCACTGTTATCAATCTATCCAATGAAGAGCTGAGAAGCCGTGGAGAGAGCGACGCGGGATCACACCCATGGAAATTCGGGGCTCAGGTAAGTAAAAATGGGCTTGGGGGGGCGGACACAGCAAGGTGTTTTTTCACCTTAATGCATTAGATGCATTAAGGTGAAAAAACATTAGGGTTTACAACCCCTTTAATCAACCCCTTGATGTGCTGGGGTCACGGAAAGTAGGTTGCACAATGCTGGGTGTCATTCAGTCTGAAAGAAGACTTGCACTGCATCATAGAGCTGTGATCCTGTAGGGGGCAGCTTCATGTACAGAATGAGGATTGCTGTAGGAGCTGAATTTTTTAGCTGGATTCAGAGAGGTTTACGCTGGCGTATCAGTAGATACACCGTTGTAACTCTGAATCTGCGCCGTCGTAAATTTAAGTGTATTCTCAAATTGAGATACACTTAAATCTAGCTAAGATACGACTGCAGGAGCCGTCGTATCTTAGCTGTCTATTTAGGCCGGCCGCTAGGGGCGTGTACACAGATTTACGCCTAGAATGCGTAAATCAGCGAGATACGCCTATTCACGAACGTACGCTTGCGGGTCACAGTAAAGATACGCCGTTTACGTAAGGTGTTTTCAGGCGTAAAGTTAGTCCACCAAAAAGCTGGCCCAGCCAATGTTAAAGCGGAGTTCCGGCCACAATTTCACTTTTTAAATATAAATACCCCTGTAATACACAAGCTTAATGTATTCTAGTAAAGTTAGTCTGTAAACTAAGGTCCGTTTTGTTAGGTTGTTACAGCATTTAGACACTTTATAAAATAGAAATTGACTGGGGCCATCTTAAGTGTGGGCATCATGAAGCCAGACTGTATGACCTCCTGGATTTCAGCCTTGCAGATCTCGCACATGCTCAGTGCTGCACAAGCAGTGTAATAGGTTTCAGATCAGGTTTCAGCACCTGTACTGTCCAAGTCACATGATTCTTCGAGACTGGGGATTGCACAGACTCCTGGAAAGTTACACCCACTACATTCCCAGGAGTCTGTGCGGTGTAGGTTAGGAAGCTTAAGCACCTAGGTGCAGGAAGAGGGAAGATTAACTATTCTGCCTAGCAACAACACTCTGAAGGCATCTAAAAAAAAAAAAAAATTCTTAAAGGACTAATGACATTTTTTTAAAACTACTGATGTAACGTTATATTTATGGGTGGAACTCCACTTTAAGTATGGACGTCGGTCCCGCGTCGAATTTTTAAATTTTTACGTTGTTTGTGTAAGTCGTCCGTGAATGGGGCTGGGCGTAATTTACGTTCACGTCGAAACCAATGAGTCTTTGCGGTGTAATTTGGAGCATGCGCACTGGGATACGTCCACGGACGGCGCATGCACCGTTCGATAAAAACGTCATTTACTTGGGGTCATGATTTATTTACATAAAACACGCCCACCTCTTCACAATTTGAATTAGGCACACTTACGCCGGCACATTTACGCTATGCCGCCGTAACTTAGGACGCAAGTGCTTTGTAAAAAACAGTACTTGCCTCTTTAAGTTACGGCGGCATAGCGTATATGAGATACCTAACGTTAGGCGCGTCTTTTTGAATCCAGCTATTTTACTTTATTTTCTGCAACAATTCATTATTTATTTCTTTATTTATCTTTTTTTTTTTAAAAGCAACAGAAGTAATATTCTTATGCTGAGTTGTCAGCAAATATATGCTTGTGTTCAAGAAAGTGTTAGCAAGTGGAAAATAGTCAGTACTAAATAATATCCCATCTACCGCTACTGAACCGTAAATGAGAAATAATGATAATACAAGATAAAAAGAAGACATGAGAAAGGAACTGGAAATGAATTAAAAGCTTAGCTCAAAGCTTTGTAATCCGGAAAAGAAAGGACACATTTTCATTTGTTTGTTACAAAGACTTCACTTTATGTGTATTATTTTTTTTTTTTAGCTTTTTTTTTTTAAATAGTTAACATACTCAAATGTTAAAGAAGACTTCCAGGCAAATTTAAAGCGGAGCTCCACCAAGAATTTTTTTTTTTTTTTACATACCTTAAGTGCCTGTTGCTAGGCAGATCGTCCTAATCTGCCACTTCCTGATCCGTGGTCTTCTTTCTTCTGCTCCTCGGCTGCCTCCTGTGAAATGGGGGAGCGGTGTCTTCTGGGACCTTGTGTGTGTCCCAGGAGACATCATCCATTCACGTCGCGCCGCGCGGCTCGCGCATGCGCAGTAGGGAATCGGGTGGTGAAGCCGCAAGGCTTCACTTCCTGATTCCCTCACCGAGGATGGCGGCGGGGCAGCCAAAACCTGAGCGTTTGCTCGGCTTCGGCTGCCGTCATCGCGGGCATCCTGGACAGGTAAGTCTCCTTATTAAAAGTCAGCAGCTACAGTGTAAGTAGCTGCTGACATTTAATTTTTTATTTATTTTTAAACCGGACCTCCGCTTTAATAAAACACCTTTTATCTCAACGATGCACTCAAAGAAAATAAACACATTAAGAAAAGCCAATATAAACAACTTAAAGCGGATGTGCCACGAAAAAAAAATATTAAAAGCCAGCAGCTACAAATACTGCAGCTGCTGACTTTTAATATTTAGACACTTACCTGTCCTGGAGTCCAGCGCCGTCCGCAGCAGAGGAGGAGCGATCGCTCGTCACTCTGCTGCTCCCCCCGCCGTCCTCAGTGAGGGAACCAGGAAGTGAAGCGCTCCGGCTTCACTACCCGGTTCCCTACGGCGCATGCGCGAGTTGTGCTGCGCCGCTGATTGGCTCCCGCTGTGCTCTTTGAGCCAAGTGTTCCCAGAGCACAACGGGGGGAGTACGGGAGGTGTCGTTCTGCCCGCAGTTAACCCAAAACTGTGTGGCCGGAAGTGGGTGCAAATACCTGTCTTTAGACAGGTATCTGCACCCCCCTCCCCTCTGAAAGGTGTCAAATGTGACACCGGAGGGGGGGGAGGGTTCCGATCAGCGTGAGTTCCACTTTAGGGTGGAGCTCTGCTTTAATCTATGCAGTAGATTCCTATAATTGTGCATTTAGAGCTATCGGGGTTGATTTACTAAAGGCAAATAGGATATTTACTTTGCAGGGGAATTTTCAGTTTGCAGGAGAATTTTCCTTTAGCTCAGTGAATGTGGTGAAAATTCAATTTGCAAATAATACCCAGGCACATGCAAAGAAAATAAAAAACAAACATATTATTCCTTGCATATCATTGGATGATGGGAGTCAGCAATGCTTCACCTTACTCACTAAGGCTGCATTCACACCTGAGCGTTTTGTCGCCTGAAGCGCGACGCTCAAAACCGCTAGAGGGGAAAAAATGCATTATTCTCTATGGAGATGGTTCACATCTCCACTCCAAAACGCTTGACGCCGAACGCCCGAAGCTCAAACAAGTTCCGGACCCTTTTTTGTCGCGCCAATCGGGCGGTTTGGGCGTTTTTGAGCGTTTGTATTTCCCATAGAAAGTAATGGAAAACACCCGATTCAAGCGACTAGCGCGACAACGAGCGTTTGCTACGGGCGTTTTGTCGCTTTAATCAATAGAACATTTTACCCAGGCAGAAGATAAATAAAATCTACCAACATAGCAACAAGTGATGAAAAGATGATAATTTATCCTATTGGCTAAAATAAAAAACGTTGAAGTACAAAAACGTCGGACGACGCAGTATGCAAACACGCAAATACGCATGAATATGCGCAACAAAGCGCCGGAAAAAAACGCCCGGAAAAACGACCAAACAAGCTACGCTTAGGTGTGAATGCAGCCTAAAGCCTAGTTCACACTACTAGTTTATTGTCATTCATCCCAGCAGGGCTAAACGGAAAAAAACCTGACAGCTCAGGAGGAGCCACTGTACTAACTATGTGTTGTTAGTACATTGATCTCTCCTGCTGTGTTATTGTATTCTGAAAGTGGGCACCCCCTCCATAATAGTGGTTACGCCAAGTAAGATTCAGTAAATCCTCAGTTATAACTTAGCATGGCAGCCCAGCCATTTGGAACATTTCTTCCCTTTTTTTCCTCAATTGTATGCACTTACCGCTCAGTAGTTCAAAATCTCAGTGATTTGCAAGTAAATTCCATTAATAATATTTGATTTGTTCATATCCATCTGCAGCCACTGAGGCCTTTTCATGATGGGCCCTGACAGGTTACCGCTATTTCTAGGAAATACCATTATGATTTATTTATTATCCATAAGGCCATGACCTCTACCATCGTATCAAAGGCAGAAGTTCCTTCCCCTGGAATTGAAATGACATCTTCTACACTTCAGCAGAATGTAATTCTTACCTCACTCCAGTTTCCTACAATCCAGTAGATGGGACTTGACCCATTAAGAAGAGGTTCAGTGCCATTATTTTCTGCCACTGAATTAAGTAGACTGCTGTTGGATGTGCTGTTTAGCTCTGCAAATAAATCTTGTGATATGTTAGCTGTAGTGAAGGTTGGCAGGTGGTTGGAAATGGTTGAGTTATTCTGTGCCGGTGTTTGTTTATCAGTTCTTGAAGTTTCTCCTTGCGTAGTCGGGCTTGGTGGAGCACCTAGAGACCCGGAGATTTCTGTGGTGACAGTAGCAGCGGGCACAGTCCACGAATCAGGCTTGTAGGTAACTGTTGCATGGTTATCCTTAATGACCTTGGACTTGCCCTTGTGCCTCTTACTCCTAGATTCGATTATGTTGTTTATTTCATTTTCATAATCAACATCTGGATCTGAGGTTGACCCATCCATTTCTTCACTGTTTGTCTTTGTTTCTGGTTGTTCTGTTAGAAAATCATACCCTGGAGTTACTTTTTCCAGGATATTAGTGACATTGGTTGGTGTCGTGGTGGCATTAAGGACCGCGATGAGGTCTCTTTCTGTTACAGTTTCATTGTCTCCTCCTAAACTTTTATCGGATTCTTTGGACATTGCAGGAGCATTTGAAGAATTTACTCTGGCTTTCTTTTTATTGTTTGCCACAAGAACAAAACTGTATTTGTAATCTACATTGAAATGAGTGGAGTTTGGGATTTCGTTTATTCTGAAGTCATCTTCTATGGAAACGATGGAAGGGGCCTGTGTGGGCGAAGCGGGTGTTGTGATATCTTTCGGAGATTCTGTGGTTGAGGGAACATTTTTTTTAGTGTTCATCAGAAAAATGCGTTTCTTTGGTATGTTAATTGTTTTAGGGTTTATTTTCACAAAGGGTTTCTTGTCTTTTGTAGAGGGCAGTGGAAAGTTTTTTTGCAGTGGGCACTGTTGAAGTCCACAGAGAGCTTTGGAGTTTGGTCTCTTGGAAAGGTCACATGGTTCGCTGCTGTGTTTTGGGCACGTGATATTGCGGGTTTGCACTCCTCCTCCACAGGTAACAGAACACTGCAAAGCAATGTAAATGCAATTAGAGTGGGTACCTTAATGTTCTGGACTTTTTTTTATAGTAATGCAAAGAAAAAATGAGATTCAGTAAAACAATTGATCAGTTGTTAAAGGGGTTGTAAAGGTTTGTTTTTTATTTTCGAAATAGGTTCCTTTAAGCTAGTGCATTGTTGTTTCACTAACCTTTCCTTCGATTTCCCTTCCAAGGGCTAGATTCACATAGAACCGCCTATCTATGCGGCGGCGTAACGTGTCCGATTTACGTTACGCCTCCTCAACTTAGACGGGCAAGTGCTGTATTCTCAAAGCACTTGCTCCGTAAGTTGCGGCGGCGTAGCGTAAATCGGCCGGCGTAAGCCTGCCTAATTCAAATTTAAATCAGGGGGGCGTGTTTTATGTAAATGTACTGTGACCCGACGTGATTGACGTTTTTCCCGAACGGCCCAGTGTGCATTGCTCCAAAGTACGCCGCAAGGACGTCATTGGTTTCGACGTGAACGTAAATGACGTCCAGCCCCATTCACGGACGCGCAAACGACGTAACTTTTTCAAATTTCGACGCGGGAACGACGCCCATACTTAACATTGTTACGCCGCACTTACGCCACCATATAGCAGGGGTAACAATCCCCCGGGAAAAGCCTAACATAAACGGCGTAACTTTACTGCGTCGGCCGGGCGTACGTTCGGGAATTTGCGTATCTAGCTAATTTGCATACTCAACGCGGAATTCGACGGAAGCGACACCTAGCGGCCAGCGTAAATATGCAGTTACGATCCGACAGCGTAAGAGACTTATGCCTGTCGGATCTAACAGATATCTATGCGTAACTGATTCTAAGAATCAGGCGCATAGATACGACAGCGCAACGCAGAGATACGACGGCGTATCTGGAGATACGCCATTGTATCTCCACTGAGAATCTGGCCCTAAATTTTTTTTTTCTTTGTCTGAATTTCTCACTTCCTGTTTCTCCTCCTTAAGCTTCCCCCCATCATCCGAGCTGTTCTGGCTGGGGGTTAGTCAGCATGCTTGCCTCCACAATGTCTCCCCGCAGGGATGTAGTCCCAAGGGAGGGTGCGAGCATGCTGACTAACCCCCAGCCAGAACGGCTCGGATGATGGGGGCAAGCTTACTGAGGAGAAACAGGAAGTGAGAAATTCAGACAAAGAAAAAAAAAACATTTAGAAGGGAAATCGAAGGAAAAGGTAATTGAACCAACAATGCACTAGCTTAAAGGAACCTATTTAGAAAATAAAAAACAAATCTTTACAACCCCATTAATATTTTTAGGCAGGCTTATGAAAGAGATTAAAGAAGAACAGACAGACCTAATACAGTGTTGCATTGCTAAGCACAATATGCATAATGTTCCAGTATGGTATACTTAAAAAGACCTCATCATCAGAGCACTAATTTCAACAAAAATCTTTTAACGTTTTTTTAGAAATGTTTTTTACCTGTAAAAGCCTTCATCCAAACAGACATCCAAAAGTCTGAAGCCCCGTACACACGACCAGTTTCCTCGGCAGAATTCAGCTTCCGACCGAGTTTCTGTCTGAATTCTGCCGAGAAACCCGGCCGTGTGTACAATTTCGCCGAGGAAGCCGACGAGGAGCTCGACGAGGAAATAGAGAACATGTTCTCTATTTCCTCGTTGTTCTATGGGAGCTCTCGGCCCGCCGAGCTCCTCGGCGGCTTCAGGGCTGAACTGGCCGAGGAACTCGATGTGTTTGGCACGTCAAGTTCCTCGGCCGTGTGTACGGGGCCTCAGACACATCTTGGTCCTGATGTCAGCAGCCCAAGCAACTAAGCTGTAACCTCAGCAGCCATATACGTAAAAGATTATGTAGGCATGCGTGTATGTGTGTGTGGGGGGGAAAGGGGGAGGCAGAGGAGCTGGGCCAACACAGAGAGTAATTAAACACCGCTCAAGAAGAGGTGAAGGCTTTGATCTCCAAGTAGGGAGTGGGCTGGGTTTGGGGGTTTGACTCTTCATGGAGTATTACAAATAGAAATTAATTTCTTCTAGTACAATAGGGGAAGGCTAGACACCCCCCAACAAGTCAGATTCTTTGTTATTTTCCCCACATTATACATTACCTTTTTGTTCCAATACAGCACAGGTGCCTACAAAGGTGTGCATTGTGGTGTAGGGTCATTGGCTATAACGACCTTCCACCAGAAATGGGATCATACCATACATTATGTCAAGAATACTCCTTGAGAACATGTATTGCCGCGTCAACGCATGCTCGGAAGCCTTGAACTTCATTTTTCTTGGCTCGTGGTAGTGTTGTACGTCACACGTTCTTGATGGTTGGAATTTTGTGTGATCGTGTGCATGACGACATAAGACGAGAGAACACATGTTCTGGTTGGAATACAGCGAAGGATCTGATCCTGCAATGCAGATTCTAGTTGGAAAAACGTTAGAGGAAAAAACATTGGAGGAGGTTTTCTTTTTACCTGACTCCAGCTGCTCACTGACCAGTCAGATGGACAGGACACGTTTCTATTACAAGATATGGAGCTTTTGGGTTGGGTCAGGTGATTGCAGTCTTCAGAAGGGAGAGCTTGCTCGTCTGACCCCAATGTTCTGATACAAAGCACGGTCCTCTTCTTCTCACCACTTAGACCACACGTAGTGGAGCATTCCTGCCACTCACCATACCACCACCTGATAACAAATACACCACTTTCTATTAGTGACAAAAATAATTGTGTAGTTTCTTTGCAGGGTCTATGGCTATTTGAAATGGACCTTCCAGGAGTGTGCTTTAACCACTTCAATGCAGGGCACTTCCTGCTCAGACCAATTTCTAGAAACCTTTCAGCATTCTTACACTTTAAATGACAATTATTCAGTCATGCAACACTGTAATTTATATAACTTTTTTCACAGAAATATAGCTTTCTTTTGGTGGTATTTAATCACCACTGGGTTTTACATTTTTTGCAATATAAGTAAAAAAAGAGTGAAAATTTAGAAAAAAAACAAACACTTTTTTTTTGTTTATATTATAAACTGTTGAAAAGACGTAATTTTTCATAAATTCGGACCAACACGTATACTGCTACATATCTTTGGTAAAAAAATAACCCAAATTAATGTATATTATTTGGTCTTTGTGAAAGTTAGAGTCTACAAGCAAATCATTAAAAATTGATCACACCTCATTTCTTGAGACCCTGAAATGTCAGGACTGTACAAATACCCCCCAAATGACCCATTTTTGGAAAGTAGACAGTGTAAGGTATTTAGGCCCAGATTCACAGCCGAGATACGACGGAGTATCTCAGATACTCTGCCGTATCTCTCAGAGTACCTATGCGACTGATTCATAGAATCAGTTACGCATAGATAGCCCCTAGATCCGACAGGTGTAATTGTTTTACACTGTCGGATCTTAGGATGCAATACCGCGGCCGCCGCTGGGGGGAGTTCGCGTCGTAAACCAGTGTCGGGTATGCAAATTAGTAGTTACGGCGATCCACAGCGGTTTTTCGCGGTCGCTATGTCGCTGCTAGTCTAGCTTCCCGTCGCAAAGTTAGTCGTTGTTTTTGGTGCCCTAACTTTACACAGCACACGTATGTGCTGTATAAGTATGGCCGTCGTTCCCACGTCGAAATTTGAAAATTTTTCCTTCTTGCGTAAGACGTCCGGGAATACGGAAGTACGCAAAGCAACGGCGGGAAATTCAAAAGGGAGCATGCGCAGTAGGTCCAGCGCGGGAGCGCGCCTAATTTAAATGGCACACGCCCCTTTGAATTACGCGGGCTTACGCCGGAGGCCGCCAGCGGAAGTTTTCTCGCAAGTGCTTTGTGAATCAGGCACTTGCGATTAAAACTTGCGGCGGTGTAACGTATCTACGATACATTACGCCGCCGCACTTCTACGTGAATCTGGGCCAGAGTAAGAGGCATGATGAGTTTTTTGAAGTTTCTAATTTTTTCCCACAATTCCTGGGAAAATTAAGAAATGAATTACTATTATTTATTTTTTTACACAAACTTGTCATAATAACAAGTTATTTCTCACACACAGCATAAGTATACCTCCAATTACACCCCAAAATACATTCTGCTCCTCCTCCTCAGTATGGCAATACCACATATGTGCGACTTTTTAACAGCTTGGCCACATAAAGAGGTCCAACATGCAGGGATCACCATCAAGGCTTTCTAGAAACATAAATTACACATCTAACTTCATTCCTACCTATCACAATTTTGAAGGTCCTGGAGAACCAGGACAGTGGAATTACCCACATAATTACCCAATTTTGGAAAGAAAACACCCCAACGTATAATCTATGAGGCATTATGAGTCTTTTGAACATGCCATTTTATTTCAAGTTTTTGGAAAATGTGGAAAGAAAATTAAAACATATTTTTTCTTACACAAAGTTGTCAATTTATAAGATTGTTCTAACACACAGCATGTACATAGCACAAATTACACCCCAAAATACATTCAGCTACTCCTCCTGAGTATGGTGATACCACAAGTGTGAAGCCTCGTACACACGGCCGAGGAACTCGACGTGCCAAACACATCGAGTTCCTCGGCCAGTTCAGCACTGAAGCCGCCGAGGAGCTCGGCGGGACGAGAGCTCCCATAGAACAACGAGGAAATAGAGAACATGTTCTCTATTTCCTCGTCGAGCTCCTCGTCGGCTTCCTCGGCTGAAAGTGTACACACGACCAGTTTCCTCGGCAGAATTCAGCCAGAAACTCGGTCGGAAGCTGAATTCTGCCGAGGAAACTGGTCGTGTGTACGGGGCCTGAGACTTACATAGCATGGCCACATACAGAGGCCCAACATGCAGGGAGCACCATCTGCTGTTCTAGGAGCATAAATTACACATACAGTATTATTTCCTGATGACCTATCGCAACTTTGAAGCCCACAAGCAAAGACTTCCTGGAAGCGGTGATGCGAGTCACGTGATTCGCAAGATAGCGTGAGAATGCACTTATGGCTATTTCAGATGGTCATCTGTGAGTCTTGACACGTCACTATCAGGAGACATTGCACACAGCTCCCATAACGCACTGAGGCGTCAGGGAAAAGGAGCGACACGCCCACTCCCGCAGGAACAAGAGCCGGAAACTAAGCTAAATGCATCTGAATCAAGGTAATCGTAGACACCAAGAAAAAAAACCTGTGGATTTTACATTTATTAAGGCTGCGGTTCTTATTAATAGAATGTTCACATTGAGGGTGAACCTCCGCTTTAACCGTGTAGGTTAAGGAGATATTTCATGCACCTACAAGTAAGCCTTAATCTAGGCTTATCTGTAGGTGCAAGTTGTCAGAGAGGGTTTACAACCACCGAGAAATAATTTAGAGCAAAAACGTGAACCCAGAATTGCAGGAAATCGTGAAAGAGCAGAAGTACGCTAGAGCTGTGGGTAGATTTGTTGAACTCTATGGGGCAGATCCACAAAAGGATTACGCCGGCGTAATTTTTAAATTGCTGCGTTGTATCTTTGTTTTGTATCTACAAAACAAGATACGACGGCATCTCGGAGGGATCCGACAGGTGTACATCTTAGTACGCCGTCGGATCTTAAGGTGCAATATTTCGGCGGCCGCTAGGTGGCGTTCCCGTAGAATTCCGCGTCGAGTATGCAAATGAGCTATTTATGGCGATCCACGAACGTACGTCTGGCCGGCGCATTTTTACGTCGTTTTCGTTCGGCTTTTTACGGCGTATAGTTAAAGCTGCTATATGGTGGCGTACTCAATGTTAAGTATGGCCGTCGTTCCCGCGTCCAATTTTGAATTTTTTACGTCTTTTGCGTAAGTCGTTCGCGAATAGGGATTTGCGTAGAATGACGTCACCGTCGTGAGCATTGGCTTGTTCCGGGTTAATTTCGAGCATGCGCACTGGGATACCCCCACAGACGGCGCATGCGCAGTGCCAAAAAAACGTTGTTTACGTTGGGTCACGACGTATTAACATAAAACACGCCCCCATTACATCCATTTGAATTCCGCGCCCTTACGCTGCCAAAGATACACTACGCCGCCGTAACTTACGGCGCAAATTCTTCGTGGATTCGGAAAAAAAATAATAAGTTGCGGCGGCATGGTGTATCTTAGATACGCTGCGCCCGGCGTATTCTTAAGCGCAGGTACGTGGATCTGCCCCTATACCTGAATTCGCATAGAGCACATTCATCAATCATAAGACTTTTGGTCTTCTATATTTATAATCTATATAATTTTAACCTGATTGAGTCATTCTTGCAACATCCGTGTGTATGTAATGAGTGGCACAGTGCCAGTTCTCACAAACTTTTCTGTGTAAACTTCCCTACATTGGCAGTATATAAATTATTAAAGGAGTTCAGCACAATGGGAGTTCTAACAAACGCAAATTTTCATTATTCTCTTTCAAATCTTCTGAAGCTGTGCCAAAAAAAGAAGTGAATCAATACAATGTTGACCTAGGATACTCTGTACAGAATTATTATATTGATTCTGCTGTAGTATGATCAGCAATATTAATAAAAAAAAACTCATTATAGGAAAAACTTTAAAAAAAGTAATTTAATGACAAAAATAAATAATTATATATAAAACAGAATAATGTTGCTAGCTATTAAGTTGTCTCTAATGAAGTAGCACATCAAAAGAAAGAAAATAAAGGTACATTTTGTGATCTCAAAGCTGAATTCTGGTTATTATTTTATCTTTGTAATTATAACCTGTATTACAAAATGTGACCAAGCATTACCCACTTTCTCCATGCCTCATTGCTGTTCTGTTTGAAATGCCGCTTTGGACATTGACAAACCTCCTTAGACCCACTCTGCCTGGACAGTATGCTTAACTCTTCAATAAAAGAAGTTCAGAAGTTCAATTCAACACCATTAATTTTAGCTTGTTGCCGTACAGAGGATTTTTCTAGTCTTTTGAAGTGTAAAGAGACAACTTTACAAAATGTACTTCCTTTTTTCCAACAAATAGAGCTTTCTTTTGGTGGTATCTGATCATCTCTGCAGTGTTTATTTTTTTCGCTATAAACAAAAAAAGAGCGACAATTTTGAAAAGAAAGCAATGGGCCAGATTCACATACAATTGCGTTACGCTGCGGCGGCGTAACGTATCCCATTTACGTTACACCGCCACAAGTTTACAGCGTTAGTGCTTGATTCACAAAGCACTTACCTGTAAACTTGCGGCGGTGTAGCGTAAATCCGCCCGGCGCAAGCCCGCCTAATTCAAATGGGGCGGAGACCATTTAAATTAGGCGCGTTCCCGCCGAACGTACTGCGCATGCTCCGTCCCTAAAATTTGCCGATGTGCATTGCGCTAAATGACGTCGCAAGGACGTCATTGGTTTTGACGTTAACGTAAATGGCGTCCAGCGTTATTTGCGGACGACTTGCGCAAACGACGTGAAATTTAAAAATTCGACGCGGGAACGACAGCCATACTTAACATTGGTTAGACCACCTAGAGGGCATGCTTAGTTTTACGCGACGCATCTCTACGGAAACAACGTAAATTTAGATCGACGGGCAAAGTGGACGTTCGTGAATCGGCGTAACTAGTAATTTGCATATTCTACGCCGACCGCAATGGAATCGCCACCTAGCGGCCGGCCTAGAATTGCAGCCTAAGATCCGACGGTGTAACACAGTTACACCTGTCGGATCTTAGGGCTATCTATGCATAACCTGATTCTATGAATCAGGCGCATAGATACGACAATCGTATCTCAGAGATACGACGGCGTATCAGGAGATACGCCGTCGTATCTCTTTTGTGAATCTGTCCCAATATTTTTGACCTTTTGCCATAATAAATATCCTCAAAAAACATATAAAAAATTTTTTTTTCCTCAGTTTATTCTTCTACATATTTTTGGCAAAAAAAATATTGCAATAAGTGTATATTGATTGGTTTGCGCAAAAGTTATAGCTTATAGAAAATAGGGGATAGATTTATGGCATTTTTTATATATATATATTTTTTATTAGTAACGGTGTTGATCTGCTATTTTATCATGACTGTCACATTATGGCAGACACATTGGACACGTTTGACACTTTTTTGGGACCATTGGCATTTATACAGCGATCAGTGCTATAAAAATGCACTGATTACTGTGTAAATGACACTGGCAGGGAAGGGGTTAACCATTAGGGGACGATGAAGGGGTTAAGTGTGTCCTAGGGAGTGATTCTAACTGTGAGGGGGGGGGTGGGCTACAAGTGACATGACAGAGATCACTGCTCCTGATGACAGGAAGCAGTAGATCTCTGTCCTGTCACTAGACAGAACAGGGAAATGCCTTGTTTACATAGGCATCTCCCTGTTCTGCCTCTCCGTGACAAGATCGCAGGCCACCGGCAAACATCGAGTTCGCTGGGCCTGCTGGCACGGTAAGGTAACAGCTTCTTAAAGGGGACATACAGGTACGTCCATTTGCCCTCCGCTGCCATTGTGCCGACGTATATCGGCGTGCAGAGAAACATGGAACAAACAGGGAAGGTCTAACTATGACTAAACTAACTAGCACTAAACAGGGTGGGCACGGGAAAAAACAAAAGTACATAGTAAACAAGTTGCATTGGCCCAAAACCTTAACTAGATGTCATGGTACTACAGAACAATAGTAATCTGATGCAGTTCAATACAACACAACACAGAAAAAAATATATGCATTACGCGTTAGGGTAGAACGATTACTTCTTCCTCTGCTTCAGGTTTTTTTTTCAGGCTAAATTTCAGAAAATTTCAATTAACCCTCTTCTTGTGAGCTTAGCTGGTCACAGACATGACTTCTGGACTGAATACCACTCATATATCATTACACAGGTGCCATTCAGTTCACTGGGAAAGGCTGAATATCTTTGCTGCTAAAGAAGAATATAAAGGTATTTGTATGTGCGTTTCAGAATTAAAATAAGGTCATGAATACTATATAGACCCATGAGGTGTACGATACAAGGTAGACCAAGGTTAAAGGGATACTCTTGTTTTAACTATATTTTGGTCAATAAAGATTTGAATAAGGACACAGTTTTAGTGCTATTATAATAAATGTTCCACATATATAGCATTTAATAAAATTTATATATATTATTTAGTCCACTGTAGTCTTTAAAACAGGTTATTTTTTATTCAGTTTTAATTAATAATTGAAAGTATAACCATACCTTTCTTTAAAGCGGGAGTTCACCCGAAAAAAAAAAATTAACATTAGATTTAGGCTAATTAAGGGGAGCAAAAACGGGTATTTTTTTTAAAATCAATGCCGTACTTACCGTTCTAGCGATAGATGTTCTCCCGCCGCTTCCGGGTATGATCTTCGGGACTGGGCGTTCCTATTTGATTGACAGCCTTCCGACGGTCGCATACAGCGCGTCACCAGTTGCCGAAAGAAGCCGAACGTCGGTGCGGCTCTATACGTCGCTTGCGCACCGACTTTTGGCTACTTTCGGAAACTTGTGACGCGCTGTATGCGACGGTCGGAAGGCTGTCAATCAAATAGGAAAGCCCAGTCCCGCAGCCCATACCCGGAAGCAGCGGAGAAGATCTATCTCTAAAACGGTAAGTACGGCATTGATTTTAAAAAAAAATACCCGTTTCTGCTCCCCTTAAATACCCTCAATCTAATGTTAAAAATTGATTTTTCGGGTGAACTCCCGCTTTAAGTTTTATTTAAATTTTCCCCCCATACTCCTGAATGTAGCTTTATTAGTAAAGTGTGTGCCTTTCTCCCTGTTCCAGCAAACTTCACTGTACACATACCTCTCAACTTTCTGAGATGGGAATGAGGCACACCTATCAGAAAAAGTATGTAGGCATAGGGCACACCCCGTGCCACGCCCCCCTTAAAGGAGAATTGTACAAAAAAATATAAGATTGGTTAAACTCACATGTGCTTTTTTTTACCACTACTATTCCTTTATATTGGCTTTTGGAATTTACAAATGCAGCAATTTAGAAATCAGATGAAATATTTAGCACTGGGAAACACTTTTTGATAAATAAAAAGTGATTTTTTTTATACATCTATATAGATCAGACTAAAATGAGGGACAAATGAGGAGGAATGAGGGACATTGCTCCAAATCAGGGACAGTCCCTCGAAATCAGGGACAGTTGGGAGGTATGCTGTACATACCTGCCCATCACTGAAACTCTTTGCAACAAACATTTCCCATTGGATTCTCTTCTTACTGCCCATGATCACATTGTCATTAATTTCTACAGCTGAACCCCCAACTGTGTAAACCAGGTTGTTAAGGGTTCCTTGAGCTGTGGCTGATGGTGGCTGCACAATTCTGAGTCTAACATCAGATAGGTCAACATCAAAGGTCAACCAGGCATTCCCAACCAGGGTTCCTTCAGAGGTTGTTAGGGGTTATTTGAGCTGTGGCTGATGGACCTCCTATCTGATGGGGGCTGCACAATTCTGAGTCTGACATCAAATAGGAGGTCAACCAGCCATTTTCAACCAGGGTTCCTTCAGAGGTTGTTAGGGGTTCCTTGAACTGTGGCTGATAGACCTATCAATGGGCCTGCATAGTTTCTGGTCTAATGTCTCTTGGCAGAGCCAGTGGCATTAAACATATGGGGGCAGATCCACAAAGATCTGCCTATCTTTAGGCAGGCGTAGCGTATCTAAGATACACTACGCCACAGTAACTTACTTTTTCTTCTTGTGAATCCTCAAAGAATCCACACATTAAGTTACGGCGGTGTAGTGTATCTATTGCGGCGTAAGGGCGCACAATTTCAAATGGGAGTGAATGTGTTCTATGCAAATACGTTGTGACCCGAAGTAAACTAAGTTTTTTTTGAACGGCGCATGCGCCGTCCTTAAAATATCCCAGGGTGCATTGCGACAAAGTACGCCGCAAGGACGTCATTGGATTCGACGTGAAAGGAAATGACGTCATATTCCGATTCACGAACGACTTACGCAAAAAAATTTAAATTAGATGCGGGAACGACGGCCATACTTAACATTGAGTACGCCACCATATAGCAGCTTTAACTATACGCCGGAAAAAGCCGAACGGAAACGACGTAAAAAAATGCGACGGCCGCTCGTACGTTCGTGGATCGTCGGAAATAGCTAATTTGCCACCTTGCCGCCGTCGAAAAATTGCATTTAAGATCCGACGGCGTACTAAGACGAATGCCTGTCTGATCGATCCCAGATGCCGTCGTATCTTGTTTTGTGGATACAAAACAAAGATACGACGCAGGAAATTTAAAATTACGCCGGCGCAATCCTTTTGTGGATCTGCCCCATGATCTTTTTAGCTGACTGTAACGGTGGAATTCTGGCCACCACTGTAAAGGGAGCATTCTCCCCACTGGCCATCAATGGGGGCATTTTCCCAATGACCCCAGATTCATTTATTTTAGCTGGGCTTCCCTGAAAACTGAAAATAATTTTAAGGGTTCCTCTAGAGTAAAAAGGTTGAGAAAGGCTGGTCTAGACCATATAACAAACCTTTAGGATAGGGTCAAACACTGAAAATCATTGGAATGGGGAACAAGAGAGGCATCAAGTAAGGGTAACTAACAGATACAGTTGTCTTGTAAGGTAAATGTCACCCAAAACAAATATACAGTTACTTTATACAACTTATATAGGAATCATCTACCCTGACATCTCCTTCAGTTCAGACTACCAACAAAAGGACGTGTACCAACAGAAAAGCCTGGAAAAATAAAGAATGGAAGAATGGTTGGCCATGCTACTAATATTAATCTTAGGACTTTTCAGTTCTGACTAAAATCTCTCCCCAACTAATATTTTCAAAATAATCATCAAAGTAAAAATCTAAAGCAGCTCACCCTCTCTTGTTGAAAGATCCAGACTGCACAATGTGTTTTCCCCAAGTTTTAAACCACAAGTTGATCAGCACAAGCAGAATATGAAACAAAATCCTTATGCCGCGTACACACGATAATTTTTCAGGATGAAAAAAAAAACATTTTTCAGCATGTCGAAAAAAATGACGTTTTCCCAACTTCATCATTAAAACGATGTTGCCTACACACCATCGTTTTTAAAAAATTAACTAGCAAAGCGCGGTGACGTACAACACGTACGACGGCACTATAAAGGGGAAGTTCCATTCGCCTTTGGGCTGCTTTAGCTGATTCCGTGTTAGTAAAAGACGATTCACGCTTTTTTGTCTGTTACAGCGTGATGAATGTGCTTACTCCATTATGAATGGTAGTTTTACCAGAACGAGCGCTCCCGTCTCATAACTTGCTTCTGAGCATGCGCGGGTTTTTTACGTCGTTTTAGCCCACACACGATCATTTTTTACAACCCGAAAAATGACATTTAAAACGACGTTAAAAAATGCAGCATGTTTGAATTTTCTTTCAGCGTTTTTCAGAACCTGAAAAATGATGTGAAGCCCACACACGATCATTTTAAATTACATTTTTGAAAAACTATGTTTTTTTCATGCCAAAAAATGATCGTGTGTACGCGGCATCAAAGCTGAATTACAAGTGAAACCCATATTAACTGCATACATTAGTCAAGCTTAGATAAATGTAAGTATGCATATCTCATACTTAAGGGTCTGCTGGGGAAGCGAACAATCACTGTAGTAGTTGGCGATACTATAGTGATAGCCACTGTCTTTCGGGTCCTATTCTGAGCAGCTTACCCTATGGCACTTCTGCCATTCACAGAAAGCCTTGTATTTTTTTTTCTACTAAAGTTGTTCTATATATTTTCCAGCAGTGCAATAAAGATGATTCCTAGAGTTTAGAATTAATTATAATCTGTTTCAAAACAATAGAAGGCAGAGGCGAAAAACATGCTCCTCTGGATGACGCATTTCAACCATACGCGGATTTGTTATGGTGGTTGAAATGCGTCATCCAGAGGAGCATGTTGTAGTATGTGACATGCATAATTTTTAAACAGGTAATAAAAGATTTTGTTTTATATTCTGGTGGTACGGATCAACTTGTGATTCGAATAGTCCTCCCAGAATTTTTTCAAACATACAACCACACTGTTTGTGCTTCCTACAGGTGACACCTGCTCTTAGTGAGAAAAAACCCCATCCTTTACATGTCAATCAGATTTTATATTTTCTAAGTCACCACATCAGGTCTATTATCTGATAATTATTATAATCAGCAAAAAAAATCCTCAGCCTCTGCACATGTGTTATTAGGATGAGATAGAACGGTTATGTGGCAGCTAGTTTCATCAGGAAAGCAGAGAAAGTATCCTACTTTTACTGTGTCAAAAGGAAGCATTAATACAGTAAGTATTAGAAACTTTGTGCCAACATTATGTTTTATATGTAACTAATTTGCATCTCATCCTATGTGGTTATTCCTTGTATGATGTTAATTGAACAGCTACATAAACTGTAACAATGCAGTTCTCTTTTTTGCTCATTTTGGCCTGTTAAATATACCATTAGAAAATGTTTCCTTATATCTGTTCAACAAGTGCAAACACGTAGCTATTCATCTTCATCCAGACAGAAATCCTGCTCCTTCTGGACTGTTATCAGTTAACATTGTTCCCTGCCATCTATGTGGACTATACCCCCCCATTATAGAGAAGAGAGGGAGGTGTTGCCCTTTATTCATTGTATACCAACCATTTGGTTTGGTTGTCTGGTTGTATGTAAAATGATAAAATCTTTAATAAAAAGTTGTTTGAAAAAAAATGTAAAGACTTTTTTTATATAGACTTTTTTTGTTTTATAGGTAGGGTATGGTGTAAATCTCTGCTGGGTTTCTTTGCTGTCTGTGTTCGACTAGGAAGGTTTTCTTCACTTCCTGTCATGTTTAAGTACCAGAAAATGAGAGGCAATCTCTCCAAGGTGAGGGGATTTTCCCTCCTAGTTGTCCCCAAAAACGTTGTCTCCATTGGATGATTTAACCTTACCCATTTGCTGTTGTGACAAAGCTAAACATTTTGGATTCTCTCTTACTTTCTGTCTTGGTGACAATGTTCATTAGGACAAAGAGTGGATAGAGTAGTGTAGGGCTAAAAGAGATATAGACAGCAATGAAAATGTTCCCACTCTTTGCAAAACTAAAAAATGTTTAGCCTTTACATACACTTTAAGGGCTGGATTATTGAAACACCTACGCCGATGTATCTACAGATACACCGTGTTAGTGCACGGATGCGCCGTCGTATCTATGCGCCTCAGTCTGCAAGAAAGATACGCCTGAAATTTGGCTTCATACGACCGACGTAAGTTTCCTACGCCATCGTATCTTGGGCGCATATTTACGCTAGCCGCAAGGGGCGCTTCCATTGATTTACGCGCCGAATATGTAAATGACCGAGATACGCCTATTCACGAATGTACTTGCGCCCGTCGCTGTAATATACGCCGTTTACGTAAGGCGTACGTCCGGCGTAAAGTTATTCCACCTAAAGGAGGCGCATCCCATGCAAAGGTATGGACGACGGAACAGCCGTCGAATTTTACGTCGTTTACATAGGACTACGTGAATAGGGCTGGGCGTAACTTACTTCACGTCGTAGGCAGTGATTCGACGTATCTTATGGAGTATTTTAGACGTGATTCTGAGCATGCGCACTGGGATGCGTCCACGGTACGGCGCATGCGCCGTTCGTTCAGACCATCATTTGCATGGGGTCACGGTTCATTTAAATGGATCACGCCCATATGAGATGCGCTACGCCTACGAGAATCCGGCCCTAAATGTTTTAGTTTTATTTTTACACAAAGGTAAGGAAGGTCACTTTTATTCATTTTAAATATGCAACTTTTGCTAAAATAATACCAAGTACCGGTAAATTGTTAAGGCACTTCCTGTTATAAGGTGACAACTCCCTGTGTCTTGCTCTAAATTGTGCTGGTGCTTTGTCACCCTCGCATGCATGTTCAGAGCAGCCTATAAGCAATCAAACCAACACTCCATGCACAGGCTAGATTCACTGTTGTCACCATCAGGAAGCCATATCTACATCTATATAGATACAGTCAAAATTGTTGGCACCCCAGAATTTTTGTGGAGATACGCCGTCATAAGTCCTTTCTGAATCCGGGCCTATGCCTCTAATATGAGCATCTTAGTTTTTCAGTAAAGCCTAATATAGTTTACCTAACATATTTCTTTCTCTGACATGAAACAGGTTTGGGATACAAAGCTCACATGTCATCTCAGGGTGTATTGTCATCATCATGGCCCATGTAGGTTAATTGCCTCTAATTGACTCAGGGAAGAAAAGCAGATCCACAATGAAGACATGTTATTATAAAGGTAAGCCCTTTTTATCAACCTCACTACTTCAATAAGAGATATTTCACATTATAAGGCTACTGACAAGGACTCAATGCATCAGAGATTATTAGATAAAGCTTTGTGCTATTCCTAATTACACGTCTGATAACATGTAGGACTGATCAATAGACTGCAGGCTTCCTTTACTGTCCATATACTATACATAGTGTGACCAGTATCCAATAGTATAATCCCAGCCTCAGATAGTGTGCTCTCATTTAATTCCTTTATCCATGCTAGTATCCATGCTAGTATTGTAAAAGCAGCTTATACTGCTTAATTTATCATTACCGCTCTGCTGAACAGACATGCCTGTGCAGTGTCTAATTTATTTAAATGGTAGGTAGTCAATGCCTGCTCCTCCTTAACATTAATTCCTCTAATGAATATACCCGTGTGGGATTCCTATATAGCTAATAATCTAGGATGGATTAGTATGGCATGTGACTATGTATCATAATGATCTAGTCATTGCTTATATACATACATAATTGCTGTGAACCAAATGACACATAGTTTTAATGATATATCAATATAAAGTAACATTAATTAAAGTGCATAACGTGAAAATGATGCAGGTAATAAGTCCCTTTCTTAGTGCAAAAAGGTGCTATAGTGCTCCATGTCCCAGCGGTGTCATGCTCACCTCCTGGGAGTGGTTTCAAAATTTAAACTCACCAAATGGGTTGTACTCCTTTGCCTTATGAGAAAACGTGATTGTAGGTCCTTTACTGGGGACCAAACCCAATGCAGCATTCTCTGGTGTCCTTCTGTGTCTCTTCTATAATAGTTATCATCCAATTGTGGCTCCGGGGCTCCAGGAATAAACAGTATGCCCCACACAATGCAGGAAAAAGAAAACTCCTTATAGAGTAATATCCTCAGGTTTAATAATAAAAGACAGCTTACAAAATATTTAAAATACTATCATGACAACAGAACCGACGTCACTGCAAAAAACACCGTCCTAAACTAGTGTGGAGACGTGGTCACAAATCAGCTTGTAGCGTGCATTGCCAAGAGAGTGCCGACCTGCTCACACTGTCCTCTCACTTGCTTCCGTGCCTCAAGGAAGCGGTTCCTCTGTGTGTTGTGGGGGATCCTTCCAGCACCCGAGCCTCAGGCCTGAGGTCACCCCCCAGACTGGGGGGCACCTGCGAGGGCCTCCGGCAGTTTTCTCAGCACTCCATCTTCCACCCGAATGCCCCTGCTGGCATGACTCATGACCCTATTTAAAAGGTGAGTCCACCACCTGTCAGTCTATTTGCTGGAAATTGGATGAGGCCCTCGTAAATATGTCAAACAGCTCCTCCTAGCCTTCACTCACTACATCTTGAAGCAGCTTCTACAAAGTTCCAGAAAACAGGGGGAGATACCAGAGATGTTGGGTCACTCAACCCTGACCCAGATTCAACCCAAACCTTGCTCTCAGCCAAGCCAATTTACCTGCTGTACTATAAGAGATAACTATACACCTGTAGCACACTAGCTAGAGGGTGCTACAAACGCATATATTTCATCGCCATAATGTTTCTTTAATGCAACCATTTTGTAATCAAAAACAACTGGCAATAGTGTATGATAACAAGTAAACATGAATTTCTTCCAACTAGGAAAATGTTATTTAAAAATAAAAAACTCAGTAAAGACCTACTCAGAAACAAAAGTCAGCCTTGAATAAGATCAAAGACGCAATATGATTTCTTTCTTGGTATTGAAGGTTACAAATAGACATGTTCCATGAGCAGAACTTGTTGCCCTTGAATATCTAAATAAACACATCTTGTTTCCTTTGAACAGATTTATGCATGCCAAGCTCTGAAATACAGTATCTGTCAAAAGATTTATCAAAATAAAGTTTTGTTTACATCTATGCATCTTCTTATACGATGTGTCAAGGCAGGTTAGGTATGTGTAAATGTGAATAATAATTGCGCTATCCCAAAAAAACACAAGCAAACCAAAAAGGGGGAAAAGGGGGGCAGCTGAATAGGAATGTAACAAAAAACTCGAAAAGAGTGCAGGTAAATTTGCAGCGCTACATATAGTAAAGTGAAATGCGGAAAAAACACTAAACAGTTAAGTATGAAAGGCTTTATTCTATGGAGGCAAAAATTGTTATTTAGGGGTTATTTTATTAAATTAGATTTTCTTTGTTGTTAGCTTCATTCTTCAAAATTAATGTTTTTTTTGCTTGTGTCTAATATAGTGAACCTTAACCTCCCTGGAGGTCTGATTATGTCAGTATTTTTGAATGTCAAAGTGGTACATTGTTTTGCATGGCAATGTGTTGTTTTATATTGTAGGTCTGTAATCCTCAGGCCTCGTACACACGACCGAACATGTCTGCTGAAACTGGTCCGCGGACCAGTTTCCGCGGACATGTTCGGTCGTCTGTACGGCCGACCGGACAATTTTCCGGCGGATCGGACAGGTTTCCAGCGGACAAATGTTTCTTAGCATGCTAAGAAGCATGTCCGCTGGAAGCCTGTCTGTCGGACATGTTCGGTCGTCTGTACGACTCACCGGACATGTCCGCTCGGCCGAAAGCCCTCGCATGCGTCGAAGTGATTCGACGCATGCGTGGAAGCATTGACCTTCCAGGGTCGCGCACGTCGCCGCGTCATCGTCGCGGCGATGGCGCGGCCACGTCACCGCGTTCGCTGTCCGCAGGAAATTTGGTCCGATGAAAACGGTCCGCGGACCGTTTTCATCGGATATGTCCCGTCGTGTGTACGAGGCCTCAGGAACAACTCACTTAAATCTGTCCAAGCAAGAGTCTAGTAGACATCTCGGCTACGATAAAGTTTGAAACACTAAATCTTAATATAATAAATAATTATAAAAAATAATATAATAATACATTTTATTCAATAATGTAATCAAACCAAAAACAGTGAAATTTGTCCAAACAAGGTTGCAACATTACTAATCACTGTAATCCTAGACAGTGCATATTGGTTTAGTAAACATCCCGGGAATGAAACATTTAGAAACATGGGACTGCACAAAGTCTGACGTCACAATTAGGACAATGGAACCTGGTTTTCTTTATGATTTCTTTTCACTGTCATTTCGCTTTGTGCAGCAAACCACGCTCATCCTTGTAGGTGTTGACTTTTTCTCGGTTAGTGGGATGTAGTTCATTAAAGTGGAAGTAAACCCTCCTATTATTTTCAGCCAAGGAAGCTGCCATCTTGACCTCTGTTTAATCTGCAACTGCCACGATGCTGCACATGTGATCAGTTATGAAACCAGCCATTGGATGGTTTGACAGTTTGGTTGAGAGCACAAGCAAATGTGACATCTAGCATTTCCGGCATGCCGGGAATGTTAACTGTTTTTTTAAACTATCAAATAGATGGGTTTACTTCCGCTTTAAGTAACGACCAGTCAGGCGTTCCGTGTTGATAACGCCAACAGCACGATGTCCAGCTCTATAACACAGCCATTTTTGGTGTTTGGTGGTTCACAAAGATCTGTTCGGCGACTTTCCAAATGAAGTCAGAATGAATCACAGGCTTGTAGGCATTCCACAAGCATTGCTCAAGAAGATGCCTGAAGATCTACTTGTAGTACTTCTTTTGCTATTTCCTCATTGCTGGGTAAAATGTCATTGCTTGGTCGGCTCTGTCGACACCTCCCATGGTGTTACTGTGATCTATCACTACTTGTGGCTTTATTATTTCTTTCCCACCTTTCGTGCGTACCATAACATTGGAGGTATTATGAACTTTACTCATTAGGCACGCATCTTCCTTGTCACGCTATCACAGTGCCATCATTTTGCCTTTCTGCCAGGCAACCATTTCTCCAGTTTTCAGCTTCTTACTGCCAAACATTGGCGGCATGTCGCGCCAGTTAGCCCTAACGGTTACATTTGTTTTGCAAAAACTCATAAAGTTCGGGAGACATATAAAAGTTGTCGGTTGTTACGCAATAGCCCTGATTTAGCAATGGCTTAATGAGTGAAAAAAGGAAGATGTTGCCATCCCATCGTTGCTGTATTTTGGATTGAATTTTGTTCCTTTTCCAGTGTATATGACTGAATTCCAAATGTAGCCAGTTGACGATTCGCAAATGTATGTAGGATTATACGCCAAATCAAGCTCTCTTTGATGCAAAGTATTCTACCCAGCTGAGTCTTCCCTTGTAGGCCATTAAACTTTCATCTATGCTGATATCTCTTTCTGACACATAGCTCCATTGCCAATTATTTAGAATTATTTGAGATGCTTCCTAAATTTTCTTTAGTTTTGGTGCAGGATGAGTGGGTGGGTTCCCCCACCACTCCCTGATGTATTATTAGGCCCAGAAATTTCCAAATGTCATCTTTGGTTACTGGTTCCCACTTTCTGCTTCTTGGAAACCTCTAATTCACTATCTCTGTTTTCTGGCTGGTCTTAATCTGCTTTTAACCTAAAGGGATGATTGGATGCCATGGACATTCTCAAGTTTCCAGGCAGAAAGAACAACAAAAGTGCAGACAGGGCACTAGACAAAGCACTAGGGACAAAACTGAGGTGAAATTTGATACAATACATTGTAATCTATAGATTACATAACTGTATGTATATTATGTTTTGAACTTTTTTGAATTTCCCGCTGACTCCGCTTCCCTGCGTCGCAGAGCTCACAAGGAAGGACACAGCGGGAGGACATCGGGGGATCGTAGGGACAAGGTAAGTAACAGTACAGGATTAATGGCTTGGATTTACCGCTTTTGGTACTCAAAATGAACCCCCGAGCCAAACTCTGGAATTACCGCCAGGGAGGTTAAAGTGGAACTTCACCCCTAATGGAACTGTCTGCTGGTCCTCCTCCTCTCCCAATTTTGTAACTTTTTTTTAAAGGTGAAAAATGTTTTGGATCTAGTTTTGTCAAACACCCACTCCCACTTTCACTGGCGTCGCTTAGGCAATCTCAGCAGAAGTTCTCCCCCACCCCTCCCTGCCCGCAACCTCCGGGGACACATCACAGATCCCAGGACATGTGGGACCTTTCACAGGGCTTACTACAGCTCACACATTTGTGGTGGAAAGCTGGATGTGAAGGAATCAAAGCCAGCTTCCCACAGTCAACATGTTGGCACCAGGGACCTGAAGACCAGTGAAGAACCAGTTTGGGTGAGGACAGTGATGGATCCCTAGATAGGCAAGTGTCTCCTTATTAAATGTTAGCAGCTACAGTATTATCACTTGATTTTGATACACAGTGCTTTAGAAAATTAAACACAATTCAATTTTATGTCAACTTTAACCCCTTTTACTGCCACCGCTATATTCAGAAGACTGTGAAAATGCTATCTGTGAGGAAGAGGGGCCTGTCTCCCGGAAACGCATAAGCTTCTCCATGTATCGTCAATGGGGAGGCCCATCTAACTTGCTGGATTGCTGCTATTGTCTAGCTTGATTTTATTCTGCTTTTGTGAGTATATTACTATTTTATGATTTTACAATAAACAATTTGGGAGATAATTGACTAGGCGTTTGCACCCTTTTGTACATGTTTTCACAATTTTCTGAAGATCGCCCAGTTTGAAGAGGGCTGCATGGCTGAAATCATTACGTCCCTGGGTAAAGTTCATTTGTCTGAGCGCTGGATGGTCTTTTTACTTTTTGTCCTGCTACCACTATACATCATATGACTGTGGCAGCAGGAGGATGTTTATATACACTCCACAAGCCGATTGTCAGCTTTCTGCAAACCCAGAAGTGTTCCTCAACCTGGTGCTACCTCCCCCCCTCCCTGCCATTATTCCCAGGATGTGCTTTCCCACCCGTCACCATACATCATTTCACTGATCTCCCTTAGCTAGAATGAACCCGGAAGCGAAGTGTAAAATATAAACATTTACCGTTTCTAGTGTCACTTGGTCAGGAAAAAAGCTAATAGAGCATGATCTGTGCACTGAACTGTAGATTTACACCCAAACACTTAAAAATGTGCCCCAAAAAATGTTAAGCCTGCTCCACCCCCACATGCATGCAGCAATGTAAATGCACCTGTTGGGGGGGGGGGGTGCCTACGAATAAAAGCGTTGCTTGCGATACACATGTTACTTTTTGCAGCACTTTCTGCAGTGACAGTAACATTTCTAGGGTCCCTGTTCATGGTTAACTCCAAAATCATGATCTGTAGGGACTTTTAAATTATCGGCTTTGGACGTGTACTGAAATTTTGTTTTAGTTTTCAGGCTCGTGCACATTTATAGCTTGATATGTTGGGTATCAATTTCCTCGGTGCAACCTAATTTTTGATATTTGAGGCCTCGTACACACGACCGAACATGTCTGCTGAAACTGGTCCATGGACCAGTTTCCGCGGACATGTTCGGTTGTGTGTACGGCCGACCGGACAATTTTCCGGCGGATCGGACAGGTTTCCAGCGGACAAATGTTTCTTAGCATGCTAAGAAACATGTCTCCGCTGTAAGCCTGTCCGTCGGACATGTTCGGTCGTCTGTACGACTCACCGGACATGTCCGCTTGGCCGAAAGCCCTCGCATGCGTCGAAGTGATTCGACGCATGCGTGGAAGCATTGACCTTCCAGGGTCGCGATCGTCTCAGCCACGTCACCGCGTTTGCTGTCCGCGGGAAATTTGGTCTGATGGTGTTTACAGCCAACAGACCAAAATCCGGCAGCGGACATGTCCGATGAAAACGGTCTGCGGACCATTTTCATCGGACATGTCCCGTCGTGAGTACGAGGCCTCACTGAAATATTGGGTAATAATAAATTGCATTTTTGGGCCCTAAAATAATTTTTTGGGATAAAATATTGCGCAAATATCGTGTCACATAAATGTATTTAACTACTAATATTTAATTCTCCAGGGTCTACTTTTAGACAATTGTCAGGGGTTCACTCCAAGTGTAGCGCTTTAAGGACACCACCACTCGCTTTCCTCCATTTCAGGGCTGGTTTTGCCCACTTTTATTTAAAAGAAAGTTCACAGAAGATCACAGGGGTATTCAGTATTTCAGTCCTGCTACCAAAGCAAACAATTTTCAGCCCTCCTGGCTTGTAAATGCAGCTCTCTAGCTCGGGGCTTTATGCTTTAGGGCCTTGGTCTGTCTTCCACAGACCGGACGTTCAGCACCTCCATGCGTACAGCATGTAGCCTCGTGCTACAATGGCTCCCACCTCTCTCTCCTAGGTGAAGCCCTCCTGACTCCCATGCCCAGACCTCCTGTCTGCAGGGTGGAGTCATCTCCATCTGGGAGCCTAGAGCCTTGTTCTGGTGATTACCTAAAGCCCAGAACACAGTTGACTCATTAGTAAACTGGCTGTTTATTAGACCTGGACCCTGGCAGGGTACCGCCCTGCTACACAATATATAATGTTTTAGGGTTTTAGCTAATCTTCAAGCCTGAAATAGTTTTTTAAACACTCTAACTAGAGTGGATAAATAAATAATATAAGAACTGTAAGTCTTATTTGCAGGGACTGAGCACACAGGGACTGGCTATTTAACTAGAAACATTATTCCCTGCATGCAGACTTTATTGGGACTGTGCTTATGTGCACCGCCATGCAGACTGGGTCCTGACACTAGCCAGCTGAAAAACTAGGGCTAAGGACTATTTACTCTGCTTCACAAGAGCTTTGCTTATTAGTAAGAGTCACCTCTTTAGGGAGTCTTAAATTTCATTGTTGTCAATTATATAGAGTGCACTTTAAAGTGCTTATAGCCTACCAGTTACAGAGAAGTTATTGCAGTATTAATCACTGTTACTGTGACTGTTTTCCAATGCCATTGTTTATTGCTGATCTTATGGATTACCAGGTTTACTTTAATTTAGCCACATAGAATTTTATTCTAATACACTATAACATAGTGACTTTGTTGTCTAGTGAACTGCGATTGATATAGCTATGTACTTGCTCATACACTATATTGCCAAAAGTATTGGGGTGCCTGGGCCCTGTCAGTTCAGGAGGACGGCTGGGCAGCTAACAGCCAAGCTCCACTCCGTTTCACAACTTCCTGTGTCCTGTCATCTTCTTACAGAGCGGCTCAGTGCTCTGATGATATCTGCACTCCCAGTGTTACTTATTCATGTTGCCTTCTATATAGCTTTTAATGCAACTTTGTTTTTCTCCCCTTTCTCCTGACAGATTCTTGCCCTCCTCACTCTCAGATATTGTCCTCTCCCTGCAATTAAATTAAACAATCCTTCTCCCTGATATCTGATTGTGCTCCTCTGCAGTCCTTCACTCCTGTATTCCTCCTTCTGTCCCATCTTTCCTGCCTCCTGTCAGCCCAGTCTATACATCTTCCCTGTTCTCTCCCCTGTCTTCTGCTGCAAACCTCTCGCTCTCATTCTAATCTATGCAACCCCCCCCCCCTACTGTCATCATCACCTGTTCCCTCTGCAAATCTGTGTATCACTGCTCAACTCTTTCTATTTAACTTTTACTAACTGATCTATTTAAAGCAGAACTTCACCCCCAAAAGGGTAAGTTCCGCTTTAAATCCTTCTCATTTCTCCCTCCCTCTTCTGCCACATTTATGTTGTTGTTTTTTTTTTGGGGGGGGGGGGCTGGTTTTGGCAGGTACACGCTACCACTCTGCTGAAAATCTGCTGAAATCGCCTAGGTGATCCAAGCAGAGGTTTTCCTCCCCTCCCTGCCTGCAGCCTTCTGGGTCACATCGCAGGTCCCAGAAGACTGCAGGACCATTCAGACTCATGCATGAACAGTGGGCATATAGTGGGCGCAGCTGCGGGCAGCCAAAAGCAGCATATATCCAGCTGCCCACAGTTAGGATGCCAGCATGGGGACACCTGAAGGCTAGTGAAGAACTAGCCTAGGCGATGATGGATCCCTGGTGTCACGATCAGGGATCAGGCTCAAAGAAAATTGCTATAGCAGTTGCAGCACTACCACCGACTAGCAGATGACACAGGCAGATGACACAGGCTAATCTGAGGTGCGGAGTCTAAGTACTAACCGGTGTTCACTAAAGCTCCTCATGGTGGAGATGGATTTTGCTGCGTGTTAGTACCAGGTTGCGGTCCTCAGGATCGCCCCACCAGGAGGTGAGCAAGCCTGGGTTCAGTAGCAGGTAAGAAAGTAAGGATCAAACAGAAGTGTGGGCAGTAAACAAGCCAAAAGGTCGGTAACGAGTAGTTGTAGGTTGGGATCAGGCAGAAGCGTAGTCGAGGAACAAGCCAAGGGTCAGAGAGAGAGAGAGAGAAACTTGTAAAGCGCAACACATGCAAACTGAATCGCCTCTGGGCCCTATATCCATTTCATGGGTAAGGAACCCCTTGACCTCAGAAGAGATGGGTTTTAATCTTTCTCCTGAAGGCCAAGTGGTCCAACTCCAGTCGGATGGTGGTTGGTAGTGCATTCCACAGGCGGGGTCCTTGGACTGCAAATCTTCGATCTCCTTTGGACTTGTATCTGGCTTTGGGTATCTGGAGGAGGTTTTGATTGGTGGATCGCAGAATGCGATTGGGGTTATGGGCTTTTATTTTTTCGCATAGATATTGGGGGGCGTTTCCTTTAATATCAAGCAGTAGCAAATATGGACGGCAGCAGGGAAGGCAGGAGCGAGATACAGGCTGAAGAGGGCACAATATTCTGGCAAGGAGGAAGTGCAGAGACAACCCCAGATGATGCAAACTATTGCGAAACGCGTCGGGACTCTGCTGCTGCCATGCGCAACCTTTTATTGATGCCCTTTGTTTTCATCTGAACTGTAAGTGTTTTTAACCGTTAATACATTTCATTAATATTACGGAATTACACTATGCGACCTCGTTTTCTTTTATGTACCTTGGATACGATCTGATCTCTTGGGAGTTACCATCAAGACGTTGTCACTCCCCCTGCTCTGGTTTAAAGTGATGCTTTCAAGCCATCGTTTCCTCTGTGTATCCAGATCCGATTGATGTGGTTCCACCAACTCACATACAGTCTATATTGACCCTTTAAGCGTATGCTTATTAGGGTTCAATATTTCCGGTAAGCCTCCCCTCCCGGTGGTGGTCATTTCTTCACATATCTATCCATTTCCATTTCACCGTGGTGTTTACAATCGCCCATCATAGAAGATCATTCACTGGCGGTGCATCTTTTTAGTGACTCACTGCTTTTTGATTTATCATATGAATGAATGAAAAACTTATATAGCGCGGCACATGCGAACTGAATCGCCTCTGGGCGCTTGATGTTTCGTGTCTCATGACATCAAAAAAACAGAGTTTTTATCCTGTCTTCTGAAAGTCAGGTGGTTTTCCTCCAACCGAACGCTGGTTGGTAAAGCGTTCCATAGTCTCGGACCTTGAAAAGCAAACCTTCTTTCTCCTTTGGACTTGTATTTGGTTTTTGGAACCTTGACCAGATTTTGGTCAGTGGATCGCAGAACGCGATTAGAATTGTGAGGTTCTATCTTGTCGCAAAGATATTGTGGAGCCTTCCCATATATGGACTTCTTATTTGTTCACATTGTTATACGATTTACCTTGTTATAACATTTTCAACATCATCATTTTCTAGCACCACTTAATTGTTTTTTTATATTTTCATCACTTTCTTGTTTCACTAGATTGTTTGTAGCAGCTTTTCACACAGATAGCGCAGATTTATTCTTGTTTTTTTTGTAAGTGCAGAGACATGGCTTGTATCAGGAAGTTTGTGGGAGGAGGAAAGAGTTCAAGGTTTAGCAGAAATCAATGTACAAGGCAGGGTTGTGCAAAGGATCCAACAATTCTAGTCCAATTGCTTTCACACTTCTAGGTCTGTCCCATTCCCTTACCTAGAATAACCTTTAGGCTGGGTTCACACCTATGCAAATTGGATGCTGCTTCCCCGTATCCAATTCGCATGTCAGGAAATTGTGACCGGATCTCTATGGAGTCGGTTCACACATCTCCACAGCGGCTCTGGTGCTAAATGAACAGGAGCCCTGTGTGTCTTTTGGTCTGTTTCAGGTCCAGAATCAGCCCAAAATTCGGGCTGAAATTGGACCTGAATCAGTGAATGGAACCGCACTGGATTTCTGCTGTGAGCCGCTGCGACCTCTAGTGTGAACCCAACCTTAGGGTTTGTTAAAACCTCTTGTGGTGCAGGAACACATGCAAGAGCATGCATTTTCCAGCACTGCATAGTACCATGTGGTTAGGTGCAACACAATTTTAACAAATCATTGTGCAGTGAGAGTTGCGCTTGCGCAGCAGGGAACCAGGCTGTGAAGGCGCAAGGCTTCACTTCCTGATTCCCTTACCGAAGATGGCGGCACCTCCACCCGAGAGCCGAGGGACAGATCGGCTTCGGGTGCTGACATTGCAAGCCCCGGACAGGTAAGTGTCCTTATTTTAAAAGTCAGCAGCTGCAGTATTTGTGCTGCTAACTTTAAAAAAAAAAAATTGGTGAAACTCTGCTTTAATCTCCATTACCTCATTCACACACAGTGCTTTATTTATTAACTCAATACATTTTTATCCTTTAGGAATTTTATACGTTTTGTTGCATTTGTGTCCGCTAATAAAGATTTTAGTGTATTTTTAGTGAAAATATAATTTTGATATCATCTGGGGGGGGGGCTCTCAGGTAGGCTGTACGGTGCCCGCGTGATATCTAACAACGGCCCTTAAAACCCAATCAATTCCCTTTAAAGGATATCATATTTCACCACCATTTGATCAATCTAGGCCATTGTTTTTCTTTTACTCTGGTGCAAAGCTTACGCACTTGTCTCCTTGTATTCAAGTTACAGGCTTAAAACGAAGAAAGACGCTTCGCGTAGTTTAATTAGATTTCAGGCATCAAAGCCCTTACCTTGAATGCAAATGAATTTCAGTAAAAGACACATTTTTTCCTTTTTTTTCCCCCAACATAAGGTTTTTCTCTTAAGCATCAAAATGTCTAGAGAAAAACCTGGTTTAAAAAGCTTTTAGTTGGCAACATTTAAATACTTTGCAATAGGTCAGTAAATAAATAACTCGCATTAGATTTCATGGGGTGAGTGTCAAGCAAGCCCAATGGATCTTTTGCACCTTACAGAATTCATGCTAGATGCGCAATCCTGAAAACAAATGAATGGCTTTTGATTCAAACGTGATACATGGCGATTTCTGATTTAAATACTGGGGTTGTAATATAAATAAAAATAACAGTGCTTGATTATCTGGCAAACATCAGCATTTGCCCGTGTCATTCAGAAGTGGCATATTGTATTTGACTCTCAGATTGGAAAGGCCAAAATCATCCTAAAATAAAGAAAACCTGTCCTCTTGCTATTCAGCACTTACAAGATTAGAATTTGAACAATAGACCTTCAATGTTAATATGACGCCTTAAAGCGGAGGTTCACCCTAAATTTTGACTTTGGCTGTATTAAACCACCAGCCATCGACAATAACGAATCCATTTTTTTTTTACCTTTGTAATGAAGCAGTTTCTGTCCTTTCAATCACTTTTCCCCGCGGGAGTGGGCGTGTATCACAATTTCCCCCGACCAGCGCTATGTCTCCTGGGAGTGAGTCATGAGAATCCCAGGAGACGCGCTGTGCTGTAATCCCGCGATATCTCGCAGGTCACGTGACTCGGCAAGCGGGTCATGTGACTCGGCAAGCGGGTCATGTGACGTGGGCAGCTACGAATTCTCCATTTTAGGTATGGGAATCCCTGAAAGCATTGTGGGCTTCAGACTGCAAGATGGAAACGTCCATCGCAAGTTTTTATAAAGTTTCCTTTCCTGCAGAATGACTATGCGGACAGCTCTGATTTTAGGACACGCAAGTGCAGGATTAAACCAGGTAACTCCGGCAGAATGATTTAAAAAAAAAAAACGAATACCCGCGGAACCCCCGCTTTAAAGAGGACCTGTATTGTGGGGCCTGTGCAAAAAAAATGGCAAACAGAACAAAGGACTGGTCACTGGTATTGCTTGTGGTCTCCCAGCAGCTGATCTTTTTTTCTCATTACTGACTTGCCTTGTCTTGTTCTTCACTGTTTGGAGCTTATGGATGTGAGCTGCATGACCTTCTTATTTTTTCAGTTCTACAATACAGATTTAAGTCTGTTTTGAGGAGCACAATTACTCTGGTTGGGCAGTTATTGGACACAAGGGGGCCTTGAGCAGCTCTCAAAGCCGCATCCAGGAGTTTGAGAGGATACAAGAGTCCCACACTAGTAGTGGTTGTAGAGTCAATAATTGTTTATTACATCATAAATGTGAAGAAAAAAACAGTCAATGCATGTTGAGAGTTTACACCCCCTTTTATCAAGCCTCCTCCCTTGAGGGGGGAGGGGGCGAGCAGGAGAGTCAGGACGCTCTCTACGTTGCAGATAGAGAAAGGAGCTGTGTGTTAGTGGGCGTTATGACTCACCTGCTCGCCCCCTCAAGGGAGGGGGCGAGCACGACACTCCACACCAGGGAGAAAGCCTTGCATTACTGTGTGGAGTTACAGACAGAAGAACAGGATTTCTCAGAAGAAAAAGGGACATTTAAAAGCAAAATCAAAGAATGAGGTAAGAGAAGGAGGACTGCACTAAGGTAAAGGAAGCTATTTAGGGTATTTTTTTTTACCTTTACAACCCCTTTAAGCCCAGATGAAACGGGTATTGTGCAAATCCCCAAAATGCATTGGTTATGTTATTCAGTTTATGTCGTAATGGACATTTTTGGATTCTACAGCCACTAGTATGGTACCTTTGTCTCTTCTCAAACACCTTGTTCTGCACTATTTAAGAAGGTGGCCATCTTGATATAGGCAAAGTTGTGCTTACTTATGTCCAGGGATTTTTTACAGGGGAACTTGGTGGAACTCAGCTCAGACTCTTTGGTGCCTGCTCATCACAATCACTTGTAAAACACAGAAGTGTGGTTTCTGTGTTTACAATTGACTGATGGGGAAATAATTAAGAAGCAGCAGGAGTGTTAGAGGAACACAGATCCTTGCACTGCAGGTCCATACATATACCTTTCAGAAGAACAACAACACAGTATTGACATCACCAAATCCCATTCCAAATCTTGTTAGGCTACTAGTCACAAGCACAATGCCATAGATGATCTTACGCTGAAGATATACAGCTATGAGGCGCAAAGGAAGAACACTGTTGTTTTTAAGGAGAAATTTAAGACAAAGGGCAAATCTTTGACCGTACAGCTCAGGCTGAAATAACATTTCTAGATGTTACCAATTACATATGACCATCTTCTGGGCTGTATAGGAATTATGCCGCGTACACATGATCATTTTTCGGCATGAAAAACACGACGTTTTTTAAAACGTAATTTAAAATGATCGTGTGTGGGCTTCACATGGTTTTTCGGCTTTTGAAAAACGACAACATTTTTTTTTCGAACATGCTGCATTTTTTCACGTCGTTTTTTAAAATGTAGTTTTTCGTGTTGTTAACCTCCCTGGTGGTATGATTCTGTCTGGAATTACGTACCAAAAGCGGTACAATTATTTTGCAAGGAAATTTGGTGTTTTATACTGTAGGCCTGTAATTTTTAGGAATAACTCACTTAAATCTGACCAAACAAGAGTCTTGTAGGCATCCCGGGTATGATTTTTTTTTAAAACAAAATTATAAATTATAATATAATAAATAATTATAAATAATTATAACAAATAATAATATAATTATAATAAAAATTATTCAATAATGTAATCAACTCAAAATCACTGAAATTTGCTCAGTTGCAGAATTGTTGCTGTCATTACTTTTATTTTTTTATGATGTATTTCCCCACAAATCGCTATCGCTCAATTCTGCAAGTGATTATAATTTATTATCGCTGTTTTCTAGCTGATCTAAAACCATTTTTGACATAAAGGGTCGTAACGTCGCAGGGAACGGAGATCGGCGGCACACGGGGACACTGTGAATCGAGCGAGGAGGACCCGCTCACTCACACAGCGGGGTGGCATCGCTGGATCCAGGGACAAGGTAAGTAACTTGCCTGTGGATTCAGCGAGCAGGTAAGCCGCGCCGCTGCACACTCTGCACGTCCACCCCAAGCGTGACTCGGGGATACCGATCCTAACATGGAAAACCCACCCCAAGTCACGCTCGGGTTTACCGCTAAGGGGGTTAAAAATGATCGTGTGTGGGCAAAAACAACGTTTTAAACCCGTGCATGCCCAGAAGCAAGTTATGAGATGGGAGCGCTCGTTCAGGTAAAACTACCATTCATAATGGAGTAAGCACATTCATCACGCTGTAACAGACAAAAAAGCACAAATCATCTTTTACTAACAAGGAATCAGCTAAAAGCAGCCCAAAGGCGAATAGAACTTCCCCTTTAGAGTGCCGTCGTACATGTTGTACGTCACCGCGCTTTGTTCATCATTTTTCAAAAACGATGGTGTGTGGGCAACATTGTTTTTAATGATAAAGTTGGAAAAACTTCGTTTTTTGGACATGCTGAAAACAACGTTTTTTTTCTTGCCGAAAAATAATCGTGTGTACGCGGCATAAGTCTCAGGCTGCAGGTATAAAAATTTGAATTCTAGTTTCATGTGTTTCAAGGTGCTGAGTTGGAATGTCTGCTTTTAAAGCCATCATAATATGGAGATCTATTGCCCACTGACTACCCTTACATTTAGGTCACTATCTATGTCAGAGGTCTTCAAACTATGGCCCGTGGGCCACATGCGGCCCGCTGAGGATGTTTATCTGGCCCACTGGGTGTTTTTGCCGCTGCTGCCTGTCCGTTTTTTTCCAACATAAGGGGTGGACGGTCCGGCAGCGGGCCTATCATTGGTGGAAGAGGGAGAGGGGCAGCCCGGCTGAAGCGCTGGATCATGGGAATTGTAGTCCGGCCACAATCAAGCTCCTGGCGGTGGGAGGAACTGAACAGCGCAGCCGGACTACAACTCCCACCTCCCAGAACTCAGAGGCAGCCAGGGCATGTGGGAGAGGCCGGCTGGACGTGACTTGGGCGGTGACTTGTGGGCAGTGAACATCGGGCGCTGGCTCGTGGGAGAGAGAGAGAAGGAGACGTGACAGGGCATCACAGCACAGTCGTTTTGAGCAACAAGAACAAAGGTAGCTTGGAGGAAGTTGGCATCACCCCCAGAAGAGATTGACCATTAAAATACTGGTAAGTTTGTTGATTTAACTTTACTTGTTCTTCATTTTAAATATTGTATTTGTTCCCGTTTTGTTTTTTCACTTCAAAATAAGATATGTACAGTGTGCATAGGAATTTGTTCATATTTTTTTTTTTAAACTATAACCTAGCCCTCTAACGGTCTAAGGAACAGTGAACTGGCCCCTTGTTTAAAAAGTTTGAGGACCCTGATCTATGTGATTGATTAACGCTTAAAGATACATTTAGATAGATATAAAACATTATTTAAAAAAAAAAAAACACTCTGTCACTTTGCCCAATCAGACACTGGGGGTTATTTACGAAAAGGAAAATCCACTTTGCACTACAAGTGCAAACTAAAAGTGCACTTGAAATTGCACTGAAAGTGCACTTGGAAGAGCAGTCGCTGTAGATCTAAGGGGGACATGCAAGGCAAATAAAAAACAGCATTTTTGCTTGCACATGATTGGATGATAAAATCAGCAGAGCTTCCCCTCTGTTCAGAACAACCCCTCCAAGTGCACTTTCAGTGCAATTTCAAGTGTAGTTTTCACTTGTAGTGCAAAGTGGATTTGCCTTTCGTAAATAACCCCCGATATTTCACCGTGCCTCATGGAAGGAACAGCTTTGCTCCACCATCTTTTGCTATGTTTAGTTAATATGAACTTACCTTGCTGGGCAATCTTGCAGGTTGCACTTTTTCTGTCTTGGCATTGGCTGTGCGTCAGGATCACAAAAGGAATTTTTAACCACGCCTCTTCCTTTGAGTACACATCTGGCGATCTGGCGCTGAACACCTGTGGGGTATAAATAAGTATATCTATAATTAAGTTAAGTTATTCATTTGGAGGAGAAGTCAATGAAGTCTTTGGAGGAACCTTTTGTTCCAATCTGCAATTAAATTGAAACTCCAGCCAATTATTTTTTCCGAGTGCAATTCTGTTTGTTCTAGCTCTGGGAGATTTTCGATTTAATTAGTCACCAGGGCAGAAAATTAGCAAAATATTTGCAACAATTACAGCAATACCAGAACTCATTTTCGCTGTGAAGTATTAAAATATCAAACACCTTTTTATTTACAGTATCTGTTATATAGCATCCCAAACACTTAAATGTAGTATTTTGAATGGGTCACATGATGTTGAAAATACCTCTCCCCCTTCCACCTCTTTTTTCCCCCCATCAGTCTTATGTTTTTTCTTGAACCACTTGATCGTCAGAAGATTTACCCTCTTCATGATCTGGGCATTTTTTACGATACGGCACTATTACAGATAGGTGTATATAGACCACACCTCGCTCCACAGACAGCATAACCCCCCCCCCCCACGTGGGAAGTCCAGCACTTACCGGGCTGTGGAAGGATCATCCTTTTTTGGGGGGGGGGAGGGGGGCATTGTAGTGAAGGAAGGCAGAGGTTAAATGAAAAGGGAAGTCACATTGAATTAATGAAGCATTAAGGAGATAGAAAAATACAAGATTGATTTTTTTTCTCTTTTCTGATTGATGCAAGTCGATGGTATAAAATATGAAAACTTGTAATGTGAAATCTATGGAAAAATAAAGAATTTATAGAAAGGATCATCCTGTGTCTTCACTCACCCCCACAATACTGGCAGCAGCGGCGGCGGATGTGTCTGCTCCTCATGCTTCCTCCGCTTGCCAAAGTGCCTCTAGGTATCCAATAGGATCGCCTGGTGCTTTGGCCAATCGGGAAACAGGTCTCATCGACCTGACTCCTGATTGGCGGGGAGGCACTGTAGAGTGAAAAATAGCGAAAATGTATTTGCTATGGTCACACAATTGAGTGGGATCGGGGAGCACGCTCTGTGCCCCGAGCCCACCCTTTTTTGAAGCCTATTATAGCCTCTGGCTCTAATCAGGTGCTTAAACAAACACCCCGCCATAGGAATCTATGCGTCCGGCGTTCTAAAAAGGGGTGGAATGGATGAAGGCAGGGCTGGATTAAAAGCATCATGGGCCTGGTGCTGAGGATTTTTGGTGACCCTTTTTATGGAAATAAATGAAATAAAAATGAAAACAATAAAAAAAATAAAAATGAATATTGAAACAAATTAAATTAAATACAGAGGGGGGTGAGAAAAAGAGGAAGATGGGGGGGGGTGAGAGAAAGAGGATGGGTGAGAAAGAGAGGATGGTGAGAGAAAAAGTTACACATCAATGCTACCACGATTTACATATCAATCTTGTGTATATTGCACACAGAGCAGGGTTGGGCAGCATTAGTGACCACTTGGTTGGGCCTATCATAAGGAAGGGGCCTGGAGCTGCAGCTCCAATAGCCCCTATGTTAATCTGGCCCTGGATGGGGGGGGGGGCAGCACCCATGCATCCACAATGCACTAGCCACCACTGCAATACATAGTTTGAATGGGCCCTATAAGGAGATACAGACAGTAATAAATATGTGAGAGATGTTCTAACATTCTATTAAACTAGATAAAACAGCTTTGGGTACAGATCTACTCTGTACCACATAAGGTTTTAATGCAGACCTAAACCCTAAATGTACTAACTAAGGTCATTTCCATCCACTCCTCCCCAACCTAATGTATAGACATTCTTTCCTATTGTACTTAAAATGTATGTAAATGCAAACTTTTTTTAGTTTTGGAAAGAATGTTCTAGTGGCAACTGAGATGGAAATTTTGTTTGCCTTTCTTTAAGATTTCCTCTTACTTCCTGGTGTCTCCAAGACAGGAAGTGAAAGGAAATCTTACCAGCAGGGTCCAGATAAACATAAATTAACCAACAGGAGTTCTAGGCCTTCAAAACTTCACAAAAATATTTTGACTATCCACATTAATATGAATCCTTTGCTTTTACCTGCATGGGCAACAAACAGGTTCATAAGACAGGGGGACAAAAGCACATAACACAAATCTCTTGGTTTGTTAAATGATGAACTCTAAATACACTTTAGAATATACTGTATGTGAGATCTGCCTTGCCTCAGAATTTGTGTTTTTCTCCATCCAGTCCTGAGAATTACATAGCCCTTTCCACACAGCAGGTCCACCCACTGGTGACTTGGCTTCTCTCTGCAGCAGTTGAAGCCCAATTCAAGTCGTGCCAACCCCTCTTACTGCTTTGTCAACCAAGAAATGGACCAGTCCCCGATCACAGACATGGGAAAACACTAAAGATATGGGGCTAGCAGGGGTAATTATACGCCGGGAAAAGCCTAGCGTAAACAGCGTAACTGTACTGCGTCGGTCGGGCGTACGTTCGTGAATTCGCGTATCTAGCTGATTTACATATTTCGACGTGTAAATCAGCGTACATGCCCCTAGCGGCCAGCGTAAATATGCAGTTACGATCCGACGGTGTAAGAGACTTACGCCTGTCGGATCTAATAGATATCTATGCGTAACTGATTCTAAGAATCAGGCGCATAGATATGACCGCCTTAGTGAACATATTGGTAGGATAAAAAGTGGGTTCCCCAAACATAACCTTTCTAAACATTATGACAAATATCATGGTAGAAGCATTAAGGGGACCAGTTTCTTTGCCATAGATAACATCCGTGCACATTGGCGAGGTACCAACATGGTTCGGGCCATATCTAGGTTGGAAACTCGCTGTATTTTTTGTATGAAATATTTTATTCCCTTTGGACTTAACGTAGATTGAGATATTAATTGTTTTCTAAATAATTCTTAATATGATTTTATAAATTTTTAATATCTTATGGTCTATAACTAATATAGGGATTATATTTGGATTATATATTGATCCCTAATTTTATGAATTCATTATAATATTAAATACATTTTTTATGCATATTGATTTTATTATAAGTATGCACATATATTGCCTGTATTTTAATCATTTTAATTTATGATGTAATTATTGGTCACCTCCGATTATTTATCTATGCTGTAATGCGATGCTCTCCTACTGGTGGCAACACATCCCTGCGTTCTGACAAAACTCTGTTTTCTATTTGTTCCGACCTGCTATATGTAGGATCCGAACGTATTTCCTGTTCTTAATAAAGACTTCTCGCTATCCATTTATTTAAGTTGCCCTCAGTTGAATATGAGGGCTCTTCATGGAGTCCGTGGTTATTTAAACACTGTGCGCGCTGACGTCCACATCCGGCTAAACCCCAGTTGAAGTCCTATCGAGACGAAACGATCGTCGGGTGCCGTGACGTCATCACGTTCCGTCCTGAACGCCGGCAGTGTTTTTGATCTAGTAGCGAGAAGCATCGGAGTATCGGAGTGGAAGCATTTTCTTTGATTCTTTTGCCCACAATTCATTACATGACTGTAAGTGCAATCTTTTATTAAAACTACCTCTTTGAGAAACGTAATACGCTATGAGAATCCCCTTTTTCTTTATCGTTTATGGTATATCCTGGATCTTCTGCTGAGCCCCACTCTGATCATCCAGGCGGATCGGTTGCGGGAAGACCATACTTCCCACACGCTCCATGAGACTGATGAAAAACAGTCTTTCATTCTGGTAAGCAGGCAATTTTTCCGCACGAGTGTATTGTAGAGATTTACTTTACTATCATCAACTCAGAGTTATTACATCAATTTCCCAAACAGCCTTTCTGAGAAAATTAAGCTGGATCACTGTTTTCTTTTTCTTTCACGTTTTTTTGGAATTTTGTTTACATTTTCTGGACTCAATTTTCACCCCAGAATGAACTTTTAATTTATTATTTTTCATGAAATTTTTCCTCACAATTAATCACATGAATTATATATTTATCACAGATTAGCGCTGCATTTCCCCCGTTTTTGTATATTTTGTTGGATTGTTGTACACAATTTTTAGTGCTAGCAGCTCATAATTTAATTTATATTTCAATCACTAATTTAATTCAGCGCAGCGCCAGCCTTTTGGCTTTTTCCTAATGCATAGATACGACCGGCCGGACGCAGCGATACGACGGCGTATCTGGAGATACGCCCTCGTATCTCCTCTAAGAATCTGGCCCTTGGTCAGTATTGCATAGAATGCTGTTTATAAATTTCCTATACGGTAGGACAATAAATTAGAATAAAATTACAATGAAGTTCAGCTTTAGGCAACAGAATTATGTCACCTTCTTTTTCCCAGGCATTGATTGAACAGACTACTGAGACTTCACTTAATACCTAAATTGCCCCAAGCACTGCCCTTCCCTCTACCAATATAAGTGCTGCTGTACAGGGCATTGCACAAAGTTGAAATTTAGTCAAGTTCAGGTATTTAAACTAATTGCATTTAAAAAAATATATATATTTTTTTAATTATTCACATAATTGCACTTATTGGCATTTAAAAATGTTCCTGAATCCTTTTCCTGTTTTATAAATTGCAAAGATTTTTATAGGTAACACGCTACCACCTTTCTTTTGAATATAACCAGCCACATTCTGTTATAAAAATTGACATCAGCCTTTGGCATGAGCAGACATTCCAGTTCTAGTGCAGCCATAGCACCACTGACAAATATATATGTTTAACATTGTATTTTCCATCTACTGACATCTGCAATCCATGGAACAACTTGTAACATTCTATCCATTTATCTCAGCAATTGTTTTATTAAAACAAAAGGCCAGTGTAATGGAGTGCATCAGATCTGTAACTATGGTGACCCGATCTCTTGGCCTACGTGGCATGGCAGGAGGTTAATCACACGTTAACGTATTCCAGAGGCGTGGGATCATTATTCAGGAAAACTGATGAAGATGAATGCTGCACAGTACGTTACACTACAGAGAAAAATTGCATACAAGAAAAGTATGAAAAAGCTGATGGTTGCATTAATCAGCTACAGAGGTCACCATTACTGATCTCTTGCCAACAGATGAAAGATCTGGCATGTAGTGAAATACATAGCATATATTCTTCTTGGTATATATAAGATAAAAGGAACGGATGTAATTTGTTGCAAGAACAAAACTTTTTCATTCAAGATTTGAAATATTTTTGGGTTTTGCAGGAGAGTGGTTTTATTGACTGAGAAGAAGTCTACCTTTGGAGTAGCCCTTTTATAAATCCTTTAAAATTTTCTCTTCATCTTCCTCTCCATCCTAGTCATTTCTTACCATGTAATCACATTTTAAGACTCAAGCCGGTCATAAATAGGTAGAATTTCAAATGAAAATTCTTAGGAAAAGAAAGCTCTAAGAAAGTTCATCCATTTTTCTAATCATTAGCAGGATCAAATTGACGTTCGTTTTTGACCACAGTAACAAAAAAACCTCAGAGGCCTCGTACACACGACCGAGAAACTCGACAGAATCCATCAAGAGACTTGGTGGGAGAGCTTTTTTGCCAAGGAAAACGGTCATGTGTACGTTTTTCATCGAGGAAACTGTCGAGGAACTTGACGAGAAAAAAATAGAACAAGTTCTCTTTTTCCTCGACGGGAGTCTCAATTTCCTCGACGTGTTCCTCGTCGGGCTGGTTTTCGACGAGAAACTCGAGCGTGTGTATGCTAAGAAACCCTTGCATGCTCAGAATAAAGTATGAGACAGGAGTAAAAGTAGCATTTGTAATGGAGATAACACATTTTTCACGCTGTAACAGACTGAAAAGTTCAAATCGTCTCCGTCCAAACTTTTACTTAACACGCAGTAACATGAGATTAGCAAAAGCAGCCCCAAGGGTTGTGCCAGTGGAATCGAACTTCTCCTGCCGTTGTATGTGTTGTACGTCACCGCGTTTGAGAACGAGGAGATTTTGTCTTGACAGTGTGTACGCAAAGAAAGCTTGTCGAGTTCCTCCACAAGCCTAACAAGGAACTCGACGAGGAAAACGATGTGTTTCGTCCGACGAGTTACTCGGTCGTGTGTACGAGGCCATAGGAGTAGGATGGAAAGTTGTTCTCGAACAAACTCATTTCTAACAGTATAAGTGGTTTTTGTTTGGTAAAGTCGATTCATTCCAAAATCATAAATAAAAAGCGAAGCCTTTCAACATTTGAATGCTTTGAGAATCTGAATTACCCCAAGACTTTTCCTAAGAATTTTCATTCAAAATTCTATCCATCTTTAGTCAGCTTAAAGCTAGTCATATATGGCTGTGTATTTAATGATTTTTTTGTTGTTTTTACCAAATTTGAAGCCATGGGTGGCCCCGTTGGCTGATGCATTATTGCATCCTATGAGATGTAGTCACAGCTGCAGGAGTGTTGACTGTCTGAATACATTAGCCGGCAGGGAAGATTCATCTACTCTGTTTAGCATGGATGAAGAAATGTATTCAATTTCTCATATTCTGACTGCGGGCTGAACAAGAAAAATCTTTCCATGTATGACTAGCATTAAACTGTACGTTTGTATGGACAAAGTCATTTTCTTCTACTGTATTATGTCATGTAACCGTTGTTGTCTGGAGTCTGTAATTTGCATCTCTTTTATTAGTTAAAAGGCCAGTCCACCTATGAGTGATATTGTAGCTATAGACAGAGCCTGGTGGGCTGAGGCAGCCCCTGATTCTTGTACAATTTGGATCCTTTTGCAGCGGGATCTCTCTGCCTTAAAGAACAACTTCATGAAAATGAAAACAAATTCCACCCTTGTTTTAAGTGCTTTTTAAGTCTAATGGAAGAAAATTAAGGTGGGAAAAAATTATATTTAACTTTAACTATATGTAGCGCTACCACGAGCCACTGAAAATTGCCCATGTTTTTTTTCCAGTAGATTGCCCCAAAGCCAGGCACAAGTTCACAGTTGTCATGCCTTTGGCCTACAAGGAAATACAGTAATATCTTCTGGACTTGCAATTCAAATTTTGTCCACTAAATGTCACTCTTAACAAATGACTGTTGATGGGCAGTGTTCTATAGTAATGTACATTTCCTGTCGTGTTACAGAAAACTGTCTTCACTTCCTATCACAACTCTTCCATCTCCACTGGACAGTCCACACGGAGTCAGCTAAGCCTGCACCACATGTTTCCTAAGTCTTGATCCTCCTGGGACAGCATCGCTGGTATTATAAAGACTGTAAATCTATATGCCTAGTAGACATTTGTTTGTGTTTATATAATTCTTATATGTTCATTTATTTGTTTATGTCTAGTTCCACCATTATTCATATGCATCTTATATGGCCACCGTCTGTTCATCGGAATAAAGATCCATAGTTACAGACAGTCTGGTTATTTAGGATGCAAGGTTTAAGCTGTATGTTGAGCTACATACACGCCAGGGGCAAACGTGTAGCGAGAACAGAACAACAGTCACTCTTCTCAATAACAAGTCTAGGGGTGTTTTTTTTGTTGTTGTTTTTTTCGGAGTAACTAGGATAGGGTGGTGGAATAGCGTGGGATACTCCAAAAAGAGAACTATGTACAGGTTGGGGGACAGTGAACCCCTTCCTGTAAAGCTGAGGCAGAAGTCCTTGCACAAGCAAGCTGTGAACTTGGTTTTGTAGTAGGAGCAGTTACAGTAAAAGGGTAAAAGCTTCTTTAGAGCAACAGGAGCCAAGTTCTTTCACAGAGAACTAGATAGACTGAGCTCTTCAGGACACCAGCCAATGTCCCCTCAAACACACAACTAACTCTCTAGCACAAGAGGGGTGGTAGCAGCTGAAAACTCTCTGAGATCTTTCACAGTAGTCTATACATATGAGCCAAAGTACCCTTTTTCCTTTGTTGCAAGGATGGCAGGGATTTAGGACAAGATAATTTCCCCTTTAAGCTGCAGTTCAGTTTAACACTTGAACTTTAAACTTGAAGAACTTGCTGGAGAAGCTTGGCAGTGAGTTTCCTCCTCTGCACATATGTAGAACGTAACACTCAGTCCTAGTGATTTAAGAAAAAAAAAAACCTGAGCCTGTGGTGTAAAATCAGGAAAGTAATTTTCTATATTCCTACATTCAGAGCAAGTCTTCCTGCAGATTGTATTTACCTCTGAAACACCTTTTACGCCTTTAATAGTGCAGACTAAATGATATTTTAATATTTCTACAAAGCCCTGGGAAAGATGGAAGTAGCGCATAAATTAGAGAAATTTAGTATGTTAACTGCAGCAAAGAAACTGAGAAATCTAAAGTGCTCAAAGCAAAATAATACCACAGAGAACATCTAGATATATAATCAAATCACAAGAACAGCCTTGATTGGGAAACTTTGCAAAATAACATGGTGCCATGTCCAAGGATAAATAGCAGCTTCTATAGAAATTGTACTTGTTGGGCTATTTTTTATACTAATCGTGCACACCGTTTCTACAGCCCAGATATATTATGTTTGTTATGTTTTGCTTGTAGTACCTTTTATGCAACAGTGTCACTTATTGCATTAAAGTGAGACTTGGATGGAGAAGAGCAAATGGACGGAGGGGTTGTATGACTAAGGCCTCGTACACACGGACGGACTGTCCGATGAAAACGGTCCGCCGGACTGTTTTCATCGGACATGTCCGCTCAGAGATTTCTGTCTGATGGTTGTACACACCATCAAACAGAAATCCGCGCAGACATGATACGCGGTGACGTGGCCGCTCCGTCGCCGTGATGATGACGCGGCGACGTGCGCGGCCCTGGAAGGTCAATGCTTCCACGCATGCGTCGAATCACTTTGACGCATGCGAGGGCTTTCGGACGATCGGACATGTCCGGTGAGTCTGTACAGACGACCGAACATGTCCGACGGACAGGCTTCCAGCGGACATGTTTCTTAGCATGCTAAGAAACATTTGTCCGCTGGAAACCTGTCCGATCCGCCGGAAAATTGTCCGGTCGGACATACAGACGACCGAACATGTCCGCTGAAACTGGTCTGCGGACCAGTTTCAGCAGACATGTTCGGTCGTGTGTACGGGGCCTAAGGGGTGGAACACGTCAGAAAAAGATGCTGGGTATTCATTCTGGAAAGTTCAGAAAAAGAGAAAGTTTCCCTGCTCGCCTGCTGTAGAGTTGTGGCTTGTTGTAAGTCAAGGGTTGAGGGAAAGTATTAGTTAAAAGTACGGTATATACTGTATATTTATAAAAAGGTATATATATTTTTTTGTCACAACAGTTTGGCAAGTCTGGGGGGTCTTTTACATAGTTACATAGTCAGGTTGAAAAAAGACACAAGTCCATCTAGTTAAACCAAAAAATAAATAAATACAATCCCATATACACAATTCTATACCCACAGTTGATCCAGAGGAAGGCAAAAAACCCCAGCAGAGCATGATCCAATTTGCTACAGCAGGGAAAAAAAATCCTTCCTGATCCCGAGAGGCAATCAGATTTTCCCTGGATCAACTTTACCTATAAATGTCAGTACCCAATTATATTATGTACTATACTGTACTATATTATGTATACTATATTATGTAGTCAATGCTTGAATTGTTACAAAATTGGGGGGGGGGGGGGTATTTGGACTATGGTACTTGGTTGGTTACTGGTGATTCTCCCAGGAGCATGGTCCCCTGGGAAAAAAAAGTACATGTGTGAATTTGTAACATCTACAAGACGGTTGGGGCATGACTGAGGATTTGGTCAGTTATAGTTATAAATTGTGCCTTTAAGGACACCCAAAGGCCCCCTCCTGGTTCCATTGTTGAAATTGCTCATTCATGTTATATGTTATTTTGACTTGTAAATAAAATAGCTGCAGTGAACATCTAAATCCATGTTGCTCAGCCTGTGTTGGTATTTTAAAGGGTTAGGAGAGGGACAGAGGTTAACAAATCCTTTAGTCCTTTAGTCGAGGGTCTGTGCACTCAGAAAGAACATCTATCACCAGCACATCACCCACTCCTATTAAAGATCCTTTATTTTTATTTATTTATTTTTACAAAGAACAGCATTATTCTTTTTTTATGTTTTTTTTCCTTCACTTTCAACAGGTAATCTGCCCAATACAGTTGCAAAAATAATTATTTGATCCACTGCAGATTTTGTAAGTCTGCCCACTTACCTAAAAAAGAAATGAAGGGTCTATATTTTTTATCATAAGTGTATTTTTACATGATAGAGACAGAATATAAACCAAAAATCCCGGAAAAAAAACACATGATACAAATGTTATAAATTGACTTGCAGTTCAGTGAGTAAAGTAGTATTTGATCCCCAAGGAAAAGATGACCTAGTGCTTAGTGGAGAAACCCTTGTACAGAGGTAAAAGTGTAGTTGGTGACCAGGTTTGCACACATCTCTGGAGGGATTTTGGTCCACTCTTCTTTACAGATCTTCTCTAAATCCTTAAGGTTTCTTGGCTGTTGCTTGGCAACTCAAAGTTTTAGCTCCCTCCATACATTTCCTATAGGATTAAGGTCTGAAGACTGGCTAGGCTACTCCATGACCTTAATGTGCTTTCTCTTGAGCCACTCCTGTGTTGCCTTGGCAGTATGTTTTGGGTCATTGTCATGCTGGAAGACACATCCATCTTCAGTGTTCTGGCTGAGGGAAGAAGGTTCTCATCCAACATTTTACAATACATGGCCCTGTTCATTGGCCCCTCAATAAGGCAAAGTACCTTTAGCAGAGAAACAGCTCTAAAACATAATGTTTCCACCTCTGGGCTTGACTTTAGGGATAGTGTTCTTAGGGTCATAGACAGCATTTTTCTTCCTCCAAACACAGCGAGTATTAACTGCCAAAGAGCTCAATTTTGGTCTCATCTGACCCCATCACTTTCTCCCAATCCTTCTCTGAATCATTGAGATGTTCATTGGCAAACTTCAGACAGGCATGTACATTTGCCTTCTTGAAGTGGGGGACCTTGCAGGCGTTGCAGGATTTCAATACATGGTGGTATAGTGTGTTACCAATGGTTTATTTGGTGACTGTGGTCCCAACTGCCTTGAGATCATTCACAAGCTTCTTCCAGGAACGTTCTGGGATGATCCCTCACTTTTCCCATAATCATCCTCACCCTATGAGGTGAAACTTTGCATGGAGCTTCAGACCGAGGATGATTGATGGTTAATTTGTATTTCTTCCATTTGTGAATAATCACTTCAACAGTTGTCTCCTTCTCACCAAGCTTCTTGCTGATGGTCTTGTAGCCCATTCCAGCCTTGTGCAGGTCTACAATATTGTCCCTTAGGTACTTTGACAGCTCTTTGGTCTTGCCAATGATGATGAGGTTTGAATGGAAGAAAGAGATTCTGTGGACAGATGTCTTTTATACACATAACAAATTGTCGTTAGGAGCACCTTCCTAAATTGACAGGACTAATCTGTGTACCACATGAGAAAATACTGTAGCCAGTCTGTGGGAGACAGATTTATTGTTGGTTGGTAGGGGATCAAATACTTATTTTACTCACTGAATTGCAACTCAATTTATAGCATTTGTATCAAGTCTTTTTCTGAATTTTTGGTTGATATCTGTCTCTATCATTGTTAGTTTCATTTTTCAACTTTCTTTAAAATACCAAGCTGTTCAGATAAAGCAGAAAGTAAAGGGTTGGAACAAACCATTTAATACTGACAGGGGTGCTTACAATGGGCAGCTTTTAGAATTTTATGTAAAAACTTTATCCCAAATTATCCCAAAAGGAAGAAAAAAACAGTTCAGCTCTAACTTGTTAGTTAAGCGCATCTACATCTGCTAGTGCATCTAACACTACGCCCTGCTCAGATTGAGAAAGGTGTTTCTGTTTCTCCTCCATTCAGAGTGGAGACACCTTAAAGGGGTTGTAAAAGTTTGTTTTTTAATTTCTAAATAGGTTCCTTTAGCTAGTGCATTGTTGGTTCACTGCCCTCTTTCTCCAGCACTCTTTGTAATAGCAATAGAGCCAGTGGCAGAGGCTCTGAGGACTTTGCAAGAGATCCAGGGACTTTCGAGTAGGGGGGCTGGAGGAGAGGGTAGCCCTGTATGCTGATGATATGTTATTGTTTTTGAGGGATGCAGGTCCATCATTGGAGGGATCTCTGGAATTGCTGAATACCTTCGCACTATCCACAGGACTTAAAGTAAACTGGGGTAAATCAATGCTATTTGCCATTGATCAAGGAGCACAGGATACAGCAAATTCAACTATGCCATTAAAATGGGTAACAGAATTCAAATATTTAGGTATAATAATATCGCCACAGGTGGAAGAATATAAAAAGCTGAATTTAGATCCAGTATTGCAGGAATGTAAAAAAAAAATTAAAGATATGGGGGACTCTCCCTCTTTCACTACTGGGACGCATAAATTTTATAAAAATGAAGATTCTCCCAAGGCTGTTATATCTATTTAGAAACTCACCGCAATGGCTACCAAAAATGTTCTTCACATAGTTACACGGTGTGTTATCTTCATTTATATGGCAAAATAAAGCAGCTAGAATGAAACTGAGTACACTTATGCGCCCAGTGGTAGAGGGGGGATTAGCCTTCCCAGATCTTCATAAATATTACTTAGCAACACAGCTGGTGACAGTGGAAAGGTGGTTGAACCCTGATGAATATGATCCCGCTACAATGCCATTCCGCGGGCTGAAAAATAGGCGAGATCTAACTCCATCAATGATAACGACAGTAAACGCATGGAAAGCCGGCATAGCAAGGGAAAGGAACTCAAAAGCAGATATATCTCCAAATGCCCCATTATTGAAAAATCCTGAGTTTATACATTCTGGGCCAGATTCACAAAAGAGATACGACGGCGTATCTCCTGATACGCCGTCGTATCTCTGTTTCTATCTATGCGACTGATTCATAGAATCAGTTACGCATAGATAGCCAGAAGATCCGACAGGTGTAATTGTTTTACACTGTCGGATCTTAGGATGCAGTACCGCGGCCGCCGCTGGGGGGAGTTTGCGTCGTAAACCAGCGTCGGGTATGCAAATTAGGAGTTACGGCGATCCACAAAGATTTTTCCCGTCGTTACGGCGTCGCAAGTGTTAAATTTCCATCGCAAAGATAGGGCACAATTAACATGGTGTAAAAGTACTCCACCATGTTAAAGTATGCCCGTCTTTCCCGCGTCGCTTTTGAATTTTTTATTTTTTCCGGCGTAAGTCTTTTTTTCACGTCGCGATTCACAAAACGTCGGCGCGTCGTAATTTCGCGCAAAGCACGTCGGGAAATTTGCGACAGGAGCATGCGCAGTACGTCCGGCGCGGGAGCGCGCCTAATTTAAATGGTCCCCACCCCATTTGAATTGGGCCGCCTTGCGCCGGACCTGTTTACGATACACCGCCGCAAATTTCCAGGTAAGTGCTTTGTGGATCGGGCACTAAATCGGAAAAATTGCGGTGGTGTAACGTAAACCGGTTACGTTACGCTGCGCCCGCTCTACGTGAATCTGGCCCTTAGCTTCTATTCAAGACCCTAGAGCATGGACAAAATATGGAGTTAAAAAAATATCACAAGTAATATATGAGGGGAAAATATCCTCATTTACAGATATGAGGAAAAATTGGAATGTGCCAGAGAGCTATTTTTTTTAGATATATGCAATTGGCACATGCCTTGTCGGCTCAGTTTTCTGAAGGCATCCCCCAATTAATAGAATCAGGTTTGGAACAAAGGCTGAGAAAGAGAGGGAAAAAAGGGATGATTTCAAGTTTATATGCCCATCTATTGGAGATAGAAGTGTTGGACATGAATAAACTCTGCGAAGGTTGGATGAGAGATGTTCCAGAATTATCGATAGAAAAATGGGGAAAGATATATACATTTCCATTCCAGATCCTAGTCTCACTTCAAGATGAATTAATTCAATTCAAAATAACACATAGGAGCTATTATACACCGTATAAAATGTTTAAAATGTTTCCAAATTCCCCAAACTGTTGGAGATGTGCAGGTACCCCAGGAAATTTTATTCATATATTCTGGTCCTGTCCGAAAATAGTATTATTCTGGAGAGAGGTCCTGAAAGTAATTGATAAAGTGACGTCAGTTCAGCTCGATCTAGAAGCAGAGGTCTGCCTATTGGGACTGGTGGAAGAAAATATGGCCCCTTTAAAAAGAAGAACAGTTAGGCCTGTTGCTCTTCTATGCAAGAAAGGCAATAGTATTAAATTGGAAAAGGGTAGAAGCCCCCTCGTTGATGCAATGGAAAAATGTGGTTAATAGCAATTTATCGCTGTATAGGGAGACATATTGTAATAGAGAACACGGGGAGAAATACGTAAAGGTATGGGCAAACTGGATAGAGAATGTGACAACGGCTTTAGGATAGGGGAGTACGGAAGTGGGAGGGAACTACACCTATGGAAGAAAGGGTTAAATGTATAGAATGTATAAATAGAAAGTATGTCATTGTAATAAAATGGAATAACTTGTACGATTTTTTGGAATAAGTCGATAAATGTGAAATGTGGAAGATATATGGAATGTGATAAAGATAAAGAGGAGAACATTTAATAAAGAGATTTATAAAAAAAAATAGTTGGTTCACTTACCTTTTCCTCTGATTTCCTTTTAAATGTTTTTTTTTTTCTTTGTCCGAACTTCTCACTTTCTGTTTCTCCTCAGTAAACTTGCCACCATTATCCGAGCAGTGGTTAGTCAGCCAGAACAGCTTACTGAACAGCTTACTGAGGAGGAACAGAAAGTGAGAAATTCAGACAAAGAAAACAAAGAAGAAAAAACATTTAGAAGGGAAATCGAAGGAAAAGGTAAGTGAACCAATAATGTACTAGCTTAAAGGAACAAACCTTTACAACCCCTTTAGGACAGGAGGTGTGTTATTGGCAGAATCAGCAGGTGGTAAAAAAAATCCTAAAAAAGGAAAGTAATGCAGCCACTACCACATAAAGATTGGCAAGAGATAAAATATAATTTTTTGTATATTTTTAGTACCAAATTAGGCTGGACATATACTGAGTGAATTCCTAATGAGGAGGCTGATATTTGACTGGTGTATGGCCCTGCCAACTCTACTCCATCCAGCATCCTTTAATTGAAAAAATAAAGGAGCGGAAAATTGTTGGCTGAATAGCATTCGGATGTGCTGGCAGCGCTGTCAGAAGCAGGAAATTAGAAAAATAAAAAAATGATTACTCTATGGCCAACTTAGGAAAGAGGTTGAATACCATTTGGCATGTACCATACTACTATAGTTTCCTTGAATTTAGAACTCCAAATATAAATTTGGACTGCTAGAGCATGCTGTTATCAATATAATGTACTGTGTTATAGAAAAACTGAGCACCACGAGAACCTCTATTTTAAAACTACGACTCAATGTTCTAATGGCTCCCCATTAGAAATGCAATTACCTGCTCCACATGATGCGCTGCAGTCTGACCACATTCCATACTTCCAAGTATATACAGTCTCCACCTCATTTTCTGAGCTGTCTTTTGGTATAACATATTCATATCTAACTCCTGGATTGTTCTCCTGAAATAGAAGCTGAAGAAATAGATTTAAGATAGCATATAGGAAAACTGAACTCACAAAATAAATTCCATAGCCAAATAAGCACCGTGGCTCATCCATACCAGAATCTGGGTCAAAAGTATATAACGGATTGTCAGAGGGACCCAAAACTGCATTAGGAAAGCTATATGTAGTATGATGAATGGAAACAATGCTTATTGCTTATGACTAGTAATGAGTCGAACACACTACAGAGGTTTGGCAGAACATATCTAAAGCTTGGATGCTGAATCCAAACCCCATTGAAACCAATGTGAGCAAAATCTTTTAAATACATTTTCTCAACTTTTAAGGCTGATAGCCAAGAGATTGGCAAATAAGTGTGTGGGGATGGGCACTGCCCCAGGGGACATGTAGCAATACAAAGAAAGTTTTGTAAAAAATTAAATTTCGCAGGGAGCAGTGGATTTTGTATACCCTGCCTGGACAGTCCCCCTAAACCTGCCTGTGAAGTGGCTCATCTTTACTATGTAAACAAAGTAGTAAAGCAAAAGTAATATTTGCAAAAGGAAAAAAGGCTGTTTAATGTTTAATGTAATTCACATTTCCCAGCAAACCTCCCTTATTTTGTTAATAATGCAATGTGTAGACCCTAAAGTTCATGCTGGACCCTCATTAAAGAGGGTGAGGGTCTGGTATGTATTTTGGGGGGTGCCAATTGCATTATTAACAAAATTAAGGAAGGAAGCTTGCAGGAAAAAATGAATTAATGGCTTTATCTTAATCGTAGGAACAGGGCATAGGCAAGTTATTCATACACTATGGTTTAAAGGTTTTAGGTGATTGGACACTGGAAAGCTTCTGAGGACTCGCCCCCCGGGAAGCCTCCCCTATAAGCCTACCCCACTGTGAGTCCACAGTTCTTTGCTTGTATCTCTAGGTGATGGACTTCTTGTTCTTCCTGGAGAAACCAGCTTCACTAGTTTATTATGTATATTATTTATAATCTTCCGATTCTTCAATCAACCCTCATTGTCTTCTAATGCCTTGGCATATAGATCAGCGCAACCTTGGTGCACATGAGAGCCAAACCCAGACCCCATGCTATGGGGATGGCCTGTAATGTTGCTTAGAGCACTGGATGCTGCGTGAGGTGCTCACCTTGGCACTTGATGCAATGTGATGAGTTAGCCACAGGGTGCTATAAAGGTGAGTACCCCACAGAGGAATACCCTTGCCTTTAGCGATAACAAAGACCAAGCCTCAGTTAACTATTTCAAAACAACAGGTGAGCATTTTTTCTGCTAAAGGCCTGCTCAATGCTCAACCTCAGAGTGATGATGCATTCCATACACTGTAGCTGGGCCCAGTTTTAGAATTGGTCTCAGCATCCAATTCTAGCTTTATTTTCAGCATGCCACAAGCGACCTGCTTGACACAAGCAGAATTCTCTACATCTATATAACAATTCCTCAGACAGATTATGACTTTAATACTGTCATCTTTGTCCAGAGCTCAGATGCGCCCTGCCCCTTCTCGTACTTCCATTAGTTTTTCCAACCAAAATCAGATCCTGATATGCTGGTTTTAGAGGATTCTAGTCAGAGAGAAATGAAGACGACATTGAGGCACTGTTGGAGAAAGCCGCAGACATTTTTTTCTCCCCCACATGTAAATATATTGAAGAGGAAGCTTCACACAATATCATGGTGAATGTTGAAAAGCTCATTGCCTCCATCTGCAAAAGTCTTGTCATAGTGCAGATTGAGCCTTCTCACTCTGACTACACCCTCCTGGGCATACAAAATAACCTACACAGACTTCCAAAACATTCCATGTTCATGAACATATACAATGTGCAGCCTATGACAATTGGGTCACATTTCCAAAAGTCTTTGTTTAACTTTATCCAGTTGAGTATAATTTATGGGTCTGATAATGTTGAGATAGATATAGATATATAAATATAGACCTTCACTTTAAGGATTGATAATGCACCCTTGATGCTTTTTCACAGATGTTCACAGCTTCTTCGTTTTGTCCTTGGGAACCAGACACAGGCTGCTGATAAGGCCTGTTCGGAATACACTTTCTACTAAAAGAGTTTAAACTGGCCAGAGACTCTTGAAAAAGTTTTTTTTTGCCAGTCACGTGATGTAACCACCCATTTAACTGTTCCCTTGCTATAAAGAAGAAATGGACTTTAATTGGACTAAACTATAAGATCACACCTTTATCACGCCTAGAATACACTTGATACATACCCATATCTTATGAATATTCATACGTATAAATTGTATACCCCGTAGTTGTAAGCTCAGAAACACTTTCACTTTTACTCACTTATATGCCACGATCTGTGTTGTATTTCTCCATTGCAATGTTTGTATAATTAAAGCACCTACTTATCTTATCATCTGGATCTACTATCTCATTAAATCATCTTAATTAAGACTCCCACATCGGATTTAACACAGTGGAAATAGAGTTTGCAAACACACAGGGTATTCCTGTGGTTGATCCTGCCATCTATCCCAAACAAATATCTCATTGTATGTATTAAAGATGTCCCGTCTTTAAAAGAAGATTTTAATATTTGTCTGTTCGCCCTTTTAGTATCTCTCTTTACCATGCAGGCCCAGCCCTGCAACTAGCTCTTGCTGCTATCTCTGTGTGTCAAACTCCAGCCCACTGGACTAGGACAATGAATAACCAACACAACCTCTCCATTCATATGCACAGAATTTCTGGCTAAAGGATTGGGCAGCAGAACCATCCTGCAAAAGACACCCCACACGTATGCCATTTAACAGACAATTTCTGTCTGGTGAGGCAATTGATCAATTTAATAAAGAGTTCACAGGTGGAAAAGTTTTGCTCCCCCAAAAAATGGGTGACAAAAACTCCCTCCTCAGGAGATTCTAGCTCCTCTAAATGCAGAGCATCTCCTTGCTCTACCCAGACTTCAACTTCAAATACTTAGTTCAGACCTTTCCATCCGCAAATGACTTGATCAACAAAGGCCAACAAGCCCACATTAAGGCTCTCTTCACAATAAAATGGGTGTGCTTACTGCGAAGAGTGGGGGGAAGTCTTTTACAGTTTGCATCCCTCCGAGTCACAGAAATCCCAGACTTAATTGGTGGTTTCAAAGCAATAAAAGATAGAATTTAAAACTGTACCACCTCACCGATTTCTTCTTTTAAATTAACCCAAAACTGTCCAAAGACAGTCTGAGTTTTAAAAGGCCCTAAACCACCTCTTGTCACAGGGTGTTGTTGTACTTGTTGTACACAGGGTGTTGTTGTTGATTCTACTTAAATCTTTTTGCAGTGCCATAAACCAACCTAGATACAAGTTCTATCCTGAACTTTAAATCCCCCAACAAATTCCTTCACATTCCAAAGTTTCACATGGCATCTGCAAGGTCTGAGACAAAAGGAACACATGGCACCTGTGCCATCAAAGATTCTTACCTGCATGACAGCAGGAAGCTGTGATGTATAATAATGGTAGTAATATCAATATTACACATGACATTCAGCTCCAGATAACCAGGAAAATGTTTGGGTGTCCTTTGTAATGCTCAAGGAACAGCCAAGGTTTGGTCCAAACACAAGTTAAAACTAAAAGTGGTTACAAGGGCAGAAAGTTGTTTACCTGAACCCAATTTTGATCCAGTGTTGTGCCTTTGAGCAGCATCACTGCTCTCTCTCTCTTTCCTTAACAGGACATGGTATTTATAGACAAATAATGGCTAACATCTCTGCATGATTATATTGCTGTCTATGTCCCCAGAATAGTAAGGTAATAGGGAATCCAAAATGTTACAGTTATTACAGTCATGTGACTGTCATCTTTGACTCAGACATGACAATGGATGCACAAATAGGATCAGTAGTCATCTCACCACCTTCTTTGCCTGTTGTGTAGACTCATCCCCTTCATCCCGGAAGGAGACACAGCAGCAGTAGTTGAAACAATCATCAATTCCTGACTCGATTACACAAACTCCCTCTACCTAGGACTTCCCAAATACCAAATTTCACGTCTACAAGTTTTCCAGAACACAGCAGCCAGACTGGTAACTGGAAAACCCTGGGAATCAATCACCCCATCCCTGAGGACCCTCCATTGGCTAGCCGTGAAGGATCGGGTTACATTTAAGACCCTTTGCCTCACTCGCAAATGTCCTCAAGGAAAAGCCCCACAATACCTCTGTTAAAAAACAAAGCACTACACCCCAAGTCCCCCCCTCCGGTCAACTAACCAGAACCTCCTCCACATTCCCAAAACCCGCTACAAATCAAAAGGCAAACGAAGATTCGCAGTCCAAGGATCCCGGCTATGGAACGCTCTACCTGCGGACATCCGCATGGAAGAAAACATCTGGCCTTCATGAAGAAGCTTAAGACCCATCTCTTCTGAAGACATAGGCGGACACTGGCTGCAAAAGCGCCTTGAGGCGATTTAGTTCGCGTTTGTAGTGATATACAAGTTACTCATTCTTTCATTCATTACCAGGACAGGATGTAATGGGAAATCTTTAAATGGGGACCCCTGTTTCAGTGACAGCTGAGGGTTCCTCTAAATTTTGAGACATTCCCTTTGTTTCTGAGAGAGGAAGTTGAAAGAAATCCCCCATATGGGCAACCACAAAAAAAAAGGAGGAAAAAAAGAAACATACTTACTTTGCTTTCAGGTGTCTTCAGGCCAGCCACGCGAGGCATGAGTCCCCCTCTTTACCTGTTCTCTGGCCCAAGACATGATGATGTCAGCGCCGCTCTCTGCTTTAATTCACTAAGAATAAAGGGTGCTGTTGTGATGCCCGTTAGGGGGCAGGACCATGATGCCCATTCATAAATAATCTTCTGGAATGAATGACACTGGATGTCATATAACCCTGAAGACTGTGGATTTTTTGTGGCCAAACTGACATGCTGTGACTGCTTCAGTTTGAGTTTGGTTAACGGGGTTGTAAAGGTAAAAAAAAATTCCCCTAAATAGCTTCCTTTACCTTAGTGCAGTCCTCCTTCACTTACCTCATCCTTCGCTTTTGCTTTTAAATGTCCTTATTTTTCCTGAGAAATCCTGACTTCCTTGTTCTTCTGTCTGTAACTCCACACAGTAATGCAAGGCTTTCTCCCTGGTGTGGAGAAAGCCTCTTGAGGGGGCAAGCAGGAGGGTCAGGATACTCTCTACTTTGCAGATAGAGAAAGGAGCTGTGTGTTAGTGGGCACCCTGACACTCCTGCTCGCCCCCTCAAGAGGCTTTCTCCACACCAGGGATAAAGCCTTGCATTACTGTGTGGAGTTACAGACAGAAGAACAGGAAGTGAGGATTTCTCATAAGAAATAAGGACATTTAAAAGCAAAATCTAAGGATAAGGTAAGTGAAGGAGGACTGCACTAAGGTGAAGGAAGCCATTTAGGGAAACCATTTTTTTACCTTTACAACCCCTTTAATATTTAATCCTAAACATTTTTGGTATTCTGTAACATGCCATTGGTTGGCCCCAGTCAGAGGAAACTATAGAACTATGGCAGTAGTAGACCAAACTCTCGGTGCACACAAGGGTTGGGGGGCACTTGGCAGAGAAGCAGGACCATATGCCAAGCTTCCGGTTTCAGACACAAGTATTTAAGAGCCTCTTTGTGAAATACTGCCATGGCTCAGAAAGCAATGACTATGCTCATGGCTGTAAATTAATTCTGTATTCATGCATTGTTTTTATATCATCACACCTTGCAATTGCAAAGGCAATTCATAACAACATCATGCAAAAAAGGTTATTGAATTCTTTTGTGTCATGTTCTGCTTCAGCATACATAACAGGTGCATCTTATGATAATGAAAAATCTCATGCTTAGCCCAAGTTACATCAGACATGCTCTGTGTGATGACCTTGTCCAGCTACCGTAGCATATATTTATAAATCCTTGAAATACATTTAAAAAAACAACTCAACAAGTCACTACCGTCTTTAGCTAGACCATCTTACAAGAGGCTGTTTAAACATTTCATTTCTAGATGTCAGAATATCAATGAGTTTGGTTTATCCAAGTATCCTCCATATTAATAATCCTCGGATACTAAAAGGTGATCTAAAATTACAAATCTGTGGAAGTGGAATCATTTTACATTGAGAATCCTTGAATAAGTCTCAGCAGATGCTAATAATATGTTTTATTAATAGGTGTTTCCTCATTACCTGGATGCAGATTGATTCATTTGTGGGCCCTGCAGCAGTGAGGTTCTCCAGATCACCACTTCGCTCGTAATGAAAAGTAGTCCCAGCCAATTTATAATCGCCCATCCACTGTATTATGAAGTCCCCATTCAAATAATATTTCTCAGGGTCTTCACTCCTTATCGCAAGGAAATTCCCAGCGGCTTCCACTTCTTCTACTTTTATTGTTCTTGCTCCTTTTGGAATAATGCCAATATCGACATAGCCTGTATGTGTTAAAGGGTAAGGTTGGCAAGATTAAAGCCCAACAAGATTTATAAATAAAATAATAAATCAAAGCAGTAGTAAAAAAAAAGTATAGCTTTTGTTGTAATACCAACCCTTCCTCCTAAGGCTCATCATTCCCTCCAGACTTCCGCCGCTGTGGATGGTCTTCTAGGCTAAATTATATTATTCAACCCACTTCCTATGAGCGCAGGGGATCATGAAACCGCTCTCTGGGGGTGCACCAGCTGCCCAGGACTACTACTCTATAGAACAGTTCTCAAACATCACTAAACATAATCCTTTAATACTACTAGTCCTGATGTTATTTACTTTGCGTGGAATTTTTCATTTATTTTTACATACAGACAAGTTAACAATAAGGGACAATAAGCTGCTACAATTAACAACCTTGCAGTTGTTGCTCCTCAATAGTGTCTTAGGGAACAATGAAAAGTACTAACCTACGGATCCCCTACGAATTCAATATATTCAGGGACCCCCACCTTTAGTCCCAGTATATCACTCCCGTTGATCTGCCTGTTCTCTGGATCTTGAGATGAACAAACATTTCATATAAATGCATAGATCCATATTGATGTGCCTACCTCGATGCCCCTGTGTGATTGATTGGCTACCCCATTGACATAATTCAGCCTGCTGTATGGGCCAGATTCACAGAAGAGATACGACGGCGTTTCTCTGAAAAGCCGTCGTATCTCTCAGAGTATCTATGCGACTGATTCATAGAATCAGTTACGCTTAGATAGCCCTTAGATCTGACAGGATGCAGTACCTCGGCCGCCGCTGGGTGGAGTTCCCGTCGTATTCCAGCGTCGGGTATGCAAATTAGCAGTTACGGCGATCCACAAAGGTTTTTCCCATCGTTACGTCGGCACAAGTCTTAGTTTCCCGTCGCAAAGTTAGGGCTGCTATTAACATGGTGTACAATTACTCCACCATGTTAAAGTATGCCCGTCGTTTCCCGCGTCGCTTTTGAATTTTTTTTTTCCGGCATAAGTAAGTTACGCTCGTCGCGATTCACAAACACGTTGCGCCGCCGCATTTCGCGCAAAGCACAACGGGAAAATTGCGAACGGAGCATGCGCAGTACGTCCGGCGCGGGAGCGCGCCTAATTTAAATGGTACCCGTCCCATTTGAATTGGGCGGACTTGCGCGGGACGTGTTTACGATACACCACTGCAAGTTTTCAGGTAAGTGCTTTGTGGATCGGGCACTAACACTGAAAACTTGCGGCGGTATAACGTAAACGGGTTACGTTACACGGCCGCAATTGTATGCGAATCTGGCCCTATATTCTCATTTCTTTTAAATCATATACAAAGAAATATTGAGTCACCCTGCTACTTTTACATGAATTATTCCCCTTCTTCTATACACCCCTGAAGAAGTATATTTTGAAATGCGTCGGGTGTTAAGGAGGTTCTTTATGTACTCCTTCGCATTGCGATACCCATTGGAACTGTATATTTTAACTCAATATTTAATTCTTTGTTAATTTTGTATATTTGAAATCAATACTTTTGATTTGGAAAAATACTAAAGACCAGACACAGGGACGGAGTCAGTAACAAAACTGTCATAAAAATCAATAAACACTGAGCAAAATTATAAAACGCAACACTTTTGTGTTTGCCCCTATTTATCATAAGCTGAACGCAAAGATCTGTGGCCCAGATTCTCGTAGATGGGCGTAAAACTCCGCAGGCGTAACGTATGTCATTTACGTTACGCCGCCGCAAGTTTTACAGGCAAGTGCTTTATTTACAAAGAACTTGCCTGTAAAGTTGCTGCGGCGTAGCGTAAATCACCCGGCGCAAGCAGGCCTAATTCAAATTAGCCAGGTAGGGGGCGTGGAGCATTTAAATTAAGCACATTCCCGCGCCGAACGTACTGCCCATGCGCCGTCCGAAAAATATCCCAGGGTGCATTGCTCAAAATGACGTCGCAAGGACGTCATTGGTTTCGACGTGAACGTAAATGGCATCCAGCCCCATTCACGGACGACTTACGCAAACAACGTAAATTTACAAATTTTGACGCGGGAATGACGGCCATACTTAACATTGATTGCGCCTCATATACCCAGGGGCAACTTTACGCCGGGACAAGCCTAACGTAAACGTCGTAAATTTACTGCGTCGGCCGCGCGTACGTTCGGGAATTTGCGTATCTAGCTAATTTGCATACTCAATGGGGAAAACAACGGAGGCGACACCTAGCGACAAAGAAAAAAAATTACATTTAAGATCCGACAGCGTAAGAGCCTTACGCCTGTCGGATCTAATGGTTATCTATGCGTAACTGATTCTAAGAATCAGTCGCATATATACGACGGCCCAGATTAGGACTTACGACGGCGTACATGGCGTTGCGCCGTCGTAAGCCCTTTGAGAATCTGGGCCTAAGACTTTTTCTATGTACACAAAAGCCCTATTTCTCTTAAATATTGTTCACAAATCTGTCTAAATCAGTGTTAGTGAGCATTTCTCCTTTGCTGAGATAATCCATCCACCTCACTGGTGTGGCATATCAAGATGCTGATTAGACAGCATGATTATTGCACAGGTGTGCCTTAGGCTGGCCACAATAAAGGGTCACTCTAAAATGTGCAGTTTTATCACACAGCACAATGCCACAGATGTCTCAAGTTTTGAGGGAGCGTGCAATTTGCATGCTAACTGCAGGAATGTACACCAGAGCTGTTGCCCTTGAATTGAATGTTCATTTCTCTACCATAAGCCGTCTCCCAGGGCTTTTCAGAAAATTTGTCAGTACATTCAACCGGCCTCACAACCGCAGACCACCTGTAACCACACCAGCCCAAGACCTTCACATCCAGCATCTTCACCTTCAAGCAAAGTAGGGGAGGTTTAAGAAACCAGAGTGTGGAGGGAGACATGGGAAAATTATATTTGATGGACGTTTTTCCTCTGTATAACTTTATCTTAGGATGACTGGAGGGAAGACATATAGGTGTCTTCAAATTCCAACCACTCACCCATTATGAGCTGAGGGATCACTGCTTGCCATCTTTGTTTTGACTTCTTTAAGGGTCTTGGTGGAATCCAACATGGCATAATAGGTAGAGATTAAGTTAAATGGTTCTTCTATATGAAGACATTTTTCTAAAGATGGCTGATAGGGGACAAGCCTATTACATTTGGATATTTTTTTTTACCATATAAATACAGACAACAATGAAACAGTGGTGACAATAGTGTAGGATATAAGAATCCTCCTATGCTACTAATTCCTATGCAGATTTAAAGTATAAAATATAAATACATTCAAAACATTTGTGTATGCATGTAAAAATTATAAATACCTTGTTTTACCTTATAGGTGATCACATAGCCTCTGTTCTCAGCTGCATATGGAGTTTAGAGAGCTAGGGGAAGAGAAACAGCAGTACACTGGTCTTCGCATGGGGTACAGCTTTGGTGAATCAGAAGAAGTCTGATCAATGGAGGAGAGCAGACTAAGGCCTAGATTCACGTACGGGCGATCTACGTTGCGCGGGCGTAGCGTACCGTATTTATGCTACGCCGCCGCAACTTAGAGGCAAGTGCTGTATTCACAAAGCACTTGCCTCCTAAGTTACGGCGGCGTAGCGTAAATGGGCCGGCGTAAGCGCGCGTAATTCAAAGTAGGCTGTAGGGGGCGTGTTGTATTTAAATGAGGCCGAACGAACAGCGCATGCGCAGTATCACGTCGTATTTACGCCCAAAGATACGTCGCTCAATGCCTGTGACGTGAATGTAATTTACGCACAGCCCTATTCGCGTACGACTTACGCAAATGACGTAAAAAGATACGCATGTTCCGACGTCCATACCTTGCATGGGATGCGCCACCTAGAGAGCAGCTTTATCTTTACGCCGGCGTATCTCTAACGTAAACGGCGTAACTAATTGCGACGGGCGCACGTAAGTTCATGAATCGGCGTATCTAGTCATTTGCATATTCTACGCCAAACTCAACGGAAGCTCCACCTAGCGGCCATCGTAAATATGCACCCTAAGATACGACGACGTAGGAGACTTACGCCGCTCGTATCTTAGCCTAATTTAAGCGTATCTGGTTTCCAGAATACGCTTAAATTTACGACGGCGTAGATTCAGAGTTACGACGGCGTATCTACTGATACGCCGGCGTAACTGTACCTGAATCCACCTATATGTTCTCAGCTCAGCTCGAGAACTTGCCATGCTGCGCTCTCATGCCTAGTGTTGTCAGATTTTAATAGGAAAGCATAGGGACTGGCAGGATCACCAGCTATTTTACACCAGGGAAACAATACAGAAAGAATAGGAAACTTTTTCATACAAGTACATGGTACAGCAGGCACATATCTGGAATATTTTGGGTTTCCAAATTCTTTAATTGTTTCTTGAAATTAACAAAATGAAAATGTTCCTACTCCTTAATGTTCATATCTTCACGCCTTTATGGAAAGATCACAAACTCTGGCTGTGTAACAAATGTAAAAAGGGAAAGAATAATTACCGAATCCATCACTTTGATCAAATGTTTTTGTGATTGTCTGGCAGCTTGAGCCGTCTCCCAGGCAGATCCCGCATCGATCCTCAGTGGCATTTGAATTTATTTCGTAGTCACAGCCAATCCTCTAAAGGAAAAATAATGTTACAGGCTGTCAGCTGCAATGATGCTAAAACACAATTATATTAGATTCAAAATGTCGAGTGGATTAATCAGCTTTGCATTTTAACTATGACCTCCTGGCACAAGTCATACCACTTGACAAAAAGCTAAATGCAAGCCAAATACTCAGGGCAATACAAACCACAAGGCCCTGCAGAACCACACAAATATGCCCATGCAGAAGCTAGCAGTGTTTCTATCACCTGTGCGATTTTATTAATCAATTGACTTGAATATACTACAGATTTGCAGTTTAAAGCAACCCTTTCACTAGACAAAACAAAGTAGACATCTACAAGCATCCGCAAGGGTGAATCCATTGCAGTGCATTAACCTCCCTGGCGGTATGATTCTGTCAGAAAAAACATGCTAAAAGCGGTACCATTATTTGCAAGGAAATTTGGCGTTTTATATTGTAGGTCTGTAATTTTTAGAAATAACTCACTTAAATCTGACCAAACAAGCTTCTAATAGGCATCCCGGGTATGACATTTTTTTAAAAACAAAATTATAAATTATAATATAATAAATAATTATAAATAATTATAACAAATAATAATATAATTATAATAAAAATTATTCAATAATGTAATCAAATCAAAATCACTGAAATTTGCTCAGTTGCAGAATTGTTGCTGTCATTATTTTTTTTTTTTTATGACGAATTTCCCCACAAATCGCTATCGCACAATTCTGCAAGTGATTATAATTTATTATCGCTGTTTTTTAGCTGATCTAAAACTATTTTTGACATAAAGGGACACTTTTGGTTGCTATGGACAATCTACAGTTTGCAGGGAGAAAGAAACGTTTTTATTATATAAAATGACATGCATGACACAGGACAGACCACTAGGGACAGGGGGGGTGTGTTTTTTTTACATACAGTACTGTAATCTATAAGATTACAGTATACTGTATGTAAGGTGTTTGTTTACTTTTTTGAATTTGGCGCCGTTCTCCGTCCCCGTGCGTCGTAACGTCGCAGGGAACGGAGATCGGCGTCACACGGAGGCACTGTGTGAATCGAGCGAGGTCCCGCTCGCTCACACAGCGCGGTGGCATCGCTGGATCCAGGGACAAGGTAAGTAACTTGTGCCTGTGGATCTAGCGAGGCAAGCCCGAGTCTGACACGGGGTTTCCGCTCGCAGCAGGAAAATCTAACCCCGTGTCAGACTCGGGAAGACCGCCAGGCAGGTTAACATGCATTGCGTTAAGGCAGACTGTTACATTAAATGGGCTGCCCAACGGACTAGAAACGTAAATGTATTTTATAGTGATAGACCAACACAAAGTGGCACATAATTGTGAAGTGGAAGGAATATGATAAATGTTTTTCAACATTTATTACAAATAAATATGTAAAAATTGTGCCGTGCATTTGTATTCAGCGCCAGCCTGAAAGAACTCAGGTTTCACACTGGAGTGGCAGGAGAAGCACTTTACAGGCGGTTTGCAGGCGCTAAAACGCCTAAAAAGCGCCTCAGTTTGAAAGGGGTCTAAAAGTGCTATAGGGCAGGCAGCAAGTGGTTAAAGCTGAGGTTCGCCCTAAAAGAATTATATACCATCCCGTCCAGCTACAGTATGCTTTTTTTTTTGCGCTGTATTTACCATTTAATCCTTCACTTTCTTTTCAGACTCCCGCGGGGAGTAGGCGTTCCTATGAAGAGGGGAACATGATTGACGTCCGGCTATGGCGCATCACGCGTTCTGAAAATAGCCGAAATAGGACTCGGCTGTATACGGCGCCTGCACAGTCAGCTCCTAGTCCGTGCGCAGGCGCCGTATAGCGCCGTGAAGAGCCGAGACCTAGTCCGGCTATTTTCGGAATGCGTGACGCGCCATAGCCGGACGTCAATCATGTTCCCCTCTTCATAGGAACGCCTACTCCCCGCGGGAGTCTGAATAGAAACTGAAGGATTAAACGGTAAATACAGCGCAAAAAAAAAAAAAGGGCATACTGTAGCTGACGCTACTATGCTGGATGGGATGGTACATAGATGTTTTTTAGGGTGAACCTCCACTTTAAGAGGGTGGCTACATTTGTTCTCCATGGTCTCACTGTATGTAGGAATGTAGCTACCCTCTCCTGAGATGGACTATGAGATGTGTATAGTACATAGAGCAGAGAACATGACTGCAACTAACGTGCACCGCTCGTTCCAAGCAAATAGAAGTGGGGGGGATGGAGAGGTCCAGGGGGTCACATGTTACAAAGAGGCAGGAAAACACAATAAGAAATAATTTCATGAAATAAAAGATTACAAAACCATTAAGTAGTGGATATGTATGGATTATTTCTGGAATGTAAGAATATTGTTTAGTGTCACCTTAAGCTACCTGTATTACATATGAATGGTCAACATATTTCTAGACACTTGTAAACCCAATAGGGTACATTTCTAAAGCAGTGAATGTGACATTCACCAAACATTTACTAAACGCTTACCTACATGGTGCATGAGTTACTTTCAGTGAATGTTTGCCGATTGTCACATCATTTAGAAGTATATGATGTGTACCTGAAGTTTAAGCTGCTTCAGTTTTACCTTTTCTGGTTCCTCCATTACCTTTCCATCTACATGTTAATGACATTTTTAAATAAAACCTTTCCGTTTTCATTATATCGGTTGGTGACCTCTTTAGACCCACAGCCTGGCAGACACGAAAAGTCATTTTATAGAAATATGAGAACAAGGCACTGAGTGGCATGAAGATTGCCATTTAATGGGATTAATAGATGAAATCAGCAGGCCTTGAAATTGCCTGAATTATATGCCTTGTTAATCCTTACATTACAATTCCACGGCCATAGAGGGTGACCTGAGCAGGAATATGGACACAGTACTAAACAATGGTCATGGTGTGCTCTGTGCTGCTGCAATATGTAGCATGTACAGTGCCTAATGCAATATAATTACGTATATAGTATATATATTATATTATTTCTGCCTGCATTGACCCAAAGCATGCAATGTTGCCAACCATTTGTAAACTCATGTACAGTTTGCAAAAAACAAACTGATTTCTCCTGTTTGTAAATGTCTGTGGGACAGGAGAAGCAGTCTGTAAATTTAGGGATGGGTGGATGCAGCTGAGCAAAGTTTGTGACACTCTCACAGGGCCCAGCCAACCCACTCCACCCTTCCCCCCAGGACGGACGGTAAAGGAGAGAGGAATCAAACTGCTCCTGCTTCTCCTGCCCCTGTTCCCCCTGTGATTACCTATCCCGTGCACAACTCAATTCCTGGTATGCAGCTGTGCCTGAGAAAGGGGATGTGTAAAATAGCAGCTGGCAGCTACATTGTGACTGTATGTATGACGCCGCTGCCTGAGCCACCAGATACCAGCCTCAGGTGGCTGAACACTGAGCAATGCCAGTGCACTAGAGATAGAAAGGCCTGGGAAAAAAATCAGATTTGACGTTTACAAGACTAAAACATTTTTTTTGCAAGAAAATTACTTAAAACCCCCAAACATTATATATATTTTTTCTAACACCCTAGAGAATAAAATGGCGGTCATTGCAATACTTTTTGTCACGCCGTATTTGCACAGCGGTCTTACAAGCGCACTTTTTTTGGAAAAAAAACACTTTTTGGAATTAAAAAACAGTAAAGTTAGTCCAATTTTTTTAATATATTGTGAAAGGTAATATTACGCCGAGTAACATGTCACGCTTCAAAATTGTGCCCGCTTGTGGAATGGCGTCAAAATTTTACCCTTAAAAATCTCCATAGGCGACGTTTAAAAAATTCTATAGGTTGCATCTTTTGAGCTACAGAGGAGGTCTAGGGCTAGAATTATTGCTCTCGCTCTAACGATCGCGGTGATACCTCACATGTGTGGTTTGAACACCGTTTTCATATGCGGGCCCTACTCACGTATGCGTTCGCTTCTGTGCGCGAGCTCGTCGGGAGGGGGCGCTTTAAAAAAAAATCTGTTTGTTTTCTTATTTATTTTTATTTATTTTATAAATTTTTACACTTAAAAAATTAAAAAATGGATCACTTTTATTCCTATTACAAGGAATGTAAACATCCCTTGTAATAGAAAAAAGCATGATTGGTCCTCTTAAATATGAGATCTGGGGTCAAAAAGACCTCAGATCTCATATTTAGACTTAAATGCAAAAAATAAAAATAAAAATGTTGTCATTTGAAAAAATGACAGCAAGAAAATATTGCTTTAAGAAGTTTTGACGTCACTTCCGCCCTGCTATGCTATGGGGACGGGTGGGGGCCATCTTGCCCTCACTTGTATCCCAGCCGAGCAGGGGACAGGACAGGATCGCCTCCGCCGCTACCGACAGCTCCGGTAAACGGGTGAGGGCGCGGGAGAGTGGCGGGAGGGGGATCTCGCGGTGAATCCGCCACGGAGACCACCGTTATCCTTTACAGGACCGCTCAAGGAAAAGATAGATATCTCGGTTGTGGCAGCAGCTGCTGCCGTTGCCGAGATATCCATTTTTAAAAACCGGACGTATATAGTCGTGAGCGGGTCCTTAAGTGGTTAAAAACTTTTTTTTTTTTTTACAGCTTTTTTTTTTCTGGAAAAATTAGAAATAAAAAGTGTGGAATATGGTAATTTGTAATGATAAATAATATATTACATAGTTAGTCCAGTTGAAAAGACACAAGTCCATCTAGTTCAACCAGTAGAAGGGTAAACAAATTATATCTAATATAGTATCTAATATAAACAATTTATTTCTATGAGATGGTATTCAAACTATATAACATGAATACCTTTAGTAAAGATTTCTAAAACTTTATGTAAAGTCTTTAAATTATTGCAAGTTCTCTCAGCTAAAGATAAGCAAATCCTGGAATACAATTCAAGTAACACTACATTTCAATGCAATTCTCAAACAAGAGAAATAGGCAAATCTGCCACTAGAGGTCACTCAATGCAGGAGCGAAAGGCTGCATTTAGTTTGCTTGTGGGCTTCATTTTGTACCTCAAACAGGTGATTGTTGGAATACAGTAGATGATAGTTTTTGTCCTCCAAGGCCTTTATTGACAGGGAAGATTTGTCTGACAAATTAGTTTATCTTTATAACCTTTAAATGATTTGTATTAATGTTCCCAATCATCACAGCATAATGTTTACCTATAGTTAGGTCAGTAAATAGTTTTTTCTTTTCCTCCACTCAGTAAAACAGTGAGACAAACATTTTAAGTTTAGAAACATTTCCAATTTCTGCTGAGAGCAAAGCTGAAAATTATAGATATGGAAAATAACTATTATTTTCCAAATGCTACAAAGATGTCAAGACATATCCTGGCATGTCAGAGGTGCCCTAAAGACAGTAAAAAATACTTTATAAAAAGAAATGATGAGGACCAGAATGAAAGTGTTAGTAGCTTTTCCCTCCAGAGTTCTCATTACAGAAACACTATTTCTGCTGCTTCTGGATCATCACTAATGCCCCGTACACACGATCGGAAATTCCGACAAGAAAACCATGGATTTTTTTGGACGGAATGTTGGCTCAAACTTGTCTTGCATACACACGGTCACACAAATCTTGTCTGAAATTCCGACTGTCAAGAACACAGTGACGTACAACACGACGAGCCGAGATCAATGCAGTTCGATAGGCAGTTCCGCTCTTCTGCTTGATTCTGACTTAGTATGCATGTTTTTTTGCGCGTCGTAATTGCATACAGACGAGCGGATATTCCAACAAGAAGTTTTTCCGTCAGAAAAATAGAGAACCTGCTCTCAATCTTTTGCTGGCGGAAATTGTTGGATGGAGCATACACACAGTCGGAATTTCCAACCAAAAGCTCACATCCAACTTTTTTGACAGAAAGTACGATGGTGTGTACAGGGCAAAAGTGTTTCTTCACCAGCAGCATCTTCAAGTAAGAAAGTGTTGCAAACCACGGCCTCCCAAAAATACACAATCCCTTCATTTACACAGAAAAGGACACCTGGAAATCAGGAGAACACCGATGAAGCTCTTCATAGAGTAATATATTCTTCTGGATCAGCATTGTCAATATCTGACAATGTATACTGTATTGGCAGGAAGATTTTTACATTATTATGAGGGAAAGGAGGGTGGTTACCTGTTCTTTTGTATAGGTAAAATTTTATTGTTACATTTGTGATAAAACAATTTAAAATTTAAGTTTAGTTTATTTACTGAATAAGCTAATTTTTTAAACTTTTATTTCAAGCATAATATTTTTTTTACTTTTAGATGTAAGAAAAGGACTTTAAATTTGTAAAAAGACTGAATTTGTTTTTTCAATTTTTCCAAAATTTCCATTTTTTCTTTTGGGAAAAAAAGGAAAATTTATATGAAATACTTACCGTAATTTTCCTTTCTTGATGGACTCCATGGCAGCCTACGTGTGGGTTAACCCCGCCTCTCATACCTCATAGGACCCTACTCCCATAAAGCTTTGCTTCCTGGCCATAGACAGTGTTCCGTAATATAGCCTACTCCAGCAAAAGGGAGGGAACTCCGGCTGCCATGGAGTCCATCAGGAAAGGAAAATTACGGTAAGTATTTCATATAAATTTTCCTTTTTCCTGACAGACTCCATGGCAGCCTACGTGTGGGAAATGACTAGCCAAACACACCCGGGTGGGCAATTGCTGGTTAAAGAAACAAAATTTTAATTGACATTGTCAACAGATAATATATTCAAACCAAAATTAACCGACGACAAGGAGGCCGGTTCTACGCAATAGTGCGTCATAAATGTATTTAAAGACGACCAAGAGGCCGCTTTGCAAATAACTTCAGGGGAAACATGTCGGGTAGCCGCCCATGATGTAGAGACGCTCCGCGTGGAATGAGCGGTTACCGCTTCAGGAGGAGCCAACCCTTTAGCCTTGTAAGCCCTTTGGATAGCTTGGACGATCCATGCGGCGATGGTTCTGGAGGAAGCACGCATGCCTTTGTTTTTCCCATGGAATGACACAAACAAATGATCAGATTTACGGAAGGACGCTGTGGCTTCCAGATATTGTTTAAGGATTTTGCCGACATCCAGAGGATGAACCATAGAACCTTCAGAAGAATGAAACGTGGGAAGTACAATTTCCTGGTTTTCATGAAAGATTGACGTGACTTTAGGCTTGGAACCCAGCATTGGAATTAACACTACCCGGTCCGGAAAAAAGGTGAGGAACGGTTATTTGGAGCCTAGAGAGCCAATTTCGGAGACCCTTTTGGCAGATGTTATAGCCACAAGGAAAACAATCTTGAGGGAAAGATCTTTGATAGATTGATTAGTTGAATCTTGATCTCCTGAAAAAAAGTCCAAGACTAATGGGAGATCCCACTTGGAAAATCTTGGTTTTCTTAGAGGTCTTAACCTCATGGCTCCTTTGAAGAATTGACGGACAAGGGAATGTCTGGCCCACGAAATACCTGTGAAGGCAGAGATTGCTGATACTTGGACCCTCAAGGAGCTGACTGATAAGGGTAGGTCAAGCCCAGTTTGGAGGAAGCCCAAAATGTCTTGCACTCTGGGGACTTTGGCTGAACTGTTCATGGAGGAGGTGTAATCCGAGAACTTAGACCATATCCTCTGATAGATTTTGTTGGTGCTCACTTTCCTGGCATTTAGTAATGTAGAGATTGCTTGGCTTGGGCAACCTAGCGCTTCCAATCTTTCCCTCTCAAAAACCAGGCCATCAGGTGCAGATGTGATGGACAAGGGTGAGGGGTCGACCCCTGGAGCAAGAGATCTGGTCTGGATGGGAGCTGAACTGGATCCCGGAAGCTCAACTGAAACAACAGTGGAAACCATGGTCTGTTGGGCCAGTAAGGAATTATTGCGACCACTTCGACTTCCTCCCATCTGAGTCTCGACAGGAACCGGAGAATAACTGGAGTTGGGGGAAAAGCATAGGCTTTGTGGAACATCCATTGATCTGTTAGAGCATCCACCCCGAACGCTTGGGGACAGCGATTTCTTGTGTAAAATTTCTCCAGTTTGTAGTTGCACGGGGATGCAAATAGGTCCACTTCCGGTGTGAATCCTAGTGACAGGATCCAGACGAAAACCTCGCTGTGGAGAGACCACTCGTTGTTGTCGAGTGTCGTCCTCGATAGGAAATCTGCTTGAATATTCTGAGTTCCGGGGAGATAAACTGCTGTTAGATCTGTCAGATGTGTCTGAGCCCATGACATAATCGGCTCCACCTCCCTCAGAAGGGACAGACTGCGTGTGCCTCCTTGTCTTTTTATGTAAGACACGGCTGTCGTATTGTCCATCCTCAGAAGGACTGACGACCCCTTTACCAGATGGGTGAAGGCTTGAAGGGCACAGAAGGCTGCACGGAGTTCCAGGATATTGGATACTACCTTTCGAGATGGAAAATCCCACTTCCCTTGGGCTACTTCCTTCAGGCAAAGAGCACCCCAGCCGCTGTTGCTGGCGTCGGATGTAACTGTGATCCAGGAGACAGGGGCTATTGAGAGACAATTGAGGAGATTTCTCCGCAGAAGCCACCAGAGGAGGCTGTCCCTCATTGACTGAGTTATCCGGATTAATTGGTCCTGGGGCTTCGGATCCCATTGTTGGAGAAAACCCCTCTGGAAAGGACGCATTCGCCATTGTGCCCATCTGACCATGGGAGTCGTGGACACCATGGTGCCTATAATTTTGAGGCAGAGTGAAGCTTTGAGAAAAGGGGACTCCAATGCAAGACGAATTCTTTCCCGGATGACTGGGATTTTTTCTAAGGGTAGAGAAATTGTACTCTGAATCGTATCGAACTGGGCACCGAGGAAGACTAGAGACTGTGTGGGTTCTAGATGACTCTTTTCCCTGTTCAAAAGCCAGCCGAACTCGGTCAAAGTGAGAATAACTTGAGCCCGATGTATCAATAGCTGTTCCCTGCTCTGTGAAAGTAACAGCAGGTCGTCTAGATAATGGTGTAGACGGATGCCTTACATTCTGATTAAGGCCACGACAGCCAGTAAGAGCTTTGAAAACACTCGCGGCGATGTTGTAAGCCCGAATGGGAGACACGTGAACTGAAGGTGAACACTGCCTACTGCGAACCGAAGGTATTTCTGAAATTCTGCCGCTATGGGCACGTGGAAGTAGGCATCTTTCAAGTCGATTGACACAAGCCAGTCGCCCGGTAGAATGGTCTGACGAATTGTGAGAAGTGACTCCATCTTGAATTTTTCCTTTTTTATAAAGGTGTTTAGATGCGTCAGGTCTATCACTGGCCTCCAAGAGCCGGACTTCTTCAAAATCATGAACAGAGGTGAGTACATTCCCTGAAATCTTTCTGCCGCTGGCACTTGTATAGCGGCGCCCTGGGACAAAAGAGTGTCTGTGTATGTTAGAAGGATATTTCTCTTTTCTTCTGAACGAGGCAGAGTTGTGGGGACAAACTGAAGTGTAGGAGGGTTGACAAAGGTCCAGGAGTGACCTAAGGATATTGTCTTGATCGTCCAAAAGTCTTTTATTGAGGCTGCCCACACGTGCCGGAATTGCAGAAGCCGAGCTCCAACCTGCTCCGTCTGAGCGATCCCAATATCAAAAAGATTTAGGGGTATCTCGGTTACCCGGAGTTGCCCCTTTTGTGGGTTTTTGACCCGAAGGTTGGTTTCTTCTCCAATTTTTCCTGAACTCTCTACCCGGCCTGTATCGACGGGCCTCTCTAGCACGATCTTGGTCTTGCCTGGGAAAAAATTTTCTTTGGTTGAAGGGACGACGGTCCTGGGGAAGGAACCCCGACTTACCCCCTGTGGCACGGGAGATAGCGCTGTCAAGTTTGTTCCCGAACAGGGAGGACCCTTGAAAGGGAATACGGCACCATGCCTGTTTAGAGGCTGGGTCGGCTACCCAAGGATGGAGCCATAGGGCACGTTTGGCTGTAACAGACGAAAGCATGACCCGTGCCACCAGGCGGATAATGTCAAGGGAAGCCTCACCCAAGAAGGCAGCAGCCATTCTTAACTCATGAACCGGTAAGTCTCTGACCAGAAGACCAGACATATTGGATAGAGTAGAATCCACTTCATCCGTCCAAACTTCCATTGCCTTGGAGAGGGCCGCGAGGGCCAGAGCCGGCTTACATGTCATACCTGCTGTGACATATATGCGCTTTAGATCTGTATCAATCTTTCTGTCCAAAGCATCTTTAAAGGAAACTGTGTCTTCTAAAGGAAGGGTAACATGTTTGACCAATCTCATTAAAGCGGCGTCCACCAAAGGAGCTGATTCTAGATGTTTCACGTCTTCGCGTTTAAATGGATACATCTTTGATACTTTAGAAATCAATGAATTTTTCCTTTCAGTGGAGGTCCACTCATCAGTGATCATTTCACCAAGTTCACCCAAGAGGGGAAAGCTGGGACGCTCCTTCTTGAGGTGTTTAAAATATTTTCTCTGTTTGTTAGGAGATTCCACCGGGTCTTCCCATTTTAAAGCGACTTTGACTGCCCTTACCAGATTTGGGACTAGAGAAAAATCAAATCCTGTGGAATTGACAACACTCTCCACCTCACTAAGGGAGGACATACTTGAGGAACGATTGCGCTGAGATGGACCCGGAACCTCAGAGTCATCCTGTATAAGGACAGGTGCTGGAATTACAGGAGAAAAAATGTCACCAGAGGAAACAGGTTTGTTCAGGGATTCCTGAACCACCTTCCTGACCAGAGCTTCAACTTGTTGGTCTCCATCCACTCTCTCTCTTGCCGCACGAGAATAGCAGGGATCACAGAGAGATTTCCCTTCCGGGACCTGGGCCTTGCACCCCCAGCAAGATCTTCTTCCAGAATAGCCCGAATGACGGTGGGAATGGCGATCAGAGGTGGATCTATATTTTTCCCCATGATGTCTGGAGGGTGACCTGCTCTTTGGACGTTTAGAGCTTGACCTGGAATGATGACGATGTGCATTAGCGACGTCAATGTTTTCCTGAACTGAGGGCTGATGATCAGACCTAGAAGGGCTGAAGAAGGAGAAAGAAACGATAAGAAAAAAACAAATACAGAAACCCAAACAGCAGGCAGAGGAAAAGAAAATTTTCCATCCTACCTGCGGCGTAAGGGTTGGCCACTGGGGGGCGGTGACACATCCATAGTGGTAAGATATATCCACTGAAAACAATTATAAGCAAAAATTAAAAATATTAGCATGATAGCAGAGCACAGGCAATAAGGTGTAGGAGACAATTGATGCAGTATATGAACATAGTGCAGCCAAGCACCCTACCTTCTCCAATGAGGATTGAGCCTGGAAGCAACAGTGATCCTAGGAGAAATCCCCAGAATCAGCTGTAGCAGACAGCTTTTTAAAACTGCCGCCCTCGATGACGTCACCGCGCCCGCCGCGTACGCCGCGCACCTGCGCTGTGATTGGCGTGGCCCTGACTGCCGAGCGCACCTGCGCGAATCGGCAATGGACTCTACTGCGCACGCGCGAACCGGAGACTTGCGCGCGCACACAGAGGAGACTGAAGGAGGAGAGAGTGGAACGCACAATGCGTTCCAGCAGCCATAGACCCGGAAGGTAAGGAAAGAAAACGGCGCTGACAAACAACATACACAAACAGCTGCCATAAAGATACTGTAATCGATACATTACCAATACGATCCGGTCCAGCCTGGGAGTGGGAGCATAATAAATCACCTGGGCACCATCAGTGGGAAGAAGGTCTCCTGCTAATAGCCAGGACGATTGACCATAAATAGCATATTAGCCAATGGCTAAATAGTAAGCTTCTACCAGGATTTCTTTCTATAGTGTGCAATCCGCCCGGCTAATAGCTGGGACTTGTTGGACTCCAACCATTTAATTTCTCCCAAAACAAAACCCGCCAGGACTTGGATTTAAAGTGTAAAAACGTTATAGGTCCTAGGAGGAGGACAAAAAAGGAACACTGTCTATGGCCAGGAAGCAAAGCTTTATGGGAGTAGGGTCCTATGAGGTATGAGAGGCGGGGTTAACCCACACGTAGGCTGCCATGGAGTCTGTCAGGAAAAAATGTTTTTCTCCCATGGCTTCAAAATTTCCAGATATTTTACATCTCTAGCTATGACTGGACTCTCCCCATCGCCCTCCCTTTCTTTTTCCCCTCCTTCTCTGTTTCTTCTATGAGCTTCACAAACTTGTTCAGTTGATTATATATAATGCATCCAGAAAGTATTCACAGCTTTTTCCACATTTTGTTATGTTACAGCCTCGGTTGGTTCTCTGATTAATGCTCTCCTTGTATGGTCTGTCAGTTTAGGAGGACGGCCATGTTTTGGTAGGTTTGCAGTTGTGCCATACTCTTTCCATTTTGAACAGTGCTCCTTCAGATGTTCAAAGCTTGGAATATTTTTTTCTTTTATAACCTAACCCTGCTTGACCTTGACCGTGATGCTGTTTGTTCACTAAGGTTCTCAAACAAAACTTGAAGGGCTTCACAGAACAGCTGTATTTATACTGAAATTAAATTACACACAGGTGGACTCTATTTACTAATTAGGTGACTTCTAAAGGCAATTGGTTCCATTCGATTTTAGTTAGGGGTATCAGAGTAAAGGGGCTGAATACAAATGCACGCCACACTTTCAGATATTTATTTGTAAAACATTTAAATTTGTTTTTATCATTTTCCTTCCACTTCAATTATGTACCATTTTGTGTTGGTCTATCACATAAAATCCCAATAAAATACATTTACGTTTTTGGTTGTAACATGACAAAATGTGAAAAATGTCAAGGGGTATGAATACTTTTTCAAGGCACTGTATGTGGACCTTCCATTGTACTGCAAGCAGGATCATACCAGGGCAGCTGCCCAAGGCAGTCATTTTACCACCCCCTTCCCCTACAGAAAAGATGGCTGCTTTGAGTGGCTGTAGTGCTGCCTGTGTGTGTGTGTCACACACGCAGGTTTCAGTGGACAGGCAGGAAGCTCATTAATGCTGAGCCAGCACTTTTATCAGGCTGAGCCCAGGCTTAGGCCCCGTACACACGTCCGAGAAACTAGACGAGCAAAACTCATCGTTTTGCTCGTCGAGTTCCTTGTGAAGCCGCCGAGGATCTCGGCGAGCCAAGTTTCCTCGTTGACTAACGAGGAAATAGAGAACATGTTCTCTATTTGGCCCGATGAGATCCTCGTCGGTTTCCTCGGCCAAAAGTGTACACACGACCGGGTTTCTCGGCAGAATACGTCTCCCATCGAGTTTCTGGCTGAATTCTGCCGAGAAACTCGGTCGTGTGTACGGGGCCTTACTCAGTTGTACCAAGATTGGAGTGCCATTATGGACTCTAGGGCCTCAATTGTTGAAATGGCCCAGACTGCAATTTCTGCTTTAAATCATTAGTTTGCCTTTACCAAATGCCTATGCAGTTGGATAGTGCTCTTTCTATAGGTGTAGGTCATTTATGCTGCTCCCAAAGCCTGGCCAAAAAACTCCCAAAAATATCATCATTCTATCCTGCCCTGTTGCTAAGACGTTGCTAAGACACTCCCAGCCATTACTGCTTACCCTCACCATCACAGGAATGAGCTCTCAAACCCCCAGTAAAGCAACAGTGCTGAGTTCAGAGTTATTTGTGACCAGGCTTCAAGAGGTCCGTAAATGGTGTTATTTAAAGCAATTGTAAAGGCTGATTTTTTTATTTTATTAAAATAACAATCATGTTTACTTATCTGCTCTGTACAAAACTGGCAGTGGAGCCTTCAGCCAGTTTCCTACTGCACATGCGCAAGTCATGCAGTGCTTTCTGAATGGCCACCTCGTCTTCACACAGGTCCCAGAAGGCGGGGGGGGGGGAATGAGGGCTCGCCGGAGAAGAGGAAATTACGTACTTTGCCACGGCCAGGCAGGGACGGAAGTAAACCTTTGTACTTCTTAAAAGGTAAGAAAAAATATATATATCCAAAAACAAGGGGTGGAGGGGTGGTCTTTACTTTAAGACAGTGGTCTCCAAACTGTGGCCCAAGAGCCGAATGCGGCCCTTTGCTTGCCTTTATCTGGCCCTTTGGGCACTATCCCTCCCACTGATACAAGACACTATTCTGCCATCTGACACCGACAATGGAGCACCATTTCTCCCACTGACACCACCAATGGAGCACTATTCCTCCCTATGATACCAGCAATGGAGCACTATTCCTCCCTATGATACCAGCAATGGAGCACTATTCCTCCCTATGATACCAGCAATGAGGCACTATTCCTCCCTATGATACCAGCAATGGGGCACTATTCCTCCCTATGATACCAGCAATGGAGCACTATTCCTCCCTATGATACCAGCAATGGGGCACTATTCCTCCCTATGATACCAGCAATGGGGCACTATTCCTCCCCCTAATACCAGATGTTTACTAACAATGATGCCAGGAAAATGTCCACTCCCGCTGGCCAAAGTCCGGCCCTCCAAGAGTCTGAAGGACAATAAACCTGCCCTTTGTTTAGAATGTTTGGAGACCCCTGCTTTAAGACCTTCTTGTAATGTTGGGTGGAACTGCGCTTTAAGTGTGTGCTGTAAATTACCTAAAGCAGTGCTGTCAGAAATGCTGCCTATGGTGGCCCAGATTTTAGTCACAGTGCCAAAAAATAAAGAGCAAATGAGCAGAGCAGTGTGAGACAGTTTATTGCTGGATTTTAAAGTGATTGTAAAGTCTTGTTTTTTATTAAAAATAACAAACATGTTATACGTATCACTTTTGTGCAGTGGATTTGCCCAGATCCTTCTCTTCTCAGGTCCCTCTTTGGTGCTTCTGGCCCCTCCTTCCTGTTGAGTGCCCCCACAGCAAGCAGCTTGCTGTGCACCCGAGCCGAGTCACAGCTCCGTTTGTCCATTCAGAGGCGAAGCCACGGCCCAGGTCCCCCCTTCTTTCTATTCTCATTGACTGACTGACTTTGATTGACAGCAGCGGGAGCCATTGGCACTGCGCTGCTGTCTCAGCCAATGGGGCAGCTCAGACTTACCTACAACAATGCTGGATTTAGATTGATCTCAGGTAAGTGTTAGCGTGGCTGAGGGGGGTTGCTGCTCACAGAAGGCTTTATATCTTAATGCATAGAATGCATTAAGATAAATAACCTTCTGACTTTACAATCACTTACACCACTTGCCTACAGGGCACTTTTACCCCCTTCCTGCCTAGGTCAATTTTCAGCGCTGTCAAACTTTGAATGACAATTGCACGTTCATGCAATACTGTACAACATTTTTACCATTGTTTTCACACAAATATTTCTTTCCGTGGTATTTAAAGCGGAGCTCCACCCAAAAGGGCAAGTTCTGCTTTAAGCATTCCTCCCTCTCCTATGCCACAATTGGCATATCATTTTTATTTTTTTTGGTGGTGAAGCAGGTACCTAGATTTGACAGTTACCTGCTCCCACTTCAGCTCGGGCCGCCTAGGCGACTCAAGCCAAAGTTCTCCTCTCCCCCCTCCCTCCCTGCAATCTTCTGGGACACGTCACAGGTCCCAGAGGATTGCCCGGCCATTAAGGAGGCACAGCGCATATCGCGCATGCACTGTGCGCACCTGGCTGTGGAGCCGCAAGCTTGTAATTCTGGCGCCGGTGAGAGGCGAGGGAGAGAACCGAGGGTTCAAGCGGCCACATCGCTGGATCCTGGGACGGGTGAGTGTGTGTTTATTAAAAGTCAGCAGCTACAATTTTTATAGCTGCTGACTTTTAATAAACACAAAAAACGACTAAACAATGTATTTAAAAAGACTGAAAATTTTGAAAAAAACAAACAAACAAACAAACGTATTCATGGTTTGTTATAACATTTTGAAAAATTGTTATTTTTTCTTTCACTGATGTGCGCTGATGAGGCTGCACTGATGGGCACTGATACACTGCACTGATGGGCCCTCATGAGGTGCCACTTGTGGGCACTGATGAGGAGGCACTGATAGGTGGCACTGATGGGCACTGATAGGCGGATCTAATAGGCAGCATTGATGGGCATTGGTAGGCAGCACTGATAGGTGACACTGATGAGGAGTCACCGATGGGCACTGATTGGCAGCACTGATGGACACAGATTTAGAGCACAGGTGACACTGATGAGGAGTCACTGATGGGCACCGATTGGCAGAACTGATGGACACAGATTTAGAGCACTGGTGGACACAGAATTGCAGCACTGGTGAGCACTAGTAGGACTACACTGATAATCAGTGTACATGTCCTTCTTAGAGAAGCTGGTTATTGGCTCTCTTTTCCGATCCTCATGCTGTCAGCATGAGGAAAGGAGTGCTGGCACCTGTTTACCTCCATGATCAGCTGTGATTGGCTCTTCACTTCAATCTGTGATCAGCAGTGTCCAGAGGTCCGTCCTTTGACAGCTTCCCAGAAGTAGATGACCGCGCTGTAGCCATCATTCGGCTATAGCACCGTCGACAAGTGGTTAAACAGTATAGGCACTTATTTTTAATGTTTTACATAGCTTTACCTACAAAAGGAGAAAACATGAAGTGATCCAACAGGACCAAATTTTCTGACTAATGTTCCACTTTAACCACTTAAGCCCCGGACCAATATGCTGCTAAATGCCCAAAGGCGTTTTTACAATTCGGCACTGCGTTGCTTTAACAGACAATTGCGCGCTCGTGCGACGTGGCTCCCAAACAAAATTGATGTCCTTTTTTCCCCACAAATAGAGCTTTCTTTTGGTGGTATTTGATCACCTCTGCGGTTTTTATTTTTTGCGCTATAAACAAAAATAGAGCGACAATTTTGCAAAAAATGCAATATTTTTTACTTTTTGCTGTCATAAATATCCCCCAAAAACAAATATAAACATTTTTGTTTTCCTCAGTTTAGGCCGATACGTATTCTTCTACCTATTTTTGGTAAAAAAATCGCAATAAGCATTTATCGATTGGTTTGCGCAAAATTTATAACGTTTACAAAATAGGGGATATTTTTATTGCATTTTTATAAAAAAAAATGTTTTACTACTAATGGCGGCGATCAGCGATTTTTTTCGTGACTGCGACATTATGGCGGACACTTCGGACAATTTTGACACATTTTTGGGACCATTGTCATTTTCACAGCAAAAAATGCATTTAAATTGCATTCTTTATTGTGAAAATGACAGTTGCAGTTTGGGAGTTAACCACAGAGGGCGCTGAACATGTTAGGCTTCACCTAGTGTGTGTTTACAACAGTAGGGGGGTGTGGCTGTAGGTCTGACGTCATCGATTGTGTCTCCCCTATAAAGGGGATGACACGATCGATGCGCCGTCACAGTGAAGCACGGGGAAGCCGTGTTTACATACTGCTCTCCCCGTTCTTCAGCTCCGGGGAGCGATCGCGACGGAGCGGCTATAAACGAATATCCGCGCCGTCGTCCCGGATCGCTCCCCGAGGGAATCCGCCCGCCGCACACAGCGTCCCGATCGGACCCCCCACCCGCTAGAAGGCAAGGACGTATATATACGTCCTTCTGCCTGTCCGTGCCATTGTGCGGACGTAAATAGTCGTGCGGCGGGTGCTAAGGGGTTAAGTTAAAACAAAAATCGTATGTCTTTAGAACCACTTTAACCTTTGGTCAAAGCTTCAGAGTTTTTTTTTTTTATCTACCGGCATTCCTTACCTGCATAAGCAGTTTTTTGGCAAATGTAAACCAAGCCTTTAAAGGGGTTGTAAAGGTTTGTTTTTTATTTTCTAAATAGGTTACTTTAAGCTAGTGCATTGTTGGTTCACTAACCTTTTTCTTAAATTTTCCTTCTAAATGTTCTTTTTTCTTTGTTTTCTTTGTCTGAATTTCTCACTTCCTGTTCCTCTTCAGTAAGCTGTTCTAAATGACTTTCCACCGCTCGGATGATGGTGGAAAGCTTACTGAGGAGAAACAGGAAGTGAGAAATTCAAACAAAGAAAAAAAACATTTAGAAGGGAAATGGAAGGAAAAGGTAAGTGAACCGACAATGCACTAGCTTAATGGAACCCATTTAGAAAATAAAAGACGAACCTTTACAGCCCCTTTAAGTTGTGCTACCAGCCCAAAAAAAAAAGACCGGGATGCCTTAACCATTGCACCTTAATGTGTTAATGCATGTGTGAATGGGTATTAAATGCATTTTCCACTTCGTATCTGGATTTCTCCTCTCTTCATAACATGCCAAACAAGAAGATTGGACTGCCAGCTACCATTTACAAAAGTAAAAAATAATGACGCATGAACTATTAGAGGAAGTAGCAGCTGGTTAGTCTAAATACACTAATGAAACTGGCCCTCCATCCCAGAATCCAATTCCTCTGCCACTAACCCAATTACGGGACATTCATTCTGAGTACATAAGTGAGGCATTACTAACCCAACTGTCACTTTTCATTTACCTAATCATTTTTTAGTATTTCCTGTGTTCTATCTTTCATCTAAGTTCCAATCTGTCTCCTCTATGGTCTCCTAATTGTTTCATGGATGGCATGCACTAACACAGGGAAGGCCAGGAAAGGCTGGAACAAATGTTATAACTGCGACACAATTTATTTGATGTGTCACTTGCAGGCAACCCTTCATACAGTAACTGTCATTTTGTTACCAGTCATTAATGTTCCATAACACACCATTCATCCACATATCTATAAGTATATGTACAAAACTCCTATGCATGTACTTAGCAAGAGACACAATTAGATTCAACCCAGTTAAAGAGAATGGGAAGTGGTTTTGTACATAATTAATTTCATTATTTATAATGGACATGAAAACATAACACCTATTTTTATACACAGGCAAATATTACAAATGAATATTCTATGTTCTATAATGACCCAGCAGATGGAGCTTTAAGCTTTTCTAATATGCTTTAATCTATTCTCCTCTGCACCTCTCTTGCAATAGACTAGAGGCCTCCTCCAGCTGTCCTGTCCCATAGAAATGAATAGAGCCACGTGAAAAGCAGCCGGTGTAGTGTTATAGTTTGCTGCCTATCGTAGAATGCTGCGGAAGTCACGTGGCGGCCAACTGCGCATGCGCGATGCGTTCCAAACGCAAGTGCGATGCGTTCCAATGGATTTTCGACAGTGCACACCAGTGAACCCGGCATTCAGGGGGACGTGGATTTAGAGGAAAGTGGCCAGTCGTCCTCACGTCCTCGCTTCGCTCGGCCTCCTGGCTCTTTTTTTAACATCCTCCAATCCACGGGGATGTTAAGGAAAGAGCCTGGATGCCGACCAAGGTTTCACTGGTGTGCACTGTTGTGAATCAATTGGAACGCATTGCGTTTGGAACGCATCGCGCATGCGCAGTTGGCCGCCACGTGACTTCCAGAGCATTGTAGGATAGGCAGCAAACTGTGACATAACACCGGACAGAGGTTGCAGCATTAAACTCTGCCTGCCTACAAGCCTGTCTCCATAGTACAACCAGCAGAGTCTCCACTCTCAGCAGCAAATATGACCACAGTCCCAGTATTCTCAGCAACAATCAGCTCTTCAGTCTTACCATCAACAGCAGACATCTTTGTTCCAGCCTCCTTTCAGCCAGCCTGTGCAGCCCAATTTTACCCAACAGCAGCAGTTCCTATCACCTTAACCTTACACACAGCAACAGCGGCATGGGTCCCCCACTAGCTCACAAAGTCAGTCATTATATACCCAACAAGCTCATCGGTATCTTATTTGACAACAGCAAGGATTAAGCTGGGTACACACGGACAAATGTCAGGCGACAACGGGCAGTTCAAAAGAACTGTCCGACATTCAACCCGTGTGTATGCCAGTCTGTCCAAAAGAGATGCCGGCCACTCGGAGAACATACAATGACAATAAATAGAAAACCGTTTTGTTGTTCTTTTAAGGTTTAGGAACCACTACTATAAGGGATAGATGGTTGCCGGCTCCTCACCATCCAGACGAAGCTACGCTACACCCCTAACGAAATGCGTTGATGTCATTAGCGTTACGTGACGCCACCTGTGGAATAATAGGATTTTTAATAACAGCTTACCTGTAAAATCCTTTTCTTGGAGTACACCACGGGACACAGAGCCTCTATTCATTACATAGTGGGTTGTATGGTCACCAGAGGTGATTGGACACTGGCACAACCAATGAAGACAAGTTCCCCTCCATATAACCCCTCCCATAAGGGAAGTACCTCAGTTTTTGTAGCAAAGCAGTAAGGTTCCCATAGAAGGGGGGGACCTCTGTGTCCCATGGTGTACTCCAAGAAAAGTATTTTACAAGTAAGCTGTTATTAAAAATCCTATTTTCTTTATCATACACCATGGGACACAGAGCCTCTATTCATTACATAGTGGGACGTCCCAGAGCAATGCTAAATGAAGGGTGGGAGACACAGATCAAGCAGGCCGCTAACGGACAATAAGCCCTATACTGCTGCCTGCAGCACGCTACGCCCAAAAACGGAATCCTCATTTCCTTTTACATCTATTTGATAGAATTTGGTAAACTTATGGACTGAAGACCAAGTCGCAGCTTTACAGATCTGAGTCATGGAAGCCTGGTGATGCACTGCCCATGAAGCACTTATTGCCCTGGTAGAGTGCGCCTTAACAGAAAAAGGAGGAATCTTGTTCCTTAAACCATAAGCTTGAATAATTACTTGTCGCATCCTCCTAGAAATGGTGGATTTTGATGCCGCTTGGCCCTTCCTGGGACCATCTGGCAAAATAAACAAAACATCTGTTTTAAGTATCTGATCGGTTGCCTGCAGATACACTTTAACTGCTCTCACTACATCTAGAGAGTGCAATAACTTTTCCCCCACTGTCCGCAGATCAGGAAAAAAGGAAGCAAAATAATGTCTTGATTTAAATGAAACGCCGACACCACTTTTGGTAAAAAGGTAGGATGGGGTCGTAGTACAATTTTGTCTTTGTGACAAATTAAATAAGGCTCTTTACAAGAAAGAGCTGCCAACTCTGATACTCTTCTAGCAGAAGAGATAGCAATCACAAAGGCCAATTTCCTGCTCAAAAGAATCAAAGGAATATGGCGGATAGGTTCAAAAGGTTGACTTGACTGGTGGATTTATCTGTAGTACTCCCAGAATTAAAGCCCGAACTAGGGAATGAGATGCCAGCAGTCTCTGAAAAAAGACTGATAGAGCCGATATTTGACCCTCGATGGTACTCGAGGATGGCTTTCTTGCATTGAGTGTAGAAAGATCGTGAAATTCCAAGTAAAAAGTGATCAAAGCTGGAGAACAGAGCCAAAGAGGGCATTCTACTAGGCGACAGCGAGCAAGCTAAGGGTTTCAGAGGGTTACCCAAAGACTGACAAAGTGTCAATAAGTCATAGTGTTTATTTTGATGAAAGCCCATCACCAGAAACACTGATCCCTGAAAGCTGTAAAGTGAATATGCCAAGAAAACCAGAATAAAAGGTTGACAAAAGGTTGAACCTGTGCAGGAGTCAAAACAAGAGGTGCAAATCACAATGCCTAAATCAAGTTCCCCACCAGATCCTGCTAAACTACCTGAAGTCAGAAGATCCACTCGGACTACAAAGGGGATACCACCCCGCAAGCTGTCATACACTGTCAAAGCACAGAGCATACTTGAACCAACATCCTGGGAAGACATAGAAAAACTGCCAAATGTGAAGCCAATAAATGGAGAAAGGCGGTAGAAGAAGAAATTAAGTCACTTCATAAAAAAAAACCTGGACACTCACAGAACTCCCTCCTAATCGCAAAACTATAGGAAATAAGTGGACTTTCAAAGTAAAGTCAGATGCAGAAGGGAATATCCACAAATACAAAGCCAGACTAGTTGAAAAGGGTTACTCCCAGGAAATTTGCTGAAGATTATGATAGAATAAAAATAATGCGCAACCTAAAAGATCGCTTTAACAAGCGAATATAAATATAAATGTGTGTGTATATATGAAAAATTGATAAACACACCAAGGCTACTAGTGAAAAAGCTCAAAAAAAGAACAACAAATTATTAACATTGAATATATAGAAGGGATTAACACCCACTTTCAGCAATATAAATTGGAATAGTGAAAACACAATATATGAAAACAGTGCATATAGATTGCTGCACACACTCTGCAATAATCACTTTAGAGTCCAATATAAAATGACTGCACAGATTCTGTTGAACCCAGGAACAGAGGTGCAAATCTTCATCTTAAAATTCCTTAAGATAAAGATATATGAATTGGCCGCTTACCGACTCAGATGGATCTCTGCTACGGAGATCAAATGGGCTCAGCATATGGAAGTTAATCCAAAAGGCTCAGACTCTGGGGGGTTAATCCACAGCAGGAATCCTACACTCCTTAGCGGTCCTTTTCACCTCTCCAAGGGATATTACACGTTCTCAGGGTCGGCTGGATCTCTCACCCAAGGATACACACTATCTCCTCCAGGGATTGTGTTTAGGTGAAGCCGTTCAGAGGGCAGATTTAGGCATATTATAAAACAAGAAAGAGAGGAAACTTCATGGTGCAGTAGGTAAAAAAACACACCCTTCTTTAAAATATAGGGTTGCTGACATCCAAGTTTTAAAAGTTTAAAACAAATACAAAAAAGACAGCCAGCCGTGGCTCACGCCGAACCATCTGGAGTGTAATGACGTCAGAGTCCTTAGCTCCACCCGACGCTGCGTTTCTCCGTAAGAGGCGTCCACTGGGAAAGGATGATGAAACATTCTCTCCCGTGGTAAAACACTCTACTATCAGAGCGCTTCTTAGTGTTGCAGCTGGGAAGGGCATGCAAGTCAAACACCTAGACGTCAAAACTGCTTTCCTATATGGAGACATTAAGGAAGATCTCTACATGGAGGAACCACCAGGGTTTGAGCAAGGAGACAACCTTGTGTGTAAACTTCAGAAGAGCATCTACAGTCTTAAGCAACCTGCAAGGATGTGGAATGAAAAAGTGAACAAAGTACTTACCATAAAGGGATTCTCAAGAAGTAAAGCAGACCCCTGTCTCTACTCCAAGAATCAAGAAGACTGATGGATATATATCCTTATCTATGTTGATGACATTACAACCTGATTTGAACAAGAAGGGGATTATAATCAGATAGTTCACAAGCTGAAAGAACATTTTAAAATCAAAGAGCGAGGGAACATTAGCTACTATCTGGTAATTTTAAAAGAGAGAGAAGAAGATGGAAGTTATCTTCTCAACCAATCTCAAAAAATCACAGAACAATTCCATATGCAAGATGCAAAGGAAGTGAAAACTCTTATGGAAACAGGCTATCTTTAGAGCAATGAAACAGAAAACTTGCTACCCAACAATGGCATGTATTGCAAAGCAATCGGTAAGCTGCTATACGTTGACACTGTGACAAGACCAGACATAGCCGCTGCAGTGGGCATACTATGCAGGAAAGATTTAAGCTCCCTGTCAGCATGACTGGAACGCAATAAAAAGAGTTATACAATACCTCAAAGGAACCATTCAAACGAAGTTACGGTTACCAGCAACATCACACACAAAACTGGTCGGGTATGTGGATGCTGATTGGGCCGGAGACTGCAAAAACCACAAATCCACAAGTGGATTAATTTTCCAGTATGGGGAAGGAACAATAAGTAGGTCTAGTCGAAAGCAAGTGTCGCTCTATCTTCAACTGAAGCAAAGTACATTGCAGCAGAATACGCATGTCAAGAAGCAATATGGATTTGTCAACTTTTTGTGGACATTGGGATAGACATATCAAAACCAATTCCCATTTTTGAAAACAACCAGGGATGTATAAAGCTCACACAATCAGAAAGGGTCAATCCTAGGACCAAACATATTGATGTAAAGTATCACCTACCGAGGGACAAGGACAATCAAGACCAAGGTGTTATTTAATTCAATACTGTCCACCAGAGGAGATGACTGCTGATGCACTCACCAAGCCTTTGTTGAAGGAACGTCATAGTTTTTTCCAGAAGAAGCGAAATATAATTAGACAAAGCACATGCTGTTGAGAAGGGGTGTTGGAAAAGCAACAGTAATCTGCTTACATACTGTGACTGTGTATATGCATTATAGCTGTCTATGCCAGCAAGTGGAGCTGTGGTATTAGAGTTTATAGTGCATGAATTCTCTGATGTAACAGGATGTATTGTCTATCTATGCTCTGTATACTTGTTTGTGTTTATGTTCCTGTTTCCTGTTCCATGCTGTAAGACATGCTTTGATATTCCTCCATGAAAGTAAAGTATTCTCTGCATACAACAAGCTTACAGAGCATGATTCAATAACTTGCTAATAATTATAATATCTACTTTGAGTCTCTGAGTCTAGGAGGGGGTTGGAGCAGTAAAGGCTGGTTTGGGCTGTCTATACCCCAATAAACCACAGAGACCCCAAATCTGTATCCGGGTTCTCCAGTTTTCAGAGTCTGTGTGTTTCAGAAAGACATGGACTTGAATCCAAAGTAAAACTATTCCAGAAGTCCCCATGCACACACCTCCCAAAGAATAGAGCTACCTCAAAAGCCAGGACCCATAGTCAGTAGGCAAGAGGCCAGCTCACAATCCCCTCCAAAAGCCACAGTCACTGTGGTTACTGCTGCAATTTCATTTAAAGCCCCAACACATCAAGTATTTGGCACAACAGCACTTTATTTCTTCAAGGATTTTCTTTTTTGGATGGGGAGGAGGGTTTCGAAAGCAGGACAGGGGTGTTAAAAAAAAATTGATCAGTCCCAGGTGACAGATATTCTAGGTATGACCTGGTTTTGAGACTATGCTACAGGCTTTAACAAATATATATATATATTATTTTGTTTAATAGACAACCCTCCATGCATCTCCTCGTGGTTGAATGCATTGATTTGCTAATTATATCCCTGAAAGCAACCACATCCATAAATAATGTAAACATTCATAGAAAGAAATTAAATGTTCCCAAAAACTGCAGTATCTATGGAAAGAAAAAAACAACACACTAAAGAGAATTACTGAAAAGTAAATGAAACATACCAAATACCTTACACATGCCATTAATGCAGACGTCTTTTTGGCTGTTCCCCTCATAACATAGAGTTCCGTCTATTACTGCGTCAAGAAGTTTGTCTACTAAATTTGTTTCTACAGCACGACAATGTAGTTCACAGGGATGTGCTGCAAGGAAAAAAAAAACTCATTACAGAGAGCCCATCACTGAAATATACTGGTAGTGTACAAGGATTCTTCAAAAAGTTTCTGCAATTTTTTTAACTCTATTAAAGTCGTGGATGTAAACCCTCACATATACCCAATGAAGTGAACAGCCTCAGATGATACACAGAGATGCAACAAATCTCCCTACATACGTTTTACATGTATATCTGCTGTCTTCAGCTTTATATACTGTTTAGAAAGTGCACGTCCTGTTAGAATTTTCTCTTCCTGGTTCCCCTGTAGGTGTGGATACTTGCTAGACACTGTGAGACAGCTGATTGGAGGAAAGGCACACACCCCCTCCCCACACATGCAGAGCTTGCCTGTGAATAGTTTAGCTGTGTGCTAATCTATTTATAGAAACCTCCCCCGACACACACTTCAGGCTCCCGTCTCGGGGAGCTTGTCAAAAGTTATCAGGCTGATAACAGAAGAACGAAGCAGGACAAAGCTACGGGACACAGTGCTTTGAAGAGGGATAACAAAACACTGCAGCTCAAATTTCATGAATCAGGTTTACATCCACTTTAAATATAAAAAAGTGTAGAAACTTCTTGAAAACCCCTTGTATATTAGTACAGCTCTTGCCCACCATACATCTATGGACATCTGAAGGCAGGGCCAGGAGTAGGATAGCCAAGTTAAGGGAACAGCAGAACAAAGTCCAGGTCACTATGAACAAGTATTGTATTTAGAAGTTGCAGGTGTAAAGAATAACAAGGTAGGTGGCAATCTGAAATCACTAGCACTAGTAATATGGCGGTATTCCACTCACTCTTGTTGTATCAAACTCAGTAACACTTATAGTACCAGGTACAGCAGTACTGGTAGGTACAGACACTGTAAAGCTGGTAGTGAACAGGTCCTACTGAAGTAGTTCTGGAGGCTGGAGAGTAGTAAGGCATCCAGCGGTGTCCCTAATCTTACCCTATTTACACAGGAACCTTTTTCTAAAGCTGTCTTTCTCTGACACTGACAAACATGAATCCTATATTTATTATCATTGTCCCAACCAAGATGGCAGCAGAAGGTCACTGAGCTGCTTCCCCTGGTGACAGCTATGAAGGCTGCAGGGGAACACAATTTTCCTTAGGACTTTACTTCATCTTCTTTTTTTTTTTTTTGGATAAACTAAGGGAGAATTAAAACCCCACCCAGAAATGCACAGCCGAGGTCTCCATGAGGCTTATCAAGGCTCCAGCTGCGGCTAACACACAGCGCTCGTGGATCCCTCAATAGAGTCTTTCCGGCGGCCCTCTTGTGCTCCTGTGACACTGCATTTGGAAGTTCCCACCCGCTCTAGCACTCTGCAAGTGCTCTAATATATTTTTTAGGCAAGTTTTTAGTGTTGTTTTATACTTATATACAGAATAAATTCCTAAGCTATTTAAATGATTGGCTTGGCACTTCTCTCTCCTCCTTTTGCTTTCCTGATAGTTTAGACTGTCTGTCTGCTGCCACTGCCATCTTCTCTTCCCCTTACCCAGGCTTGCCATCTTCTATCTTTTGCCACTGGGTGACCACCGATGATGATGTAACTCTTGCACATGTTCACTGGAGTAACATCAAACTGGCTCCATTCTTGGCACCTTACTGAAGCTGGAAATGAACCGGACATGTACACTGCACTGCTCATCCTTCTAGCAGTTATTTTAAATGGGTTAGTTTCCCTTTAAGATACGGCATGCATATCAATTATAAATGTTATATACATTTTTTAATTAGAAGTGAGGTTTCAATAGAGTTCCATAAGTACATCTCTGAGGGGTACTCAATATGTAATTAGTAAAAAGTGAATAGATTGCCTAAACCAGGATTTACACCAGATAAAGCAGATTGCCAAGCAAAAGAGTGGCCTGGGCTTTCAAACCATTTGCTTCTTTTGAGTGTCATTTTTTGGAATCCCTAAGCAAACAGAACCTAATATATAATATCAGTTCATGTTTGACTAGTGTGAGCTCTTGCTGGTGCTCAATATATCATTTTGAGGGCCAGGGATGGTCTTTGAGCACAGCATTGGGCCGGTTATACATACAATAGATTATGATGTCTGCTTGATGATGGATAATGCTATCCCTATTACATCTTTAAAGGACTCATCATTATATCTTCATATGTGGTGGGTTGTTCCCATGGGCCGGTAGGTCGGTATGTGTGTCCCTCATTTGGAGGCTTTTTTCTTGCTGTTTTACAGCCTTGTTTTTGTTTTATGGTGCATATAACAGCTATATATGATTGTGAAAGTCAAGAGCTATACATTGTATATGTTTGTGTGGTCCTGAATTAGCGGGGGCTCCCGCAAAAAGCGTTGACCAACCTATCATTAAATACATATACCAACTTCTATGTTCCTACAAAATGCACCATGATGCTCTGTATTGAATGGTATAAATCTCCAAGTTTTTATGCTGATAGGCGCTTTTTAAATGATATGTAAATCTAATAAAATAATTTAGTATATATATTTTGTGTGCTGTGTTCTCAGAGGCATATTTAAAGTCCCACCCGTCTTTGTATTTGCCATTCTTTTTTTTTTTTTTGTTTTTTTTTTTTGTTCCGCCTCAGAGAACTATCAGGAGACTTAATCAATTTGCGTTCATTCGCAGTCTCCTTAGTTCACATCATGGTGGGAAACTTTTTTTTTTGGTTATTTTGTTATTGCAAAAGTGCCTTTAAATATATGTCAATAAATATACAAAAGAGAAAAAAAATACTTAAATATGTGAATGAATACATTAATTTCCCCTAGCCGAACAGACCCTCATCCCACCCTCATCCCTTAACCCCACCCTCCCGCCCTCCCCTATCTCCGAAATTCTGTCTCGTATTGTATCTCTCTTTGCCCGTTATACTTCTTACACTATATCATCCTATCTATATACCTCGGTGAAAGTTTAAAATTAACCCAATCCTGCCATTTTAATTTAAATCCTCCTTCTCCTTCCTCTCCCATGAACCTGAGCTGTTCAGCATAATATATATCATTGATTCTGCAAAACCAGCTCCTCTCTGTTGGACTCATAGGGTCCTTCCATTGTTTGGGGATCAGACTCTTTGCTGCATCTAGTACGCGGGGAAGTAAAGTTCTCATGTACTGTTTGGTTGACATTTCTGTCCCGTGGAACAGACAGACCCATGGATCAGGAGGTATTTTAATTCCGGTTATCTCCTCAATTACTAATAATACGTTATTCCAGTATGTTTTAATTTTTGGACAGGTCCACCATATATGTGACATAGTACCCACTTCGAGACAGCCCCTCCAACAATATTTGGAGGTATCATCTCGAAAACGGTGTGCTATGACCGGGGTTATATACCACCGTGCTAAACATTTGAAGTTCATTTCGATTAATGCACAGTTAGTTGAACTAGTATGCGTCTTTTTTAATATTTTCCTGACCTCTAACTCGGTTTTACCCGTTTCCAATTCCTCTTCCCATTTATTAATATAAGGAGGGAAACCGGGATCTTTCAATCCCATCAAAATTTTGTAAATTGAGGAGATCCCGCCTCTTCCTTTTGGTGCCAAACACAAACGCTCCAAAGGGAGCAGATTTCTATCTGACCTCGGGGGGGAGGGGAAGGAATCTACAAAATGCGTCAGCTGCATATATCGCCACCAGTTCAGCTCAAACAATTCTTTTTTTTTACTTAATTCCTGGTAGGTAAGAATTTTGCCGTCTTTTAATATATCTTTTAATTGTGCATCTGGTTTTTTAATCCAGTTACCAAACAGGCCTATTTTCCCTGGTGCAAAAAAAATTGTGTCGAATAGAGGGATTATGGGACATGGATGCCAATGTGATCGTGTGCATGTGCGTATTTTGTTGTCTGAAATGTGGCGGTATCCAAATCTCTTTTCCTAACAGTGACTTGTTTGAGCAACTTTCTAATCTAACCCACCTTTTCTCATTGTTATCTCTAACCCAATCAACCACCCGTGCCATGTGAATAGCCATATAATATGTGTAAATATCAGGTACCCCCAAACCACCACGTTCCTTATCTCTAATTAATATTTCCATACTTATGCGCGGTTTTTTGCTCCGCCATATAAACCTATTTAATAACTGTTTTAATATTTTAAAGTAAGCACCCGGTAATACGATTGGTAACATTTGAATTTTATATAATATCTTAGGGAGAATAAACATTTTAAAACAATTTATTCTCCCTAGTAGAGATCTTTGTCTAGATGCAATTCTCTTTAAATCAATTTTAATATCATTTAATAACGGGATAAAGTTCTGTAGGTAAATTAGCTCCGGGGATGCTGTGATATTAACTCCCAAATATTTTATCTCGATATCTTTCCAAATAAATGGAAACTCTTGCTTATATCTCCGTACGTCCTGTGCGTTCACGCTAATATTAAGGATTTCTGATTTTAGAGGATTGATTTTGAAATTTGACACATCTCCATACAATTTAAGAGTTTTTAATAGATTCGGGAGGGTTATAGTTGGATTCGTTATATATAATAAGATATCGTCGGCGAATGCTGCGAGTTTATGTTCCCCATCATTTGTTTGAATCCCCCTGATGTCCGGGTTATTTCTAATCCCGTCCAGCAATGGTTCCAAAGATAAGATAAATAAAAGAGGGGACAGGGGGCACCCCTGTCTGGTCCCATTGAACATCTCAAAAGTCCCTGATAGTATCCCATTCACCTTGACTCTTGCTGTTGGGTGTTTATACAGAGCATTTATCCACCCCATCATTTTTGGACCGATCCCAATGAACTCCAATGTGTTCAGTAGAAATCCCCAGTCTACCCTGTCGAACGCCTTTTCGGCGTCTATAGACAGGAGTAGACCTGGGGATTTACTATCTTTTAATATCTGTGTTAACAGGAGTGTTCTGATGCTATTGTCCCTACCTTCCCTCCCAGGGACAAAGCCTACTTGATCAGTATGTACTAAATCTTTCATGATTATTTTCATTCTCCCGGCTAAGATTTTGGCAAACAATTTTACGTCCGCATTTAATAGCGAGATGGGTCTAAAACTAGAACATAAGGAGGGATCTTTACCTATCTTGGGAATTATTGTAATAGCGGCCTCTAATGCCTCTCGGCGAATATCCCAGTTTGAACCAATACCGTTTATATAAGAGCACATCCTGGGGATCAGAATGTCACTGAACTTTAGGTAATATGCAGTTGTTAACCCATCGGGGCCTGGGCTTTTCCCCTTTGGTGACTCCTTTAAATTGTTACGAATTTCCATTTCCGTTATAGGTTCTTCTAAAAAGCTAATTTTATCCTCGGGTATTTTATTTAAACATGTGTTGTTTAGGAATTTTTTTGCATTATCACTTCTCCTTTTAATTTTTTCGGGGGGGTCCCCTTGCGATATCGAATATAACTTCCCATAGTATTCTTGAAATACTCTTGCGATCTCAGATGTTGTATGTACCTTACCCCCTTTGCCCGTTTGAATGCTTTCTATAAAATTACCCTTAGGTTTGTTTTTGAGCCCTTTTGCTAGGAATTTACCCGACAAGTCTCCCCATTGATACTTCTCTTTCTTACGTCTATGAAATGCCGCTCTATTTTCATATTCAATAAGATCTCTTAATTCCTCTCTTTTTAGGATAACATTACGCTCTGCTTCATGCCCTCCTGTTTGTTTATGGGTCTGTTCAAGATCAAAGATAATTTTATATAACTCATCGTATTTCTTCTTACTTTCTTTTTTTTTCGCTGATCCTATTGCGATCAGTATGCCCCTAATATAGGCCTTGTGAGCCTCCCAAACTAATGATTCCGGCATATGTTCTGAGCAGTTTGCCTTGAAATACCATTCTAATTCCCGTTTTATCCTTTCTACAACCTCTTCATCCTGTATTAAATCCTCGTTAAGTCTCCATGTGGTGTTACTTTTCGGAGCTCCCTCGATTTTTACATTAATTGAAACTGGCGCATGATCCGACAGGGTAGTTATTCCAATTCCCGAACCTGTCACTACATCCAGTGAGCTATGATCCACTAAAAAGAAGTCGATCCTGGAGTACGTCCCGTGTACAGTGGAGTGGAATGAGTAATCCCGTGTTTTCGGATGTTGTATTCTCCAAACATCTATCAGTTGAAGTTGATGTAATTTTTTTTTAAGTAATTTTCTTTGTGCATCTCCAGTCCGCTGTACACGAGACGCACAGTCGACTTCTGGATCCAGACAGAGATTCATGTCGCCAGCAACAACTACCCGGCCTATCCTGAAATCCATAAACATCTCGGTGACCCCCTTAAGAAATCTCTCGGAGTTCGTGTTTGGACAGTAAATATTTGCAATAGAATAATCCACTTCATTTATTTTTCCTCTAAGTAAAAGATACCGCCCCTCGAGATCTGCTTTTCTCTCTCCCAGGACAAATCTTACTTCCTTGGCAAAACCTATGGCAACTCCCTTTGCCCGTTTAGTCGGTGAGTCTCCGTAGTACCATAGTGGGTATTCCGGTGAACTTATTTTAAGATTTGACTCCTGCGAGATATGTGTCTCTTGTATGAGTACTATATCTGCTTTAAGATGTTTTATTTCTCTTAGAATATTGCCCCTTTTTAAAGGGGAGTTTAGTCCCCGTACATTATATGAGAGTATTTTTAAGGTTCCTGTTCTATCTACCAGATAGTCAATCTCCCCCCAACCACTCCCGCTACTTTATTGTTATTATTGTAGGTCTCTGTAGATTGCGACATATCAATCTTAATCTTGTATAGACAGGTTTTCCAATAAGCATCAGGGCAAAACCTCAACAGGTAACGTATTTCTGAAACAGATAATCGGAGATATTCCCCCCCGAACCCTCTCCCTTGCCCCCCCCCACTTCTTCTGCACTATAACCACCCTATTCCCCCTATCCCTCTCCCCCTCCCCTACCAATTGGGGCATTACGGCCTTAAATAGGCACATGGATCCGTGGCCAACCTACTCCACCCGGCCCTACGGTTCACGCCCCGGAGGTTGAGCTCTGCATGTGGGGCTACATCCAGGACTGTCACCACCAACCCCCCCAACCCAAGGGGTGGGGGCAGGTGAGTAGCCCCGAACCCCCACCCCATCCCCCCCGCACCCCACCCCCCGACATCTCGCATCATCATTTTCAATTCTGGTTATTTATCCTATGCGGATCGTTTCTTGATTATTTTCCTCTTTTATTTCGTGACATAAGGTGCCATGTCTGATGACCCGGTATAGGAGATATCTTCTCCTGTGGTTCACTCCAACCAGGTATCTCTATCAATGGAATCTCCAGTCTCTTACAAAACTTTGTCATCTCTTCAGGGAACCTTAGGGTCGCGGACCTGCCCTCCTTCTTCCCAATTAAACACGCTGGGTAACCCCAAGAATATTGGATATTGTGAATTTTTAAATGTGCGAGTAGCGGTTTTGCCATTCTTAACCAAATAGAGATCTTGCTTTTACTATGGCACAAGGGATGAATTGATGGGTGGTGGTAGGAAACTTACCCTGGTGTCATTCATATGCCCTATCGGTCAATACAATTGGGCACATCGTTGGTTCGTGCTCCCTGCAGGTCACCTAATCTGCTGATACAGTGGCACCCAATTGTTATATACCATACACTAGAATCTAACTGGTAGTTTTTTGTTTTAAGAACATTCAGTTTTATTTTCTAATGGTTAGTTTGGACAAACTTATGTTCAGTTTTGACTGCAGTGACAAAATAAATTAGAAGGAGAAGGGTGGAAAATGTTTCCTTGAAAAAAACACACCTCTAAAGCCCTGTACACACAACCAGTTTTCCTGCCAGGAAAACTGCCAAGAGAGCTTTTGGTCGGGAAAACCGGACGTGTGTATGCTTCCTAGCAGTTTTCCTGACGGGAATCCCGGCGGGAAAATAGAGAACCTGCTCTCTATTTTCCCGTCGGGATTCCCGGCGGCTTTTTTGCCACCAGATTTACTAATACTCTATGGGAAACACTGCGAGGCAGTGCCCATGGAGCATACACACGGCCGAGATTCCTGGCCAAAGCTCCATGGCAGTTTTCCCCTCGGCTTTCCCCTCGGTTTTCACGGCTGACTTTTTACCGCTGTGAAAACTGAGCATGTGTACAGGGCTTGTGTGATGTGTGATTTTCATTTGGGTAATACAGTCATCCCAAAATGTTAAAAGTAAACAACATTTTAAAGTACTTTTGGATAACATTACTCAAGTCATTTAGTCATTAATTGTACTGAACATTTTTGTATGAATTTTCATATGAATGTTCATACAAATGTTTGTTCGAAAATCTACTAGTGTATGGCCAGCTTTAGCTTCTGGGGTAAAACTGGGGAAACTGATAATTAAGCATTTTACAGGAGGGCATTATGGAGAGTTTAGATCCACTCTAATGGGGATGTCCACAGACAACACATTATTTTCAGTGTTTTGCTTCGAAATTTAGCTTCTTTGGATATTTTCAGTCCTTCCAGCATCAGATGCTTAAACACATTTCTTAACTTAACAGGTAATTTTTACAGACCTGGCCCATGGAAATGTTTGTCTGCACAAAGTTCTTTCATCCATATTGTACCTAAATACCCACCTAAGTTGTAGATGGGAAGCCATGTGTGCAGTTCATTTTTGTAAGGAACGGTGTTGAATTCTGTACACTGCATATGGCGGAAGGAAGGTTGGTTTTTAGGGCACGGGTTCGCTTTACACATGCGGTAGCGTTTTCGTTCTCCAGTACAATATTTCCCTCTAAATTTTGGCCTGAAGAAAACAAAAATAGCATCAATAATTACATTCTACTTGCACAACTGTATAATGAGATATAGAGTGACTGAGCACAGAATAATGCTACAGAAAAAAAAGGCCTGGAAGTCCTGCAGGAAGCTTCATAAGTTTTCCCACAAAGTACTGTATAAAACTGGATTAGTGATTAGTAAGCACCTTGAAGACTTCCATGATGGCATAATTATAAATAACTCTCTTCTCACAATAAGGCTTTACACTACATTCTAGTCTGTCCACTGTTCAAACAAAGTCATGGTTGGAAAGCTGCAGACAGTGGTTGACCCACTGTACGGCAATGCTCATCCCCTCCTAAAGCTGCAAAATGTGAACCAGCGTTTGAAAGGAACTTAGTTGGATTTAAAAACACTTAAAATTGCATGCATAGACACAACTTTACACATTTCCATTAAAGAAGACCTATACTGTGGAAGCTGTGTCTAAAAAGTCAAACAGTTGGCAAAGGGCTAGTCACCAGTATTGCCTGTATGCTTCCTGTAGCTGAATTTTCACCATTACTGACTTACCATGACTTGTTCTCCACTGTGGAGGTGATAATTTTCGTAGGGAAGCAGGGCTTTACTTCTTCATGTCAGAGTTGCCCTACTGACTGGTGATCTTATGAGTGGAGTTGTAATGTTCAACAAGAAGCTCCAGAAAAATTACAGATCCACAGAATGAAGAAAGCAGAAACAGGGAGACCTTTACACAGGGCTTTTTTTCTCAGATAATAGGTGCAGGAACTCCCTCTTTCCAAGTCACCCATTTTCTCCGCCCCTACCCACCTCCCTGTACTGCCCCTTTTAGACAATATAGAACCAAGTATCATTTTGTGGTGCTAAGTAATTTGTATAGAATTTGGTAATGATATCACGAAAAAAACAGTAAAATAGATCCCCTGCAGCCAGCAACAATAGATCCCCATAACAACAATGGGTCAACCACAACAACATTTCCCCCCAGCAACAATAGACTCACGGCTGAATCAACAGATCTCTGCACAGCCAGCATTAATAGACTCTCTGGCTGCCATCAACAATATACCCCTCTGCCAACAGTAAATCTCTTTCAGCAACAACTGACCCCCCAGCAACATAAGACTCCCCCAGCAACAATAGACCCCTCCAGCAAAAATAGATTCCCACCAGTGAGCATCAATACCTTGCAGCACACCCCAGCACCATTATATACAGTCAGTCCAGTAGGTGCCGGAACTGCGTTCCCCTGCGTTCCCGCTGAAAAAAAGCCCTGCCTTTACAACTCCAAACAGGGCTGCTGATGTGGGGATACAGGCAGCCCTCATGTACTGGACCCAGACCCCATCGGGTCAACAGGATGGTCCAGCAGGCTGGGCCTGTGGCATTGTCAGAATCCATCATCAGACTTTGGCTTCCACTGCTTTTACCTACCCCTGCCCCATCTGCGCCCGATTCACCCTCACCATTAAGTCTCACCCTTACCCTGCTGTGATTGGCTGCCATGCTCTGGGCTGGGATTCTTACACTGCTCACTGTTCTTAACTGTGCACTGTTTATTGCCCCTGTACACTGTTCTCTGCCCCCCACATATTGCACACTGCCCCTCAAAGCTCCTTAGATCTCACACTGCCAATATGCCAGTGTTAGACTACAGAACATTTCAGGAAATGCACTGCTATTTTTCAGGAGAAATTAAAGACAAAAATGAAATTTTCAACGCACTTCTTAGGCACATTTGACATTTCTAAATAGTCCATAAAACATACTAAATCTCCCCATTTCGGATCAGGTCCACTTTGATATTAAAGTTTGTTCTCAACAAGTTACAGATTTTCCATCTCCTGGTGAGATCCAGAGATGATAGATTGCACTGATTCCCTGGATTGCATTGGCAGTTCACTGATTGGTTTTCATTGTTGCCCGGAGCGCCCATTCATATGATTTATTTGATTTTTAGTAACTATCCCTTTAAAGAGACTTTACTGTAAACTACTATTTAGTCATAGTTACCTTGAATGTGGCCTATGAAATATAATAATATTACTAGAAATAATAGAAATACTATATACTTTCCCTCCCTCTGTTGAATCCAAGTTCCTTTTACCACTGACCAGCCATTTATTGTTAATGGGGCTGATCAGAGACAGAGTGGTCGCTAGCGGTCTCACCGCCACACAGGCTGCATCAGTCCAGAGTTTGACAGCCCTCCAGGGAAGATCTACACTGATGAACACAATGACATGGGGGGAAGGAATCAATTCCTTTAAAAATAGAGATGACTGATTAGAGCTTTCTATAAATAGTTAATTAAATCATTTAATGAAATATAGCAAGGGAAATCAGAGCATTGGGAATGCTGATTATTGGCAGCATTAGAAGATGTCTCCAAGATATGTATACTGTACACTCAGTACACCATTATGACAAATTGAAAACATAATTTTAGAAACATTTGTCTCAAATGTATGAAAATTGAAAAACTGAAATATCATATTGGCATAAGTATTCAGACCCTTTGCAACAAAATTAAAAATTTAGCTCAGGAGATGTTTCTACACCTTGGAGTTCACCTGTGTTAAACTACATGATTGGACATGATTTGGAAAGGCACACACCTCTCTATAAAATGCCTCACAGCTGACAATGCATACTGTATCAGAGCAAAAGCCACGAGGTCAAAGGAACTGCCTGAAGAGCTCAGAGACAGGATTATTGCAAGGTACAGATCTGGGAAGGCTACATAAATGTTTCTGCTGCACTGAAGGATCCCAAGAGCACAGTGGCCTCCATGATTCTCAAATGGAAGAAGATTAGCATAACAAGGACTCTTCCAAGAGCTGCTCACCCGGCCAAACTGAGCTATTGGGGGAGAAAGGGCTTAGTAAGAGAGGTGACCAAGAACCCATTGTCACTCTGACTGAGCTTCAGAGATCCTGCATTGAGATGGGATGAAGTTCCAGAAGGACAACCATGAATTTAATCCTCTACTGATCAGGGCTTTATGGCAGAGTGGCTAGATGGAAACCTCACATGGAAGCCCACTTGGCGTTTCTAAAAAAGCACCTGAAGGGCTCTAAAACAGTGAGGAACAAGATCCTTTGGTCTGATGAAACCAAGATTTAACTTCTTGGCCTCAATTTTAAACATTATGTCTGAAGGAAACCACCTGCCCAATACCAACCCAACAGTGAAGCATGGTGGTGGCAGCATTATGCCTTGGAGATGTTTTTCAGCAGCAGGGACAGGGAGACTGGTCAGAGTAGAGGGAAAGTCGAATGGAGCAAAGTACAGAGATATCTTCAATGAAAACCTGTTCCACAGCACTCAGGAATTCAGTTTTACCTTCCAACATGACAACGATCCTAAGCACACAGTCTAGACTCTATACAACACAGGAGTGGCTTAGGGACAACTCTGTGAATTTCCTAAAGTGGCCCAGCCAGAGCCCAGACTTGAACCTTATTGAACATCTCTCAAGAGACCTGAAAATGGCTGTCCATCGGCAGTCCCCACTCAACCTGACTGAGCTTGAGAGGATTTTCAAAGAAAAATAGAAAGAAATCCCCCCAATCCATGTGTGTAAATCTTGTTGCGTCATACCGCAAAAAAAAAAACAAAAAAACTCAAAGCTCTAATTGCTGCCAATGTGCTTGAAAAAAGTATTGAGTAAAGGGTTTAAATACTTAAGTAGATGTAACATTTTGTTTTTTATTTATTTTATAAATTCCCAGAGATTTGTAAAATGCTGTTTTCTAAATTTGGTTATTGTGCAACATAACACAATTAAAAAAAGTGAAGGGGGTCTGAATACTTTAGCAATGCATTGTATATATACATATACATACAAGTATAAAACATGTAATATATTTCAGTTTACCAGTCCTTAGATGTGGTGACTGCATTAGTTTCTCAGGCTAAGAACATTATTGGTTAAATATTATGGACAATGATTTTATACTGTGACCCATACAAAAACTTGGAGTGCCGCTTAAAGCACTGCAAACCTTCCCCGTGCAGTCCAAAGCACAGGTTGGTTACCAACATTCAACCAAGCTCACCCAGGCTAGCTGAAGGTAGAAACGCTGCACGCTGGAACCCAGCCACTATATAGGGAGGTACAAAATACAGCTTCAGCCTGAACTCCTCCTGGCTATGCTCCTCCAACATGTTTCATCCAGGCTAAAGACGTATCCTTACCTCTCTAAATGGGTGCTCTTGGTGTGGTGTCATTTATTGTGAGTGGCACCCCAATGCACTGTACAGTAGAGTGCAACACATGATGCACAGCACAGAAAAAGGAGTCACACTTTCATCTGTTGTGGTGCCGTGGCAGCCCATTCATGTCATAAAACCTGTTAACGAGTCCTAAAATAATTTTGCATTGGACATATGATTCTACATATAAAGTGCTGTAGAGTTCAATCTTTAGTGTACAGTACTGTACCACATAAAAGGCAAGAAATATTTGTGTACTATTTCTGCATTTGTAAACAAGTTATATATTGCCTAGAACAGACAGTTAGGGCTCATGTGCATGCACTTTTGTTTGCATTTGAGTTGTTTTTTCTTCAAATGCAACTCAAGTTGCTCAAGAAGCATCTCAAAGCATCCCAGAAGCACCTGAAAACATACTGTACTTGACTTGCACTAACACTACCAAGTCATCCACTGAAAGCTTGTGTACATTTCTTATGTGCAAATGGAGCACAAACAATTGTTAGGCTGTTTACTGTACTGGTTTAATGTTTTCAATTGATTTAAAATGGGAAATACACTATTTGGCCACTAGATGGCCCTAAGTGTCATAGAAATTCCCTGTGATACTAAGCAACATCTAGTGGCCAAATGCAGTATTTCCTTTTAAAACCAATGAAAAACCTTTAAACAGCACAGGAAAAAACGTAACAAAATATGTTTTCCCCCACCATTAAAGCAAAACAAATGTACATTTGTTTTCACTGGGTGAAATCCTATGCAAATATTTTCATAACTGCACCCCTAATGCCAACATATGTATACCTTAAGCAAACCTGTAATTCTGTATCACTTAAATCTACAAGTCACTGCCCATGGAGAAGCATTAATGGTCCAGTTCACCTTTCCCAGAGTATAGCCTATGCAGTCAAGGTGCCCCAAGAAGCAGTCAAGGGGTTGATATTAAAAAAACTCTGAAATTCTATAAAATGTTCATTGATTTTATTGTCACACCTGTATTTGTGTCTCCACTTCTATGATTAAGCCATGTAGACATGCAAGAGAGGTGTGGACTAAGGCAGTGACTATGTCAACAGCCAGCTATGCACATTAACCACTTGACCACTGGGCACTTAAACCCCCTTCCTAACCAGACCAATTTTCAGCTTTCGGTGCTCTCACAATTTGAATGACAATAACTCAGTCATACAACATTGTGCCCATCTGAAATTTTTGTCCTTTTTTTCCCACAAATAGAGCTTTCTTTTGGTCATATTTGATCACCTCTGGGTTTTTTATTTGTTGCGCTATAAAAGAAAAAACACTGAAAATTCTGTAAAAAATAAAAAATAAATCTTGTTTCTGTCATATTAGCAGGTATTGTGGAGTATTGGGGGTATTGCAGAGTATTGGGGGTATTGCAGAGTATGGGGGGTATTGCAGAGTATGGGGGGTATTGCAGAGTATTGCGCAGGGAGGGAGGGATGGCTGGATCTGTGACTGCATTTGTCACAGATCCAGCCCACAGCAGCTGCTGCTGCTTCCGCTCTCCCCCATCTCCTCTCACACTGTACCGATCGGTACAGAGAGGAGAGGGAGGAACCGGCGTCATGACATGACGCTTGTTTGTTTACAAGTGATCGCTCCGTCATTTGACGGAGCGATCACGTGGTAAACGGCCGCTATCAGCGGCAATTTACCGCAATCTGTGATGCGCCGGGTCTTCTAGACCCGGCGCTCACAGATGATTCCGGGAGCACGCCCCAGGGGGCGAGCGAGTGAAGGATTCTGGGAGGACGTCACGGGACGTCCTCCCAGAATAACCCCGGCTGAAAAACATGCAGCTAGCAATTTCCAAGTGGATGTCATTCTCGCCTAGGCAAGAGTTTAAGGATACGTAAAGCCAAACTTGTCTGGCTGTACTTCTCCTGTGGATCACAGGAGTGCAGTTCATTTTTGCACTTCTGTGACCTGTTTTCAGCAGACAGCGGGCTAAAGTCCACTATGTACTGAAGTCACAAAGCTGGTGTCACAAAGTTCGGGCAAGATCGTAACACTGGGGTTGGGATCAGCCCACATGCTTGGACTGGCATCCATGTCAGCCTCTCAAGGAGCTGCTAAGATCCTGAGCCAGCCTCGCTCCCGCCCCCTCCACAGCCCAGCGCTCTATTGAGCGAGGAGGGGGCAGAGCAGAGAGCAGTGACTGACAGTCAGCTCTCTGCTCGGGAAGCTGTGAGAACCGAGCAATCTGTGGTTTGATCCCTCGGTTCTCAGTGTTAGAGCCAGTGGGGGACAAATGCAGCACCTAGGTAAGTACAAATGTGCAATTACCCTGATTCCCATACTTCTCTTTTATGTAAGTTGGAGAAGGTATCTGTCAAAATAGTACCCTCTCCCCCAAAAAAATAACACTGCAAATGTGTTTTTAAGGCAGGAGAGGCTGAGCGATACTTTCACTTTGGTACTTGAGTGAAGATAAACTTTCAATTGTCCTGCATCTCCTTTATAATGGCAATGTAGAGTGCAAAATAACCAATCATGATAAAAGAGACTTGGCAGACTGAATGGCATATGAAATATTTGACCCATCATCTTCTGTATTTCCACCAGCGTATCGTAATGGAACTTTCAATGTGTTATTTGTACAAATGGAAAGTAAATGGTACATTCGTATTTTATACTAGAGTGCTTTATCGAGCATCGCTTTCATATCAAGTCCTGGATACAATGCTTTATTAAGAAGAGCCTAAGGCAGTGAGTGTTACTGATTTCATAGCTTGTGATCCTTGAAATGTAGTATTGAAGTGTCTTATAATGAAATATTTGAAAGGTTACTTGTAGGAATTCTCTGTAGCGCACCACCAAGACTATGTTCAACTACTAATAGGCAATTCTCCATACACATTCTACTGAGTTATTTCAATAAGGAGAAGCACTGAGCAGTGATAGAAGTATAGTGATCCATAGCAGCAAATCAGATATCAATTTATTCCAATTGTATCAGTAAAAAATGAAATTTTGAATAGGTGAATAGGCTTGCTATATAAATTGTATATTGCAATGAAAAGTTAAAGGGTTAGTTCACCTTTTCAGAAAAAATGAAATGCTGAACTAACACTCTATACCCCCCCTCCTCCTTCTCCTGTAACTGTACTTACAAATGTGGGTGATGAGCTGTCACTGCCCATGCAGCTGATATAGCAGTTTGGGGATTTTAAATCCTTCTTCCCTTTCTTTCTGTAGAGTTTCCAGGACAGATAAGAGCTATTCTGATTGGTCAGCACCGCCATGTGACTACTTTGACCAATTGAAATCAATCGTAATTGTCCCCAAAGCTCTACAGAAAGAAAAGGGAGAAAGGCGGGGATTTCAAATCCCCAGACCACTACCTCAACCACAACACCCACGGAGGTAAGGGGAGCATTTCTTCATTTCATTTTTTCATGAAAAGGTGAACGTACACTTTAAATACAACATAATGTTTTATTTTCTGTTACTCCAAACCCACCGGGATGGGTATTCCTTGTGCATCAGCAAAAAAAATATTGAATAATAATTATATTATTAATATTATATAATATATATATATATATATATATATATATATATATATATATATATATATAATATATATATATATTATTAATAATTTATTATTTTATAAAAAAGATTTACAATAATAGAAAGTCTTAGGGCTTGTATAGACTTGCAGTTGGGGGCGAAATTAAAAATACGCAGTTGCGCAGTTGAGCCGCATTTTTTAGCACCCCCGCTGCCCTCTCCGTTGAGCTGCAAAGGCAGCAGACATAAGTGCTCACATACCACAGTGGCAATGCTTTGCTTCGCACTCTTGGCAACATTTACCTTTTTTGCCCCGTTGGACCAGCAGTAGAGCCATTGAACTTTAATTAATTGGGGAGGACGTATAGCCTCCTCGCAACTTCATGCAATACATAGAGTTGCGCCATTTCGATACATATTTACATGGTTAAAACAGGCAGTGATAAGGCATCATATTGCTTCCTCATCACTTGTCAAACATCTCTGAAAAGTGATTTAGAGGCACAGCAATGTAAACCTAGCCTCAAAGCTCCTAAAAACTCAATGAAAGCAGATATATACACAGATGAAAAAAATATTTTAAAGGAAAAGTAGGGCCAAAGCTTTTTTGACCTACTTCTCCTGTGGGTCACAGGAGCGCACTTAATTCTGCACTTCTGCGACCGTTTTTCAGCTGACATCGGGCTAAAGTCTGCTGTCGGCTGATGTCACTCCGCTGGTCCAGACTCTGGTGGGATGCCTGACCAGAAGCTGGCTTAGCCTATCAGCATGCCCCTCCTCAGTAGACATGTTCACTGCCAAAAAATGTGTTTGTTTTCATTTTCGTTTCATTTGTTTTTTGTTTTTTTCCAATTATTGGGTCATTCCATTCGTTATGATCTCAATTCGTAAATTCGAAAAGCCGAAAATAAGAGAATATCCAAAAATTCAAAAAAAATAACTAATGCCCTGTATACACGATCGGTTCATCTGATAAAAACGGACCGATGGACCGTTTTCATTAAACGAACCGATCATGTGTGGGCCCCATCAGTTTTTTTCCCATCGGTGAAGAAAAATAGAACCTGTTTTAAATTTTTCGTATGGTTAAAAAAATGTTAGAAAAAACGATCGTCTGTGGGGAAATCCATCGGTCAAAAATTCACGCATGCTCAGAATCAAGTCGAAGCATGCTCGGAAGCATTGAACTTCATTTCTCTGCGCGTCGTTCTGTTTTACGTCACCGCGTTGGACACGATCGGATTTTTAACCAATGGTGTGTAGGCAAGACTGATGAAAGTGAGCTTCATCAGGAATCTGATGAAAAAATCCATCGGCTAGTTTTCATCAGACGAACCGATCATGTGTACAGGGCATAACTAATAAAAATTAACTATTAAATTATAGGTATTGTAATTTCCTTTCAAATTAGGCTTTTAGTGAACGTAAGGAATAAGAATTTATCCAAAGTTACGAATTAGCCCAAATAACGAATGGCGCATCTAAACAAATGGAACGGAACAAATGAATAATAATAATAATAATAATAATAATAATAACAACAAGTTTTTATTATTATTATTGTTTTTTATTATTATTAATTTGTTACGTTCCATTCGTTTTGATATGGCATTCGTTATTTTAGATAATTTCAACTTCGGATAAATTTGCATTTGTTACATTCACTAACAGCCAAATTTGAAAGGAAATTACAATACCTATAATTTAATAGTTAGTAATAGTTAAGTTATTATTAGTTAGTTATTATTTCAGATTTTCGAATTTTGGGATTTTCAAATTTCAAATTTCTGCATTTTTGAACTCACGAATTTTCAGAAAAATTTGTTAAACAGGTTTTCGTTAACTCCGATATATCCGAATTAACAAATTTGTTCAAATTTGTTAAAAAACTCATTTGGAACAAAGCGAATTGCACATGTCTACTCCTCAGCCCAGCGCTCCAGTGAGGGGGCAAAGCATATAGCGGGTGACTGACAGTTAACAGCTCTCTGCTCATTGAAAACTGAGAACTGAGTGATCAACGGTCTTTGATTGCTCTGTTCTCGGTCTTAGAGGTGCAGGGGGACTTGGCATTGGACCAGTTCTTCATCCACCTAGATGATGATGATTGTTTATTGCTTTTTAAATCCTGCAACTTTCTTTTAAAGCTGCTGAACCTGCCAAAGCATTTGCATTTTTTTTCTTCTATTTCTGAAATGTACAAATCTTTATCACAAACCACAGCCTGTCTAGCAAGGGAGGGAACCTGGTCTTTCTTCTCTGCAGTTTCACTTTCGCTTACAGACCTCTTCCCTACCTCAATAGTGTGGCAATGATGAGCTCATCTCTCTGTCTCTTTGCTCTCTCTCCTCTTATTGGCAAGTTTTTTAGCAGATAAATTAATTTCGGAGATGTATTTAGCAGTTTGGCTGGAGTTTAGCTGTGAGTTTCAGCCCTTCAGTGATCCTAGTTGAAGCTCATCTTTCTTCATTAAACCACAATGCTTCCCTGCTAACTCTTGATACCCTTGCGTCAAGAGTTAGCAACTCAGGAGACCACACAGTGATAGTAAGAGATGTTACTGTTATGAAATGTGCTAAAAAAGGAATATTTTGCTTCTGGAATAGAATAGGATAGGATAGATTGGAAAGCTTTCTTCACAAACATTTACATGCCTACACAAGTATGTGCAATAAAAATATGTTCTGACTTACTCAGGATTGTTGCACTTCCTTTCTGCGCTCTGCACACCAGCACCGCATGTTCTTGTACAGTGTGACCATGTTGTCCAGGAACCCCAAGCTCCATGTACAGTGTCTGGTTGTTTGCCAACGTTAACACATGCACCACTGATGCACCACTGAAATAATAACCATTGTTCATTAGCTACAGAATATAATTAACATATAGAGAGAGAAAAGGTATAACCCATCAGGTTACGGTGAGGTAGGCCAAAATGAGCCATAAAGCCCTTTACTCGATCAGCACAGTAGAGCCGTCCTTAATTAAAAAGGTATCTACATGTCTTACTTCCACTACAATTCCCAAAAATAAGGAGGTTGTTCCTCATTTTCAGACAGTGAAAATGTAGACCAATCTTTTCTGTCTCCTGGACAACTGTAAATGGTTTATAAGTGTCTCTTTACCATCTTAAATGAGAGGTTTATTCCTCATTATATGATAATGGTCAGAGCTAATTTAATAAAAAAATGATGTCAAGTGATTTGTTTTGGAAGACCATTAGAGTCCAAGATAACTTTGGACTTATCGTATATCACATGGGCTATTATGGCTCTTGACTGTTCATTTAGCTATCTTATAATTCAGTAACATACATTAACCACTTAAGCCCCGAGCCTGTTTTTCAGATTCGGCGTTTACAAGATTAAAACATTTTTTTTTGCTAGAAAATTGCTTAAAACCCCCAAACATTATATATATATATATATATATATACACCCTAGAAAATAAAATGACGGTCATCGCAATACTTTTTGTCACACCGTATTTGCGCAGCGGTCTTACAAGCGCACTTTTTTGGGAAAAAATTCACTTTTTTGAATTAAAAAATAAGACAACAATAAATTTGGCCCAATTTTTTTATATGTTGTGAAAGATAATGTTACGCCGAGTAAAATGATACCCAACATGTCACGCTTTAAAATTTCGCCCGCTCGTGGTATGGCGTCAAACTTTTACCCTTAAAAATCTCGATAGGCAACGTTTAAAAAATTCTATAGGTTGCATTTTTTGAGCTACAGAGTAGGGCTAGGGCTAGAATTATTGCTCTCGCTCTAACGATCGCGGCGATACCTCACTTGTGTGGTTTGAACACCGTTTTCATATGCGGGCGCTACTCGCGTATCCGTTCGCTTCTGCACGTGAGCTCGTCGGGACGGGACGCTTTAAAAAAATAGTTGTTTTGTTTTCTTATTTATTTTTATTGATTTTATAATTTTTTACACTGAAAAAAAATAAAAAAAAATGTATCACTTTTATTCCTATTACAAGGAATGTAAACATCCCTTGTAATAGAAAAAAGCATGACAGGTCCTCTTAAATATGAGGTAAGCGGCGGAGGGCGCGGGAGAGCGGCGGGAGGGGGGGCCCCTCTCCCGCCACCGATAACGGCGATCTTGCGGCGAATCCCCTGCGGAGACCGCCGTTATCGTTTACACGGCCGCCCACTGAAGAGATGGATATCACGGTTGTGGCAGCAGCTGCTGCCGTTACTGAGATATTCATCTTTAAAAACAGGACGTATATATACAGTGGGCGGTCGGTAACTGGTTAACTAAGATCCCCAACAGGACAATCTTCTGTTCCATGCATGTTGGCTGACTTTCCTTAACTTCTTCTTTCCTTCTACTTTGAGTGTATCTCTTCAGCTTGAGAGTCAGGGCTTATAAACACTGCAGCCCATCCCATTCATAAGAATGTGTAACAAAGCACAATGTATTGGAGAGCTTTCCATTATAAATAGAGCCCTAAGACTCAGACAAAAAAAGTAAAACTAAACATAAACTTTTAAAAAGCAAGATTGTGCAAGTCAGTTCACAGTTCATATGCCTTGGGCGGGGGTGGATCACACTCACGCACCCACTTTTTTATCTTTAGATAATATGATATAAAATTCACCTTATTATCTCCACATCTGGTCCCATCTGCTGTGGCATCAAGCTTGGAGCGGCATGTATTTTTTACTGAACACCAAAGAGTCTGGCAAACATTCTGTGAATTAGATAAATAAAAAGCAAACATAATGGTAAGATATTATTGTATTTTTTTTATTATATTCCTGAAGAAATATAGTGGATTATCCATACTTGTAATTAATGTATGCAGCACCATCAAATGTGCTACTAGAATAGTGTAGGCAAATTTACTGGCTCATGGTAAAATGAGTCTTGAATCTGGGTCACAAGTTTATTGCAGGTCAGGCTGCATAACTCATACAGGTAGGTCTCTGGTGCCTCCCCCTGATTCTGCAAGTTAGGAGAAACTTCTATAAGTTAGTGGGAGGATGCCAGGAGGCTTGATCTGCAAACTTTGGAGAACTTGACCAATCCTTTAGGCAGTGGGCCTGGCATGGTGGCTGAGCCAGCCCTTAAATATGGATGAGTCATGACAGCAGGAGAGTCGGAGGAAGATGGAGTGCTGAGGAGATTGTCACTGGCTCTGGCGATGGGGGGGGGGGGTTCTGACAGCAATGCGGTTTAAGAGGGATCTTATCTAAAGAGCAGTAGGGAGCAAGGAGGACAGTGTGAGTACATAAGCACAGTCAGGGACTTACAAGGAGAAAGACTGCCACATGTATCAAGCCTTTCTGGAAGACAGCTTTGTGCTTGAATCTGTCCTTTCCCTTGCCTTGGGAGATCTTCGGTAGCAGCTGGGTGAGCTGGTGAAGAAGCAGCCAGGTGGGCTGGTAGTACATGCAGTCAGTAGAACTGGGATCAGTGTCTATAGTGGAGTTAGAGATACTCCTGTGCGCAACCAACAACACTTTGTGTTGCTTTCTAAGGGACTAAAAGTTCCTAGTCCTTAAAGGCTTTTGCATTTTTATCTTTAGAGACTGTCAGAGTCCGGAAAGGACAGTTCAAGACCTTATACATAGGAAGAAAGTTGCCCCTGGTTTTTGACCTTGAACCTTGTCAAACGAGTTCTTTGCCGGCCAAGGAATCACAGGTGGATGTTGTTACTACGCAGTCATATAAAAACCTGCCACTATAATATCATGAGTTCCGGGATGTCTGTGATAAGAAGAATGCCGATCAGTTACCTCCTCATCGCCCATATGATTGTCCCTTTGAACTGCTCCCAGGGGCTGAAATACCTTTTGGTTGCCTTTTCAATCTTTCAGAACCTAAATTAAAAGTTCTCAGGGAATAGATTGATGAGAACTTAGAGAAGGGCTTCATTAGACCCTCAATTCCTCCTGCAGGGGCAGCCCTGTTCTTTGTTGCAAAGAAAGATTTCACCTTGTGTCCATGCATTGACTACCGTGACCTGAATAAAATCACTATTAAAAACCACTATCCACTTCCTTTAATCTCTGAAATGTAGGAAAGACTCCGCTCTGCCAAAGTTTTCACAAAGCTAGACTTACGGGGGGCATATAACCTCATCCGCATGCGTCAAGACTAATGGAAAACCGCCTATAGAACCAGATATGGCCATTTTGAGTCCCTGGTTATGCCTTTTGGCCTCTGTAACGCCCCTGCCACATTCCAAAACGTCATCAATGATGCTTTTCGAGACCTATTGGACCAGTTTGTGATTGCTTATTAGTGTTGAGCGGAATACGCCATATTCGATTTCGCGATATATCACGAATATATAGAGGAATATTCGTGAAATATTCGCTAAAATTGAATATTCGTGATATTTTATCAAAACATTTTTTTTGCAAAATTTCGCTAATGCGAATGCGAAATTGATTGCGAAATGTTGACAACTGTGGTAGGAGAACTCTGATTGGCTCTGATGCAAAAGAAGGGCGGAGAAAGTATTCGCGAATATTCGGAAATCGAATATTCGCGATTGCGAATATTCGGCAACATAAAAGGATCGCCTCAGCTTAGCTACTCGGCCCAGGGTCTCTAATCATACCAGCAATGCTTTTAGACGTCGATAGGATGTGATCTGTTTTAAAAATAAATTTGAAAAAATACGAATATTCGGAATAGCGAATTTTGGCCGCGAAATTCGAGTTATTCGCGAATATTCGAATATGCCATATTCGTAACGAATATTCGCAATGCGAATATTCGTGAGCAACACTATTGCTTATCTGGATGATATTCTCATCTTTTCTAATAACCTGAAGAAACATCATAAACATGTTTGCACTGTCATTGAAAGGCTAAGGAAGAACCAACTTTATATTAAATTGGAGAAATGCGAGTTTGAACGAACCCAGATGCAGTTTTTGGGATATATTATTTCTCCTAAAGGAGTAAGCATGGATCCTGAAAAGATCAAAGCAGTGGTGGATTGGCCTGCCGCTAGTAATGTTAAAGAGATTTGTTGGTTTTTCCAACTTTTACAGAAATATCATAAGAAATTTCTCTAAAGTGATAGCACCAATTACACAGCTGACAAAGAAAGGGATGCCCTTTGTGTGGTCAGCTGAGGCACAGACTGCATTTATTAAGCTAAAGACTCTTTCCACTTCTGCACCAATATTGGTACATCCCGATCCTGAAGTTCCTTTTTTAGTGGAAGTGGATGCCCTAGACTTTGCTGTGGGAGCTATCCTTTCTCAGCGAAAACGAGAAAAGATGCAGCTTCATCCTTGTGCGTATTTCTCTTTCTTAATGTCATCAGCCGGAAAAAATTATGACATTGGAAATAAAGAGTTACTGGCAATTAACCACTTAAGAACTGCCTAACGCCGATATACGTCAGCAGAATGGTACGGCTGGGCACAATCATGTACCTGTACGTGATTGTTAAATGTTCAGCCGTGGGTCGCGGGCGCCCGCGACCCGGTCCGAAGCTCAGTGACCGCGGTCGTGGGACCCGCGGACCCGATCACCGCCGGAGTCCCACGATCAGTCCCCGGAGCTGAAGAATGGGGAGAGGTGTGTGTAAACACACCTTCCCTGTTCTTCGTTGTGGCACTGTCATTGATCGTCTGTTCCCTGATATAGGGAAAGGCGATCAATGACGTCACACATCCAGCCCCGCCCCCCCTACAGTTAGAAACACACATGAGGTCACATTTAACCCCTACAGCGCCCCCTAGTGGTTAACTCCCAAACTGCAATTGTCATTTTCACAGTAAACAATGCATTTTTATAGCATTTTTTGCTGTGAAAATGACAATGGTCCCAAAAATGTGTCAAAATTGTCCGATGTGTCCGCCATAATGTCGCAGTCACAAAAAAAACCCGCTGATCGCCACCATTAGTAGTAAAAAAAAAAAAAAAAAAAATTAAAAATGCAATAAATCTATCCCCTATTTTGTAAACGCTATAAATTTTGCACAAACCAATCGATAAACGCTTATTGCGATTTTTTGTACCAAAAATAGGTAGAAGAATACGTATCGGCCTAAACTGAGGAAAAAAACGTTTTTTTATATATTTTTGGGGGATATTTATTATAGCAAAAAGTAAAAAATATAGAATTGTTTTCAAAATTGTCGCTCTATTTTTGTTTATAGCGCAAAAAATACAAACCACAGAGGTGATCAAATATCACCAAAAGAAAGCTCTATTTGTGGGAAAAAGGACGCCAATTTTGTTTGGGAGCCACGTCGCACGACCGCACAATTGTCAGGTAAAGCGACGCAGTGCCGAATCGCAAAAAGGGGCCTGGTCCTTTACCTGCATTTTGGTCCTGGTCTTAAGTGGTTAAGGAAGCCTTTTCTGAATGGAGGCATCTGCTGGAAGGGGCTAAACATCCAGTAACTAAATCTACCACAATCTTGGTTGTTGTTGACCGTCCTGCTAAGATTGCTCAGTTTATACCTGTTAAGAGGGGGTACCTTCAGCTGAACAAACTGCTAAATTAATGCTTCGAGAAGTATTTAAACTACATGGAATGCCCTGATGATGTGGTGTCTGACAGAGGAGTACAGTTTACTTCAACATTTTGGAAAAACTTTTGTTCAGCCTTAGGTGTAACAGTTAATCTGTCTTTTCATCCTCAGTTTAATGGTCAGACTGAGAGGACCAATCAAACCTTGGAGCAGTACCTTCGATGTTTTATCAGTTATCTTCAAGATGACTGGGTGGATTATCTTTCTACAGCAGAGTTTGCATATAACAATTCTAAACATAGCTCCACTTCTCAAAGTCCTTTTTATTTAAACGGGTATCATCCAGTTTTTGGTCCAGATCTCCCTATCTCAACTCCAATCCCTTATGTTACCAACAGATTAACTACATTGCAGGAGAAATTAATCAAAAGTTTGAGGGAGGCTCAGGAATGTTACAAGAAGGCTGCTGATAGACATCGCAGATCACTTCCTACCTTTCAAGTGACAAAGTTTGGTTATCAACCAAAAATTTGAAGGTCCATGTTCCATCTGCAAAGCTGGGCCAGAAGTTTGTAGGACCATTCAAGACTTCCTAATAGTATGAAAATGTATCCTGTTTTTCATATCTCGCTACTTAAACCATTTAATGAAAATCCCTTTCCTGGAAGAACTCTTCCACATGTTGAGGTACAGGGTGAAATAGAATTTGTGGTGGAAAAAAATCTTGATTCCAGGATCTTTAGAAACAAGCTACAATATCTGGTCCAATGGGAAGGATATGGGCCAGAAGAAAATTCTTTGGAACCTGAGGAGAACCTTCATGCATCTAGATTAACAAGAGAATTCCACCAGAGGTTTCCTCACAAACCAAGCCCTAAGACATCCAGAGCATGTCCTGAGAGGAGGGGAGTACTATCAGGACCTGGGCTTAAACCTAGGACCTCTTCTGTGTCTGGCGCTGATGCTTCCCACTGAGTTACGTGGGATGCTGGACAGCTCCCTGCCTGATTTTTTGGACAAGTCCTATCTGATCCATTGGACAACTCTGCATTGTGTCTTGATTGCTGTGGAACCTTGAACTCCTTGCTCCTCCCATGAACTTCCTACAAAAGCCTTTTCTCTGCACTTCCTCTTTGCCAGGTTATTGTGCCTTCTCAGCCAGTGCCTTGCTATTTGACTTCCCTGCTGCCATCTGTATTTCGCTACCACACGTGATTGACCCTTGGCTTGTTCCTTGACTGCTTTACTGCCTGATCTCAACCTGCAACTACTCATTACCAACCTTTTGGCTTGCTTACTGACCACACTGCTGTTTAACCCTTATCTGCTCATCCCTGGCTTGCTTACACCCTGGTGGGGCAAACCTGAGGATTGCGACCTAGTACTTGCATGAAGCTAAATCCATCTCCACCATCAGGAGCTCTGGTGAACACGGCTAGTACTTAGACTCCGCATCTCAGGTGAGCCTGTGTCATCTGCCAGAAGTGACTGCCTGTATACATGTCCCGCAACTGCTATAGCCACTGGTCTTCAAGCTCGATGCCTGATCGTGACAGAGAGACTATAAAAAGGGCCAGCAGCCTGGCCTACAGTCTCTTCTTCCCGGGTGCCATGCAGTGAACTCATCCCTGCTGCTGCTGTGAGAGGACTGTAGCCTAGCCCGCGGAGAAAGTGGCGACTAGAGCCCAGCCAAGGCAGGTCCAACACTGCTTTCCACTCAAGGGACATCACTGCAGAGTCACTGTATCAACCGGATCAGATGACCTACAGTTCCTGCAGCCAGTCAGTCTCCGGTTGTTCATCTAGGGGACGACTACTCTGGAATCACACTTCAGGAGAATCCACTGCCGTTCTTCAGTTGGTGCGAGGGCACACTGCCCAGTACATACATACCCAGTCCTACTACATTGCATACGAACACTGTATACAGACATCTTACTCCTGAAATTACTTTACTACATTGCACATGAACACTGGGTACAGACATCTTACCCCATTGGAATTACTTAAAGTTTATTGCTAGTCAGATTGAGATGTTCTTATCTGATTACACGCCACTCGCTATATTCAGGATACAGTGTGCTTGAGCTCCAACTGCCGCTGAAGACAATTACAGGCCTTGCACTCTGGACATTGATGTTATTGTTATTTCAAGGGACCCAACCCCGTATACTTAGTAGACCTGGTGTCCCATTAGGATTTAAGGTGAAATAGGCCGGCCAGGCATCGCCTATTAGTGGTATCATAAAACTACGGTAATTACTAATCCACTTCAGTACCATTTCTGTATTTCATTGCTGTCTGTTTTATGTAAACTGTTATTCTGTAACTGAGATTTTCAACTCTAATTGAATTCTTTAAAGGGTTTCCTAACCTGAGCCTTGGTTGTTCAACCAGGACTCGGTTGATCTAAATCCTGTTATTTAAATCTCTTTACGAACTAGAAAAATCTGAGTCATTTATCCGCAGTGTGTTGGTGTGACTTTTAACTGTGTAACCTAAATATCTGAACCCAGAGTGTCAGGTGGGCTGGAAGGTTCGCAGGGTCATAGAGGCGCAGATGAACAGGTAACTCTAAGCAACCCCCAAGGGGGCAGTGCTACAGACATATTTTACCCTAGACACAGTGCTTTTTTGAGATAGTGCTGATCCTAACACAAAACATGTGAGAATAGAACTTGTTCCTGCTGGATATTTTATTAAAGGGAGAATACCCTGTGTGTGGCATCCCTGTTACTGGTACAATTGATTGCTTTGGTGGAGACAAGCCAAGCCAACACCTGAGAAGTGATTGTGGAATGTGGGGCCTGATCTTTTCTGGAGTGGCATGTGGAATATTGCCATTTTCCATTTTGGCAGTCATTTTTCCTGAGATAGTGAAAATTATTTTGCCACTACTACCAATTAATTTCTATATAAAGACTTTTGTTCTCACTGCTTCTAGGAAGAAGAAAACAATTCCTGCAGTGAGTGCGAGGGTGTATGTACAGTTAAACTGTTGATGAATACCATTCGATACACCTTGCACTCTTGCCACCTCCCAGCATTTATTCATATACAACAATAATCACATTGTATATTACATTGTATAGTTACTTCCAGCCAGGTTTCAGGAAGATATAAAACATTTTCTTGTTTACACCAATTAAACCGTACTTAGAAAATTCTAATATAATCCCAACTCCCCACAGATCATTCCCCTTCCTTCTATATATTTGTTTACTTTCTGGTTATTTTGTCTTTTATATAGTTTACGGGTAGCTATCTAGATTTCCAACAGATCTTATAATATAAAGTCTTGTTTACCAACCACTTCTAGGAAAAATAAAATAATACCTGCCAAGAATGCGAGGGTGTATGTTACAGATAAACTATTGAGAAATACTATTTGATATACCTTGTACACCTCCCAGCATGTATTCATATACAATAGTCATGATGTACAGTATATTGCTTAAATACTACCAGGCATGTTTCAAAAGATATAAAACATTTTAATTGTACCAGTTAAACCTTACTTTAAAACATTCCCATATAATCCCAAAGCCTTTTTTCCTTCTATAATTGTCCATGTACTTTCTGGACTAGTTTGACTTTTTATAGTTGACAGATAGATAGCCGATTGAGGGACAATTTGCAAAACTCAATATACAATGATCAAAATATAGAACACAGAACAGTAGGTTTGCGTAAAAAGAGAGCACAAGTTTACTAAAAAACACATTTTAGATAAATGTGGCAAAACGAACCCAGAGGGATTTGTTTGTACTTATTTGCCCTAATGGACTGTTTTTATATATTGTAATTTGTATGCAAATAAAATTCATTGGGCCAGATTCACAAAATAGATACGACGGCGTATCTCCAGATACGCCGTTGTATCTCTGAGATACGACGGTCGTATCTATGCGCCTGATTCATAGAATCAGGTTACGCATAGATTTCCCTAAGATCCGACAGGTGTAAGTGATTTACACCGTCGGATCTTAGGCTGCAATTATAGGCCGGCCGCTAGGTGGCGATTCCATTGCAGTTGGCGTAGAATATGCAAATGACTAGTTACGCCGATTCACAAACGTACGCTTTGCCCGTCGCTGTAAATTGACGTCGTTTCCATAGAGATACGCGGCGTAAAACTAAACCTGCCCTCTAGGTGGTCTAGCCAATGTTAAGTATGGCCGTCGTTCCCGCGTCGAAATTTGAAATTTCACGTTTTTTGCGTAAGTCGTCCGTGAATGGCGTCCTTGTAACATCATTTAGCGCAATGCACGTCGGGAAATGTTAGGGACGGAGCATGCGCAGTACGTTCGGCGCGGGAATGGTCCCCGCGCCATTTGAATTAGGCGGGCTTGCGCCGGGCGGATTTACGCTACGCCGCCGCAACTTTACAGGCAAGTGCTTTGTGAATCAAGCACTTGCCTGTAAAACTTGTGGCGGTGTAACGTAAATGTAATACGTTACGCCGCCGCAGAGTAAGCCGATTCTACCTGAATCTGGCCCACTGATTTAAACAAACCTTGTAATGTCCAAGAAAATCCTGCTGCCCCACTCTAGACAATTTTTTCTTAAACACTTCAGCCCCGGAAGGATTTGCCCCATTAATGACCAGGCCATTTTTTGCGATACGGCACTTGTGTCGCTTTGATGGTCGTGCGATGTTGTACCCAAACAAAATTTTACAACCTTTTTTCCCCAAAAATAGAGCTTTCTTTTGGTGGTATTTTATCAAAAAAAGACTGACAATTTTGAAAAAAAAAAAATCAGTTTAGGCCAATATGTATTCTTCTACATATGTTTGGTAAAAAGAAAAATCGCAATAGGCGTATATTCATGAAAAGTTAACACATCTACAAACTATGGGATAGATTTAGGGACTTTTTTGCCGGACTGCGATATTGCGGCGGACAAATCTGACCCCAAAAGGACACCTTTTGGGGACCAGTGACATTAATACATTAATCAGTGCTATAAAAAATGCACTGATCAATGAAAAAATTACACTGGTAGGGAAGGGGTTAACACTAAGGGGCGATCTAGCGGTTAAGTGTGTTCCCTAGGTGGGTTCTAGCTGTAGGGGGGATGGGCTGCTAGGGACATGACAGAGATCGCTGTTCCAGATCACTGGGAACAGACAATCTCTGACATGTCATCTGGCAGAATGTGAAATTGCCTTGTTTACATAGTTGAATAAAGATTGGAATTTGGGTCCCAAACCAAAAACCGGGAGGATTATGGGCGATTGGACTATTGCGGTACGATAAGCAATTGTAAAAAATGCACATGTAAAGGAAAATACAATTTTTATTAATATAAAACAATAAAATACAGACAAACATGCAATTAAAAAAGTGACACTACATGTGTATCACCACAGTAATCGACCCCTAGGAGGGGGAAGGTCATAGTGGGAATAGAGGTCACTGAGGGTTTCCCCGTTCTGCCTCTGTACACCACGATCGTGGGTTGTCGGTGGACATCTAGTCCATCTGACCCATGGGCACGCTCCCGTGGCGCGCGTCTGCCTTATCTCCTGTGCAAAGACTGATGTACACCTACGACGGTTAGCGGCTGGTCAACAAGCGGTTAAACTGGAACTTAGGTAAGAATTAAAAGCTAAAAAGCAGCGCTCCATGGGTAGGGTCATAAGTTTTATAAAGTACATCTAAGCTAGTAGATGGATGTAAAATGATTTATTGCCAGATAGCCGGATGTTAACAGCGTGATCCACGAATGAGCGGTGGACCCGGGGAAGCCGAGCAAAGCCACAAGATCTGGGCAGATGTAAAGGGACAAGAGCCTCATTTTAGGGTGGTGAACCGCAAGCCTTGACACTGTCGTGCCCCATGACCAGCCCCAGCTCTTCAACAGCAGCCATCTGAGTGTCCTCCCGCAGGTGCAGCTTTCCATCTAGCTTACCCATGGACCTTGGTCTCATGAGTGCTGCCATCGCGCTGTGTACTGTCTCTTCTCCACCGGACTGCCATCGTTCACTTTTTGGTTCAGGTATTTACCTCTCACAACTTACCAGCAAGCAACCTGGAGTATCTTCCTCCTACCCAGTTGTATTGTGTGGTACCGTTTTTGCCTTTTTTAAATTACCATTTTAAAAATGTTCTAAATTTTTTAATGCTTCACTCCATATTACTATTGACTATTTGCTGCATTTGTTTTTACATCTCAGGCCGCATACATACGTCCGAGGAACTCGACGTGCAAAACACATCGTTTTGCCCGTCGAGTTCCTTGTGAAGCCGCCGAGGATCTCGGCGAGCTGAAATTTCCCATTGAACAACGAGGAAATAGAGAACATGTTCTCTATTTCCTCGCCAAGATCCTCATTGGCTTCCTCGGCCGAAAGTGTACACCCGCCCGAGTTTCTCGGCAGAATTCAGCTCCGACCGAGTTTCTGGCTGAATTCTGCCGAGAAACTCGGTCGTGTGTACGGGGCCTCACAGTCATATATCAGACTGTGTAGAGACTGTTCTTCTTCATAGTGCAATAAATCGTTTTACATTCATGTACTTTATATAACTTATGGCCCTACCCATGGAGCGCCGCTTTATTGTTTTTTTGTTTCTAGTCTTCCATTTTCCAGTGGTTAGGCAGCTGCACTGGGTATGGTCCTGTTCCTACACCTACATATTGGACTGACAGCACTGGTGTGCACAGCCCATAACATTAGGGAGTGCCCGCCAGGTGAGAAGCGGGGGAGGGGGGTGGCGCCAGTCTCCGGCAATTTGTCCTGTTTTTCATTATCATTGAAAGTAAAAGAAAATCCAAAATGTTGGGTTGTCCCCAGACAAGTAAAAGAGGGGAAGTCTTCCCATGGGGACACTAGTTGTGGTGACCTGGGGGTCCCCAAGAAATTCCTTTAATTTGCATGGATTTCCTCTCACTTTCCTGCTTGGCTATGGGAAATGAAGTGAAGGGAAATCTCTGCAATGGGACAGAGATGGGGAAAAAAAATCTGACAGGGGTTATAACCCTCCCTTACTCTATCCAAAATGAAAAAGAAAATATTTTGGCCATAGTTCTATTTTAACACTAACTACTCTTAATAAGGTTCAGTCCCCCACCTTAACTCAAACCACAGCATAATGTATATAAACACATGCGCCAGTATGAACAAGGCATTATATAGTATATAACAAATATTAACCCCTTAACGCCCGCCGCACGACTATTTACGTCCGCAGAATGGCACGGACAGGCAGAAGGACGTATATATACGTCCTTGCCTTCTAGCGGATGAGGGGTCCGATCGGGACCCCCCCCCCGCTGCGTGCGGCGGGCGGGTTCCCTCGGGGAGCGATCCGGGACGACGGCGCGGCTATTCGTTTACACACGAGGAAACCGGTCATGTGTACATTTTCAGCGAGGAAACTGTCGAGAAACTCGACGAGCCAAAAAAGAGAACATGTTCACTATTTCCTTGACGGGAATGGAGAAAATTGGCTTGTCGAGTTTCGACGGCTTCACAAGGAACTCGACGAGGAACACGATGTGTTTCGCCCGTCGAGTTCCTCGATCGTGTGTACGAGGCCTGAGATTCTCTGCAGTTTTCTTGCCGAGAAACCCAAGAGTGTATATACTTACCTGGTCGCCGTGGAAACCCGCGCATGCTCGAAATGACTTTGACGCATGCGCGGTAGCTTCCACGGCAAAGGTAGGGTGAAGCAAGATGGCGGCGACGGCATTGAATGTGACGAGCGCATGCTCGTTGTATGCAACGACGTCACCGCGTTCTTGCCTTTCAAGAGAACCGCGGTTCTTTTGAAAGGTCTGTCTGTACACTCGGGCGGCAAGAGATTCTTGCCAAGAATCTCGTCGGGAAAAACAACGTTTTTTTCCTGACGAGATTCTTGCCCGTGTGTATGAGGCTTTCGATTTAGGGAAGGAACCCTTTTCCACTACATAGACACACTTTAGCAGTGATATTACACAAGTTACTTATTACCTGGTGATATTTAGAGATGTGTACCTTTCCATTACTGCGATTAAGCAACATCGGGTTCCCTGCATGTAATTGCTGCCGTAATACTATAGAAAAGCACTAATCTGATTAAACAATCTGGTACTAGCACTTTAAAATGCATATTAGTGCAGCCTAAGGAATAAACAAACCTTTTTAGAAGGCTTTATCTTTTGGTAGCCTTAATTATATTTCATGAAATGAGATAACAAACTTAAACTCTGACATGTTTCCAGGAGCAAATATTTCCATTATAATAAATACTAAAATAAGCTTTTAGCGCTATGCTTGCTACATGTAAATATGATTTTCTTCAAAGAAAACCATAGTGATTTTTTTTTTTTTTTTTTTTTAAATTGTTTTTATTGAAGTTTTCACAACATACAAAAAGAAAATTTAAACAGACAATACAAAGACATACATTTACACAGCTCAATTGTGCATATATTGTACAGGAAACTTTGTGCTATAAATCACTACCACAGTGTGCTTCAGTTGCAATGTCAGGCATGATGGAGGCAGGGGTGCACCCCGCCTCCAGTATGGCACCAACTCACGTGTCGACACCTGAGACTAATCCATATCAGCAGTGGGACCTATGTTAAATGGTAGACGTGGTGGTTATATGGAACAATCATCCAACAGTTTCCGACTCAGCCAACCAGGCTCGCCAAACTTTATCATACTTCTGTGGACATCCACGGTTGAAATATGTATCTTTGTACAGGGGGAGGCTGGAGTTGACCAGACGTCTCCACTGCACCAGGCAGGGGGGTGTGGGTTTCTTCCAGTGCATAGCAATATTCTTTCGTGCATAAAAAAGTAGCAGGCTTATCAGTGTACGTTTAGCTGAGGACGGAACAATGTTTTCAACGATACCCAGGAGGCAGACTTCCATTGCCAGGGGCAGTTGGACTGCTGCAACCTTGTTAACCAATGTTAGCACCTTCTCCCAATATTGTTTCACTGCAGGGCACTGCCAGAAGATGTGAGAGAAGTCGCCAGGGGAGGCGCTGCATCTCCAACACTCCGGGGAGTGCGCGGGGTTCATTTTATGAAGTCTATGCGGGGTGAAGTATGCTCGATGCACAATTTTAAATTGCACTAGTCTGTCCCGAACCGAGACCAGGGTGCTAAAGGGAAGGTCCCACACGTCGTCCCAATCGTCCGTGTCCAATGTGGGTATGTCACTCTGCCACCTGGATCTCAGCCCGTCCAGGGGAGGGAGAGACGCAAAGGTCAGGAAGGAGTACAAGCGCGAAGTGGGCTTCGCATCACAGCCAAACCTAAGCGTTCTCTCCAGCTCCGACTGGGCCAAGATGCATGTTGACCGAGGAAATTGAGCTGTAAACGCATGTGACAGTTGGTGATGTCTGAAGACATAGTGTGGAGGTAGGTTAAATGTGGACCGGAGCTCCTCGAAGGGCATCAACTCATTTTGCGAGACAATGTGTGACATCAACTTGATGCCGCGTCTCGACCACGCAACAGGATCTGGAAGTCTATAGAAGTGGTCTAAGGTAGGGTTCAGCCAGATAGGGGCATTGGGGGAGACCTCGGTGGGTTTGCACTTTTCAATAGCTAGCCCCGTCCGCCACGCCCGTAGCGTGGTAAGCATGGAAGGTGTCAGGGGGTACGGCGCGCCTGGGCCCCGGAACAACAAGAACCGGAGGGCCTCCAGCGAGCCGACCACCGAGGCTTCCAGGGCGGTGGAGGTGTTAGTCCCGTCCGGGCTCAACCACCAGGCAGCAGTCACCAACTGGGTTGCCAGAAAGTATTTGTAGCAGTCGGGGAATGCCATTCCCCCCTGCGTCCGTGGCCTCATTAGCGTTGTCAATTTGTATCGTGGCGGAGAGGTGCCCCAAATGAAAGAGGAGAAAATTCGGTTCAATTTGCAAAAGAAGGACTTGGGCACCCACTGAGGGGAGTGGCGGAAGAGGTACGTAAGCTTTGGGACGATTTTCATTTTAAGGAGATTAACCCTTCCCCAGACAGATAGCGGGAGATTTTCCCAGGCCTTAATCCTCGACTGAGTCTCCAGGAGGACTGGGGTCAAATTTAGTAGAATAAAGTCTGTGGCCAAGGCTGAAACATGTACTCCTAGGTACTTGAATGAATCAACCCAACAGAGAGGACTATCAGGTGGGGAGGTAGACCTGGCCGCTTGGTCAATCGGGAAGAGCAGCGACTTGGACCAATTCACCCTGAGTCCAGTGACCAGGGCGAACGCGTCCAGCACAGTCAGTGCACCCTGCAGCGAGGGACCCGCGTCATTTAAGAATAGCAGCATATCGTCCGCGTACAGGGCCACCCTCTCCTCCAGCAAGCCCACACGAAGTCCTTTAATAAGTGGTGAGGTGCGGAGAGCCTCCGCCACCGGTTCAATGGCAAGGGCAAAAAGGGCTGGAGAGAGAGGGCAACCCTGCCTCGTTCCCCGGTAAAGCCTGAAGGGGACAGATAGTCCCCCATTCAGACGCACCGAGGAGGTGGGAGCCCTGTATATTACCTGAAGCCAGTCGATAAATCGTAAGGGGAATCCCATTCTTCGCAACGTTTCCCATAGAAAAGGCCATTCGACTGTGTCGAAGGCCTTTTCGACGTCCAACGAGGCCACAGTCCTCGTTCCTACGTTTAGGTGTTGGGTGTGTATGTTGGTGAAAAGCCTTCTGAGGTTCACATCCGTGGACCTCCGGGGCATGAACCCCGTCTGATCTGAGTCTATTACCGTGGGCAGCATGGGATACAATCGAAGGGCGAGAAGTTTAGTCAGGATTTTAAAGTCGGTGTTAAGGAGAGCAATGGGCCGGTACGAAGCACATAGAGTTGGGTCCTTAGGAGGTTTGTATATCAGTGTCAAGTGTGCATGGTACATGGACAAAGGGAGGTTCCCGTCTGTCAGGCTGGAAGTGTATATCTGGGCCAACAAGGGGGCCAGGAGGCCCACATGCGCCCTGTAAAAATCTAGGGGGAGTCCATCTGGGTCAGGCGCCTTCCCCGGCGGGAAGGACTGAATGGCGTTCTGTACCTCGAGGGCCGTGATCGGTTTAACCAAAGTCTCTCTCTCCCCGTCCGAAAGCCAGCCTAATGCCAACGGGTCCATCAAAGCGTTCAGGGACTCAGGTCGGAATTCTGTGGGCAAACTGGAGGAATATAACGTCTTATAGAAATCCCCAAAGGTTTGGAGAACATCTTGTTGGGAGGATACGGTTCCCCCCCCAGGAGTCTGAAGGGACGAGATTGTCGTGAGGGGTTGGTCGTGGTGGGCCATCATAGCCAGCAGGCGACCATTGCGGTCCCCTTGTTCAAAGGCCCGCTGCTTGCCCTTGTGGATCTCTAGGCGCGTTGCCTCTGCCAGATGTAGCTGCATGTCCCTTTGGGCCACCATCAGAAGATCAAAGATCAGAAGATCAAAGTGATCCGGGGTGGGGTCCAAATTGTATCTGTCAGTGCTGTCAGTGGCGACGCGTTCTAGTTCACGAGTCTGGGCCGAGTGTTGTTTCTTGACATTGGCTATGGAGGAGATGTATTGCCCTCTAGTGTATGCCTTAAAGGCATCCCAGACAACCCCGGGGGAGGAAGTTCCTGCGTTATGTACCCAGAACTCAGAGAGTAGGGGGGGTAAGGTTTCAGCTATGTCGGGGTGAGTGACCCACTGCGCTCCCAGCCGCCAAAGCGCAGCACTGCGCGATGTCGGAGACCGGAGCTCTACTACCAAAGATCCGACAGCCCGCTAGAAAGATATTCCGCCCCCAACACATCCGCTAACAGTGCGGGGTTGGAGAAGGCCAAATCTATCCGAGACGCCGTCTTGTAAGAAGCCGAGAAGCACGAATAAGCCCTCGCCCCCGGGTGCTTCCATCTCCAGATCTCCTCCAGACCCACCGCCTGAGCCCAGGCAGGCAGGTCTAGGGATCTATGTTTAGGCGGTACCGGCCTATCTAAATCATGTGACAGGATAGAATTAAAGTCCCCCATTATCAGAACCCTCCCCGGACAGAACGGGGTAATCTTATCCATCACCTCGTACAGTAAGGCAGGCGAGAAGGGGGGGGGGGATGTAGAGGTTAACAATGATGTATTTCTGAGCCCAAAGCGTGAAGACCAATATCACATATTTACCTAGGGGGTCCGTACGGACCTCCTCAATCACACAAGGGAAATTTTTGTGAATAAGGATTGACACCCCCCTGGCATAAGTAGAATAAGTAGCATGTATTGCCCGTTGAACCCATGGCTTTTTAAGAGTTAGGATCTTGCTGCCCATAAGATGAGTCTCCTGAAGCAGAATGAGCTGGGGTGAGCGGGTTTTTAGGTACTGGAAGAGGGTGGCATGCTTAAACTTCGAGTTCAGGCCCCTGACATTCCAAGAGAGAATGGAGAATGAGTCAGGCGAGCGGTCAGCCATTCGGTAGAATAGACAAAAAATGGAAAGGATAACTATCTAGGCACACCCCAGGGCATCCCAGGGGCAGCAAGATCCCAAGCACACAGCACTGTACATTGCAAGTATCTATGTATGGCACATTCAAAAGGCAGTAAAAGTCATTGAGCATAGCACATTGAACAGACAACAAGAATAACAACATTCCCAGGCACTGGGTGCCTATCCTACTATGTCCCGGCCCCCGAACAACGGTCAGGAGGGGCGGGAATAGTTTTTTTTCCCCAATAAACAGTCAAAAAAGGGTGTAAATGAGCCCCTAAAAATTGGGGGCCCTACACAACAGGCGCCAGGTCGCCTACTTTGGTACCCGGCAGCGGGTATAACACAGACCAACGGTCGGTGTCCAGGCTATTAATAGCGAACGTGTCCAAAAAAAAAAAAAAAAACACAACAGCGGAGGGGGCGATTCACACAGGGGGGGGGTAGCAACCTGGAGTGCCACCACGTCCGTGGGCCGAGAAGGTGTATTCTAGTTTGTGCACTGAGCAGCTACCGCTCCTATGGACCACAAGAGAGCTGATTCCCAAGCAGAGCAATGCATAGCTGCCGCCTCCCAGAGTCCATCAAGGAGGGGGGAGCCCGTGGGAGGTCGGGGTCACATAAGTATGCAGGAAGAAAAATGATGAAAAGTAAAAATTGAAATACTAGGCAAAGGCGAAATAAAATTGGGAAAGGGACCACAGGTGCATGTATAGGGAACAGGGAGAGGATGACGGAGCCCGAGTCTAATGCCAGGAAACATCGCAGGTAGGCCAGTCAATCCGCAGATCCAGCAGTATAGGGAAGTGGGGGAGGCGGGGGGGCAGCCCCGATTACTGTAAAACAGGCCTGAGCGGCTCACAAAAGGGAACAGAAAAGTAAAAATGTAAAAAATGTAAAAAATGTGAGCAGAGCAAAATTAAAAGAAAAAGGGGGGTGTATCCAGGGGATGGGAGCCTGTGCAGGCACAGGGGGGCAATGTCGGAAAGGTGGCAATGCCGGCCGTCTCGCCAGATGTGGGGGGGCTGACATCACAGGGGGAGCCAAGTGGGCAACAAAGAAGGATACTTGCCACGAAGTGGAGACCCTCAGCGACTCTCCAACCACGACATGGCCGCCTCTGGATCCATGAAGAAGCGTGTGCGGTCCCCGTCGATCACCCGCAACTTGCTGGGATAGAGTAGGCTAAATTTGAGGCCTTGATCCCGCAGGCATCTTCTCACCTCTGTGAAGGAGCGACGTCGGTGCTGCACCTCTGGAGAGTAGTCAGGGAACAACATGATCTTGGCTCCGTTGTAGAGTAGGTCTCGCTTCTCTCTGGCAGCAGCAAGGATACGGTCCCTGTCTCTGTAATTTAGCAGGCGGAGGAGGAAAGGCCGAGGAGGGGCTCCCGGGATCGGAGGCTTGGGGGGGACCCGGTGAGCTCTTTCCACGACGAAAGTAGGCGGCATGGCCGGCAGGCCCAGGAGGTCAATCAGGAAAGTCTCAGTGAATTCTGCAGGCCTGGGGCCCTCCGCCCTCTCAGGGAGGCCAAGGATCCTAATATTATTCCTCCTGAGCCTGTTTTCGGTGTCTATAGATTTCTCTTGCAGGGCCTTAACCTGGAGTTGCAGGGCATGCAGGTCCCTGGAGTCCGCTCGTGTGGAATCCTCCAGCTGTGAGATGCGGCCCTCCGCCTCCATGAAGCGGGCCCTAAATTTGTCCATGTCATGGCGGATCAAGCTGACATCCGCAACTAGGTGGTCAATTTTGACCATGACTGAGTCCCGACCCTCCTTGATCGCCGCCAGAAGCTCAGCGTGCGAGGCGGCGTGGGATGGCTGCGGATTAAGGGAGGCTGGAGAGGCAGCCGACATCTCCTGTGCTGGAAGCCTCGTGGGCAAGATGGCCGCCGCAGCTCGGTCCCCTGTCCCCCCGGAGGAGCGCAGCTTACCCGGAGACAGTGGAGGGGGTCTCGGAGTACCGGGTGCCCTCTTGCGCCCCAGGGTGTCGGGCTGGTGGGTACTGGAAGAAGGAAACAGCGCTGAAAAACTGCCCAGGATGACGGTAGGGGCGGAGCTCAGCTAGCACACGTCTGGTCTCGTTCACATCCCGGCCACGCAACCATAGTGATTTTTGGTCAATTTTATAAATGTTTTTATTTTTAGAGCTTTTAGGTTTTTAATTTAACCACTTGATGACCAGGCCATTTTTTGTGATATGGCACTACTTTACTTTAACTGACAATTGCGCGGTCGTGCGACGCTGGACCCAAATAAAATGTGTGTCCCTTTTTCCCACAAATAGAGCTTTTTTTTGGTGGCATTTGATCTGCGATCTTAATTTTTTGCGCTATAAACAAAAAAAGATCAACAATTTGGAAAAAATAAACAATATTTTTTACTTTCTGCTATAAAATACATCCAATAAAAAAGGTAACAAATCTAATTTCTTCATAAATTTCATCCAATAGGTATTTTGCTACATATTTTTGTTAAAAAAAATCCCAAAAAGCTTGCCCCCCTAGAGCTCTTAAAGCAGCCGACATATAGCTACACCGATTCGCCCAGGGGAGCCAACCTGGCACAGTATAATTCAACTGGTTAAACTATAATAGGATCATGCCTCAAAGATCTGTTATCTTTTCACTTCTTTTAACAGGCCAGGTCATCTAGCCAAAGTTTCAGTAACAGGCAGGGGCGGACTGACAACTTATGGGGCCCCCGGGCAATAGAAGATTATGTAGCCCCTGGGCTTACAGATGGCCACCTTGCAGGCAGTGCAGAGGCGGGGAAGCTAAAATCTTGGGATTTTCACATCAAAAGCATGTCGGTTTCGGACATATCAGGGACAGATGCAGGGCCGTCTTTACCGCAGGGCAAATGGGGCAGGTGCCCTGGGCCCTGTCTCTGATGGGGGCCCAAAGCAACCCCCTTTAAAAAAAAGGGGCCCCTGATGGCAACCCCCCTTTTTTTTATTTATTTTTAAATAATTTTTTTTTTTTTTTTAATATATTTTTATTTCTTATTAAAAGGACAATTTTTTTATGGGTTTTTTTATGGGTCCCCAGGGGCCCGGAGGCCCCCATAGCCCCAGATGGCAAGCCCCAGGGCCCCAGATGGCAACCCCCCTTTTTTTTATTTATTTAAAAAAAAAAAAAAAATTAATATATTTGTATTTCTTATTAAAGGGACAATTTTTTTTATGGGTTCCCAGGGGCCCGGAGGCCCCCAGGGCCCCATATGGCAACCCCCTATTTTTTATTTATTTTTAAATTAAAAAAAATATTTTTTTTTAATATATTTTTATTTTATTTTTTATTAAAGGGACAATTTTTTTTTAGAGGTCTGGGGGTCCCCAGGGGCCAGTAGTTCCCCAGGGCTCCAGATGACAACCCCCTTTTTTAATATAAAAAAAAACCTTTTTTATATATTTCTTTATTTCTTTTATATATAATATATATATATATATATATATATATATATATATATATATATATATATATATATATATATATATATATATATATAGATATATATAGATATATATATGTTATTATTATTATTATTATTATTATTATTAAAGGACCCAGAGGTCCCCAGGGATATTATTATTATATATTATTTTTTTTTTCTTTATTTTTTATATATATATATATATATATATATTTTTTTTTTATTAAAGGGCTCAGAGGTCCCCAGGTGGCAAACACCCTTTATTTTTTTTATAAATGTTTATTTTTTTTATTTGTGTTTATATATTATTATTTTTTTTATTAAAGGGCCCAGAGGTCCCCAGGGCCCTGGATGGCAACCCCCCCCCTTTTTTTTAAATAAATGTTTCTTTTTTATATATATTTTTTTATTTTTTATTAAAGGGCCCAGAGGTCCCGGATGGCAACCCCCTTTTTTTTGTAATTTATTTTTATTAAAAAAAAATTATTAAAGGGCCCAGAGGTCCCCAGGGCCCCAGATGGCAACCCCCTTTTTAAAATATATGTTTTATATATATTTTTTATTTCTTTTTTTCTTTTTATTAAAGGGCCCAGAGGTCCCCAGGGCCCCGGATGGCTACACCCCTTTTTTTATATATATTTTTCTTTATTTCTTTCTATATTTCTTTTTTTTTAAAGAGCCCACCGTTTCTACATTTGCGGCAGCCCCCCCCTGCTTCTCAATTTAAGGCGGCAGCACCCCCCCATCCCGGTTCTCTGCTCCAGGGGTCCCATGCCTGAAACTGTGTAAGTGGCCCCATAATTTCTGATGGCGGCCCTGCCGCCCGTTAAGCCCCTGTGCTGCCCACAAATCAGGCTGAAAATCATCAGCGGCACACAGCCAGTGACGGTACTGCTTCCCTTCCCAGTGTTTTAAAATGTACAGCACCCCTGGCTTCCCTTTAGACGTGCACTTCTCCCTTCCTGCCACTGGGTGCTGCTTGTATATAAAAGTGAATTAGAATGTGATTTTATAACATCCCCAGTTTGCTCTTCCTGAGGCTGACTTCTTCATGTCCTGCTCCTCAAGGTATGTCACTGTTTGCTAATCTATATTGTAAATAGAAGTTTTCTGTAGAGTGTGCCCAAAGTCTTTATAATATTTGATGATTCACTGCAGGTCAGGTCAGTGTTTTAAAAAGTTCCTCTATTTTACACATGGCATGGCATGGGGGTCACAGCACCGTCTGTCCATTCTGTATTAGCACCATGGGACGCCATTGCCATGTGTAAAATAGAGGAACTCTTTAAATCACAGACCAGACCTGCAGTCCAGGCTGAGTAAGGTCTCAGAGCACATGGCATTACTGTATGTATTTAACTGCTTGATGGGCTTATTTTGGGCCTGGCTGGTCACATGTATGTGTTTTGGCGGCCCACATTTGCGCAGGCACAGCAGCCCATTCATTTGAATGGGCTGCCATGCCTGCGTTTCCTGCAAAGAAAAGTGCATGCCTCATGTAATAGGCTGCGCACACGGCACGTCTATGCCCATCAGGCACTGAAATACAGCACTGTCTGTCTGCTGTGACTTATCTGCAGTTCCCGCACTGTCAAACTTGCTGCATCTTTAGACGTTTAGGTCACGCTTTTAAAAACACAGTGCGTTTGTGTGTGCAAGAACTGCAGGTAAGTAGTATGGTGCAAAAGCAGAATGGATTTCAAGGCAACTGTATTTTTAAAATGCTGAATGCACCTTTTTTCTGCAGGAAACAAAGGCATGACAGCCCATTCAAATCAATGGGCTGCTGTACCTGCACAAATGAGGGCCGCCAAAACATACATGTGAACCAGCCAGGCCCAAAATAAGCTGGAGGGGGGCCCAAAAAAATGTTTGCCCAGGGCCCAAACCATATTAAAGACGGCCCTGGACAGATGTAAAAAAAACATAGATTTTTACATACTGTCCCTGGTTTTACTGAGCCTGGCAACCCTGATGGGGCCCCCTAGTGGCATGGGGTCCTCGGGCAGTGCCTGAGTGACTCAATGGTCAGTCCGCCCCTGGTAACATTGGTCGGTGTTCATAAACGGAACTGGGTAAATAAAGGACCATCAATCCACCACTGAAAAACATACATTGATACGCAAGTGGTTTATTATACACAGTCTTGTACAGTTTCCATATGTAAAGCTAGAGTGCTGTTGCCATATAGCACATAGTATGCTAACGCTTTAAACTATTTGAAAAAAACGTATTTTGGTCATATACAGTACTTATTTTCTTCACTTTTTGGATTAAAGTCTATTTCCTACACAATAAAACATTTTTGATTGTCTCATTAATCATAGTGTCACCATAGATTTTTTTTCAGTAAACCTTCTTTTAACATTTCTGCTCCCCAAAGGAAAGCCCCATCCTTGGTACAATTCCTCCATGTTCTATACATTTGCCCCTTCATCAATCACAGTGACAGCTAATGATATCTCAAACTGTATTCTGATTCATAGGTTTAAAGTACAAAAAGGTTTCAAATACACTATTTTTTTTTTTAATACAAGTTAAGGCAAAAATGAAAGTGATATGATGATTTATCAATCAATTTACAAGAGGTTGAAAGAAAGGGAACAATGTAAGTTTATAACCCAGAACTAGTATAGAGATCGGGAATGTCCGAAGTCCTTACATGCTCACTCAGGCCTCGTACACACGACCGAGTTTCTCGGCAAAAACCAGCAAGAAACTTGCTGGGAGATATTTTTTTGCCGAGGAAACCGGTCGTGTGTACATTTTCGTCGAGGAAACTGTCGAGAAACTCGACGAGCCAAAACGAGAGCAAGTTCTCTATTTCCTTGACGGGAATGGAGAAAATTGGCTTGTCGAGTTCCTCTGCAGCCTAACAAGGAACTCGACGAGCAAAACGATGTGTTTCGCCCGTCGAGTTCCTCGGTCGTGTGTACGAGGCCTCATTCTTGATTAGCGACTCAAAGGGGGTTAATTACGAAAGGCAAATCCACAGTGCACTAAAAGTGCACTTGAAATTGCACTGAAAATGCACTTGAAAGTGCAGTCGCTGTAAATCTGAGGGGTAGATCTGAAATAAGGGGAAGCTCTGCTGGTTTTATCAAATGGGAAGGCCTGTTACAGCTATCAGAGGTAGTATTTCCCCACTAATTGTGGGTGACGGTTTGTGTCTCTGGGAGATGAAGTGCACATTTATTTTTTCCTGTTGCAGACATTAAAGGGGTCGTAAATGTTCGTTTTTTTTTCACTTTAATGCATACTATGCATTAAGGTGAAAAAAACCTGGCAATGACGGCCCTCCCAGCTCCCCGGTTTCACTTACCTAAGCCCCGAAACTCCGTGGGCTCATTCCCGCAACAGTTTCCCCCAGCTTGAGTCGGCTCTTCATTGGACATTAATAGCAGCGCAGTCATTGGCTCACGCTGCTGTCAATCATATCCAATGACGCGACGCGCCGGGAGCGGGGCCGAGTGATACAGTGAGCCAGGGCTGGACTGGGACAAAAATTTGGCCCTGGACTTCATCCAGACTGGCCCAATTTGACAGGTCTCTCCCATGGGGGCCAGACAACTCCCGCACCCCCCCGGTCACCCAAGCCCCCTCTCCCCCTTCACTAGCAACTAGCCGTTCTACTTTATTAGAGTAGAACGGTACCAGTGGGGAAGCTAGACATTATTTCACCTGGGGCAAAGAATCAGTTTGGTGCCCCCCGTATGGGACAAGATTAAGCAGAAGTGAGAAACTCCCAGGCCATAGCTGGTGAGTCAGCTGTCTGTCCCCTTCCCCATGCTCCTCTGTTGCCCCCCCTGCTTCTTTGTTCCCCCCAGGTGAGCGCTGTGGGCAGGGAGAGGAGGTGAGCGCTGTGGGAAGGGAGAGACAGAAGAGCGGAGGGGGCGGCGGTCCGCTGTCACTGAAGCCGGCCCACTGAGCCATTGGCCCACTGGGAAACTCCCTGTAGTCCCAATGGCCAGTCCATCCCTGCAGTGAGCGGCTATAGCCGCCGGCTGATTTACGGGAGCGTGCCCGCAAGAGCTTTCCACCATGCGAGCTCACTCGCATGAAAGTGGAAAGTTCTTGCAGGGGGAAGCTGAGACAACCGCCAAAGGGACCCCAGAAGACCAGGTTCGGGGCCACTCTGTGCAAAACGAGCTGCACAGTGGAGGTAAGTATAACATGTTTGTTATTAAAAAAAAAAATCTCTCTTTACGGTAGTGATCCTTTAACAGCAATGAAGCCTGGACAGAGGTTGTCTACCCTCAACATTCTATCCAAAAAGAAGACAAACATATTTTGGCTGCAGTTATACTTTAAGAATGACCTAGTTGAAAAGATGAAAATTCTTTAAGGCCTCGTACACACGACAGGACATATCCGATGAAAACGGTCTGTGGACTGTTTTCATCGGACATGTCCGCTGGGGGATTTTGGTCTGATGGCTGTACACACCATCAGACCAAATTTCACGCGGACAGCGAACGCGGTGACGTGGCCGCGCCGTAGCCGCGACGATGAAGCGACCCTGGAAGGTCAATGCTTCCACGCATGCGTCGAATCACTTTGACGCATGCGAGGGCTTTCGGCCGAGCGGACATGTCCGGTGAGTCGTACAGACGACCGAACATGTCCGACGGACAGGCTTCCAGCGGACATGTTTCTTAGCATGCTAAGAAACATTTGTCCGCTGGAAACCTGTCCGATCCGCCGGAAAATTGTCCGGTTGGCCGTACAGACGACCGAACATGTCCGCGGAAACTGGTCCGCGGACCAGTTTCAGCAGACATGTTCGGTCGTGTGTACGAGGCCTTAGAGAAAGAAGCAAAAGTTAAAGCGGAGGTCCACCTGAATTTTTATTATTTTTTAAAAGCCTGCAGCTACAAATACTTACCTGTCCAGCGCACCCGCGATGCCATGCTCGGTGAGTGAATCAGAAAGTGAAGCCTTGCGAATTCGATGCCCGGTTCCCTACTGCGCATGCCCGAGTAGCGCGGCGTGCCGTCACTGGTCCCCGCTCTCTCCTGGGAACAATGTGTAACCCAAGAGACAGTGGGGGAGACAGGAAGTAGCGTAGACTCCCACAGGAGTCTATGCCTGGAAGTGGGAGCAAATACCTACCTTAGACAGGTATCTGCACCCCCCTCCCCCTGAAAGGTGGCAAATGTGTCACCGGAGGGAGGGGGGGTTCAGAAAAGCGGAAGTTCCATTTTTGGGTGGAACTTCGCTTTAAAAAATAAACTACATTTTTGTTGAGAAAAAAATCACCCCTTTGGGTGGTCAATGTATAGTGCATTCCAAGGATTTTAGAAAATGTTGTTGCAGATTCCTACCTGTTTCTGCTCTTACGAAAAAGCTGTTTGATTTAAACATGTCCTTTGGTACTGATTCTGAATGTGGGGATCTGGTTCATTATAATCAGCTGGTGAACTCTCAGGCCTCGTACACACGACAGAGTTTCTCGGCAGAATTCACCGAGAAACTCGGTCAAAACCCGGATTCTGCCGAGAAACTCTGTCGTCTGTACAGTTTTGGCTCGATGGAGCCCCCGAGGAACTCGACGAGAAAATAGAGAACATGTTCTCTATTTTCTCGTTGTCCTCGTTCTTCTATGGGAGAAGCCGGCCCGCCGAGCTCCTCGGCGGCTTCATCCCAAAACTCGACGAGGAACTCGACGTGCCAAGCACGTCGAGTTCCTCTGTCGTGTGTACGGGGCCTCAGTGCTCTAATGAGAAAAGCTGCAGGGTCTGCTTACCATTATAAGTATTTAACCCTAGGGGAGTATCTCACCAAATTCTGACTTGTGTCTTGGTGTAGACTTCTTGGAAAATCAGTAAACCAATCACACAAGCAGGAAATTACATTTTCGGAGACTTTCTGCAAATCAAGGTTGCCAAATTGCATTGAGTTTTACAGAAAAGTACAGTGGCAGCAGCTTAAAATGAAAAGGTAACATAAAATTACAACATGGCACTAGCAATTTGGATATACTATATAATTTTTTTATTTGCTATATTTCAACAAATGTAGAGTTATCCTTAAAGGGGTTGTAAAGGTTTGTTTTTTATTTTCTAAATAGGTTCCTATAAGCTAGTGCATTGTTGGTTCACTTACCTTTTCCTTCAATTTCCCTTCTAAGGCCTCGTACACACGACCGTTTTCCTCGACAGAATTCATCAAGAAACTTGGTGGGAGAGCTTTTTTGCCGAGGAAAACGGTCGTGTGTATGTTTTTCATCGAGAAAACTGCCGTGAAACTCGATGAGAAAAAAAGAGAACAAGTTCTCTTTTTCCTCGTCGGGAGTCTCAATTTCCTCGTCGGGCTGGTTTTCGACGAGAAACACGTTCGTGTGTATGCTTAGAAACCCGCACATGCTCAGAAGGGTGGCGCCAGTGGAATCAAACTTCCCCTTTATAGTGCCGTCGTACGCGTTTTACGTCACCGCGTTTGAGAACGACGAGATTTTGTCTTGACAGCGTGTACGCAAAGAAAGCTTGTCAAGATTCTCGACAAGCCTGACAATGAACTCGTCGACGAAAATGATGTTTAATTTACGACGAGTTCCTCGGTCGTTTGTACGAGGCCTTAATTTTTTTTTTTCTTTGTCTGAATTTCTCACTTCCTGTTCCTCCTCTGTAAGCTGTTCTGGCTGACTAATCCCCAGCCAGAACAGCTCGGATGATGGGGGCAAGCTTACTAAGGAGACACAGGAAGTGAGAAATTCAGACAAAGAAAAAAAACATTTAGAAGGGAAATCAAAGGAAAAGGTACAATGCACTAGCTTACAACCCCTTTAAATCTTGTTCAGTTTGTGACCATACAGAAGATAGGGTACAAGGTTTGACTGAATAACATTTCAGAGTTACAGAGCATAATGATAAACAATAGACAGTAATATTGATGGTAATTTCAATAGACTTCCATGCACATGATCGCTGTCGCCATATTATTTGCCTGGTGTGAAATAGGGGCATTGACCTAAGTCGGGTAGTGTAATTATGTTCTTTTTCTATGTAATAAGACCATTATTAAAGGGTTTGTAAAGGAATTTTTTCTTTATCTTAATAGCTTCCTTAATGCAGTGCTGTTTTCATGTCCTCATTGTTCGTTTTTGCTCTCAAGTTGCTGTAATATTTCTCTGATCTCCACACTTCCTGGTTGTCTGTTTCCTGATAACCACAGTGCCGGGAGCTTTCTCTCTGTGGTCACTAATCAAGGAGGTGTGATTACTGTGGGGCAGATCCACGTACCTTTGCGCCGGGCACAGCGTATCTAAGATACACTACGCCGTAACTTATTTATTTTATTTTGAATCCTCAAAGAATTTGCGCCGTAAGTTATGGCGGCGTAGTGTATCTCTGGCGGCGTAAGGGCGCGGAATTCAAATGGATGTAATGGGGGCGTGTTTTATGTAAATACGTTGTGACCCGACGTAAACAACGTTTTTTTTAAACTGCGCATGCGCCGTCCGTGGGGGTATCCCAGTGCGCATGCTCGAAATTAAGCCGGAACAAGCCAATGCTTCCGACGTTGACGTCATTCTACGCAAATCCCTATTCGCGAACGACTCACGCAAACAACGTAAAAATTTCAAATTTCTACGCGGGAACGACGGCCATGCTTAACATTGAGTACGCCTCATAACAGTAGCTTTAACTATACGCCGGAAAAAGCCGAACGCAAACAACATAAAAAAAAATGCGCCGGACGTACGTTCGTGGATCGATGTAACTAGCTGATTTGCATACTCGACGCGGAATTCGACGGAAACGCCACCTAGCGGCCGCCAAAAAATTGCAGCTTAGATCCGACGGCGTACTAAGACGTACGTCTGTCGGATCCATCCGAGATGTCGTTGTATCTTGTTTTGAAGATACAAAACAAAGATACGACGCGCAAAATTTGAAATTACGCGGCGTATCAAGAGATACGCCGGCGTAATACTTTTGTGGATCTGCCCCAAAGTGAACCTATCATGAAACTTCTCACTTCACGGGAATCAACAAGGCACATTACCGAAACACATTCTTATTTAGAGTAACAAGTCATTTCCTTCCTGTCATGAATGAATAATTGAATTGAAACTACTATAGGCAATATGAATCCAAAACACAAGCTTACTTCAACTAATTCACAGAATGTAGCGTTGGGTCCATACTGCAGCTGGCACTGGTGATTGACATCATACAAAACTCCTGGAGCAATCAGCGGATGTTTGAAATCTTTCTTTGCTGGCAAGTCATCCAGACATGATCCCCAACCCCGACTGTAGAACAGAAATAAAAGGTAATAAAACATGGGAGCAAGGGCGGATATTTTAAAGTTCAAGGCAAAAAACATATTTTGTTGGATGAATGGAATTGGTTGCATTAGACCCCATTCACATCTAGGCGACAAAACGCCCGACGCCGGACGCTCGTGCCGCTGGAGGGGAGAATTCCCATTGCTGTCTATGGAGATGGTTCACATCTCATAGACGCCGTACGCCTGTCGCCTGAAAAAAAGTCCCGGACCCTTTTTTTCAGGCGATATTGACAGCAATGGGAAGGATTTAAAAAAAAAAAAAAAAGATACACTATTCGCAGCAAAATACGCCGCGTACGCGGCGTTGCTTGTCGCGAAGGTGTGAATGCAGCCTTAATTGCAAAACCTACAAGACAAGCAGTAGACAAACTGTTTTTAAAACATGTCATAATTATTTCCTGTAGGTTTTCCAGGAAAACATAGGGAGGGATTTACTAAAACTGAAGCACTCAGAATCTGGTGCAGATGTGTATGGTAGCCAATCAGATTTTAATACATTTCCCCCAAAGTGACCATAAGGTCATTGATGTAGCTTCAAACCTATGCGCCCCAATGCAAATCTTGCATAGTAGCCTTACCTTCTTTACAGTGGCCTCACACACCACTTTACTGGGATCTAGAGCTGCACGATTCTGGCCAAAATGAGAATCACTGTTTTTTTGTGTAGAATCAAAATCAAGATTCTCGCGGCATAAAATCTTTCACATTATACAAAAAAAATTTGGGCAAACTTTACTGGTTAGTTCTTTTTAATTAATTAAAGTAATTTTTCCCAAACAATTGCATTTGAAAGACCGCTGCGCAAATACAGTGTGACATAAAATATTGCAACAATCACCATTTTATTCTCTAGGGTCTCTACAAAAAAATATATATATAATGTTTGAGGGTTCTAAGTAAAATGATTTTAAAAGTGATTTTAACTTGAAAACAACAAATGTCAGAAAAAGGTTTAGGCCCGGATTCAGAAAGACTTACGACGGGCGTATCTGTAGATACGCCGTCGTAAGTCCGAATCCGAGCCGTCGCAACTTTAAGCGTATGCTCAAATTGAGATACGCTTAAATGTTGCTAAGATACGACCGGCGTAAGTCTCCTACGCCGTCGTATCTTAACTGCATATTTACGCTGGCCGCTAGGGGCGTGTACGCTGATTTACGCCTTGAATATGTAAATCAGCTAGATACGCCCATTCATGAACGTACGCCCGGCCGTCGCAGTACAGATACGCCGTTTACGTAAGGCTTTTTCCGGCGTAAAGTTACCCCTGCTATATGAGGCGCAGTATGGACGTCGGGCCAGCGTAGAATTTTCCGTCGATTACATCGTTTGCGTAAGTCGTTCGCGAATAGGGCTGTGCGGAATTTACGTTCACGTCGAAAGCATTGGCTTTTTGCAGGTTAATTTGGAGCATGCGCACTGGGATACTTTCACGGACGGCGCATGCGCCGTTCAGAAAAAGCGTAATTTACGTAGGGTCACAATAAATTTACATAAAACACGCCCACATCTTCCACATTTGAATTAGGCGGGCTTATGCCACCGCAACTTTGCTTTGTGAATACTGCACTTACCTGTCAAAGTTACGGAGGCGTAGCGTACATAGGATACGTTACGCCCGCACACAAATACGCGCTCCCTACCTGAATCTACCCCTTAGTGTTTAAGTGGTTAAACTTTCCTAATTTACACACAAAGTCTATTCCTTTGATGTAAAAGACAAATTGTTACAATGTTTAGACTTAACATTCCACTGATAAAGAATGTCCTGATATTTGGCAGACTGCTCAGATTTTTTTCTTACTTTCTTTTGATGGCTGAGAGCAGAGAGAATTCTCTGCATACAAAAGATCGGGAAATACTTTGTCAAGATCGCAGTGGGGAAAAAATAGCGATAACAATTCTTGATGATTAATCGTGCAGCTCTACTGGGAACCCTTAACTTCTTAACGTGCCTGTCCATTATGAAGACCCCCAGCCTTCTTATCGTGTTCCTTTTATAAAGGGTCCCAACACAATAATCCTGGCCATACAACAGGCAGTTGTGTGGCTATTTCAACCACTTTCAGTCTGCTTTTTAACCCCCCTGGCGGTATTCCCGAGTCTGACTTGGGGTTAGATTTTCATGCTGCGAGCGGTAACCCTGAGTCAGACTCGGGCTCGCCTCGCTGGATCCACAGGCACTGTTTACTTACCTTGTCCCTGGATCCAGCGATGCCACTGCGCTGTGTGAGCGAGCGGGACCTCGCTCGATTCACACAGCGTCCTCCTGTGCCGTTGATCTCCGTTCCCTGTGACGTTACGACGCATGGGAGCGGAGAACGGCGCCAAATTCAAAAACGTAAACTAACACATTACATACAGTATACTGTAATCTTATAGATTACAGTACTGTATGTAAAAAATACACACCCCCCTTGTCCCTAGTGGTCTGCCCAGTGTCCTACATGCACTTTTATATAATACAAAACTGTTCTTTCTGCCTGGAAACTGTAGATTGTCCATAGCAACCAAAAGTGTCCCTTTATGTCAAAAATGGTTTTAGAGCCGCTAGAAAACAGCGATAATAAATTATAATCACTTGCAGAATTGTGCGATAGCAATTTGTGGGGAAATTCGTCATAAAAAAATAAAAGTAATGACAGCGACAATTCTGCAACTGAGCAAATTTCAGTGATTTTGAGTTGATTACATTATTGAATAATTTTTATTATAATTATATTATTATTTGTTATAATTATTTATAATTATTTATTATATTATAATTTATAATTTTGTTTTTAAAAAAATGTCATACCCGGATGTTTATTAGATTCTTGTTTGGTCAGATTTAAGTGAGTTATTTCTAAGAATTACAGACCTACAGTATAAAATGCCAAATTTCCTTGCAAATAATGGTACCACTTTCAGCACCTTTTTTCTGAAAAAATCATACCGCCAGGGAGGTTAAAGAAAAAATGACCAAAAAAGTTCAAGGTAGCCACCAATAGTTTTCCACTAGTGGGCTGTCTTGATCTGCTGAAGTCATTAAATCAAAAGTTGGTTATGTTCAAATTACCAAAAAATGACAAATATATGACCGTGGTAACAACTACAAGTCATGAAAGTCATATAAGGTCTGTTGAGATATAGTGATAGGGAGTTCTAGCTAATGTAATGTTGGCATGTAAATAGGGTGACCAACTTGCCTTAACCCTTTTACTATGTTTTTTATTAGTTTTTGCACACATGTTTAAAAAATTATTTTAGACTTGAAGATTGAAATCCCCAAATGTATATTTTCTAAAAGTAGACACCTTGGAGAATGATATAATTACATTATATTTGTGCAACTGTTTATTTAAAAAATACACTAAAGTTAGTTTTAGGGCACATACACCCAATGTATTACTTATATATGTTAGTTTAATATAAAGTATGAGGTTACACCGAGTAATTAGATACCGAACATGTCAAGTCTTAAAATTGTGTGTGCCTATGAAATGGCAACAAACTTTGGTACCCTAAATTCTCCATAGGCAATCCTTGAAAAGCCCCTACAGGTTATCACTTTGGACTCAACTATGAAACATGGGCTTTGAAGTATTGCTCTCATGCCGCGTACACACGATCGGTCCATCCGATGAGAACGGTCTGATGGACCGTTTTCATCGGTTAACCGATGAAGCTGACTGATGGTCAGTCGTGCCTACACACCATCAGTTAAAAAAACGATCGTGTCAGAACGCGGTGACGTAAAACGAAGTTCAATGCTTTCAAGCATGCGTTGATTTGATTCTGAGCATGCATGGATTTTTAAACGATGGATGTGCCTACTAACGATCGTTTTTTTTTTTCCTATCGGTTAGGAATCCATCGGTTAACTTTAAAACAAGATTGCTTTTTTTTAACCTATGGATAAATAGCCGATGGGGCCCACACACGATCGGTTTGGTCCGATGAAAACGGTCCATCAGACCGTTCTCATCGGTTTAACCGATCGTGTGTACGCGGCATCACTCCGGCGTGTACATCGTTATCTAACACGTGTAGCTCAATTGACATTTTTTGTGTATAGGTGCCCCTGACATGTGTCTTTAGTCGTGTGTGTGCTTATGTGGGGATGTGCTTCACTGTGGCGGCTGCATCGAATGTGTCATCCCTTTTATAGGGAGACACAATTGATGACGTCAGACCTACAGCCACACCCCCCTACAGTTGTAAACACACACTAGGTGAAACATAACCCCTTCAGCGACCCCTGTGGTTAACTCCCAAACTGCAACTGTCACTTCCACAATAAGGAATGCAATTTAAATGCATTTTTTGCTGTGAAAATGACAATGGTCCCAAAAATGTGTCAAAATTGTCCGAAGTGTCCGCCATAATGTCGCAGTCACGAAAAAAATCGCTGATCGCCGCCATTAGTAGTAAAATAAATATTTAATAAAAATGCAATAAAACTATCCCCTATTTTGTAAACGCTATAAATTTTGCGCAAACCAACCAATAAATGCTTATGGCCAGCTGTATGATAAGGTGAAGAACGATGGCTAAGATGGCTTTTTGTAGCTGCAGGCAGGGCTGGACTGGGACAGAAATTTGGCCCTGGACTTCATCCAGACTGGCCCACTTTGACAGGTCTCTCCCATGGGGGCCGCGGACAACTCCCGCACCCCCCTCCCCCCGGCCACCCAAGCCCCCTCTCCCCCTTCACTAGCCACTAGCTGTTCTACTTTATTAGAGTAGAACGGCTGGTACTGGTACTTATAGGCAGTACCAGTGGGGAAGCTAGACATTATTTCACCCAGGGCAAAGAATCAGTTTGGTGTCCCCCCCCCCCCCTTATGGGACAAGATTAGGCAGAAGTGAGAAACTCCCAGGCCATAGCTGTTGAGTCAGCTGTCTGTCCCCTCCCCCCATACTCCTCTGTTTTCCCCCCTGCTCCTCTGGTCCTCCCCTGCTTCTTTGTTCCCCCCAGGTGAGCGCTGCGGGGAGGGAGAGACAGAGGAGCAGAGGGGGGCGGCAGTCTGCTGTCACTGAAGCCGGCCCACTGAGCCATCGGCCCACCGGGAAACTCCCTGTAGTCCCAATGGCCAGTCCATCCCTGGCTGCAGGCATCATTCAGATATCTCTACACAAACTAAATAACGCCATATCGTATAGGGTTGCCACCTTTTCTTCAAGCCAAACCTGAACACTTTTGCGGCACAGGGCAATTTTTTTTTGCAGTATAGGATTATAAAAAACCTGGGACACAAGGAGAGTAGTAATGTAGTGCAAAGAGCGCGCCAGTGGGTGTGACCAAATTTCTCTTGCTGACATTATCACCCCAGCCTTCCATTATGGCAAACCTGCTCCCAAACAGCCACAAGCCGCGGCAACAGATCTGTGTATGACTATCTTGGATACTTAGGAAGCCACAGCCTGGTCTGAACAATGTGTCCGTGTTTCAGGTGGACTGAAACCCGGACACATGATTCAAAACCCAAACTGTCCGGGTGAATCCTGGACAGGTGGCAACTGTAATATCATGTCTACTCGGGGGAAGTTAAGAATCGAAACCCAACAACATAAATGTAATATATTGCAGCTTTGCAGTCCTCACAGGTGGTGGCTGCCTTAGTTTCCTTACTTTCACCTGGTCATCCTGCTAGTAATATTCTTTCTGTCCTGACTAAACTCATGTACCCCCTAATTTAAATATGACCCACCTATCCCTGTCAAGGCCACACCCCTTTCTGTTTAAGACCCACCCTGAAATTTGAGTGGGGACACTAGTTCTCAGGGCCTGGGGGGGGGGGGCAATGGATTCCCTAAATTTGCATAGATTTCTTCTCACTTCCTGTTTGACTATGGGGCAGGAAGTGAAGGGAAATCTCTGCAGTGGGTCAGGGATGGTAAAAAAAAAATAAACTGACAGGGGCTATAACCCTCCCTTACTAAATCCAAAATGAAAAAAAAAAAGTGTTGCCTATAGTACTACTTCTGATAATTTTATGGAGAGGACTAAGAAAATATAACCATGCCAATGGTACAGCAGAAAACATATATCACAGTGAGGAAGGTTTGTGGTCCAGGCTGATAGGACAGTCAAAATTAGACGCAGCTTGCTTTACACCAACAGTGTAGCACAAGCGGCGGGGACTCTTTCCGTGCTGCCCCCCTGCAACGTGCTGCCCTAGGCCTGGGCCTTGTTGGCCTAGGCCAGGATACAGCGTTGGTGGCAGGAATCAATTACTGTATTGTATCTATGAAAAAGCAGCATTTTCACCTTAGGACAGGAAGGCCCAGATTCTCAAAGGGCTTACGACGGCGCAGCGCCATGTACGCCGTCGTAAGTCCTAATCTGGGCCGTCGTATCTATGCGACTGATTCTTAGAATCAGTTACACATAGATATCCATTAGATCTGACAGGCATAAGGCTCTTACGCTGTCGGATCTTAAATGCAATTTTTTTTTTGCCGCTAGGTGTCGCCTCCGTCGTTTTCCCCGTCGAGTATGCAAATTAGCTAGATACGCGAATTCACGAACGTACGCGCGGTCGACGCTTACAACGTTTACATTAGGTTTCCACGGCGTAAAGTTGCCCCTGCTATATGAGGGGCAACCAATGTTAAGTATGGCCGTCGTTCCTGCGTCGAAATTTAGAAATTTACGTCGTTTGCGTAAGGCCCCATACACACGGTAGAATCCATCCGCTGAAAAATCCCAGCGAATGGGTTTCAGCGGATAGATCCTATGGTGTGTACACTCCAGCAGATCTATTTCCGCGGATATTTATCCCCTGGGATGGATTTCCAGCAGATAAATATTTGATGACCTGCTATCAAATCTATCCGCTGGAATCCATCCCAACGGATGGATCCGCTGGTCTGTATAGACTCACAGGATCCATCCGTCCGAAGGGATCCCCCGCATGCGTCGTAATGATTCGACGCATGCGTGGAATTCCTTATATGACAGCGTCGCGCACGTCGCCGCGTCATAATCGCGCCGACTGCGCGACACGTCATCGCCAGAGGATTTCGGCGCGGATTTCGATTCGATGGTGAGTACACTCCATCACATGGAAATCCGCGCAAATCCTTGAGAGGATTTATCCGCGGATACGGTCCGCTGGACTGTATCCGCGGATAAATCCTCTCGTGTGTATGGGGCCTTAGTCGTTCGTGAATGGGGCTGGACGCCATTTACGTTCACGTCGAAACCAGTGACGTCCTTGCGACGTCATTTGGAGCAATGCACCTTGGGATATTTTCCGGACGGCGCATGCGCAGTACGTTCGGCACGGGAACGCGCTTAATTTAAATGCTCCACACCCCCCACCCGGCTAATTTGAATTAGGCGGGCTTGCGCCGGGTGATTTACGCTACGCCGCCGCAACTTTACAGGCAAGTTCTTTGTGAATAAAGCACTTGCCTGTAAAACTTGCGGCCGCGTAACGTAAATGAGATACGTTACGCCCGCGGAGTTTTATGCCCATCTACGAGAATCTGGGCCGAAGTGTTTTATGACATCAGCTCTCCCTATCTCTATAACATGGGGGGAAGAAGTTTGTAGTCTCCAGATAGCGGAGAACAATGCTGAGAAGATTCAGAATAGAATAGTATCTATTTTTAATGCTGTTATGGAAGTGCAGGTAACATCAGCAATGTAGAACAGAACTCACTCACTCTAAAAAGCGTGTGATGTATTCCTTACTGCAGGGCGACCATATGAGTGGTGACGTGTCATACTGCAACTGCCGGGACATAATATATGGATGTCCTCCGATGAATTCACAATCATTTCCTTGTCCGTCATGTTGGATCCCAAAGCTGCCAAAAAATGACAATGCACGTTATTTGTGAGCAGAACCATTGAAGCTGAACGCCAGGCAAACACAAATGAAATCCATACAGCATATACGATCTTACCTGACAATGGATTTGTATTTGTCTATCCAGTTCTGAGACTTACATAGCTCTGCCACACAACACACTGTGTGGCAGGAGAGGAGACCTGATATTTCTCTGCTGCAGTTCAGTAGCACTTACAGGTCTTGTCCCTCCCCCAGCCTGTGACTGAACTCAACTGATTGGCTCCTTGTGCTGCTTCTCCCTCACCCAATATGAGCTCTGTTGTACAAGGATTTCACATTTATAAAGTGAAGCACAGATACTTACCCTGCTTGCATTTAAAATCATACATGTAATAATGTATTCATGAATACTGCATTATTTTGTGTCTTATATACATTATATTTCCGCCCTTGATCAAGGGGATGTTTGAACCACAATTAGACATTTTTTCCTTTTTTCCTTTTCTTTGGTGTTTTTTTCTTCTTCCCCCCCATGATCTCTTCTCCATTTGGAGAGAGAGGAGGGGGAGGCTCCTCTGGTAGGTAGCCATCACATAGAAATACAAAGTAGAATTTAAACAATGTAGTGCACTGGAGAACCCCTGATTAGGGGGATGCGTTAATCACAGATAGATATTGGGATTTTTTTTTTTTTATTATTTATTTATTTATTTATTTATTTATTTTTTCTCTCTCTTCTTCTTTTCCCTCCTCCCCCCCCCCCCCCTACCCTCCAGGCCTCCACATACCATATTAGTACCTGTATCAGGAATCATTCCGTATCGATCTATACATATACTAGAGAGGTTTTCTCCCCTCTTTCTAAGTGAATGGGGGAGAATGACATGTTAGGGCCACCATAGAATAACTTAAATAAGGGATTATAAGGAGACCATGTATGTGTTGTTATATGTATGTCAAAATATAAATGTAATAATGTAAATGTGAATGTTAAGTTTCTGTCAAAAATATTAAATAAAAAAAAAATATACATTATATTTCCAAAAGTATTGGGACGTCTTCCCTTACACGCACACGTGTAAGTTGGCCCATCCTTTGCAGCTATAATGCCCCGTACAAACGATCACTTTTTGTGATGAAAAAAAATGACATTTTTAAAAAACGTCATTTAAAATGATGGTGTGCGGGCTAAACATCATTTTTTGTCTTCTGAAAAACGACATAAAAAAAATTCGAACATGCTTTGATTTTTTATGTCATTTTTTAAAATGTCATTTTTTGTGTCATAAAAAATGATCGTGTGTGGGCAAAAATGACGTTTTAAACCCGCACATGCCCAGAAGCAAGTTATGAGACGGGAGGTAAAACTACCATTCATAATGGAGTAAGCACATTCATCACGCTGTAACAGACAAAAAAGCGCGAATCGTCTTTTACTAACAAGTAACCAGCTAAAAGCAGCCTCAAGGCGAATAGAACTTCTCCTTTAGAGTGCCGTCGCTTTGTTCATCATTTTTCAAAAACGATGGTGTGTGGGCAACATCATTTTTAATGATGAAGTTGGAAAAATTTCGTTTTTTTTCATGATGAAAAATGAAATTTTTTTTCATCACAAAAAGTCATCGTGTGTACGGGGCATAATGCCACGTACACACGGTCGTTTTTTGTGATTAAATAAAACAATGTTTTTTATCATGAAACAAAATCGACGTTTTTCAAACTTCATTTTAAAAAACGACGTTGCCTACACACAATCGTTTTTTCAAAATGCTCTAGCAAAGCGCGGTTACGTTCAGCACATACGACGGCACTCTGTTCCATCCAAGCTCGCGTCATAACTTGCTTCTGCGGGTTTAAAACCGTTGTTTTACCCACACACTATCATATTAAATGACACAAAAAACAACGTTTTGAAAAATGACATAAAAAATTGAAGCATGCGCAATTTTTTTTTTTGTCATTTTTCAGAAGACATAAAACAACGTTTTCCCCACACACTGTCATTTTAAATGACGTTTTTAAAAATTTCGTTTTTTTTCATCACAAAAAACGACCGTGTGTACGCGGCATAACAGTTTCAACTCTTGGAAGGCTGTCCACAAGGTTTAGGAGTGTGTCTATGGGAATGTTTGACCATTTCTCCAGAAGTACATTTGTGAGGTCAGGAACCGATATGGATAAGAAGACCTGACTCTAATTCATCCCAAAGGTATATTATCGAGTTGAAACCAGGACTCTGTGCAGGCCAGTCAAGTTCCCCCACCGCAAACTCGCTCATCCATGTCTTTATTGACCTTGCTTTGTGCACTGGTGCGCAGTCATGTTGGAACAGGAAGGGATCACCCCCAAACTGTTCCCACACAGTTAGGAGCATGAAGTTGTCCAAAATGTTTTGATATGCTGATGCCTTAAGTGTTCCCTTTTAGACTGTTTATTGGAGCCTCTGCTTGTTAGGGAGGAACCAGTTATTATCAGTGGCCCCTACGGGGTAGTGCGACACAGGACACAAACATATTCCATATTTTGTTTGTTAGTGGGTGGAAAGAAATGGTTATATCAGGGTTCTGGACAACAGTATGGACCCAGTCATAGATCAAACACACCCCCACTCAAACTTCAATAGCCTAATCACTTGATTTCTATACACATCTTGTGAACACGATTTCTTTGAGAAAGACCCTGACTCTTATGTTGCTTCCATTACAAAAAGCAGTCAGGAGCAAATAGGAGGAGAGAACTCCTCCACCAGATCCTGCACTTTTCCTTGCAGCTGCAGTACCTCCTAGTCTCTGCCTCCCCTGGTCTCAGCATTCAGCAGACTCTGGCAGCTGACTCCAGCTCTCCTCTGGTCCAACTCTAGACCATCCACTTTCTGCTTCCCAGCTCTGCCCCCAGCTTTTTCGAGGCAGCAGCTAGAGTTGTATATAGACAGACTAGGGTAGTATTTGGACAGGCTAGGGTAGTAAAGGGGCAGGCTAGAGTAGTATATAGACAGGCTAGGGTAGTAAATGGGCACGCTAGAATAGTATATAGACAGGCTAGGGTAGTATATGGACAGGCTAGGGTAGTAAAGGGGCAGGCTAGGGTAGTATAGGGGCATGATGGGGTAGTAAATAGACAGGCTAGGGTAGTATATAGACAGGCTAGGGTAGTATAGGGGTAGGCTGGGGTATTATATAGACAGGCTAGGGTAGTATATTGACAGGCTAGGGTAGTATATTGACAGGTTAGGGTAGCATAGGGGCAGGCTATGGTAGTATATGGGCAGGCTAGGGTAGTATATGGACAGACTAGGGTAGTAAAGGGGCAGATTAGGGTAGTGTATAGACAGGCTAGGGTAGTATAGGGGCAGGCTGGGGTATTATTTAGACAGGCTATGGTAGTATATGGACAGGCTAGGGTACTATATAGAAAGGCTGGGGTAGTATATTGACAGGCTAGGGCAGTATAGGGGCAGGCTAGGGTAGTATAGGGGCAGGTGGAGTGGCCTGGGGGGCAGTTGTCACCATGGCACACAAAATTGCACCTAATCCTTTGCAATTGTAACCACTGTACTACAACCCACAAGTACTTCCAGGCTGTGGCTCACAGCAGGGGTCCGGGGTTTCCCTATTCTCCGTTTCAGGGATTAATCGGGCTGGGGGGACCACATATCAAAACTACCATCCAGGGACACCCTCCCATCCCAAAAATCAGCTTGTGCTGTAACGAATCACAGCACAGTGATTGGACACAAGAGGCAGGATTTATGATTTCTCCAATCACAAGCAGATGGCGGGATTGTGCTCCTCCAGGCATTCCCGGCCAGGACAAGTACTGTCAGTGAGTAAAGTGGTGATGTGGTGGCCTTTTTTGGAGGCATCAGATTGGCCCAGGGGGTGGCTGTGTCAGTTTTTATTCCGGGACACTGTATTGTCCTGGAATGAATGTGCCTGGGACAGACCTGCAAAATGCAGGACTGTCCCGGGCAATCCATGTGGTCACCCTAAATCAGGCCCGATTTTTCTTACCTGAATTCAGACCTGAAACGGAGCCAAAGACACACAGGACCCCACCACGACGATGTCTCCTGTCTCCTGTCATGTGAATTACACGCAGGGAAAAATCCACATCCACTTCGCACCAGTGTGAACCCAGCCTAAAAGATGTGTCTCCCATAGACATTAATGAACAACATGGTGCACAGGCGTGACTATAGCTTGAAAGGTTTTTGCAGACTCTTCAAGGTGCAAAGTTCAGACAGAAGCCGTAAATAATGAAAATATATGCTGAAAGCCTGAAGGAAGGGGAGTAGAAAAGGATACTTATCCTTAAAAACAGTACACTAAAATATAGCGACAACCATGTCATTACCTTCCATGACTTTGTGTCAAAAATGGATTAAATAGAAAAAAAATTGAAAATATGGGGGGGGAAAGATGTATGTTTCTGATTAGTTATGCTTTTCTCAATTAATTTATTTAAATTTTGAAGTAAGTTTAAATATCCAACACTAATTTATGGGCATTTTATTAGATTAGTCGTATTAATATCCTGGAATATGTGATATATTTTTAAGCCCATGGAAATAACATTAGCGCATGTATAAATAGTTTGGCAATTGGGCTACCCAATCAGAAGTCACAAACTATAATTTTCACTAAGTGCTAAAAATGATTTGTTTTTCCTCCCAATTTAATAAACGTTAGTCACAGAGAGGAACGAGAGGCAGCCAGTCAGCCAATCGTGTCAAGGAAAAGCCAGTGATGGCGATTGCTGACCTTCAGCTGACTGGTGTCTATTACGTGTCATCGGTTTTTGTGCGTTTCCTTTCCACCCACAATACAAATCCATACTGATAGGTTAAAGAGGAACTGAAGTCTGCTCACGTAATTTGTAATAATTGCCATTCTGAAGCTTCTCTCCGACCACTTTGCATATTATATTACATATACTGTGATTCTGTACTTGCCAAATATGCTGCAGAAATCCCCCTACACTGAGTCTGTCTGCATCCATTTTTACTAAGTCTTTATGAATCTAGCTATTAGTGTTTTACTTCAATACAAATGTTGAGTGATTGACACATTACCTGCAGCTACTCTCTGTGGCTGCTACCCTGTGGTGCCAAACTGATAAAGGCAGAACTGCACTGTGGGAACTGTAGTCCAGAGGTGAGAGACTCTACTGTAATCAAAAACTTTTGAACTGTATTTCCCAGAGAGAGATTACCAGGAGGGGAAAGAGTTGCATTTTCTCAGGGTGTACAGGACACAGCTTCCTCTGGCCAAGAGTTAGACCAGAGAGTGCACATCAATGTCCAGTGTGCCCCATCACTGCTGCATATAGGCAGCCTGAGCAGGATCTGGAGTGCTGAGTTCAGGGGTGCTGACAGTCAGAGTCACCTGGGTGCAGAGTGGACTAATTTCTGCATGTGACTGGATAGTAAACTGCAATAATGCTGGGGCTGGTGAACTGCTGCTGTAAGAATTTACTATTTGCTGCACGAGAGAGACTGAGCCCTTTAGGAACTGACCATACAGCCATATAGTAGCCCTATTGCTGCCTGCAGGCTTGACTGGGATGATTCCCAGGTGCACTATTTGTACAATTGGGCCCCAGCGCTAGCCAGCTGAAGAGTTAGGACTAAAGACAGCTACTACACAGAGATCTTCACCTTTTGCTTATGCTTTCAGGTACCTCTCAGGGGACATTGTACCATATCCTAGACATTCTCCTAAAATACACTTTTGACTAGTTATAGTATTATAATTCACATCACAGTTAATGCTTATATGTACTGTTTATTAGTGACTGATTTATGCTGATGTATGTGTTAAATCCAGTTCAGATGTACAGAATTGCATTCTAAGTTACCTTTGCATAGTGATTATATTGTCTAGCGTCACCATTTATTCTAACCCATACCAATACATTGAGTTTATTTTTTACTAAACGGTCTTGTGTATATTTCCTGGTGCTAATTCAGAGCTGTGTTAAAGGTGAGTTCTGAGAAGTACTTGCAGTGACTTTTACTTAAAGCATTAACATCAGTCATGTTTTCATCTTTCTATCTATTAAATCTTCTGCCCTTGTTGTTTCAACTGTGGATAGTAAATTTTTTTTCCTGCCAGTAAATACCGTATACAGCTCATTTCATGTTTCTTGTATGGAAAAAAGCCTAGGCTTATGGCATGTACAGCTCTCTCTCTCACTTCTGTGATGCCGCGTACACACGATCGGTCAAACCGATGAGAACGGTCTGATGGACAGTTTTCATCGGACCAAACCGATCGTGTGTGGGCCCCATCGATTATTTATCCATAGGTTAAAAAAAGCAATCTTGTTTTAAATTTAACCGATGGATACCTAACCGATAGAAAAAAAATGTAAAAAATTTGTAGGCACGTCCATCGGTTAAAAATCCACGCATGCTCAGAATCAAGTCGACGCATGCTTGGAAGCATTGAACTTCGTTTTTTTCAGCACGTCGTTGTGTTTTAGGTCACCGCGTTCTGACACGATCGTTTTTTTAACCGATGGTGTGCAGGCACGACGGACCATCAGTCAGCTTCATCGGTTAACCAATGAAAACGGTCCATCAGACCCTTTTCATCGTATTGGACCGATCGTTTGTACAGGGCATGAGAGTTTGCCAGGAAGGGAGGGGGATGGGTCATCAGAAGACCAATGAGAGCTGCAGAGCTGGAGGTGTGTGTATGTATAAATCCAGGAAGTAAACAGGCAGCAGCTTCAGCTGCCCACAGTTAAAATGGATGCAGCCAGACTCAGTGGAGGGAGATTTCTGCAGCATATTTTGCAAGTACAGAATCACAGTATATAAAAAATAATGTGCAAAGTGATTGGAGGGGAGCTTCAGAATGGCAAAGATATTTTTATTACATATTATGTGAGCAGACTGCATTTCAGATGAAACGTTTTTATATTCCTGAACTATAAAGAGTCTTCAGGCTTCTTTCATCATTCCCTGCATCCCCTTATCCCTTAGTTGAATGAGTTCACCCATAAATGTCTAGAAATGCACAGAAGGGGAAAACAAAATGAATAAAACATGATAAAAGTTTGCAGATTCTGAGGCTTGGCACCTCCTTACATTGGCCTAGTGACAGATATGATGGAAAATACAGCCCTTTCTACAACCTGGCCTTACCTGTGTCCAATTTCATGTGCAATGGTGAAAGCCATAGGCAGACCTGAGTCTTCATTGATGTTGCAGCTTCTGAATGGCTGACACAAACCGGAGAGGTGAGACAGGCCCAGCGTTTCACACGGACTGTTCCTTCCTGCACAGATATCTTTCCTAGAGAAAACATATCAATAGTCGATGATACACTTCAGGCATTTCATATAAATTCACTCACAGGGTATAACCTAGCCCAGTGATGGCGAACCTTGGCACCCCAAATGTTTTGGAACTGCATTTCCCATGATGCTCAACTACACTGCAGAGTGCATGAGCATCATGGGAGATGAAGTTCCAAAACATCTGGGGTGCCAAGGTTAAACATCACTGACCTATAGACATGTGCACTGCTGAAAAATTTGCTTGTTTTCGTCTTTTAGCTTTTTTTCAGAAATTCGGAAATTCAGGAAATTTGAAAATTCTGAAATTTGGAAATTGGGAAATTCTAAAATTCTGAAATTCTGAAATTTGAAAATCCAAATTTCAGAATTTTCAACTTTCCGAATTTTCTAATTTTCTAATTTTGTTTTTTAGAATTTCCGAATCTCGAATTTTAGAACTTCCAATTTTAGAATTTCCAATTTCCAAATTTCAGAATTTTCACATTTCCGATTTTTTAGAAGTTTATCATTTTAGAATTTTTTTGAATTTTAGAAAGTTTCGAATTTTTGAATTTTTGAAATTCGAAAATTTGGAAATTCGAAATTTCGTAAATCCGAAAATCTGAAAATTTGGAAATTTAAAAAAATCGGAAATACTGAAATTCCGGAATTAACAAATTTGACAAAATGAGTTAAAAAACGAATTCGGAACTAAACAAATTCCACATGTCTACTGAACTAGCCCATGGTCAAAACAGTGATTTAATCAGTGTTGAACCCAAGTTTCCATCATCCCTTTGAGTAGCACAAAAATATTCCATTATACCTCTTTATGGGACTTTTACACTGCAACCAATATAACCAAAAACATATTGTATAAAATATACATTTTATTGATCCCAATTTAAAATAAACCTCAATGAGGCTCATATCAATTCAAAAAAACGTCACAGACAGAGTTTATATAAGTAATATGCTAGGTGGTGATACCCAATACAATAAACGACTGTACATTCCTTATAGTTCAGTAACAGTTTTGTATGGAAAGCCCAAGCCCATGAGCATAAGAAGAGCCACTCTGTGTAATTAGCTTGTTCTTGAAAATCAATGAAAATCAAAGCCCTGTACACACGATCGGTTTGTCTGATGACATTAGAAAATTAGAAAATTCGGAAAGTTGAAAATTCTGAAATTTGGATTTTCAAATTTCAGAATTTCAGGATTTTAGAATTTCCCAATTTCCGAATTCTGAATTTTCAAATTTCCTGACAAACTGATCGTGTGTGGGCCCCATCGGCTTGTTTTTCATCGGTGAAAAAAATAGAACATGTTTTAAAATTTTCCTATGGATAAAAAACTGATTGAAAAAAAACGATCGTCTGTGTGGAACTCCATCGGAGAAAAAGTCGACGCATGCTCGGAAGCATTGAACTTCATTTTTCTCAGCACTTCATAGTGTTTTACGTCACCGCGTTGGACACGGTCATATTTTACATAGGATGCATTAAGGTGAAAAAAACATGAAGGTTTACAACCACTTTAAAGCAACACCAGTGTGAATGAGATGCTAGTGTGAACGAGACCTACAAGTTTTAAAAGAAATATAACAGTTCCTCCGTTAACAAAGCAAACTTGAGAACATTCATTCTGTATGCAGATAATTAGTAAGAAAGCATTATTAAAACAATAGGTGCCCTTGTAATATTTCTCAAATCAGGTAATAATAAATAAAACACATTCTGTGTCTTTCCTACTCTTCATATTTTTAAAGGTAATATGGCATTGTGCCCCAAGCTATCTACATGAACCATAACAAAACTCTAACAATACCTTGTGGAGGTACTTATAATGCTATTGAGTATTAAACAAGGCGCTATCTATTCATAATAAATATATAACGTGATTTACCCCCTCCTGGAACATATGCTCTCCATCAGAAAATATGTTTACTGTATTAGGAATAAAGATGAGCTTATCTAATATATTGGATTTCCTTAGCATCATAGTCATTAATTCTGGCAGCACATAGAACCCCCATCAATGTTTTGTGGTCTGCTGAATCCTGATGAGCTTATTTGCCATTGTTCTTTAAAGAAAGTGTAAAGCGCGACTCATCTTGTGTACTAAAATGTGCGCAAAGTATCAGCATGCACACAGAGCCTTGGGAGAAAGCTTCCATTTATCAGCATAGTGATACATGTGCCTGCATAATAAGATCTTCATGAATCTGTTGAGTCTTGGGACATTATCTATACACTGAGTTCAGTTAATGCCTTGCTAGTGGTGCACTTGTATCATCCAATAAAATATAGCATTACAGCCTTAATGGATTCATTGGTTTTGGTATTTTTCATTAAGCAGTATCAAAGTTTAGTGATAAATAGTATTGTTTTCTTTTTCAATATTTTTATTGCAATAGAGGAAGTATTATAAACTTTTATAACAATGGAAGTGCAAACAGGTTTTCCATTGATATTATTGTAGTACCCTCTAGTGTTCTAGATTAGGTTGTACATTGTTTTTTGTAGTGTAGGTAAATTTAGGCTTGGCAGGACTGAATCTGGGTTAGAGTGAGTGATCCAGGGAGGCTGGTTGACTCACCATCAGCACCTCTGGTACCCCCCCCCTACTTATGGAACCTTGGAGAAGCTTCCAGAAGAATGGGAGGGAGGTTAGGAGGAACTGCCTGGAGTATTGATGAGAGCCCCAACAAATCCCCGTCCAAATGGGCTGGCAGGGGGAGGACACCTCTTAAATACTCAGTGATGCCAGCAAGGGCAGTAAGGAGTTTGGATGGAAGCTAGAGATGGAGTGCTGAGGGGGCTGTTAGAGGCCCTTGAGGGTAGCCCCCTAGTCTGGGGGGGTGACCTCAGGCCTGGGGCTCGGGTGCTGGAGGGGTTCTCTCAAAACACATGAAGGAGTCCTGTCCAGAGGCACGGGAGCAGGTGTGAGGACAGCAGGAGCCAGCAAGCATGTTCAGGAGATCTCCAGGGAGAAGACAGCCACGTGGCTAGTGAAAGGGGCAGCTGCAGCCCACCTCGTAGCCACAGAAATGTGGCTGGACACTGGGACTTTTTTTACACACCAAAGAGGCCCGCAATCCCTGCCTGTAAAGGGCATTTGCTTTAACTGACTGTTGCCTTTGTCAGATCAACTAACATTGTGCCAGCTGTATCTGTGATTTTTATGCTGCAAGAAAGTGATGTCCTGGAGGAAGAAGAGTGTACATAGAGAGTGTATATAATTGAAGTCTCCCTGAAGAGACGTCAAGTGGGCATCCATAATAATCTCTTCCCCATCCAAGTTCAATACCCCTAATAAAAATACAAAACAAAGTTGCTGGACTGTTTCTCTAATCAAGTGTGTCTGTGGAAAATCAGTGTGACTACATGTGCAAGGTGGGAGATCCCTATTCACCAGCGGCTCATACGGGGAAAGTGCAACATGATCAACAAGGTAAACAATAAATCCTGGAGTGATATACTATATACCATTGATGCAAATTCAATGAGGTCACCCTGAGTCACAACGAAAATTATGCTTAAGGGCTCCGAGGTAGAGGGAATAGAGTGTAGTCTGGTATCCATTAACATTAAAGTGGTTGTAAACCCAGGCAGGAAAAAAAAAACCCAAAAAAACACATTATGTAATACTCACCTGGGAACGAACCCCCCACTGCGGTGCCCTTACACAGCACCGACCAGCGACATTGGCCGGAGCTGCGATAATGTCACAGGAGCCGCCAGTATACCGGCGCACTCACTGAAGCAACGACACGTACATTCCATTGCTTCAGTGCACATGTGCCGATGACAACGGCATATGCAGATACAAGAGATATCTCCTAAACCATGCATGTTTAAGAGATATCCGGGGTAGCTTATTATAGGCTTACCTGTAGCAAAAAGTAGATTCTAAGGCCCGTATTCACAAAGCACTTGCGCCAACGTATCTCGAGATGCACCGCGTAAGTGCAAATATGCGCCGTCATATCTGTGCGCCGGGCCCACAAAACTAAGATACGCCTAAAAACAGGCTTCATTCCACCGACGTAACTTGCCTACGCCGACGTAGAGTGGGCGCATATTTACGCTGGACGCATGTGGCGCTCCCATTGATTTTCTATTCAAATATGTAAATGAGGGAGATACGCCGATTCACGATCGTACTTGCGCCCGACGCAGGCTATGACTGGTGCGCGTAAGTTGTACGTACGGCGCAAAGTTATGCCCCATAAAGGAGGTGTAACTCAGCAGCATCCATGCAAAGGGCTGCACCAGGGAACCCAAGCCGGCCTATTTTATGTAGTTTACGTTGGACGTGAATATGGCTGGGCGTAGGTTACGTTCACGCCGTAGGCAGTGATCTGGCGTATGTTAGGCAGTTGTTCCGACGTGATTCTGAGCATGTGCAGAACGATGCGCCCATGTCCCGGCGCATGGGCAGTTGGTGATACGTATCTGTCTGGCGCTCGGCCCATCATTTGCAAGGGGTCACGCCTCATTAGCATGGCTCACGCTCACTTCCACCTACGCCGGCTTACGCCTAAAAAACCCAGTGCAGTTTTGGGAGGAAGTGTTTTGTGAATTCCATGCTTGCCTCTCTGCGCTGCGTCGGCGTAGAGTAAAGGAGATACGCTGCGGCGGCATAAATGTGCACCAGTATCTGTGAATCCGGGCCTAAGGGTGATGAGTGATGAATGCAGATCAGCGAGTTATGTCATGTGTATAACTATGAATTCAGTGACCCTCAAACAATTATTCAAATATGGCTGCCTATATGTACACAGGTAATCACGAACTGTATATAGAAAGAAGGTTTTCAAAGCATCCGCAAACGGAGAAATTATGGAAAATCTGCCTATGTATACAATGTAGACACTTTAACATCACAACCCTATGAGTTTGTTGGACACCCCTTTTCAAAACCTTAGGCATTGATATAGAGTTGGTTTTCCCTTTTTAGCTATAGCAGTCTCCACTCTACTGGCAAGGCTTTTTTAGGATATTGGAGTGTGTCTGTGGAAATATGTGCCCAACTGGGGAGCTTGGACCACACATTTTACGTCCCTCCAATGTGAGGAACATTGTTCAAATTTCATTGTTTTCTTGATGAACCATCCAATATTTGAGCTGCGGGTGTGGCCTTGTTGGCACTCTCCCTCCTGGCATCCTTTGTTGTAAAAATTGAAGACTCTGGGCAGAAAATCAGGTGCATCTGTTGTTGGGTTATTTAGGCAAAAAGCATTAGTGAGTTTGAGAACTCATGTGGAGTGAGAAGACCTGGCTTGTAAAATGCATTCCAATGCATCCTAAAATGTTTAATGATGAGATTCGGGCACTTTGCAGTTTTTTCACACCAAACCAAAATCATGTCTTTATGAAGCCGACTTTGTGCACAGGCCGAGAGATGCTGAAACCGAAAATAACTTCCCTAATGTTTTGCAACAAGGTTGGCAGCACACAATTACATAAAATTCAAGGAAAAGGATCTCTGCATAATTTTAGCCATTTAAATAGGTGAGATGGTAAGGTGTCCACAAATCATCAAGCAGTGGCAGCGCGTCCATAAAGGGTGCAGGAGCGCTGCCCCCTCTCTCCTGCACTGGTCTATCACCATAGATAGATTCATGCATTGCATGAATCTATCTATGGTCGCCGCTGCTGCCCCCTATTCAGGTGTTCGGCCCCTTGTCGGGCGCAGGGCATCTCAATTACAGCAGCAGGGGTGTTTTTGAAAGCACCTGATTAGAACCGTGGGCTATAATAGGCGTCCTGATTAGAGCCATAGGCTTTAATAGGCTTCCAAAATGGTAAACAGCGGGCGCAATGCTGTGCGTTCGCTGTTTACTCAGTGCTGTGTTAGGGTAGCAAAATAAATCACTTCCCTAACACTGACCCGCCTCTCAGCCAATCAGGTGCTCGAGTCTGGTTACCTGTCCCCTGATTGGCTGAAGCGACATGCGCTGTGAATGGACGTCTATGAGCAGAGGATGGGAAGAGGATGGAAGAAGACATCGAAGACTCAGAGCGTGGAGAACAGCGCCATGACCTGAGACAGGTAAGTGGTGGGCGGGGGATGCACACTGGGGCAGCATTTGATGGGGCACAGTAACGGCAATTGATGGGGCACAGTAGCGCTAATTGATGGGGCACAGTAGCGGCAATTAATGGGCACACTGGCAGCGATTGATGGGGCACAGTGGCAGCAATTGATGGGGCACAGTGGCAGCAATTGATGGGGTACAGTAGCGCCAATTGATGGGCACACTGTCAGTAATTGATGGGGCACAGTAGTGGCAATTGATGGGCACACTGGCAGCAATTGATGGGTACAGTAGCTGGGTTTGATGGCACAGTGGCGGCAATTTATGGGTACAGTGGCTGAGTTTGATGGCACAGTGGCTGCGCTTGATGGGCACAGTGACTGCGCTTGATGGGCACAGTGGCTGCGTTTGATGGGCACAGTAGCTGCGTTTGATGGGCACAGTGGCTGCGTTTGATGTTTTTTTTTTTTCAGTTTGTCTGCGCCTCCCCAAAAATGTTGAGCACCAGCCGCCACTGGTGTCAAGATATAAAAGAACGCACTGAAAAGCTAAACATTATTTTTAAGAAAAGAGATTCCGAGAGATGCTTTGAAACAAGGTTATTGTCAAATGACAGATGCGTTATTTCATGTGCCCTTTCCTAACTGATTACTCTAGGACACTTAGGTTATAAACCACAATGCAGTTCGTTGATTACAATCTGTAAATAAATTGCTTTTTTTACTCTCCTTGATGGAATTGATGACAATTAACCCACTACAGCTTGTTTACTGCTTCAGCTAATCAAAAGGAATGGTGAACGTACCATATTCCTAATTAACAATGCCCCTTAATCAATAGGCTTGACTTGTGTTTATGAAGGTACATATGGATTTATTGGGAAATTCATGGAAACTCGCCTTTCCAACTTACTGCTGTTGTCAGCTGGGAAAGTAAGGTTAGATGAGGTTTTATCATTGGACATCGGTTTTTCACCTTGTTTTTCCTGACCTATCGAAGACTAAAGCCAGCATGTCAAGGTACAAGTGTTGTTAGGCAGCCATAAACACTTGCCAAAAAATTCAATTAAATGTTGTGGTTCTTCATTACTAGTGGACTGGAAGAAAAACAAGTCTGCCACAGGAAATAAGCATGGACTGCTCACTAAAGATCAAGGGGGTAATCCACAAAAGGGATACGCCGGCGTATCTACTGATACACCGTCGTATCCCTGTTTCTATCTATGGAACTGATCCACAGAATCAGTTTACCATAGATAGGCAGAAGATCCGACATGTGTAATTGAATTACACTGTCGGATCTTAAGGATGCAATTCTAGGCCGGCCGCTAGGTGGCGAGGCCATTGCGGCCGGCCTACAACATGCAAATGAACACTTACGGCGATCCACGAACGTTCCGTCGGGCCCGTCGCGCTAAATCTACGTTGTTTACGTCGAGTTACGCCGCGTAAAAATAGGGCTGAGTCCTATTTGACTAAACCCTATTAAGTATGGCCGTCGTTCCCGCGTCAAAATTTTAAACTCTACGTCGTTTGCGTAAGACGTTCGTGAATGGCGCTGGATGCCATTTACGTTAACGTCTAAGCAAATGACGTCGGAGCGACGTCAGTTAGCGCAATGCACGTCGGGTAAGTTACCCGACGGAGCATGCGCAGTACGTCCGGCACGGGAGCGCGCCTAATTTAAATGGGACTCGCCCCATTAGATTCGGCACGCCTTGCGCCGGACGGATTTGAGTTACACCGCCGCAAATTTCCAGGTAAGTGTGTTGTGGATCGATACCTAACTTAGGAAATTTGCGGCAGTGTAACTTAAATCACTTAAGTTACGTTGCGCTGCGGGGCTGTGGATTTGGCCCCAAATGCTTATGGTGTGTAATAAGAAATCAGGACTCAGTGGAGAAGGCCATGCCACTTGGAAGGAGGCGGAATAAAGGCTTTTTAATACATTTCTGTCTGAAAGACTGTACAAAGGCCAATGGGAATATTTAAGTATTAGGCCCCGTACACACGATAGAATCCATCCGCAGATAAATCCCAGCAAATGGGTTTCTGCGGATAGATCCTATGGTGTGTACACGCCAGCGGATCTGTTTCCGCGGAGAAATCTCCTCTGGGATGGATTCCAGCAGATCGGATATTTGCTGTGCTGCACAACAAATCCATCTGCTGGAATCCATTCCAACGGATGGATCCGCTCGTCTGTACAGACTTACCGGATCCATTCGTCCAAAGGGATTCCCCGCACGCGTCGTAATGATTTGACGCATGCGTGGAATTCCTTATATGACAGCGTCGCGCCCGTCGCCGCGTCATAATCGCGGCGACGGCGCGACACGTCATCGGCAGAGGATTTCCGCGCGGATTTCAATGCGATGGTGTGTACACTCCATCCCATCGAAATCAGCGGAAATCTTTGAGAGGATTTATCCGTGGAAACGGTCCGCTGGACCGTATCTGCGGATAAATCCTCTCGTGTGTACGGGGCCTTAGTTATGACTTTTTTTAACTTAAAGTTCATCTCCAAGATGAAAACAACAAAATTTCCTACTCCCATTTTAATTGAAAGTCTAATGCCTCATACACACAATCGGTTTTCCTGGCGGCCAAAAGCCTGCTGGGAAAACCAAGAACCTGCTTGGTTGCTTTCCCCTATGTACACACGGCCGGTTTTCCCGACAGGAAAACTGCCATGACAGCTTTGGTCGGGAAATCCGGCCGTGTGTATGCTCCACTGCAGTGTTTCCCATAGGAAAACTGCCGAGCAAAAAAACACTGAGAATCAGAGCGGGAAAAAAGAGAACAAGGGCCAGATCCACAAAAACCTGGCGTAACTTAAAAAATCCCATTTAAGTTACACTGCCTTAAAGTTTCTACCTAAGTGCCTGATCCACAAAGCACTTATCTAGAAATTTCAGGCTGTGTAACTAAAATTCCGCCGGCGCAAGGCGTTCCTATTCAAATGGGGCGAGTCCCATTTAAATGAGGCGGCTCCCGCGCCGGCCGTACTGCGCATGCGCGAAGTTACGTTACGCCGAGTTTTGAGGATCGCGACGGCTTAAAAAAGTTGCGTCGGGAAAAAAAAAAAAATGACAGCGGCATGCATTCCTGAGGGAGAACTCCATGCCAATTTTCAAAGAAAAAACCGGCATGGGTTCCCCCCCAGGAGCATACCAGGCCCTTAGGTCTGGCATGGGTTGTAAGGAGACCCCCCCACGCCGAAAAATTGACGTAGGGGGTCCCCCTACAATCCATACCAGACCCGTATCCAAAGCACGCTACCCGGCCGGCCAGGAAAGGAGTGGGTACCTGCCGGAGCATGATGGGACGGTGATGCCTATATAAATGGGATGCAAGGCGCGCTTCCATCATTACAGCGACAACAGGCGACGAGGCAACATCGGAAGAAAGGAAGAGAAGACCCTGACGCCACAGAAGACCGCGCCGGCTGCCTGTTTGAAATCGAGCTAACACACAAACATAGCAGGCAGCCAGCGCTGAAGAAGAAGGCACCGGAGAGCTGCAGAAGAACCGGGGTTCGCCGAGTCAACAGCGGAAGAGGGGAGAAGATGGAAGAAGCCCCCCGGAGTCCGGAGAAGCCCCCCCCGGAGAGCGGAGAAGACCCCCGGAGAGCGGAAGACCCCCGGAGAGTGGAAGACCCCCGGAGAGCGGAAGAAGAAGCCCCCCCTGCTAATTGAGCTAATAACGAAGACAGGGGGGGCATCCGGAGCAGAATAATAAAATATTTTAAAAAGCCTTGTGTTGTGTGTTTACTAACTAACTTTTTGCCTACAGGTGAATGGATAGGGGTACGATGTACCCCATATCCATTCACTTAGGGTGGGGGGCCGGTATCTGGGGGCCCCCTTATTTGAGGGGACTCCCAGATTCCGATAAGCCTCCGCCCGCAGACCCCGACAACCAATGGCAAGGGTTGTCGGGAAGAGGTCCTGTCCTCATCAACATGGGGACAGGGTGCTCTGGGGTGGGGGGGCCCGCAGTGCGCCCCCCTGCCCCAGAGCACCCAACCCCCCCATGTTGAGGGCATGCGGCCTGGCACGGCTCAGGAGGGGGGGGGCGCTCGCTCGTCCCCACTCCTATTCCTGACCGGCCGGGTAGCGTGCTTTGGATACGGGTCTGGTATGGATTGTAGGGGGACCCCCTACGTCGATTTTTCGGCGTAGGGGGGGTCCCCTTACAACCCATACCAGACCTAAGGGCCTGGTATGCTCCTGGGGGGGAACCCATGCCGGTTTTGATTTTACAAATTGCCGTGGAGTTCTCCCTCGGGAAAGCATACCAAATGCCGTCGCTGGAATGGGCTTTTGCAAGGTGTGACTAGTTTACACTTTGTAGAACCAGCCCTAATTTTACACTTGCAAAATAACACTTACGGCGCAAAAAGGAAGCTGGAAAGCTTTGTGGATCGCCTTAAGTGCTAATTTGCATACTAGAAACGGCATTTCGACTCGAAATGCCCCCAGCGGCGGATGCGGTACTGCATCCTAAGATTCGGCAGTGTAATTCAATTACACATGCCGGATCTTCTGCCTAACTTTGGAAAAAGCCTTTTGAGGATCGTTTCCAAAGTTACACACAGACTGAACAGCAGTTAAGTCGGAGTATCTCTTTTGAGGATCTGGCCCCAAGTTCTCATTTTTTTGCTCACAGTTTTTCTGTCCGGAAAACTGCTATGGAGCATACACATGGCCAGTTTTCCCGTCGGGAAAACCGGTCAAGTGTACGAGGCATTAGTTTAGGTAAAATCTTTTTTTTAAATAACTAGAACAAGGGATGCTACTTACATTTAATCCAAAGTGTCCCTTGTTGCTGTTTCTTATATTTAAAACCTGAAGGGCCAGATCCACAGAAGAATTACGCCCGCGTATCTATTGATACGCCGCGTAATTTCAAAGTTCCTGCGTCGTACCTTTGTTTTGTATCCACAAAACAAGATATGATGGAATGCGGGCTCGATCCGACTGATGTATGTCTTAGTACGCCGTCGGATCGTAGGTGCATTTTTCCGCTGGCCGCTAGGTGGCGTTTCCATCGAATTCCGCGCTGAGTATGCAAATTAGCTAGATACGGCGATCCACGGCGTATAGTTAAAGCAGCTATATGGTGGCGTACTCAATGTTAAGTATGGCCGTCGTTCCTGCGTCAAAATTTGATTTTTTTACGACGTTTGCGTAAGTCATTTGCGAATAGGCATTTGCGTAGATTGACGTCACCGTCATAAGCATTGGCTTGTTCCGGTTTAATTCCGAGCATGCACACTGGGATACCCCCACGGACGGCGCATGCGCCGTTCAAAAATAACGTTGTTTACGTCGGGTCACGACATATTTACATAAAACACGCCCCCATCACATCGATTTGAATTGCGTGCCCTTACGCCGCCAAAGATACACTACGCCGCCGTAACTTACGGCGCGCATTCTTTGAGGTTTCAAAAAAAAAAAGTAAGTTAAGGCGGCGTAGTGTATCTTAGATACGCTACGCCTGGCGGAAATATGCGCCGCTGTACGTGAATCTGCCCCGAAGTTCTCTGCACCACCCTCCCATACCCTGCAGCTATAAACTTCCGATGCTGCGGGGGTTTAGCATGAGTGATGGACCTGTCACAGGCACTTGTCAAAAGTGCTGACTATGCTCACCCTGTTCACCCTATTGCTACAGCCATACCCTCCATGAATAAAAATCTATCTATGAATGAAGGAGGTGAACCACCCGTCCTCCATTCATAGAGCACTTTTCATTCATGGAAGCTATACTACAGCTTCTATGAATGAATCAGTGAACGGCAAGGGTGGGAGCAGTCAGCAATTGTAAGGAGTGCCCGCAACAGGTCTACAGCTCTATTGACTCTTGCAATACTGGAAGATTACGGTTTTGGGTATAAGTGGGGGGCAGATGATAGAGGCTTTCAACTATGATTTATGACCTATTCAACAATTCAGGTTAAATGTAAATACCATCCCCGTGCTGATTTTCTTTTTTGAAATTTTCTTATCCACATTTTGGCTTTACAAAATATACCTAAAAGCCTAACACTTATCTAAAATCCCAATAACACACCAACTCCAATGTCTTCTTTGTTCTGGTCTGTTGTATATGAGGTTCTGGTCTGCAATGCTCACATTAATTCCTAGTGACATGGACACTGCCCATTAGCTGCCAAAGTGTTTATCAAATGTAGCGCCCACCCCAAATCTAGGGGGCGCTACTTCAAATTTAAGGGAAGTCTGGGCCAATACTTGAGCCCAGACCTGTTTGTCTAACACAAATTTGCCTCTGTTCTGGCTGTGGTACTACTTGGTAGTTTCCCTTGTTTCCTGCAGGTGGTGATGCCATCTTGGCCTTATTTTGGAATGCAGGTGTACCATGGTGTGTTGGGTGTCCCTTCTTGGCAGCGGTGCAGTGGGAGTGGTGACCCCGCTGTGCATGCTGGGAAGGGGTACTTAAGGGACAGACGCCATTTATCAGGGTCTTTCTCCTTGTGGCCCTCCTGGCGCGAGGTGCGAGTGTGTGAATCCGACTTCGGGCCACGTTGGCCCAGAGTTGTTTTGCTGTTGAGTGGACCCAGCTATGCTGGCTGGGGCCTGCAATCCTAAAAGGGGATCCCAAGCTGTCTGTCCACAAGGGAGGAAGCTGTCTTAATGAAGGAAACCGGGGGAGGACCTGCCCTGGAGGAGACCAGCAAAGTGCTAGCGTCTCGGGTGAGGCCTTGTGACCTAATAAAGGAGGGATCCACTACATTGAAAGCTCTGCAGTCTGGTGTTTCCGGCTTAAAGGCTCTTCCACTGCACGGCTGGAGGCTCGGGACTTTAAAATCCTGTGGCAGAGGATTTCTGGATGCATCCAAACTTATTCAAAGGTCTGTGGTAGCGACCAAGCTCATTCAAAGGTCTGCGGCAGAGACCAAGTTCCTTTCAAAAGGTCTGTGGCAGAGACAGCCTGGACATTAGTTTGTTTATCATTCCGGCTGCTAGGCCAAGTGAGAGGGGACTATCCGTGTGAGCAATACCCACTCAATAGCTGAGAGTGGAGACTGATTGATTCTGTACTGTGTGCCTGAACCTTCCCCTGCTCTTCTCCTCCCTTCTACTTTCTCTATTTCAAGTTATCCTGCAGTAAAATAAATAAAACCTAACTGTTGGAGGTTTTACATCTGTCTGGACATTGCATTTATTATGGACTTCCACACCCTGACAACGAAACTACAGAGGTAACGTGCAAACCCAAAATTTAACCAGCAGCTCCTTCGGGGGTAGTGCTACACAAAGACTACACAGGACTAACTGGCAGAATGTGAGGAGAAAAACTTCTGATTCCTGGTCACTACTATCGCAAGAGGCACAGTGGAGCCAGGGCTGCTGTTAAAAATCACAGGGCCCCGTACAGCATACCTGACCCCCCCTCCATCCTAAAGAGATCCCCTGTACCCTGCAACAGCCAGCAAGAGGGAGAGGAGAAGAAGCTGTCAGCGTTGCCAGAGGAGCACACATTGGGGGAAGAAGATCATTTACAGGAGAGATGATCAGTGTGGTGGAGGGCAATTACTAAAACAGGTCCCCTGTAGTTCTTCCCTGCAGCTGTTTAAAGCTGGTGGGAGGGGGAGGAGACGAAGACAGCCTTCAGCTGCTGCAGAGAGAGTCATACAGGGGATTGGTTCCTTTAATCCCTCCCCCCAGCTGCACTGGTCCCCCCTCCTGCCCATGATCCAATTCCTGCTGCTGCCTGGGCCCCCCTGCTGATCTAATGGGGCCTGGGGCCCCATATAGGAGGACCGGTGGTACCCCCTATCAGCGGCCTTGAGTGGAGCAGCGTGTAGGCAGATTGAAATGTATTGGAACTAGTGAATTAGCAGCTGGCCCAGGCTGGAAGAAAGGGTTAACTGTTGAACACTCAGTTCCTGGGATTTTTGGTCTTAGCCAGCCCACCTGTGATATATAAAGGGGTAAGACTGAGGTCCAGGGCTCGTCTTCTCCGCCCAATTGGTTGGTTCTGCTTGTGGTACCGGAGACTGCTGCACCTTGCAGTCTGCTAAAGACACCGGGACTTTCGGAGACATCCAAGGCATTAACAATGCCATAATTGACTCTCACAGAGGTATACCTGGGCAGCCACAGTATTATAGTTAGGGGTTAGGGGAAAGACGGTATTCATATTGAACTGTTATGCCCTACTTGTTCAGTAAATTTACATTAACTGCTCTGAGCCTGGACTGAACTTTTTCAAAGGGGTGTATGTTGGTTCTGTCATTCTGTCATAGCTAAGAAACTAGGGTCTGTAAAGCACTACAGGGTATGAAGTAACATTGTTATGAAGGGGTTAACTCAGCAAGACAAGAAGAGAAGTGTAGTTGCTATGGGTAACTAAGTGAAGAAACAAGCTACAACCAACTATTTGTTAGGCGTGATCCCTAGTGAGTTAACAGGTCCTCCGGTAGTGAGGGGGTCATTGTCTGGTTCCCTCCCTCATTAGCAACTGGATACAAACTCGTGTTACGGAAAGCTATGGCCTGGGAAGTGGAATAGTTAGAGTGGAGTGGGTGTAGGCTCAGCACATTCCTCTTAATGCAACATCTGCAAAAGTTACAGTGTGTAGTGACACCGGAGAAGACACTTTTCAGAGGAACTTTGTTTTATTAATGCACACAGTGTGAAGGTTCATCTCTAAGTTGGGGAACTGTCTTCATTTAGGAATTTAGGTCCCGGGCATAGATGAGCGCACTTCTCGCAAAAGGTACTCTTAGGCCCCGTACACACGTCCGAGAAACTCGACGGGCAAAACACATCGTTTTGCTCGTCGAGTTCCTTGTGAAGCCGCAGAGGATCTCGGCGAGCCGAAATTTCCCATTGAACAACGAGGAAATAGAGAACATCTATTTGGCCCGACGAGATCCTCGTCGGCTTCCTCGGCCAAAAGTGTACACACGGCCGGGTTTCTCGGCAGAATACGGCTCCGATCGAGTTTCTGGCTGAATTCTGCCGAGAAACTCGGTCGTGTGTACGGGGCCTCACATGTAGGGTGAGTATGCCCTGTCCACAAGCATTTTACAGAAAAATCTGGTGAGCTTTTCAGGGTTAAAACGGCATTTAAAAAACACAAACACAGATTGATTAAGTATGATAGGGACATACGTCCTAAGTTGTGGAATACCCTGCAGGAGAAAGCATTTCATTGGTAATGATAATTAATTGGGAATGCATGATATTTTTGTTCTTTATGTTCTTCATTTGTGAACATATGTATTAAGTTTAGGACTGAATTATTTTTTTGTGCTTTTTACCATTATAGCTAACTGCTAGTTTGTAATTAGCCGGAAAGGTCTATTTAATCTGAACTCGAGCCAGGTCTATTCACAACAAGTAAACAGCAAAATGAGTCAGAGAAGGGTCCACCACCACCACCCTTTGTTGGCAGTTAAAGACCCATATGTATATTCAGTTAGAAAGATGCATTTAACAAATGACCAGCTAGTTCTGGACCTCCAGACTAAAAAGTATGACGGAAGACTTTTCCAGTTTTTCCAGTTTCAATCTAAGTGTCAGCTAGTTAAACTACTAATCTGGTTTTGGATTTCAGGAGAATCTTGGAACATTCAAAGGAAACACAAACAAATCACGAACATTATAATTCCATGCAGTTTTGGGTGGGAGGCGGATGTGCCATTTGGCCAGCTTGTCTGAAGTTTCATCATATATAATTATAGGGATACTTGGTTTAGATTCCACCAAGGACACCATCTGTATAAAATAGCTATTTGGTTAAGTAACACTCAGTGAAAGTTGTTCGAAGAATAGGGATATAAATAGAAACCAAGCTTTAGATTTTTTAATGAGACTTTATATGACTATTACAGACCAGATTCTGCAATAACAAACAGAGTAGTAAGGATGATTTTTATAGATATACACAGAATATGACTTGTTGAAACCCATAGATAAAAAGCAATAGTAAAGCATAACTCATGTTCTATGAATACTGTATATGAAGAAAACGTGGGTAAAACTTCTACAAAAATATTAAAGCCTCATTCCAAGCTAAAACTTTTTACTTTTTATATTTTTTCTCTAAACCTCCCACAACCTTTAACCCGTAGTACTAAACATTTTCCTTCCTTACTTTGTGAGGCAGATATTCTGGCCCAAGTCCTCCCTCAGATCCCTCAGCGATTATGTGTGGGGGATCCAGCGTTGCGATGCCCCCCTGAGATCACAGGTCATCTACGATTACTTCCTCCTCTTCTGAATCACAAGAGGAGCCTGCCGCTGAACATTTAATAGGAATTGTCCATGTCATGCAGGACACTCTAAGAAGAACCCTTCCAGGGAGTAAAGAGTAGAGGAAAAGACTCAGGGATTCATTGTCAAGTGACCATCACATAATTAAAAATCGGCAGCTACAAATACTGTAGCTGATGATTTTTAATGTAGCCAGGGTTGGCTCTTATGCTTATAATTTAGAGACATATTCTGTGTTGTTAATGTGGGATTGGCTCCCTCTAGTGTTTGCTGGACTCTATGGGCCAGATTCTTAGAGGAGATACGACGGCGCATCTCCAGATACGCCGTCGTATCTCTGCGTCAGGCCGGTCGTATCTATGCGCCTGATTCTTACAATCAGTTACGCATAGATATCTATTAGATCCGCCAGGCGTAAGTCTCTTACGCCGTTGGATTGTAACTGCATTTTTACGCTGACCGCTAGGGGCGTGTATGCTTATTTACGCGTCGAAATATGTAAATCAGCAAGATACGCAAATTAACGAACGTACGCCCGACCGACGCAGTACAGGTAAGCCGTTTACGTTAGGCTTTTCCCGGAGTATAGTTACCCCTACTATATGGTGGCGTAAGTGCGGCGTACCAATGTTAAGTATGGCCGTCGTTCCCGCATCGAAATTTGAAAAAGTTACGTCGTTTGCGTAAGTCGTCCGTGAATGGGGCTGGACGTCATTTACGTTCACGTCAAAACCAATGACGTCCTTGCGGCATACTTTGGAGCAATGCACACTGGGAAATTCCACGGACGGCGCATGCGCCGTTCGGGAAAAACTTCAATCACGTCGGGTCAAGTCTGTTTTACATAACACACGCCCATCTCTTCACAATTTGAATTAGGCGGGCTTACGCCGGCCTATTTACGCTACGCCGCCGCAACTTTTTTTTGAGAATACGTCACTTTCCTGTAAAAGTTGCGGAGGCGTAACGTAAATAGGATATGTAACGCCCGCACAAAGTTACGCGATTCTTTGTGAGTCTAGCCCTATGTGTTCATTTCCTTTTTTCCTGTGTGAGAAATCATGCATCATGGGATGTGTAGTTTAGAATGCTGAGTGAGTTGCTGGGAGAGGGTTTAAAAGGGGCTGGTGCGGCCTAGATCAGCCTCTCTGGACACAGTTTTGACTCTGCCAGTAGGAGATCTGTGTGACAGGGAGTTTGCTGATAATGTGTGGCCTACACAGCGGGAAGCCGGACAGCTATACCCAGAGGGATCTCTACAGACAGCATTACTTCCTCAGTGCAGTGGACCAGAGGGTGTTCCAGGTCATCCAGAGGCGCCTGAAATTCAGATTCCAGTGTTCTGCAGCGTGGCGCAGGAGCCGTCGTTATCCAGAGCCAAGATACAGAGAAAGGCCTCGTACAGACGGGCAAACATGTACGATGAAAACGGACCGTTTTCAGCGTACATGTCCGCCCGGAGATTTCTGTATGATGGCTGTACACACCATCATACAGAAATCCGCGCGTACACGATACGCGGCGACAAGGCCGCGCAGTCGCCACGAAGATGTGCGCGGCCCTGGCAGTTTAATGCTTCCACGCATGCGTCGAAGTCATTCGACGCATGCGAGGGATGGCGGCCGCTCGGACATGTACGGTAAGTCTGTACAGACGACCGAACATGTCCAACGGACAGGATTCCAGCGGGCATGTTTCTAAACAAGTTTAGAAATATTTGCCCGCTCGAAAAAGGCCCGGCGGGCAAATGTACGCTGGAATCCTGTCCGCTCGGCTGTACAGACGACCGAACATGTCTGCTGAAACTGGTCCGCGGACCAGTTTCAGCAAACATGTTCGGTCGTGTGTACGGGGCCAAAGAGTTACGGCTGGAGTCTTCTCCTCATCTGCACCGTTATCTAATCCATCTGAGTTCCAGAGTGGTCAGCGGGCATAGCACATGTTATAGTTAAGGACACTGCTGTTAAACATCACCCACACAGTTTAGCTGTAGTCCACAGAAGTTAAATCCTATTCTATAACGGACACCGCAAGTAGATGCCTATGCTCAGTACACATTACTAATTTCAGTAGCCACATCAGATGACATCATTAGGATCATAAAATAAAGAAGTTATAATACTACCAGGATAAATCACAGCTTTGCTACGCCTTGCCCTTTTGGCTTACTTTTTTTTACAACATAAAGAAGCTAGCTGAAGATATCTGGATTTCCAGGAAACACTTTTTACCTTTTTTGTCATCTTCCCACCTTATCTGCTCTAATTTCTCGAACTGCTAAAGGGAGCCATCCTATTGAATATAATATTGTTTATACTGTTTCTCCACATTGTGCAGGATTTGCTGGCCTGTGAGTTGAGGAGGCATAAGGGAGAGATCTGACACATAAGATATAGTTGATTTACCAAAGGCAAATAGACTGTGCAGTTTGCAAAATGCAATTGCACTCTGCAGGATCAATTGCTCCAGAGCTTAGTAAATGAGCAGAGGCTCTGCTGACTTCCATCATCCATACATGTGCAAGCAAAAATTATGTTTTTTATTTTATTTTCCATTGGACGTGATTGGGCTACCTCTTTTAAGCTCTGGAGCAACTGCACCTGCAGAGGGTCCAGCCTTGCAAAGTCCACAGTCTATTTGCCTGTAGTAAATCAACCCCATAAGCTCATCTCTCATTTTCTCCTGTTGGCATACTTCTTACTAGCACATGAGCACTGCTGCACAGCTGTCTGTCTACGCGTGCTGCTTCTACCTCTCCCAGCCTTAGGTCAGCTGCTCAGGAAAATAAGAGGGTCTGATGCCAGGTCAAATTCTTACATAAAAAATACATATGATGATCTATAAATGAATGAAGAGCTGAATTCATGTTTGGCTTTTATATCTGCCTGGGGTTAGGCTTTAAAGTGTTACTAAACTCACAGCAGTAAAATCTGTATATGCAGAATAGCATGCTTGTTATACTCACTGTGGAACTTAAGGGGTTAATCCTCTGTATTGAGTAAAAAGGCTCTTTGATCCTATATGCACAGATCCTCCCCCTCCTACAGGGTCTCTCTTGGTAAGGCCAGATAAGAGACAGTCAGGGCCAGACTCTCGTAGTTTGGCGTAACTTTGTGCGGGCGTAACGTAACCTATTTACGTTACGCCTCCGCAACTTAGACGGTCAAGTGCTGTATTTTTAAAGCACTTGCTCCGTAAGTTGCGGCGGCGTAGCGTAAATAGGCTGGCGTAAGCCCGCCTAATTCAAATTTGGAACAGGGGGGCGTGTTTTATGTAAATGTTCTGTGACCCGACGTGAAATCTCCCAGTGTGCATTGCTCCTAATACGCCGCAAGGACGTATTGGTTTTGACGTGAACGTAAATTACGTCCAGCCCCATTCACGGACGAGTTACGCAAACGACGTCAAATTTTCAAATTTCGTTGCGGGAACGACGGCCATACTTAACATTGGTACGCCGCACTTACGCCACCATATAGCAGGTGTAACTTTACGCCGGGAAAAGCCTAACGTAAACGGCGTATCTGTACTGCGTCGGCCGGGCGTACGTTCGTGAATTTGCGTATCTAGCTGATTTACATATTTCGAAATCAGCGTACACACCCCTAGCGGGTCGGATCTAATAGAAATCTATGCGTAACTGATTCTAAGAATCAGGCGCATAGATACGACCGGCCAGACTCAGAGATACGACGGCGTATCTGGAGATACGCCGTCGTATCTCTTTTGAGAATCTGGCCCTCAGAGTAGTAAAGCTGCACATGCTCAGTTTAGTCTCTATTGCTGGAGAAAATATTTCCTTGTTGAGCTGAGCGGTTCAGGTCACATGATAGCGACATCACACATGTGGGCGTGTGTATACGGATCCTAAATGACAGCCCAGTCCTTCCCTCCTCCGCCATGCCCAGTAACTAAAAAAGAACACAGTGGGTGGGATGTCACATCTTGATTGATGGATGATCCGCCGGCCATAACAGCATGAGGACACAGGCAATAATGGAAATCTAAACCTACCCGAACACTCAGCAGACCCTGCAGTTTATCACGCGACCGTGGTATACTGATCAGCCAAAAGGGTATATAGTGGAAGAATTTTAATGTAAAATAAAAAATGAACTATTTTCATATTACTGGGTTTGGTAACACTTTAAAATAAAAAATAAAATGTTAAATGTCATTTATATTTATATAGTGCTTTCTTTCTGGGGATCAATTTATCTGGGAAGACTGTATCTGCTGTTGGCAGCCATCTTGGGCACACTAGAGCAGAATATCATACTAGGGCAATTTTAGATAGGAGCCAATTAACCTACCAGCATTTTTTTGGAGTGTAATGCCCCGTACACAAGATCGGAAATTCCGACAGCAAAAGTCCGATGTGAGCTTTTGAAAGGAAATTCCGACCGTGTGTATGCTTCATCGGACTTTTGCTGTCGGGAAATTTCGCCAACAAAAGATTGAGAGCTGGTTCTCAAATTTTCCGACAAAGAAAAAATTCCTATCGGAAAATCTGATCGTCTGTAGTAATTCCTACGCGCAAAATCCTGACGCATGCTTGGAAACAATTCGACACATGCTCGGAAGCATTGAACTTTATTTTCTCGGCTCGTCGTAGTGTTGGACATTACCGCGTTCTTGACGGACGAAAGTTCAGAGAACTTTTGTGTGATCGTGTGTATGCAAGCCAAGCTTGAGCAGAATTCCGTTGTAAAAACCATCCAAGGTTTTTCCGACGGAAAATCTGATCGTGTGTTTGCGGCATTAGAGGACACCGGAATGCCCGAAGGAAACCCACTCACGCACAAGGAGAACATTTATAGCTAGATTCAGGTAGAGTTAGGTCGGCGTATCAGTATATACGCCGACCTAACTCGGAATCTACGCCCACCTAAGTTTAAGTGTATTCTCAAACAGAGATACACTTATACGTATCTATGATAGGACGGCTTGTGCCGTCCTATCTTAGGGTGCAATATTTCGGCTGGCCGCTAGGTGGCGCTTCCATTGCGGTCGGCGTAGAATAAGTAAATCACTAGTTACGCCTATTCACAAACGTACGCCCATCCGACGCAGTACAGATACGCCGTTTACGTAACGCTTTATCAGGCCTAAAGTTATTCCATCTAATAGATGGAATAGTAATGTTAAAGTATGGCCGCCGTTCCCGCTTCGAAATTCGAAAATTTTACATTGTTTGCGCAAGTCGTCCGTGAATAGGGATTTATGACGTTTACGTCCACGTCTAAATCAATAGGCCAGTGCGGCGGACTTAGCCGCAATGCACACTGGGAAATGTAGGCGCCCGGCGCATGCGCAGTTAAAAAAAAATGTCAATCACGTCGGGTCAAGCCTCATTATCATAAAACACGCCCCCTCAGACAAATTTGAATTAGGCGCCCTTACGCCCGCTCGCTTTAGGCTACGCCGCCGTAACTTAGCAGGCAAGTACTTTGAGAATCAAGTACTTGCCTCGCTAACTTACGGCGGCGCCGCCCCCTCCTCTGTTTACATCCAAAGAGGAGGAGGAGCTTGTGCTAGAGGGACACACCGCTGTGTGTATCTGCTGCTCTGTACTGAGGTCTGTAAGGTAAGGGGAGGCGTCTAATGCTGGGGGGCTGTCTGTACTACTGGGGTCTGCACTAGGGAGGGTTTGCACTAAGGGGGGGGGGTCTGTAACTGAGGGGGTGTCTGTAACTGAGGGGGGGTCTGTAACTGAAGGGGGGTCTGTAACTGAGAGGGGGGTCTGTAACTGAGGGGGGTCTGTAACTGAGGGGGGGTCTGTAACTGAGGGGGGGTCTGTAACTGAGGGGGGTGTCTAACTGAGGGGGGTATCTGTAACTGAGGGAGGTCTGTAACTGATGGGGGGGGTCTGTATTGAGGGGGGTCTGTACTTCTGGGGGTCTGCACTGGAGGGTGTCTGTAACTGAGGGGGGGTCTGTAACTGGGGGGTGTCTAACTGAGGGGGGTATCTGTAACAGAGGGGGGTGTCTGTAACTGAGGGGGGTGTCTATATTGAGGGGGGTCTGTACTGCTGGGGGTCTGCACTGGAGGGTGTCTGTAACTGAGGGGGTGTCTGTAACTGGGGGGGGGGCTTGCACTGCGGGGGGTGTCTGTACTGCTGGGGGGTCTGCACTGAGGGGGGGGTGTCTGTATTGAGGGGGGAGGTTTAAACTGGAGGAGGGGGTCTATATTGATGAAGGGGGGTCTGTACTTAGTGGGGAGGGTCTGTACTGAGGGAGGGAGAATCTATACTGCGGGAGGGGGGTCTGTAGTTGGTGGAGGGGGGTCTGTACTGAGGGGGGACTGTAGTTGGTGGGGGGGTGACGCCATTTTTTTTTTCACCGGGTGACACAAAACCTTAGTGACGCCACTGAGGATGACCATTGTAACAATCATCGGGCCAGATTCACAGAAGAGATACGACGGAGTATCTCTGATACGCCGTCGTATCTCTCAGAGTATCTATGCGACTGATTCATAGAATCAGTTACGCATAGATAGCCCTTAGATCCGACAGGTGTAATTGTCTTACACCGTCGGATCTTAGGATGCAATACCTCAGCCGCCGCTGGGTGGAGTTTGCGTCGTATTCCAGCGTCGGGTATGCAAATGAGGATTTACGGCGATCCACGACGGTTTTCGCGTTCGTTACGTCGTCGCTAGTAATAGTTTCCCATCGCAAAGTTAAGGCTGCTTTAACATGGCTTAACTTTAGTCGAACCATGCTAAAGTATGGCCGTCTTTCCCGAGTCGAATTTAAATTTTTTTTTTCTTGCGTAAGACGTCCGGGAATACGAAAGTACGCTACGCACGTCGCCGTTCCAAAAAATGACGTCACTTCGCGCAAAGCACGGCGGGAATTTCAAAACGGAGCATGCACAGTACGTCCAGGGCGGGAGCGCGCCTAATTTAAATGGCACACGCCCCTTTGAATTAGGCGGGCTTGCGCCGGAGGCCGCCGGCGTAAGTTTTCACGCAAGTGCTTGGTGAATCAGGCACTTGCGATGAAAACTTGCGGCGGTGTAACGTATATACGATACGTTACGCCGCCGCACTTCTACGTGAAACTGGCCCATCATTCCCACAGGCACAGTTCATTTGTCAGTTTCAGAGACTCTTCAGAATTTATTTATTGTAACGATCGGTCCGTTGATTTTTCTGTCTACTAAGGTTGGCAAATCCTTTGTCTTGACAGAGAGGACCTCCATTCTCTATGACATCTGCAGGCAATGTGATTGACTTGCTTGCATTCATATCGCCGTGCATAGGTTAGTATACACAGTAACTTACATGCTATAATGAGTTTCAAAGTTCACCCTAATAGCTTGCTATTTCTCTCAGAGAACATTTATGTTGTCAATGAAGGAACATTCTTATTTCCTAGAAAAAGATGCAATTCTATATCTGTGTGTGGGTTGGGATTTAATTGTATCATGAGTTTATTTAAAAACATAAGAGCGTAAATCTAGACAGTTGCTAAAAGTGGATCTCAACTTAACCCCTTGGTGCCGATGTAGCACATATATGCGGCCCCACTAGACTGGGCTTTTCTCACCAAGTGCCCCAGGCCCCGTTCTAATGATTGGGACCCGGATCTCTCTGCTTATGCTTCATTCATTCTATGGATCTGTGATTTCTGAACAGCTTCTTGACTATTACACCACCGCTCATCAGATCTTCAGTCATCATGAGAGTAGCTGTGACATAAGGAAGCAAAGCCCTGCCTCTACCAAGAAAGCCAGCAGCACCCAGATACACATGGCAAGGCATAGTAAGTCAGTGATGGGGAAAAGAACAACTGTAGGAAGCCTACCTTCAATGCTAGTGACTAGTCCTTTAATCTCAACCTGCCTTTTTAGTGGGCACAACTTCCAGTGCTCAGGTCCTCTTTTACAGGTTATCTGAATCCAACCTGGGTTTGTCAGTTTTGTTGAGCATAGTACAAAAAATCTTGAAAGTCTTTTTGAGATGTTTGCACTGCATTTGGCAAAACAGCCAAACACATATGCTAATGAGGATTCCCCTTGTAGGGTTCTGTGAATCTTCGCCGCCAAATCCTCAAAAGAGATACGACGGAGTAACTGCTGTTACTCCGTCGTATCCCTGGTCCTAACTATGGAACTGATCCACAGAATCAGTTTTCCATAGTTGCAGTACCGCATCCGCCGCTGGGGGCATTTTGTGTCGAAATGCCGCCTCGGGTATGCAAATTAGCACTTACGGAGATCCACAAAGCTTTTCTGCTTCGTTTTTTCTCCGTAAGTATTAAGTTGCATACGCAAAATTAGGGCTGCTTTTACATGGTGTAAAGTTAGTACACCATGTAAAAGCAGACCCTTCTGTCTAGCGACGCGGATTTTTTTTTAATTAGAATTTTTTTTTCCGCGCCGTATCTTTTTTTTTCCCAACGCAACTTTATTGACCCGTCGCAATCCACAAAGCCCGGCGTAACGTAATTTCGCGCTATGCACGTCGGGAAAATGACGTCACAAGCATGCGCAGTACGGCCGGCGCGGGAGCGCGCCTCATTTAAATGGGAGTCGCCCCCATGAAATGAGGAACGCCTTGCGCCGGCGGAATTTAAGTTACACGGCCAGAAATTTCTAGGTAAGTGCTTTGTGGATCGGGCACTTAGGTAGAAATTTTAAGGCAGTGTCACTTAAATTAGAATTTCGCCGTTACGCCGGGTCTTTGTGGATTTGGCCCACTGTTCTAAGCAATGTGTGGGAGGATGCTCAGTTACATTGAATACAGACCTGTGTAGACAACGGCCCAGATTCAAGAAGCACTTGCGCGGGAGCAAGTGTGATTTGCGCCGCGCAAGTACTGATTTGCTCCCAGGCAAATTTGCGGCTGATTCTGTAAACCAGTTAAGCCTGAAATTCTGCCATTTTCCCGCGCACGCAGCCTCGCTGCTTCGGCGCAATTATTGCGCAATTTTGCGCGGGGTGTAAGTTGCGCCTTCATGGAATTCCCTCAGCGAATATGCAAATTAGGTACTGCCGATGATTCAGAAACATGCGCGTGTGATGCGCATCTTGCGCTGGAAGCGCGCAAGCTTTTTTCCCCGGGCAAACTTGCTCCTGCTAAAAGCAGGGGCAAGTTAGCAAAAGATGGCCAAATGTCATCTGCAGGAGCGCGCAACTTCAGCAGCACCTAGACAGACGAGCTGAACAAGCAGAGCACCCACATTTTCGGGACCTCACATCTGTGCACCAACATGCCAGGGGCAGCTATGGTTCTTGATATTCTATTGACTGAGCCGACTCGTAGGAGGGCACGGGAGAGGATTTACAGAGGGCGCTACAACCTTTTTGAGATGAGTGATAATGAGGTGTATCGCATGTTTCGCTTCAGCCCTGAAGTCATCCTTGAGTTGGTAACAATCCTGCAGGATGACATCAGCAGCCCGACCCATCGGGGACAGGCAGTGCAGCCACTGGTGAAGGTAGTGGCAACCCTTCATTTTTTGGCAAGTGGCTCATTTCAGCGCACAGGTGGAATGGTGGCGGGGATGTCCCAATCCAGCATGAGCAGGTGTGTGCACCAAGTGATCCCTGCAATACTCAGACGCATGGGCACACAATTTATCAAACCAACCACGGCTGACCTGCGGCAGAAGGCAATCAGTGATTTTTATGAAATAGCCAGATTCCCACGCACTGTGGGTGCAATAGATTGTACCCATGTGGCACTACGCCCCCCCCTGGCTCCTCGAGCATATCTACTGCAACAGGAAGCATTGGCATTCGATAAATGTGCAGGTGATTGTGGATGCACATGGCCTCATATGGCATGTCCGTGCCAAACACCCAGGGTCAAGCCATGACAGTTTTATTTACCGACACAGCCCCATCCCAACCGAGTTTGACCAGAACATGTATGGAGACAGCTGGCTGATTGGTGAGTGACATGGGTGTCAGGTATGACTGCCCCCCCCCCCCATGATGCAGACATCACAAGGGGCACATGCACGACTAACATCCTCCTGTCTTTTCCCTTCCAGGTGACTCTGCATATGCCCTGGGACCTCACATGATGACCCCATTTCGTAACCCTCAAACACCAGGAGAGGAAAGATTTAACGAAGCCCATGCACGTACCCGTGCGGTGGTGGAGCGCACATTTGGCATCCTTAAATCTCGATTCAGATGTCTGGATAAATCAGGGGGGACCCTGTTGTATTCACCCAACTTTGTGTGCCAAATCGTCGGGGCATGTTGTATTCTCCACAATTTTGCTGAGAGAAGGGGCATGCACATTGAGCTACGCAATGACCTTACCCCCGAACCACGCAACCCCCCCCCAATAAACACTACCGGATCTTCTGAGGGAAGAGCAATCCGGAATGGTCTTGTGGAACGTCTCTTTGCACATTAAACACACCCTGATCTTGTCACAAGTATAATGCATGTATGCACACCACTGTAGTCCCTAGCACACACACGACACATGCACCCCAAATTGGATTAGACCCAACAATACCCCATGGTATTAGGGAGCAGCAACGCTGCGTCAAGGCTCCAATTATGTTGCTGTCCATTCATACACCTTTCACATGGCAGAGGGTGACACCCCTTTTCCAGCAGGAGTGCCACCCCCCCCCCCATTCACACACCAGTCACACTGTAGTATACACTCCTCACCGTGTGTAGGGACTACAAATAAATATAAAAGCTCATATTCTGAGCATCTAACAAAAAAAATAAAACTCATATTCTGAGCATATAATAATTGTTCAAATTATATCATTTTTTTTATTTCTTCTTTGGGCCAAGGGTGCCCCGGCTCTGGCTCCTCAATCTCCGTGGTGCGGAGGAGGCATGGGGTGGGGATGGAGGGGGGGGAGGAGCATCAACCCCTACTTCCAGACTCCTCGCAAGTGGTGGCTGCATGCCCTCCATGGCGTTGGCCAGCGGGCGAGGATGGTGTTGGTCTGGGCCAACATCCGCATTTGGCGGGTGGTGGTGTCCCGCTGATGACGGCGGGTAACTCTCCCCTCCTCCCGCACTGCAGCGGTGTTGGCCTGCACAGCAGCGGTGTTGGCCTCCACCGCAGCTGCCATCCTGCTTAATAAAGCGGTGGCGTTCTCCTGAGCCACCAAGCAGGTGACTATGGCCTTGGAGTTGCCACTTATATCAGCCAGGCTCTGTGAGACATGTTTGTCCCGGTCTGCATGCAGGGTGAGGGCATGCTGCACAGAGGTGGAGGTGGATGCCATGCTGTCCGCCAGACGTCTAACATCTCCCACCATGGCCCCTATATGGCGGGTCTGCAGGGCCTGCTCCTCCAGCAGACCGTCACGGAGGCTGGAGGATATATGCCTGGTTTTGGACAGAGCCTTCCTGGGAGGAGAGGCTCGGGCACGGACAGAGGGAGAAGGGGAGGGGTCCACAATGGAGGGGCTTGCCCTGGAGGGGGATGACGTGCTGGCCGGGGGGGTGGTGGGTTGATCAGGGATGGTGGTATCCTCCTGGAGGGAGCCAGAGTCCTCCTGGATGAGGAAAAAGGAATCCTCCTCCAAAACCACTTCCTCCACCATACTTGGCCCCGGTAGGATCTCCTCCTGGACCAGCATTGCCATAATGTCCATGGGGCCTGACTGGACCCCTGGCTCAGGTATGGATGGCGTGGGTCGCCCCGCAGCCGAAGACGGCCCAGCTTCATCATCCTCATCACCACCTGTGGATGACACCAAAAAGAAAGATTTTGCTGGTGCAACACACTGCTCACATGTTCACTTCTACCCCCTCCCATGATGCACAGCAGATATGAATCAAAAATAATAGTTCCATCTTCACTTCTACCCACAAATATGTTCACATCTACCCCCTCCCATGATGCACAGCAGATATGAAACAAAAATAACTTACCAGTCCCCAAGTTCCCAACAGTGGAGTCGTACCCTGCAAGTCCCTCCACCTGCTCCTGCACAAAAGTTTGGGCAATAAGCTCCTCCTCATGATTTAGGCGGATCTTACATCGTGGTCCACCTCCCGTGCCACCGGTATGTTTTCGGATAAGAGCCAGTTTATCCCGGACCCTGCGCCTCATATCATTCAGTTTTTTCTGGATGTCATCCCAGGAACGATCTTCATTACCCAGGGCATTGATGTCCAGGGCTATGGCTTCAAAGATAGCCCTCCTTTGGGCAACGGTGGTGTTTGCCCGCTGGGCACCATATAGGAGTTCTTTATGTTGCTGGAGTGCAGCAATTAGGATGTCCATCTCCGCAGCCACGAAGTTTGCCTTTCTTTTTTTAGTTCCTTTGGCAGGTGCCATCTCTTCAAAATGGGCTGAATTTCCTTGCTCAGGGGGGGGGTTGGAAAAAGCAGGATGAAATTCAGCAAAGAACCTGCGCAAGTCTGCTCCTATTTATTTGCTCAGTGCAAGCAGCTGAGCAGGATTTGCTCTGAAAGTATGCTAGGCGCAGTTTGACGCATGCGCAGACGGCAGCGCTCTAACTGCGCATGCGCGCGCCCGGCGCAAACCTCTGCTGAGCCGAAAAATGCTCATTTACATAGGGGCACACCCACTTTCACTTGCGCGGCCTTGTGCCCTCAGCTTTGCCTTAAACAGGAGCAAATTAACTGAACAAACGATTCCTGAATCAGGTGGCAATTTGGCAAAATTGCCCCAGCGCAGAGAAATTCAGCTGAGCAGCTCATGTGTAAGTAATGGGCAAATCTACCTGAATCTGGGCCAACATGTGCAGAATGAAAACATTTGTTTTGTTTAGATTCGATTTGTTTTTTTACATAAATTTGTTTTGTTAAATTGGTTTCATTCATTTTCAAAATTTGTTTTGTTTATTCTAATTTTAATTAATTAAAAGATTTTGAATTCCATTCAAATTTGAATCTAATTTAATTTGAATTCAAATCGAATCACATTCCATTCTAAATCAAATTTATTCTATTTGAAATTAGAGTTTCGGAAGATGATTATATTCTTTCTATTCCATTCTATTCTATTGTTTTTTCTTTTCTATTCTATTATTTTCTATTCTATGCATTTCTATTATATTGTATTCTTTTCTATTCTATTCAAATTCAAATTTATCTATTAGAAACTCAAATTTCAGAAAAGCTTATACTGTAGTGTTATATTCTTTCTATTCTATTATTTTCTAGTGTTTATTCTATTCTATTTTATATCAATAGATACGCCGTCGTAACTCTGAATCTACACCGTTGTAAATGTAAGCGTATTCTGGAAACCAGATACGCTTAAATTAGGCTAAGATACGAGCGGCGTAAGTCTCCTACGCCGTCGTATCTTAGGGTGCATATTTACGCTGGCCGCTAGGTGGCGCTTCCGTTGATTTCGGTGTAGAATATGCAAATGAGCTAGATACGCCGATTCAGAAACGTACGTGCGCCCGGCAGATTTTTTTACGTCGTTTACGTAAGGCTTTTTCCGGCGTAAGGTTACTCCTGCTATATGAGGAGTAACCAATGTTAAGTATGGACGTCAAATTTTGCGTCGTTTACGTTGTTTGCGCAAGTCGTTCGCGAAAAGGGCTTTGCGTAAATTACGTTCACGTTGAAAGCATTGACTATTTGCGACGTGATTAGGAGCATGCGCACTGGGATACGTTCACGGACGGCACATGCGCCGTTTGTTAGAGACATCATTTACGTGGGGTCATGTTTTATTTACATAAAACACGCCCACCTCTTCAGAATTTGAATTCGGCACGCTTACGCCGGCAGATTTACGCTACGCCGCCGTAACTTAGGGCGCAGGTTCTTTGTGAATCCAGCCCCAGCCTCACTAAGTTACGGCGGCGTAGCGTATCTGAGATACGCTACGCCCGCACAAACTTACGGCGGGCTTTCTGAATCTAGCCCAATCCCTTTATTTTGATGTTCGACAAATAGGTCCTGAGGAAGCGAAAGCAAAACATCAACCAGCTTTGTCTAAACATTAATAGGGATTGTTCATATTATATGTGGCTCTTATCATGGAGAGTTTAATGTCTTTGTTTTTAATGCTATATTGTCTATTTTTATAACCATGTACATTAAAATTATATATTTTTTCTTTTAAGTTTGTATTCCTTTTCTGGTACCTATAAAGTCTGCCCCTAAAGGCCAACTTTTCCTAATTATATATTATTCTATTCTATTATATTCCTTTATTTTCTAGTCCATTTTATTCTGTTTTACTTTTTCTATTATATCCCTTTTTTCTATTCTATTTTTTCTATTCTATTCTATTCTTTTATTTTCTATAATTTTCTATTTCTTTATTTTCTATTCTATGTTATTCTCTCCGGAAATTTGAATTTGATTCGAAAACTATTTGAATTTCGTCCATAATTTTGATTAGTTATTTTGGATTTGTTTAAATTTGTTACTATTGTAATTCGGAAATTCGGATACATCTAAATTTCCAATAAATGAAAAATGTGTCCAAATTTTAATTCAGAAACAAAACGAAATGAACCGCACATGTCCAACCCTGTGCAAGCAAGGCTTAAGCCGGCCATACATGGAACAAAATGTGTCTGGTTCAGTAAGAACTGACCGAGTGGATCGATCGACTTGGATACAATCAGCCTGTCAGATTTTATACATTTGATCACTGCCTGTGGCTTTAGCCATTAACAGTAATCATTGTGTTCTGCTGCCCGGGAAGGCTCCTCGTGCCCTCCCCCCTTGCTGGCCGAACAAAATAGTGCTGTGGGAGGCACTCCCCCATAAACACTGGCTGTGTTGCATCTATGGGCTGCTTTAGACCCAGCCATCTACACCTCCCCTTAACCACTTAATCACCGCCTGCAGTCGAAATACGGCTGCAAAGCGGTTGCTTAACTCTGGGAGGACGTCCATGGATGTCCTCCCAGAATCGCGCTCCCACGCGCCCTTTGGGGCGCGCACACGGGAATGTCCGTGACCGCCGGGTCCTCCAGACCCGGCGCATCTAGGATCAAGGTAAATCGCCGCTGATAGCGGCGGTTTACCACGTGATCGCTCCGTCCAATGACGGAGCGATCACTTGTAAACAAACCGGCGTCATGTGATGATGCCGGTTCCTCCCTCCCCTCTCTGTACCAAACGGTACGGTTTGAGAGGAGAGGGGGGAGAGAGCAGATGCAGCACGAGTGCTGTGGGCTGGATCTGTGACACATGCAGTCACAGATCCAGCCAGCCATCCATCCCTGCCCAGCCATCCCTGCCCCCTGTGCAATACTACACACCTATACTGTGCAATACTCTGCAATACCCCACACTACTCTGCAACACCCCACACTATTCTGCAATACCCCACAATACTCTGTAATACCCCACACTACTCTGCAATACCCCACACTACTCTGCAATACCCCACACTACTCTGCAATACCCCACAATACTCTGCAATACCCCACAATACCCTGCAACGTCGCCTATGGGGATTTTTAAGTAGCAAAGTTTGGCGCCATTCCACGAGCGTGTGCAATTTTGAAGGGTGACATGTTGGGTATCTATTTACTCGGCGTAACTTCATCTTTCACATTTATGCAAAAGAATGAAGAAAAAATACTAAATTTGCTAAATTTTATAACAGAAACAACGAATTTTTACAGAATTTTCAGTCTTTTTTCTCTTATAGCGCAAAAAATAAAAAAAAACAACGGTGATTAAATACCACCAAAAGAAAGCTCTAGTTGTGTGAAAAAAAGGACAAAAATTTCATTTGGGTACAGTGTTGTATGACTGAGTAATTGTCATTCAAATTGTGAGAGCACCGAAAGCTGAAAATTGGTCTGGTTATTAAGGGGGTTTACGTGCCCAGTGATCAAGTGGTTAATGAGACCCAAACATTATTGCTAATTAGTCAAAAGAACAAAAATGCAGTTCAACCTTTTCTAATTCTATAAGTGTTGATCCAGTGATAAACTTGCCTTCCACGGAAAAAAAAAAACTCCCTCTCTTATGAAAAACAATCACATTTACTCACTGGATCAATCACATCACTTTATTTTAACGACAGTAAAAATGACATCCAATCCATTTCCCATCCAGCTGATAAAAATGTCAAAAGAAATCTGCAGTCTGCACTGCAATGTATTTAAAATGTACTCTACTAGACAGTAGATCTACCCACTACAGGGAAACCTACAGGGGGTGAAGACAAGGCCAGCCACATGCACAAAACAAATAAAAAAAAAAACAATACCCAGTCTTTATTACAAAGTGCCAGAGTTGTTTCATGCTGAATTACTGCACAGGTTTGGAAGAAATACACAAAGGACTCCAGATTCAATGAAAAAAAACACAATAAATACATTCAAAAGCCAACACGAAGAGCAGGAACCACTCATAAAAGCCACAGCAGGTGTGCAGACCCTGGAAGTCAAGCACATGTACTGTAGATCTTACCAAGTCTCCAAAAGATATAAGAAACTAGGATTGTTAAAGCCTTTAGTAACCCTCTAAAATAGAGGGTTAGTAATAGGAGACAGATATAAGAGACTTGTAAAGCATGGCTGTAGGTCGCAGAGCAGGGAGCCCTCACACACAGGAGATAATGTAATGAAGGCTCCAGCACAGATCGGGTGAAGCATGGCCCCCCTCCACTCTCCACTCTCGATCACAAGCTGACAATACATCCAGCACAAGGTGCTGCTGTATGTGGATGGGGTGGACACTGGACAGGCACTGGGTTAAAAGAATAAATAAAGGGTTTTAATAAGAATATTTTACTTACCTCCATGTCCTGGAGCCAGAGAACTGAAACTTAAAGTGACACAGCCGCCCGCCCAGGAAAAGCACTGCTCATTTCCTAGCAGTGCAGAAGGAACCAATGTGAGTGGCTGGAAAGGCACAGGATCCGATGTGAGTGGCTGGAGAGGCGTCCTGCACAGCGCCACAGAGCTTAAAAAAAACTTGCAAATGAAACGTCTTGCCTGCAGCATTGGCATGACGTTTCAATGATGCCTTAATAGTGCACTGTGCCCGGCGCCCAGAGCCTGCCCCGAACACTTAAAGGACCTTTTTTTTCTTAAAGGGCCAAAAAAATATATTTTTTTCAATTTTTTGTTTGTTAGTGGCCTTGGGGTGGGGGGGCGGCGGGCGGCGCCCAGGTGCCCCCTATGGACGGGCCGCCGCTGGTGCCCAGGTGTCCCGGATTGCCCGGGACTGTCCCGCAATTGACATGTCTGTCCCTAGTCCCGGGCACCTTCATTCCAGGACAATACAATGTCCCGGAAATAAATAGAGGACACAGTCACCCCCCTACTAACTAGTAACTACATTTCCAGAACTGGTTGCTAGAGCTGGCGCTGCCTGGCATCTTGCAACCAGTGACAATTTACTCTCAGACAGTGAGGCCGGGGGCGAGGCCTGCACCTAGTGCAGCACTGCTATCCCCACCCTCCTCGGCACCTCCTCCTTCTCTGGCACCCAGTGACAAGCAACAGGGACTGGTGGGATCTTTACTCTCCAGATAGTGACTTCAATCCTTTCCTTCTACGCACGTGGCTCATGCAGAGGGAGTGGCAGCAGCACTGCATCTGGTGGCAGGCTATGGGTGGCAAGTGGCACTGCATCTGATGGCAAGTTGCACATTCAGCTGACAAATAACCAGCCGCTAAATTCCCCATCAACCCATAGAATGGCGCGGGGTGTCCCTGAATGGCAGTTTGCAAATGTGGTCACCCTAGTTAGTAACCCTCTAAGATTTTTTTTTTTTTTCGAAAATAGAAAATATGTGGAGGGAGCTAAAGGTTCAAGTTACCAAATGTCAGCCTTGAAACCTTAAAGGGGTTGTAAAGGTTCGTTTTTTCTTTTCTAAATATTCCTTATTTTGTAGACACTATAACTTTTCCGCTAACCAATCAATATAAGCTTATTGTGATTTTTTTTCACTAAAAATATGTAGAAGAATATATATTGTCCTAAACTGATGAAGAAATTAGTTTTTACATTTTTTTTTATATTTATTATAGCAAAAAGTAAACAAATATTGTAATTTTTTTTAAAAATTGTGTGTCTTTTTTTGTTTATAGCGCAAAAAATGTAAACCGCAGAGGTGATCAGATACCACCAAAAGAAAGCGCTATTTGTAGGAAAAAAGGACGTGAATTTTATTTGGGTAAAATTACATACGACCGCGCAATTGTCAGTTAAAGCGACGCAGTGCCGTATCGCAAAAAATGGCCAGGTCACAAAGGGAATAAATCCTTCCGGGGCTGAAGTGGTTAAACTGGGAGAGGAACAAGCAGCACAAGGATCCAATCAGGTGTGCTGTAGTGCTTATAAACTAACAAGAAATGTGCTGCATGGAGGGGAAAGCAGAGTGACATAGATGACCACATCAATCTGCTACTTCTTCTTTCACTATCCAGTCACAGGCTAAGGAAAGGGCAAGATCTGTAAGGCCTTGTACACACGAGCAGACATGTCCGATGAAAACGGTCCGCGGACCGTTTTCATCGGACATGTCTGCTGGGAGCTTTTGGTCTGATGTGTGTACACACCATCAGACCAAAATCCCCGCAGACAGAGAACGCGGTGACGTATAAGACACCGACGTTCTCTAACACGCAAGTTCAATGCTTCCACGCATGCGTCGAATCAATTCGACGCATGCGCAAGATTTCGGGCCGCTGGTTATACGTCATAACCAGCAGACATGTCCGATGAGTCGTACTGATCATCGGACATGTCCGACGGACATGTTTCCAGAGGACAAGTTTCTTAGCATGCTAAGAAACTTTTGTCCGCTGGAAACCTGTCTGCTAGGCCAGAAAACTGTCCGCTAGGCCCTACACACGGTCGGACATGTCCGCAGAAACTGGTCCGCGGACCAGTTTCAGCGGACATGTTCGGTCGTGTGTACAAGGCCTTAGTGTTAAAATGCAGCAGAATATAATCTCCTGCCCTGCCAGGTTGGGATGTGCTGTGGAAAAGCATGCGTAATACATAGAAAATGTGTGTCATGCTTGTGATACCATTCTTTGTCATCCCAAAAGAGGCAAGCAAACATGTGCATGTCAAACAAACTGACAGTTAAAAAACATGCAAAACCTAATGTCCAAAAAGGGACATGAGCTACTTTGGCACACGTGTGTTTAGAGCAGCCTATTGAATTGAATGGGCTGCACTTTGCATATAGCACAAAAACGCCTGAAAAAAAACATGCAAAAACGCAAGTTCATGAATCGCTAGGTGTGAACCCTAGCCTAAATCTCAGGAGAGGATTGACTGAAATACAAATCTTTTGGAAGTTAAAGCGGGGGTTCACCCTAAAAACAAGTACCGTGTTTCCCCGAAAATAAGCCCGGGTCTTATATTAATTTTGGCAACAAAAGACACAGTAGGGCTTATTTTTGGGGTAGGTCTTACCATGTAATGTGTTGTCTTCTCTTCCCCTCTCTCGACCTGCCTGTTAGGAATCCCCAGTGTGAACTTAGTTAAAATGCTTGTAAAATCTTGTAATCCACTCTATTACTGTAGTATATAATGTACAATGTGTGTATTTCTGTAATATAATTGTGCCAAATACCTTCATTATAGCACCGCTCTGCGCTTCTGTGACCTGCCGGAGCTCATTTCCCTGCATTTATGTTACAGAAACACACACATTGTACATTGTGTACTACTGTAATAGAGTGGGTTATAGGATTTTAAACTAGGGCTTATTTTCGGGGTAGGGCTTATATTGCAGCCCTCCTGTAAAATTACGCTAGGTCTTATTTTAGGGGTAGGTTTTATTTTTGGAGAAACAGGGTATATACCATTCAATCCAGCATACTGCCGACATGTACAGTATGCTGTTTTTTTGGGGTTTTTTCGGTTTACATACCGTAGTATAGGTATTTTCCCCCCCTGGCTTCCAGGTAGTGAATCCTGCGGGAGTGGGCGTTCCTATTCACAGACTAAGTGATTGACGTATGACAAAAGCTGAACAACGAGTCGGCTCTATACAGTGCTATACAGCGCCTGCACACCAACGTTCGGCTTTTTTCGGAAACTGGGGGGAAGATTTTGTCATACGTCAATCACTCAGGCCCCATACACACCATAGAATCTATCCGCAGATAAATCCCATCAAATGGGTTTCAGCGGATAGATTCTATGGTGTGTACACGCCAACGGATATTTATCCGCAGAGAAATCTCCCCTGGGATGGATTTCCAGCAGATGGATATTTGCTGACATGCACAACAAATCCATCTGCTGGAATCCATTCCAACGGATGGATCCGCTCGTCTGTACAGACTTACCGGATCCATCCGCCCAAAGGGATTCCCCGCACACGTCGTAATGATTTGACGCATGCGTGAAATTCCTTATATGACAGCGTCGCGCCCGTCGCCGCGTCATAATAGCGGCGACGGCGCGACACGTCATCGGCAGAGGATTTCAGCGCGGATTTCAATGCGATGGTGTGTACACGCCATCGCATAGAAATCCTCTGAAATCCTCGAGAGGATTTATCCGCGGATACGGTCCGCTGGACCGTATCCGCGGATAAATTCTCTCGTGTGTATGGGGCCTCAGTCTCTGAATAGGAACGCCCACTCCAGCAGGATTCACTACCCAGAAGCCGGGGGGAAAATACCTATACTACGGTATGTAAACTGAAAAACAAAACAAAAAACAGCATTGAATGGAATATACTTGTTTTTAGGGTGAACCTCCGCTTTAATTAGCTTCCTTGCAGTATATGTATTTCCTAAGTGTATTTAGTTTTAATCCATTCACTCTTGTGAACTGAAAAGCTTTGGTACTGTTGGAGAGTGCAACAGGTATTGTAAGAAATGAATAGAAGGTCCAATTAACACCTCGATAAAGAAGAATTTATTACACGTAGGCGAAGTTGCACAAAAATAATTTGTAAAGTTCAAAGTCAAACTTCCTAATCTCAGACTTAATATCCTGGAAGGAATTAATTTGACTTAAGCATTGTATCTGATTTCCCACGTTGAAGCAAAAATACTTCTGATCAGTTGTATTATGTTACTGATGTTCTTCAAAGGATTCTCAGATTTGGCCTCCTTCAAGGCAAATCCCTTATTGTTTAATTACATTCATCATCGTAGGTCTTAAAACTTTAAACTTTTATAGCAACTTCTGGCTTTTGGAAATTAGATCACTGGAGTGTCTTTATTTTAAAACCATGGGGAAGGTGACATAGGGTACAGAACAGGTAAAACATGGAGATACAAACTCACACGCACTAAGGGCTTATGCCCTGTACACACGATCGGTCCATCCGATGAAAACGGTCTGATGGATTTTCCCATCAGTTATCCGTCGTGCGTACACACCATCAGTTAAAAAAAACGATTGTGTCAGAACGCGGTGACGTGAAACACAACGACGTGCTGAAAAAAAATTAAGTTCAATGCTTCCAAGCATGCGTCGACTTGATTCTGAGCATGCGTGGATTTTTTTAACCGATGGACGTGCCTACAGATAATTTTCTATAGGTTTTTTATCCATCAGATAATTTTAAAACAAGTTCCTAATTTTTTAACCGATGGATAAATAACCGATGGGGCCCACACACGATCAGTTTAGTCTGATGAAAACAGTCCATCAGACCGTTTTCATCAGACAAACCGATCGTGTGTACGCGGCATAAGTTGTCCAATGTTAAAGGCTGCATTAAAGCCTAACTCCAGGTTTCATTTTATTTTAAATAGTTTGTTTGGATCAAATGATTTCCTTCACTAATACTGTACATGCACCCGCTGTCAGCGATGTGCAAACTCAACTATATACAGTATACAGCACTGTGTTCCAGCAGCGGTACAGAGACTTCCCATCCCGTTCCTGGAGCAAAATCAACTCGGGCTGAGCGCTGCTCAGCCATTCACAGGAAGCTTTGTATTTTATAAATGAAAACAAGGCTTCTTCTCAAAGGGCTGAGGTGGAGATAGTGACATCATTCACCCACCTATCCCATCAGAGAAAGCCTTGCAGTCATTCATAAGAATAGCTTGTTCCAAACAAAGGGCCATATTCTCAAACAAGTTACGCCGGTCTATCTACTGATACACCGGCGTAAATTTAATTTCCCGCCGGCGTATCATTATTTTGTATTCACAAAACAAGATACGCCGGATTTAGGCTAGGATTCGACTAGTGTAAGTCACTTACACTGTCGGATCCTAAATTTAATTTGCCACCGGCCGCTAGGTGGCGTTTACGTTCAGGTCTCATTTGTTTATGCAAATGAGCCTGATACGCCGATTCCCGAACGAAATTGCGTCGCGTAACCGTCGCTAACGTCGTTTGCGTAAGCGTAAGGTTACCCCTGCTATATGAGGGGTAACCTTACGCCAGTCCCACGTATGCCATGTTAAGTATGGCGTCGGGTCCGCGTCGTCTTTTCCCGTCGGGTACGTCGTTTTACTAAGTCGTTCTTGAATACGACTTTACGTCTATGACGCACACGTCGGCGTCATTGACGTTTTCCGCCGAGAACTGGAGCATGCGCACTGGGCTATTTTTAGCCTGGCGCATGCGCAGTTCGCTCGAAACGGGGGCGCACTTCATTTAAATACAAGCCGCCCCCTTGGAGTTACGCGGGGATACGCCGGGCCAATTACACTACGCTGCCCAAAACTACGGAGAAAGTGTTTGGGGAATACAGCACTTGCTCCTGTAGGTTCGGGCGGCGGAGTGTAAATGGCTTACGCGACGCCCGCCCGAAATCTACGGGAATATGGCCCAAAGTATTTAAAGTAGGGCTGTTACTGATTAAAATTTTTGTGTTCGATTAATCGATTTTTTTTTTTATCGATTAATCGACTAATTTCGATTAATCATAACACACATACAGATCCAACTACTTTTAGCCTCCAGCATATCTCGAAATTCCGCAATAAATATCGCATTCGCATGTTGCGATATTTCGATAAAATATCACGAATATTCTAAGCCAATCAGAGCGCTCCTACCGCAGTTATTAAAAAATCGCAATTATTTTCGCATTCGCAATAGCGAAAAATCGCAATCAATTAATTTCGATAAAATATCACGAATATTCGAATTTAGCGAATATGGCATATTCTGCTCAACACTACTGACGAGTAGGAAAGCACCACAGGAATCTTTCCATACTGTCCTGCTTGAATTTTAAAACTGAGATACCACTAGAACCTCAGCTGCCATGGAGTCACTTTTTAAGGCCAGCCAGTATAGGCCTGTAAGAGAGACACAGAAGGTTGGAAAGACATGCAAATGGCCTAAGACAAATACATTTGCAGGTTTTCTGTTCTCTTCGCACCTCCTTTTAATGCTCCATGGACTAATGTACAAAACTCAAAGTTAATGGTGCCCATTATTGTAAACATTAAAAAAAAAACACTACATGAGAAGATGGCACCTGGGACTTTATGTGCTGAAGGTCAGTTACGATAGATAGATAGATAGATAGATAGATAGATAGATAGATAGATAGATAGATAGATAGATACAGACCAAAGACCATTTTATTTATTGATGTCATTTTAATTAATGAATAGTCCTACAACCTTCTGATTGATGAGGTTACTGTTTTCCTCATTCAGTTGTGAGTAGACTTTCAGAGCTGGTATGGAGTAGCTTAGGGGCAATTTAAATGCTTTTGCTGGACCTGTCACACACCATCAATCAAAAATAATGTATGGATTCATTAGACCATAAAAACACTAGTAAATGGCTATGAGGCAATTTTCTATATCAAAAACGCCATCCAATTTTCTGAGATCTTTTAAGGCTCACACTCTGTGTGGTTGTAGTGCATGTGTATGTCTATGTTCATATGTACTGGTTCTCCTTTAAAGATGACCTGCCAATTGCAATATATTAAATATTACTCATACATACAGCACTGAACATGGTATTTTATTTTATTTTTTAATCAGAAAAATTTGAATGTATTGTGTTGGTTGTCTTTATCATGGGTAGCCGTAACCCTTGGAACCATGGGAAACAAATAATTGGGATTATGGGGACTAGATCTCTGAATATATATATGTATATATATAAAAAAAAAATCTGCATTTTTTAATCTGAAATTAAAATGAAGATGATATACAGTTGCCACAAAAAGTATGTGAACCCATTTGGAATGATATGGATTTCTGCACAAATTGGTCATAAAATGTGATCTGATCTTCATCTAAGTCACAACAATAGACAATCACAGTCTGCTTAAACTAATAACACACAAAGAATTAAATGTTACATGTTTTTGTTGAACACACCATGTAAACATTCACAGTGAAGTGGAAAAAGTATGTGAACCATTGGATTTTAATAACTGGTTGAACCTCCTTTGGCAGCAATAACTTCAACCAAACATGTCCTGTAGTTGCAGATCAGACGTGCACAACGGTCAGGAGTAATTCTTGACCATTCCTCTTTAAAGAAACTGTTTCAGTTCAGCAATATTCTTGGGGATATCTGGTATGAAATCGCTTTCTTGAGGTCATGCCAAAGCATCTCAATCGGGTTGAGATCAGGACTCTGACTGGGCCACTCCAGAAGGCGTATTTTCTTCTGTTTAAGCCATTCTGTTGTTGATTTACTTCTATGCTTTGGGTCGTTGTCCTGTTGCAACACCCATCTTCTGT